>NC_090444.1:769782661-770383013 GCF_031143425.1 Pleurodeles waltl | reverse complement strand
CACATGTTCCTCACATTTCTGTGGCAGAAAGTTCTGGAATCTGAGAGGAGCCACGAATTTGCCTTCCACCCAGCGTTCCCCCACGTCTCCCAATAAAAATGATACCTCACTTGTGTGGGTAGGCCTAGCGCCCGCGACAGGAAACGCCCCAAAGCGCAACGTTGGACACAGCCAAATTGGTAAAGGAAAACAGAGGTGTTTTTTTGCAAAGTGCCTACCTGTAGATTTTGGCCTGTAGCTCAGCCGCTACCTAGGGAAACCTACCAAACCTGTGCATTTCTGAAAACTAGAGACCTAGGGGAATCCAAGATGGGGTGACTTGTGTGGCTCGGACCAGGTTCTGTTACTCAGAATCCTTTGCAAACCTCAAAATGTGGCTAAAAAAACACATGTTCCTCACATTTCTGTGGCAGAAAGTTCTGGAATCTGAGAGGAGCCCCGAATTTCCTTCCACCCAGCGTTCCCCTACGTCTCCCGATAAAAATGATACCTCACTTGTGTGGGTAGGCCTAGCGCCCGCGACAGGAAACGCCCCAAAGCGCAACGTGGACACAGCCAAATTGGTGAAGGAAAACAGAGGTGTTTTTTGCAAAGTGCCTACCTGTAGATTTTGGCCTGTAACTCAGCCGCCACCTAGGGAAACCTACCAAACCTGTGCATTTCGGAAAACTAGAGACCTAGGGGGAATCCAAGATGGGGTGACTTGTGTGGCTCGGACCAGGTTCTGTTACCCAGAATCCTTTGCAAACCTCAAATGTGGCTAAAAAAACACATGTTCCTCACATTTCTGTGGCAGAAAGTCTGGAATCTGAGAGGAGCCGCGAAATTTCCTTCCACCCAGCGTTTCCCCCACGTCTCCCGATAAAAATGATACCTCACTTGTGTGGGTAGGCCTAGCGGCCCGCGACAGGAAACGCCCCAAAGCGCAACGTGGACACAGCCAAATTGGTGAAGGAAAACAGAGGTGTTTTTTGCAAAGTGCCTACCTGTAGATTTTGGCCTGTAGCTCAGCCGCCACCTAGGGAAACCTACCAAACCTGTGCATATCTGAAAACTAGAGACCTAGGGGAATCCAAGATGGGGTGACTTGTGTGGCTCGGACCAGGTTCTGTTACCCAGAATCCTTTGCAAACCTCAAAATGTGGCTAAAAAAACACATGTTCCTCACATTTCTGTGGCAGAAAGTTCTGGGAATCTGAGAGGAGCCACAAATTTCCTTCCACCCAGCGTTCCCCCACGTCTCCCGATAAAAATGATACCTCACTTGTGTGGGTAGGGCCCTAGCGCCCGCGACAGGAAACGCCCCAAAGCGCAACGTGGACACAGCCAAATTGGTGAAGGAAAACAGAGGTGTTTTTTGCAAAGTGCCTACCTGTAGATTTTGGCCTGTAGCTCAGCCGCTACCTAGGGAAACCTACCAAACCTGTGCATTTCTGAAAACTAGAGACCTAGGGGAATCCAAGATGGGGTGACTTGTGTGGCTCGGACCAGGTTCTGTTACCCAGAATCCTTTGCAAACCTCAAAATTTGGCTAAAAAAAACACATGTTCCTCACATTTCTGTGGCAGAAAGTTCTGGAATCTGAGAGGAGCCACGAATTTCCTTCCACCCAGCGTTCCCCCACGTCTCCCAATAAAAATGATACCTCACTTTGTGGGGTAGGCCCTAGCGCCCGCGACAGGAAACGCCCCAAAGCGCAACGTGGACACAGCCAAATTGGTAAAGGAAAACAGAGGTGTTTTTTGCAAAGTGCCTACCTGTAGATTTTGGCCTGTAGCTCAGCCGCTACCTAGGGAAACCTACCAAACCTGTGCATTTCTGAAAACTAGAGACCTAGGGGAATCCAAGATGGGGTGACTTGTGTGGCTCGGACCCAGGTTCTGTTACTCAGAATCCTTTGCAAACCTCAAAATGTGGCTAAAAAAACACATGTTCCTCACATTTCTGTGGCAGAAAGTTCTGGAATCTGAGAGGAGCCCCGAATTTCCTTCCACCCAGCGTTCCCCTACGTCTCCCGATAAAAATGATACCTCACTTGTGTGGGTAGGCCTAGCGCCCGCGACAGGAAACGCCCCAAAGCGCAACGTGGGACACAGCCAAATTGGTGAAGGAAAACAGAGGTGTTTTTTGCAAAGTGCCTACCTGTAGATTTTGGCCTGTAGCTCAGCCGCCACCTAGGGAAACCTACCAAACCTGTGCATTTCTGAAAACTAGAGACCTAGGGGAATCCAAGATGGGGTGACTTGTGTGGCTCGGACCAGGTTCTGTTACCCAGAATCCTTTTCAAACCTTAAAATGTGGCTAAAAAAACACATGTTCCTCACATTTCTGTGGCAAAAGTTCTGGAATCTGAGAGGAGCCACGAATTTCCTTCCACCCAGCGTTCCCCCACGTCTCCCGATAAAAATGATACCTCACTTGTGTGGGTAGGCCTAGCGCCCGCGACAGGAAAAGCCCCAAAGCGCAACGTGGACACAGCCAAATTGGTGAAGGAAAACAGAGGTGTTTTTTGCAAAGTGCCTACCTGTAGATTTTGGCCTGTAGCTCAGCCGCCACCTAGGGAAACCTACCAAACCTGTGCATTTCTGAAAACTAGAGACCTAGGGGAATCCAAGATGGGGTGACTTGTGTGGCCTCGGACCAGGTTCTGTTACCCAGAATCCTTTGCAAACCTCAAAATGTGGCTAAAAAAACACATGTTTCCTCACATTTCTGTGGCAGAAAGTTCTGGAATCTGAGAGGAGCCGCGAATTTCCTTCCACCCAGCGTTCCCCCACGTCTCCCGATAAAAATGATACCTCACTTGTGTGGGTAGGCCTAGCGCCCGCGACAGGAAACGCCCCAAAGCGCAACGTGGACACAGCCAAATTGGTGAAGGAAAACAGAGGTGTTTTTTGCAAAGTGCCTACCTGTAGATTTTGGCCTGTAGCTCAGCCGCCACCTAGGGAAACCTACCAAACCTGTGCATTTCTGAAAACTAGAGACCTAGGGGAATCCAAGATGGGGTGACTTGTGTGGCTCGGACCAGGTTCTGTTACCCAGAATCCTTTGCAAACCTCAAAATGTGGCTAAAAAAACACATGTTCCTCACATTTCTGTGGCAGAGAAAGTTCTGGAATCTGAGAGGAGCCACGAATTTCCTTCCACCCAGCGTTCCCCCACGTCTCCCGATAAAAATGATACCTCACTTGTGTGGGTAGGCCTAGCGCCCGCGACAGGAAACGCCCCAAAGCGCAACGTGGACACAGCCAAATTGGTGAAGGAAAAACAGAGGTGTTTTTTGCAAAGTGCCTACCTGTAGATTTTGGCCTGTAGCTCAGCCGCTACCTAGGGAAACCTACCAAACCTGTGCATTTCTGAAAACTAGAGACCTAGGGGAATCCAAGATGGGGTGACTTGTGTGGCTCGGACCAGGTTCTGTTACCCAGAATCCTTTGCAAACCTCAAAATGTGGCTAAAAAAACACATGTTCCTCACATTTCTGTGGCAGAAAGTTCTGGAATCTGAGAGGAGCCACGAATTTCCTTCCACCCAGCGTTCCCCCACGTCTCCCGATAAAAATGATACCTCACTTGTGTGGGTAGGCCTAGCGCCCCGCGACAGGAAACGCCCCAAAGCGCAACGTGGACACAGCCAAATTGGTGAAGGAAAACAGAGGTGTTTTTTGCAAAGTGCCTACCTGTAGATTTTGGCCTGTAGCTCAGCCGCTACCTAGGGAAACCTACCAAACCTGTGCATTTCTGAAAACTAGAGACCTAGGGGAATCCAAGATGGGGTGACTTGTGTGGCTCGGACCAGGTTCTGTTACCCAGAATCCTTTGCAAACCTCAAAATGTGGCTAAAAAAACACATGTTCCTCACATTTCTGTGGCAGAAAGTTCTGGAATCTGAGAGGAGCCACGAATTTCCTTCCACCCAGCGTTCCCCCACGTCTCCCGATAAAAATTGATACCTCACTTGTGTGGGTAGGCCTAGCGCCCGCGACAGGAAACGCCCCAAAGCGCAACGTGGACACAGCCAAATTGGTGAAGGAAAACAGAGGTGTTTTTTGCAAAGTGCCTACCTGTAGATTTTGGCCTGTAGCTCAGCCGCTACCTAGGGAAACCTACCAAACCTGTGCATTTCTGAAAACTAGAGACCTAGGGGAATCCAAGATGGGGTGACTTGTGTGGCTCGGACCAGGTTCTGTTACCCAGAATCCTTTGCAAACCTCAAAATGTGGCTAAAAAAACACATGTTCCTCACATTTCTGTGGCAGAAAGTTCTGGAATCTGAGAGGAGCCACGAATTTCCTTCCACCCAGCGTTCCCCCACGTCTCCCGATAAAAATGATACCTCACTTGTGTGGGTAGGCCTAGCGCCCGCGACAGGAAACGCCCCAAAGCGCAACGTGGACACAGCCAAATTGGTGAAGGAAAACAGAGGTGTTTTTTTGCAAAGTGCCTACCTGTAGATTTTGGCCTGTAGCCCAGCCGCCACCTAGGGAAACCTACCAAACCTGTGCATTTCTGAAAACTAGAGACCTAGGGGAATCCAAGATGGGGTGACTTGTGTGGCTCGGACCAGGTTTCTCTTACCCAGAATCCTTTGCAAACCTCAAAATGTGGCTAAAAAAACACATGTTCCTCACATTTCTGTGGCAGAAAGTTCTGGAATCTGAGAGGAGCCCCGAATTTCCTTCCACCCAGCGTTCCCCCACGTCTCCCGATAAAAATGATACCTCACTTGTGTGGGTAGGCCTAGCGCCCGCGACAGGAAACGCCCCAAAGCGCAACGTGGACACAGCCAAATTGGTGAAGGAAAACAGAGGTGTTTTTTGCAAAGTGCCTACCTGAAGATTTTGGCCTGTAGCTCAGCCGCCACCTAGGGAAACCTACCAAACCTGTGCATTTCTGAAAACTAGAGATCTAGGGGAATCCAAGATGGGGTGACTTGTGTGGCTCGGACCAGGTTCTGTTACCCATAATCCTTTGCAAACCTCAAAATGTGGCTAAAAAAACACATGTTCCTCACATTTCTGTGGCAGAAAGTTCTGGAATCTGAGAGGAGCCACGAATTTCCTTCCACCCAGCGTTCCCCCACGTCCCCGATACAAATGATACCTCACTTGTGTGGGTAGGCCTAGCGCCCGCGACAGGAAACGCCCCAAAGCGCAACGGTGGACACAGCCAAATTGGTGAAGGAAAACAGAGGTGTTTTTTGCAAAGTGCCTACCTGTAGATTTTGGCCTGTAGCTCAGCCGCCACCTAGGGAAACCTACCAAACCTGTGCATTTCTGAAAACTAGAGACCTAGGGGAATCCAAGATGGGGTGACTTGTGTGTCTCGGACCAGGTTCTGTTACCCAGAATCCTTTGCAAACCTCAAAATGTGGCTAAAAAAACACATGTTCCTCACATTTCTGTGGCAAAAAGTTCTGGAATCTGAGAGGAGCCACGAATTTCCTTCCACCCAGCATTCCCCCACGTCTCCCGATAAAATGATACCTCACTTGTGTGGGTAGGCCTAGCGCCCGCGACAGGAAACGCCCCAAAGCGCAACGTGGACACAGCCAAATTGGTGAAGGAAAACAGAGGTGTTTTTTGCAAAGTGCCTACCTGTAGATTTTGGCCTGTAGCTCAGCTGCCACCTAGGGAAACCTACCAAACCTGTGCATTTCTGAAAACTAGAGACCTAGGGGAATCCAAGATGGGGTGACTTGTGTGGCTCGGACCAGGTTCTGTTACCCAGAATCCTTTGCAAACCTCAAAATGTGGCTAAAAAAACACATGTTCCTCACATTTCTGTGGCAGAAAGTTCTGGAATCTGAGAGGAGCCGCGAATTTCCTTCCACCCAGCGTTCCCCCACGTCTCCCGATAAAAATGATACCTCACTTGTGTGGGTAGGCCTAGCGCCCGCGCAGGAAACGCCCCAAAGCGCAACGTGGACACAGCCAAATTGGTGAAGGAAAACAGAGGTGTTTTTTGCAAAGTGCCTACCTGTAGATTTTGGCCTGTAGCTCAGCCGCCACCTAGGGAAACCTACCAAACCTGTGCATTTCTGAAAACTAGAGACCTAGGGGAATCCAAGATGGGGTGACTTGTGTGGCTCGGACCAGGTTCTGTTACCCAGAATCCTTTGCAAACCTCAAAATGTGGCTAAAAAAACACATGTTCCTCACATTTCTGTGGCAGAAAGTTCTGGAATCTGAGAGGAGCCCACGAATTTCCTTCCACCCAGCGTTCCCCCACGTCTCCCGATAAAAATGATACCTCACTTGTGTGGGTAGGCCTAGCGCCCGCGACAGGAAACGCCCCAAAGCGCAACGTGGACACAGCCAAATTGGTGAAGGAAAACAGAGGTGTTTTTTGCAAAGTGCCTACCTGTAGATTTTGGCCTGTAGCTCAGCCGCCACCTAGGGAAACCTACCAACCTGTGCATTTCTGAAAACTAGAGATCTAGGGGAATCCAAGATGGGGTGACTTGTGTGGCTCGGACCAGGTTCTGTTACCCAGAATCCTTTGCAAACCTCAAAAATGTGGCTAAAAAAACACATGTTCCTCATATTTCTGTGGCAGAAAGTTCTGGAATCTGAGAGGAGCCACGAATTTCCTTCCACCCAGCGTTCCCCCACGTCTCCCGATAAAAATGATACCTCACTTGTGTGGGTAGGCCTAGCGCCCGCGACAGGAAACGCCCCAAAGCGCAACGTGGACACAGCCAAATTGGTGAAGGAAAACAGAGGTGTTTTTTTGCAAAGTGCCTACCTGTAGATTTTGGCCTGTAGCTCAGCCGCCACCTAGGGAAACCTACCAAACCTGTGCATTTCTGAAAACTAGAGACCTAGGGGAATCCAAGATGGGGTGACTTGTGTGGCTCGGACCAGGTTCTGTTACCCAGAATCCTTTGCAAACCTCAAAATGTGGCTAAAAAAACACATGTTCCTCACATTTCTGTGGCAGAAAGTTCTGGAATCTGAGAGGAGCCGCGGAATTTCCTTCCACCCAGCGTTCCCCCACGTCTCCCGATAAAAATGATACCTCACTTGTGTGGGTAGGCCTAGCGCCCGCGACAGGAAACGCCCCAAAGCGCAACGTGGACACAGCCAAATTGGTGAAGGAAAACAGAGGTGTTTTTTGCAAAGTGCCTACCTGTAGATTTTGGCCTGTAGCTCAGCCGCCACCTAGGGAAACTACCAAACCTGTGCATTTCTGAAAACTAGAGACCTAGGGGAATCCAAGATGGGGTGACTTGTGTGGCTCGGACCAGGTTCTGTTACCCAGAATCCTTTGCAAACCTCAAATGTGGCTAAAAAAACACATGTTCCTCATATTTCTGTGGCAGAAAGTTCTGGAATCTGAGAGGAGCCACGAATTTCCTTCCACCCAGCGTTCCCCCACGTCTCCCGATAAAATGATACCTCACTTGTGTGGGTAGGCCTAGCGCCCGCGACAGGAAACGCCCCAAAGCGCAACGTGGACACAGCCAAATTGGTGAAAGGAAAACAGAGGTGTTTTTTGCAAAGTGCCTACCTGTAGATTTTGGCCTGTAGCTCAGCCGCCACCTAGGGAAACCTACCAAACCTGTGCATTTCTGAAAACTAGAGACCTAGGGGAATCCAAGATGGGGTGACTTGTGTGGCTCGGACCAGGTTCTGTTACCCAGAATCCTTTGCAAACCTCAAAATGTGGCTAAAAAAACACATGTTCCTCACATTTCTGTGGCAAAAAGTTCTGGAATCTGAGAGGAGCCACGAATTTCCTTCCACCCAGCGTTCCCCCACGTCTCCCGATAAAAATGATACCTCACTTGTGTGGGTAGGCCTAGCGCCCGCGACAGGAAACGCCCCAAAGCGCAACGTGGACACAGCCAAATTGGTGAAGGAAAACAGAGGTGTTTTTTGCAAAGTGCCTACCTGTAGATTTTGGCCTGTAGCTCAGCCGCCACCTAGGGAAAACCTACCAAACCTGTGCATTTCTGAAAACTAGAGACCTAGGGGAATCCAAGATGGGGTGACTTGTGTGGCTCGGACCAGGTTCTGTTACCCAGAATCCTTTGCAAACCTCAAAATGTGGCTAAAAAAACACATGTTCCTCACATTTCTGTGGCAGAAAAGTTCTGGAATCTGAGAGGAGCCGCGAATTTCCTTCCACCCAGCGTTCCCCCACGTCTCCCGATAAAAATGATACCTCACTTGTGTGGGTAGGCCTAGCGCCCGCGACAGGAAACGCCCCAAAGCGCAACGTGGACACAGCCAAATTGGTGAAGGAAAACAGAGGTGTTTTTTGCAAAGTGCCTACCTGTAGATTTTGGCCTGTAGCTCAGCCGCCACCTAGGGAAACCTACCAAACCTGTGCATTTCTGAAAACTAGAGATCTAGGGGAATCCAAGATGGGGTGACTTGTGTGGCTCGGACCAGGTTCTGTTACCCAGAATCCTTTGCAAACCTCAAAATGTGGCTAAAAAAACACATGTTCCTCATATTTCTGTGGCAGAAAGTTCTGGAATCTGAGAGGAGCCACGAATTTCCTTCCACCCAGCGTTCCCCCACGTCTCCCGATAAAAATGATACCTCACTTGTGTGGGTAGGCCTAGCGCCCGCGACAGGAAACGCCCCAAAGCGCAACGTGGACACAGCCAAATTGGTGAAGGAAAACAGAGGTGTTTTTTGCAAAGTGCCTACCTGTAGATTTTGGCCTGTAGCTCAGCCGCCACCTAGGGAAACCTACCAAACCTGTGCATTTCTGAAAACTAGAGACCTAGGGGAATCCAAGATGGGGTGACTTGTGTGGCTCGGACCAGGTTCTGTTACCCAGAATCCTTTGCAAACCTCAAAAATGTGGCTAAAAAAAACACATGTTCCTCACATTTCTGTGGCAAAAAGTTCTGGAATCTGAGAGGAGCCACGAATTTCCTTCCACCCAGCGTTCCCCCACGTCTCCCGATAAAAATGATACCTCACTTGTGTGGGTAGGCCTAGCGCCCGCGACAGGAAACGCCCCAAAGCGCAACGTGGACACAGCCAAATTGGTGAAGGAAAACAGAGGTGTTTTTTTGCAAAGTGCCTACCTGTAGATTTTGGCCTGTAGTTCAGCCGCCACCTAGGGAAACCTACCAAACCTGTGCATTTCTGAAAACTAGAGACCTAGGGGAATCCAAGATGGGGTGACTTGTGTGGCTCGGACCAGGTTCTGTTACCCAGAATCCTTTGCAAACCTCAAAATGTGGCTAAAAAAAACACATGTTCCTCACATTTCTGTGGCAGAAAGTTCTGGAATCTGAGAGGAGCCGCGAATTTCCTTCCACCCAGCGTTCCCCCACGTCTCCCGATAAAAATGATACCTCACTTGTGTGGGTAGGCCTAGCGCCCGCGACAGGAAACGCCCCAAAGCGCAACGTGGACACAGCCAAATTGGTGAAGGAAAACAGAGGTGTTTTTTGCAAAGTGCCTACCTGTAGATTTTGGCCTGTAGCTCAGCTGCCACCTAGGGAAACCTACCAAACCTGTGCATTTCTGAAAACTAGAGACCTAGGGGAATCCAAGATGGGGTGACTTGTGTGGCTCGGACCCAGGTTCTGTTACCCAGAATCCTTTGCAAACCTCAAAATGTGGCTAAAAAAACACATGTTCCTCACATTTCTGTGGCAGAAAGTTCTGGAATCTGAGAGGAGCCGCGAATTTCCTTCCACCAGCGTTCCCCCACGTCTCCCGATAAAAATGATACCTCACTTGTGTGGGTAGGCCTAGCGCCCGCGACAGGAAACGCCCCAAAGCGCAACGTGGACACAGCCAAATTGGTGAAGGAAAACAGAGGTGTTTTTTGCAAAGTGCCTACCTGTAGATTTTGGCCTGTAGCTCAGCCGCCACCTAGGGAAACCTACCAAACCTGTGCATTTCTGAAAACTAGAGACCTAGGGGAATCCAAGATGGGGTGACTTGTGTGGCTCGGACCAGGTTCTGTTACCCAGAATCCTTTGCAAACCTCAAAATGTGGCTAAAAAAACACATGTTCCTCACATTTCTGTGGCAGAAAGTTCTGGAATCTGAGAGGAGCCACGAATTTCCTTCCACCCAGCGTTCCCCCACGTCTCCCGATAAAAATGATACCTCACTTGTGTGGGTAGGCCTAGCGCCCGCGACAGGAAACGCCCCAAAGCGCAACGTGGACACAGCCAAATTGGTGAAGGAAAACAGAGGTGTTTTTTTGCAAAGTGCCTACCTGTAGATTTTGGCCTGTAGCTCAGCCGCTACCTAGGGAAACCTACCAAACCTGTGCATTTCTGAAAACTAGAGACCTAGGGGAATCCAAGATGGGGTGACTTGTGTGGCTCGGACCAGGTTCTGTTACCCAGAATCCTTTGCAAACTCAAAATTTGGCTAAAAAAACACATGTTCCTCACATTTCTGTGGCAGAAAGTTCTGGAATCTGAGAGGAGCCACGAATTTCCTTCCACCCAGCGTTCCCCCACGTCTCCCGATAAAAATGATACCTCACTTGTGTGGGTAGGCCTAGCGCCCGCGACAGGAAACGCCCCAAAGCGCAACGTGGACACAGCCAAATTGGTAAGGAAAACAGAGGTGTTTTTTGCAAAGTGCCTACCTGTAGATTTTGGCCTGTAGCTCAGCCGCTACCTAGGGAAACCTACCAAACCTGTGCATTTCTGAAAACTAGAGACCTAGGGGAATCCAAGATGGGGTGACTTGTGGTGGCTCGGACCAGGTTCTGTTACCCAGAATCCTTTGCAAACCTCAAAATGTGGCTAAAAAAACACATGTTCCTCACATTTCTGTGGCAGAAAGTTCTGGAATCTGAGAGGAGCCACGAATTCCTTCCACCCAGCGTTCCCCACGTCTCCCGATAAAAATGATACCTCACTTGTGTGGGTAGGCCTAGCGCCCGCGACAGGAAACGCCCCAAAGCGCAACGTGGACACAGCCAAATTGGTGAAGGAAAACAGAGGTGTTTTTTGCAAAGTGCCTACCTGTAGATTTTGGCCTGTAGCTCAGCCGCTACCTAGGGAAACCTACCAAACCTGTGCATTTCTGAAAACTAGAGACCTAGGGGAATCCAAGATGGGGTGACTTGTGTGGCTCGGACCAGGTTCTGTTACCCAGAATCCTTTGCAAACCTCAAAATTTGGCTAAAAAAAACACATGTTCCTCACATTTCTGTGGCAGAAAGTTCTGGAATCTGAGAGGAGCCACGAATTCCTTCCACCCAGCGTTCCCCCACGTCTCCCCGATAAAAATGATACCTCACTTGTGTGGGTAGGCCTAGCGCCCGCGACAGGAAACGCCCCAAAGCGCAACGTGGACACAGCCAAATTGGTAAAGGAAAACAGAGGTGTTTTTTGCAAAGTGCCTACCTGTAGATTTTGGCCTGTAGCTCAGCCCGCTACCTAGGGAAACCTACCAAACCTGTGCATTTCTGAAAACTAGAGACCTAGGGGAATCCAAGATGGGGTGACTTGTGTGGCTCGGACCAGGTTCTGTTACCCAGAATCCTTTGCAAACCTCAAAATGTGGCTAAAAAAACACATGTTCCTCACATTTCTGTGGCAGAAAGTTCTGGAATCTGAGAGGAGCCACGAATTTCCTTCCACCCAGCGTTCCCCCACGTCTCCCGATAAATAATGATACCTCACTTGTGTGGGTAGGCCTAGCGCCCGCGACAGGAAACGCCCCAAAGCGCAACGTGGACACAGCCAAATTGGTGAAGGAAAACAGAGGTGTTTTTTGCAAAGTGCCTACCTGTAGAATTTTGGCCTGTAGCCCAGCCGCCACCTAGGGAAAACCTACCAAACCTGTGCATTTCTGAAAACTAGAGACCTAGGGGAATCCAAGATGGGGTGACTTGTGTGGCTCGGACCAGGTTCTCTTACCCAGAATCCTTTGCAAACCTCAAAATGTGGCTAAAAAAACACATGTTCCTCACATTTCTGTGGCAGAAAGTTCTGGAATCTGAGAGGAGCCCCGAATTTCCTTCCACCCAGCGTTCCCCCACGTCTCCCGATAAAAATGATACCTCACTTGTGTGGGTAGGCCTAGCGCCCGCGACAGGAAACGCCCCAAAGCGCAACGTGGACACAGCCAAATTGGTGAAGGAAAACAGAGGTGTTTTTTGCAAAGTGCCTACCTGTAGATTTTGGCCTGTAGCTCAGCCGCCACCTAGGGAAACCTACCAAACCTGTGCATTTCTGAAAACTAGAGATCTAGGGGAATCCAAGATGGGTGTGACTTGTGTGGCTCGGACCAGGTTCTGTTACCCAGAATCCTTTGCAAACCTCAAAATGCTGGCTAAAAAAACACATGTTCCTCACATTTCTGTGGCAGAAAGTTCTGGAATCTGAGAGGAGCCACGAATTTCCTTCCACCCAGCGTTCCCCCACGTCCCCCGATACAAATGATACCTCACTTGTGTGGGTAGGCCCTAGCGCCCGCGACAGGAAACGCCCCAAAGCGCAACGTGGACACAGCCAAATTGGTGAAGGAAAACAGAGGTGTTTTTTGCAAAGTGCCTACCTGTAGATTTTGGCCTGTAGCTCAGCCGCCACCTTTGGAAACCTACCAAACCAGTGCATTTCTGAAAACTAGAGACCTAGGGGAATCCAAGATGGGGTGACTTGTGTGGCTCGGACCAGGTTCTGTTACCCAGAATCCTTTGCAAACCTCAAAATGTGGCTAAAAAAACAAATGTTCCTCACATTTCTGTGGCAAAAAGTTCTGGAATCTGAGAGGAGCCACGAATTTCCTTCCACCCAGCGTTCCCCCACGTCTCCCGATAAAAATGATACCTCACTTGTGTGGGTAGGCCTAGCGCCCGCGACAGGAAACGCCCCAAAGCGCAACGTGGACACAGCCAAATTGGTGAAGGAAAACAGAGGTGTTTTTTGCAAAGTGCCTACCTGTAGATTTTGGCCTGTAACTCAGCCGCCACCTAGGGAAACCTACCAAACCTGTGCATTTCTGAAAACTAGAGACCTAGGGGAATCCAAGATGGGGTGACTTGTGTGGCTCGGACCAGGTTCTGTTACCCAGAATCCTTTGCAAACCTCAAAATGTGGCTAAAAAAACACATGTTCCTCACATTTCTGTGGCAGAAAGTTCTGGAATCTGAGAGGAGCCGCGAATTTCCTTCCACCCAGCGTTCCCCCACGTCTCCCGATAAAAATGATACCTCACTTGTGTGGGTAGGCCTAGCGCCCGCGACAGGAAACGCCCCAAAGCGCAACGTGGACACAGCCAAATTGGTGAAGGAAAACAGAGGTGTTTTTTGCAAAGTGCCTACCTGTAGATTTTGGCCTGTAGCTCAGCCGCCACCTAGGGAAACCTACCAAACCTGTGCATTTCTGAAAACTAGAGACCTAGGGGAATCCAAGATGGGGTGACTTGTGTGGCTCGGACCAGGTTCTGTTACCCAGAATCCTTTGCAAACCTCAAAATGTGGCTAAAAAAACACATGTTCCTCACATTTCTGTGGCAGAAAGTTCTGGAATCTGAGAGGAGCCACGAATTTCCTTCCACCCAGCGTTCCCCCACGTCTCCCGATAAAAATGATACCTCACTTGTGTGGGTAGGCCTAGCGCCCGCGACAGGAAACGCCCCAAAGCGCAACGTGGACACAGCCAAATTGGTGAAGGAAAACAGAGGTGTTTTTTGCAAAGTGCCTACCTGTAGATTTTGGCCTGTAGCTCAGCCGCTACCTAGGGAAACCTACCAAACCTGTGCATTTCTGAAAACTAGAGACCTAGGGGAATCCAAGATGGGGTGACTTGTGTGGCTCGGACCAGGTTCTGTTACCCAGAATCCTTTTGCAAACCTCAAAATTTGGCTAAAAAAACACATGTTCCTCACATTTCTGTGGCAGAAAGTTCTGGAATCTGAGAGGAGCCACGAATTTCCTTCCACCCAGCGTTCCCCCACGTCTCCCAATAAAAATGATACCTCACTTGTGTGGGTAGGCCTAGCGCCCGCGACAGGAAACGCCCCAAAGCGCAACGTGGACACAGCCAAATTGGTAAAGGAAAACAGAGGTGTTTTTTGCAAAGTGCCTACCTGTAGATTTTGGCCTGTAGCTCAGCCGCTACCTAGGGAAACCTACCAAACCTGTGCATTTCTGAAAACTAGAGACCTAGGGGAATCAAGATGGGGTGACTTGTGTGGCTCGGACCAGGTTCTGTTACTCAGAATCCTTTGCAAACCTCAAAATGTGGCTAAAAAAACACATGTTCCTCACATTTCTGTGGCAGAAAGTTCTGGAATCTGTGAGGAGCCCCGAATTTCCTTCCACCCAGCGTTCCCCCCACGTCTCCCGATAAAAATGATACCTCACTTGTGTGGGTAGGCCTAGCGCCCGCGACAGGAAACGCCCCAAAGCGCAACGTGGACACAGCCAAATTGGTGAAGGAAAACAGAGGTGTTTTTTGCAAAGTGCCTACCTGTAGATTTTGGCCTGTAGCTCAGCCGCCACCTAGGGAAACCTACCAAACCTGTGCATTTCTGAAAACTAGAGACCTAGGGGAATCCAAGATGGGGTGACTTGTGTGGCTCGGACCAGGTTCTGTTACCCAGAATCCTTTTCAAACCTTAAAATGTGGCTAAAAAAACACATGTTCCTCACATTTCTGTGGCAAAAAGTTCTGGAATCTGAGAGGAGCCACGAATTTCCTTCCACCCAGCGTTCCCCCATGTCTCCCGATAAAAATGATACCTCACTTGTGTGGGTAGGCCTAGCGCCCGCGACAGGAAAAGCCCCAAAGCGCAACGTGGACACAGCCAAATTGGTGAAGGAAAACAGAGGTGTTTTTTGCAAAGTGCCTACCTGTAGATTTTGGCCTGTAGCTCAGCCGCCACCTAGGGAAACCTACCAAACCTGTGCATTTCTGAAAACTAGAGACCTAGGGGAATCCAAGATGGGGTGACTTGTGTGGCTCGGACCAGGTTCTGTTACCCAGAATCCTTTGCAAACCTCAAAATGTGGCTAAAAAAACACATGTTCCTCACATTTCTGTGGCAGAAAGTTCTGGAATCTGAGAGGAGCCGCGAATTTCCTTCCACCCAGCGTTCCCCCACGTCTCCCGATAAAAATGATACCTCACTTGTGTGGGTAGGCCTAGCGCCCGCGACAGGAAACGCCCCAAAGCGCAACGTGGACACAGCCAAATTGGTGAAGGAAAACAGAGGTGTTTTTTGCAAAGTGCCTACCTGTAGATTTTGGCCTGTAGCTCAGCCGCCACCTAGGGAAACCTACCAAACCTGTGCATTTCTGAAAACTAGAGACCTAGGGGAATCCAAGATGGGGTGACTTGTGTGGCTCGGACCAGGTTCTGTTACCCAGAATCCTTTGCAAACCTCAAAATGTGGCTAAAAAAACACATGTTCCTCACATTTCTGTGGCAGAAAGTTCTGGAATCTGAGAGGAGACACGAATTTCCTTCCACCCAGCGTTCCCCCACGTCTCCCGATAAAAATGATACCTCACTTGTGTGGGTAGGCCTAGCGCCCGCGACAGGAAACGCCCCAAAGCGCAACGTGGACACAGCCAAATTGGTGAAGGAAAACAGAGGTGTTTTTTGCAAAGTGCCTACCTGTAGATTTTGGCCTGTAGCTCAGCCGCTACCTAGGGAAACCTACCAAACCTGTGCATTTCTGAAAACTAGAGACCTAGGGGAATCCAAGATGGGGTGACTTGTGTGGCTCGGACCAGGTTCTGTTACCCAGAATCCTTTGCAAACCTCAAAATTTGGCTAAAAAAACACATGTTCCTCACATTTCTGTGGCAGAAAGTTCTGGAATCTGAGAGGAGCCACGAATTTCCTTCCACCCAGCGTTCCCCCACGTCTCCCGATAAAAATGATACCTCACTTGTGTGGGTAGGCCTAGCGCCCGCGACAGGAAACGCCCCAAAGCGCAACGTGGACACAGCCAAATTGGTGAAGGAAAACAGAGGTGTTTTTTGCAAAGTGCCTACCTGTAGATTTTGGCCTGTAGCTCAGCCGCTACCTAGGGAAACCTACCAAACCTGTGCATTTCTGAAAACTAGAGACCTAGGGGAATCCAAGATGGGGTGACTTGTGTGGCTCGGACCAGGTTCTGTTACCCAGAATCCTTTGCAAACCTCAAAATGTGGCTAAAAAAACACATGTTCCTCACATTTCTGTGGCAGAAAGTTCTGGAATCTGAGAGGAGCCACGAATTTCCTTCCACCCAGCGTTCCCCCACGTCTCCCGATAAAAATGATACCTCACTTGTGTGGGTAGGCCTAGCGCCCGCGACAGGAAACGCCCCAAAGCGCAACGTGGACACAGCCAAATTGGTGAAGGAAAACAGAGGTGTTTTTTGCAAAGTGCCTACCTGTAGATTTTGGCCTGTAGCCCAGCCGCCACCTAGGGAAACCTACCAAACCTGTGCATTTCTGAAAACTAGAGACCTAGGGGAATCCAAGATGGGGTGACTTGTGTGGCTCGGACCAGGTTCTCTTACCCAGAATCCTTTGCAAACCTCAAAATGTGGCTAAAAAAACACATGTTCCTCACATTTCTGTGGCAGAAAGTTCTGGAATCTGAGAGGAGCCCCGAATTTCCTTCCACCCAGCGTTCCCCCACGTCTCCCGATAAAAATGATACCTCACTTGTGTGGGTAGGCCTAGCGCCCGCGACAGGAAACGCCCCAAAGCGCAACGTGGACACAGCCAAATTGGTGAAGGAAAACAGAGGTGTTTTTTGCAAAGTGCCTACCTGAAGATTTTGGCCTGTAGCTCAGCCGCCACCTAGGGAAACCTACCAAACCTGTGCATTTCTGAAAACTAGAGATCTAGGGGAATCCAAGATGGGGTGACTTGTGTGGCTCGGACCAGGTTCTGTTACCCATAATCCTTTGCAAACCTCAAAATGTGGCTAAAAAAACACATGTTCCTCACATTTCTGTGGCAGAAAGTTCTGGAATCTGAGAGGAGCCACGAATTTCCTTCCACCCAGCGTTCCCCCACGTCCCCCGATACAAATGATACCTCACTTGTGTGGGTAGGCCTAGCGCCCGCGACAGGAAACGCCCCAAAGCGCAACGTGGACACAGCCAAATTGGTGAAGGAAAACAGAGGTGTTTTTTGCAAAGTGCCTACCTGTAGATTTTGGCCTGTAGCTCAGCCGCCACCTAGGGAAACCTACCAAACCTGTGCATTTCTGAAAACTAGAGACCTAGGGGAATCCAAGATGGGGTGACTTGTGTGGCTCGGACCAGGTTCTGTTACCCAGAATCCTTTGCAAACCTCAAAATGTGGCTAAAAAAACACATGTTCCTCACATTTCTGTGGCAAAAAGTTCTGGAATCTGAGAGGAGCCACGAATTTCCTTCCACCCAGCATTCCCCCACGTCTCCCGATAAAAATGATACCTCACTTGTGTGGGTAGGCCTAGCGCCCGCGACAGGAAACGCCCCAAAGCGCAACGTGGACACAGCCAAATTGGTGAAGGAAAACAGAGGTGTTTTTTGCAAAGTGCCTACCTGTAGATTTTGGCCTGTAGCTCAGCTGCCACCTAGGGAAACCTACCAAACCTGTGCATTTCTGAAAACTAGAGACCTAGGGGAATCCAAGATGGGGTGACTTGTGTGGCTCGGACCAGGTTCTGTTACCCAGAATCCTTTGCAAACCTCAAAATGTGGCTAAAAAAACACATGTTCCTCACATTTCTGTGGCAGAAAGTTCTGGAATCTGAGAGGAGCCGCGAATTTCCTTCCACCCAGCGTTCCCCCACGTCTCCCGATAAAAATGATACCTCACTTGTGTGGGTAGGCCTAGCGCCCGCGCAGGAAACGCCCCAAAGCGCAACGTGGACACAGCCAAATTGGTGAAGGAAAACAGAGGTGTTTTTTGCAAAGTGCCTACCTGTAGATTTTGGCCTGTAGCTCAGCCGCCACCTAGGGAAACCTACCAAACCTGTGCATTTCTGAAAACTAGAGACCTAGGGGAATCCAAGATGGGGTGACTTGTGTGGCTCGGACCAGGTTCTGTTACCCAGAATCCTTTGCAAACCTCAAAATGTGGCTAAAAAAACACATGTTCCTCACATTTCTGTGGCAGAAAGTTCTGGAATCTGAGAGGAGCCACGAATTTCCTTCCACCCAGCGTTCCCCCACGTCTCCCGATAAAAATGATACCTCACTTGTGTGGGTAGGCCTAGCGCCCACGACAGGAAACGCCCCAAAGCGCAACGTGGACACAGCCAAATTGGTGAAGGAAAACAGAGGTGTTTTTTGCAAAGTGCCTACCTGTAGATTTTGGCCTGTAGCTCAGCCGCCACCTAGGGAAACCTACCAAACCTGTGCATTTCTGAAAACTAGAGATCTAGGGGAATCCAAGATGGGGTGACTTGTGTGGCTCGGACCAGGTTCTGTTACCCAGAATCCTTTGCAAACCTCAAAATGTGGCTAAAAAAACACATGTTCCTCATATTTCTGTGGCAGAAAGTTCTGGAATCTGAGAGGAGCCACGAATTTCCTTCCACCCAGCGTTCCCCCACGTCTCCCGATAAAAATGATACCTCACTTGTGTGGGTAGGCCTAGCGCCCGCGACAGGAAACGCCCCAAAGCGCAACGTGGACACAGCCAAATTGGTGAAGGAAAACAGAGGTGTTTTTTGCAAAGTGCCTACCTGTAGATTTTGGCCTGTAGCTCAGCCGCCACCTAGGGAAACCTACCAAACCTGTGCATTTCTGAAAACTAGAGACCTAGGGGAATCCAAGATGGGGTGACTTGTGTGGCTCGGACCAGGTTCTGTTACCCAGAATCCTTTGCAAACCTCAAAATGTGGCTAAAAAAACACATGTTCCTCACATTTCTGTGGCAAAAAGTTCTGGAATCTGAGAGGAGCCACGAATTTCCTTCCACCCAGCGTTCCCCCACGTCTCCCGATAAAAATGATACCTCACTTGTGTGGGTAGGCCTAGCGCCCGCGACAGGAAACGCCCCAAAGCGCAACGTGGACACAGCCAAATTGGTGAAGGAAAACAGAGGTGTTTTTTGCAAAGTGCCTACCTGTAGATTTTGGCCTGTAGCTCAGCCGCCACCTAGGGAAACCTACCAAACCTGTGCATTTCTGAAAACTAGAGACCTAGGGGAATCCAAGATGGGGTGACTTGTGTGGCTCGGACCAGGTTCTGTTACCCAGAATCCTTTGCAAACCTCAAAATGTGGCTAAAAAAACACATGTTCCTCACATTTCTGTGGCAGAAAGTTCTGGAATCTGAGAGGAGCCGCGAATTTCCTTCCACCCAGCGTTCCCCCACGTCTCCCGATAAAAATGATACCTCACTTGTGTGGGTAGGCCTAGCGCCCGCGACAGGAAACGCCCCAAAGCGCAACGTGGACACAGCCAAATTGGTGAAGGAAAACAGAGGTGTTTTTTGCAAAGTGCCTACCTGTAGATTTTGGCCTGTAGCTCAGCCGCCACCTAGGGAAACCTACCAAACCTGTGCATTTCTGAAAACTAGAGACCTAGGGGAATCCAAGATGGGGTGACTTGTGTGGCTCGGACCAGGTTCTGTTACCCAGAATCCTTTGCAAACCTCAAAATGTGGCTAAAAAAACACATGTTCCTCATATTTCTGTGGCAGAAAGTTCTGGAATCTGAGAGGAGCCACGAATTTCCTTCCACCCAGCGTTCCCCCACGTCTCCCGATAAAAATGATACCTCACTTGTGTGGGTAGGCCTAGCGCCCGCGACAGGAAACGCCCCAAAGCGCAACGTGGACACAGCCAAATTGGTGAAGGAAAACAGAGGTGTTTTTTGCAAAGTGCCTACCTGTAGATTTTGGCCTGTAGCTCAGCCGCCACCTAGGGAAACCTACCAAACCTGTGCATTTCTGAAAACTAGAGACCTAGGGGAATCCAAGATGGGGTGACTTGTGTGGCTCGGACCAGGTTCTGTTACCCAGAATCCTTTGCAAACCTCAAAATGTGGCTAAAAAAACACATGTTCCTCACATTTCTGTGGCAAAAAGTTCTGGAATCTGAGAGGAGCCACGAATTTCCTTCCACCCAGCGTTCCCCCACGTCTCCCGATAAAAATGATACCTCACTTGTGTGGGTAGGCCTAGCGCCCGCGACAGGAAACGCCCCAAAGCGCAACGTGGACACAGCCAAATTGGTGAAGGAAAACAGAGGTGTTTTTTGCAAAGTGCCTACCTGTAGATTTTGGCCTGTAGCTCAGCCGCCACCTAGGGAAACCTACCAAACCTGTGCATTTCTGAAAACTAGAGACCTAGGGGAATCCAAGATGGGGTGACTTGTGTGGCTCGGACCAGGTTCTGTTACCCAGAATCCTTTGCAAACCTCAAAATGTGGCTAAAAAAACACATGTTCCTCACATTTCTGTGGCAGAAAGTTCTGGAATCTGAGAGGAGCCGCGAATTTCCTTCCACCCAGCGTTCCCCCACGTCTCCCGATAAAAATGATACCTCACTTGTGTGGGTAGGCCTAGCGCCCGCGACAGGAAACGCCCCAAAGCGCAACGTGGACACAGCCAAATTGGTGAAGGAAAACAGAGGTGTTTTTTGCAAAGTGCCTACCTGTAGATTTTGGCCTGTAGCTCAGCCGCCACCTAGGGAAACCTACCAAACCTGTGCATTTCTGAAAACTAGAGATCTAGGGGAATCCAAGATGGGGTGACTTGTGTGGCTCGGACCAGGTTCTGTTACCCAGAATCCTTTGCAAACCTCAAAATGTGGCTAAAAAAACACATGTTCCTCATATTTCTGTGGCAGAAAGTTCTGGAATCTGAGAGGAGCCACGAATTTCCTTCCACCCAGCGTTCCCCCACGTCTCCCGATAAAAATGATACCTCACTTGTGTGGGTAGGCCTAGCGCCCGCGACAGGAAACGCCCCAAAGCGCAACGTGGACACAGCCAAATTGGTGAAGGAAAACAGAGGTGTTTTTTGCAAAGTGCCTACCTGTAGATTTTGGCCTGTAGCTCAGCCGCCACCTAGGGAAACCTACCAAACCTGTGCATTTCTGAAAACTAGAGACCTAGGGGAATCCAAGATGGGGTGACTTGTGTGGCTCGGACCAGGTTCTGTTACCCAGAATCCTTTGCAAACCTCAAAATGTGGCTAAAAAAACACATGTTCCTCACATTTCTGTGGCAAAAAGTTCTGGAATCTGAGAGGAGCCACGAATTTCCTTCCACCCAGCGTTCCCCCACGTCTCCCGATAAAAATGATACCTCACTTGTGTGGGTAGGCCTAGCGCCCGCGACAGGAAACGCCCCAAAGCGCAACGTGGACACAGCCAAATTGGTGAAGGAAAACAGAGGTGTTTTTTGCAAAGTGCCTACCTGTAGATTTTGGCCTGTAGCTCAGCCGCCACCTAGGGAAACCTACCAAACCTGTGCATTTCTGAAAACTAGAGACCTAGGGGAATCCAAGATGGGGTGACTTGTGTGGCTCGGACCAGGTTCTGTTACCCAGAATCCTTTGCAAACCTCAAAATGTGGCTAAAAAAACACATGTTCCTCACATTTCTGTGGCAGAAAGTTCTGGAATCTGAGAGGAGCCGCGAATTTCCTTCCACCCAGCGTTCCCCCACGTCTCCCGATAAAAATGATACCTCACTTGTGTGGGTAGGCCTAGCGCCCGCGACAGGAAACGCCCCAAAGCGCAACGTGGACACAGCCAAATTGGTGAAGGAAAACAGAGGTGTTTTTTGCAAAGTGCCTACCTGTAGATTTTGGCCTGTAGCTCAGCCGCCACCTAGGGAAACCTACCAAACCTGTGCATTTCTGAAAACTAGAGACCTAGGGGAATCCAAGATGGGGTGACTTGTGTGGCTCGGACCAGGTTCTGTTACTCAGAATCCTTTGCAAACCTCAAAATGTGGCTAAAAAAACACATGTTCCTCACATTTCTGTGGCAGAAAGTTCTGGAATCTGAGAGGAGCCACGAATTTCCTTCCACCCAGCGTTCCCCCACGTCTCCCGATAAAAATGATACCTCACTTGTGTGGGTAGGCCTAGCGCCCGCGACAGGAAACGCCCCAAAGCGCAACGTGGACACAGCCAAATTGGTGAAGGAAAACAGAGGTGTTTTTTGCAAACTGCCTACCTGTAGATTTTGGCCTGTAGCTCAGCCGCTACCTAGGGAAACCTACCAAACCTGTGCATTTCTGAAAACTAGAGACCTAGGGGAATCCAAGATGGGGTGACTTGTGTGGCTCGGACCAGGTTCTGTTACCCAGAATCCTTTGCAAACCTCAAAATGTGGCTAAAAAAACACATGTTCCTCACATTTCTGTGGCAGAAAGTTCTGGAATCTGAGAGGAGCCACGAATTTCCTTCCACCCAGCGTTCCCCCACGTCTCCCGATAAAAATGATACCTCACTTGTGTGGGTAGGCCTAGCGCCCGCGACAGGAAACGCCCCAAAGCGCAACGTGGACACAGCCAAATTGGTGAAGGAAAACAGAGGTGTTTTTTGCAAAGTGCCTACCTGTAGATTTTGGCCTGTAGCCCAGCCGCCACCTAGGGAAACCTACCAAACCTGTGCATTTCTGAAAACTAGAGACCTAGGGGAATCCAAGATGGGGTGACTTGTGTGGCTCGGACCAGGTTCTCTTACCCAGAATCCTTTGCAAACCTCAAAATGTGGCTAAAAAAACACATGTTCCTCACATTTCTGTGGCAGAAAGTTCTGGAATCTGAGAGGAGCCCCGAATTTCCTTCCACCCAGCGTTCCCCCACGTCTCCCGATAAAAATGATACCTCACTTGTGTGGGTAGGCCTAGCGCCCGCGACAGGAAACGCCCCAAAGCGCAACGTGGACACAGCCAAATTGGTGAAGGAAAACAGAGGTGTTTTTTGCAAAGTGCCTACCTGTAGATTTTGGCCTGTAGCTCAGCCGCCACCTAGGGAAACCTACCAAACCTGTGCATTTCTGAAAACTAGAGATCTAGGGGAATCCAAGATGGGGTGACTTGTGTGGCTCGGACCAGGTTCTGTTACCCAGAATCCTTTGCAAACCTCAAAATGTGGCTAAAAAAACACATGTTCCTCACATTTCTGTGGCAGAAAGTTCTGGAATCTGAGAGGAGCCACGAATTTCCTTCCACCCAGCGTTCCCCCACGTCCCCCGATACAAATGATACCTCACTTGTGTGGGTAGGCCTAGCGCCCGCGACAGGAAACGCCCCAAAGCGCAACGTGGACACAGCCAAATTGGTGAAGGAAAACAGAGGTGTTTTTTGCAAAGTGCCTACCTGTAGATTTTGGCCTGTAGCTCAGCCGCCACCTTTGGAAACCTACCAAACCTGTGCATTTCTGAAAACTAGAGACCTAGGGGAATCCAAGATGAGGTGACTTGTGTGGCTCGGACCAGGTTCTGTTACCCAGAATCCTTTGCAAACCTCAAAATGTGGCTAAAAAAACAAATGTTCCTCACATTTCTGTGGCAAAAAGTTCTGGAATCTGAGAGGAGCCACGAATTTCCTTCCACCCAGCGTTCCCCCACGTCTCCCGATAAAAATGATACCTCACTTGTGTGGGTAGGCCTAGCGCCCGCGACAGGAAACGCCCCAAAGCGCAACGTGGACACAGCCAAATTGGTGAAGGAAAACAGAGGTGTTTTTTGCAAAGTGCCTACCTGTAGATTTTGGCCTGTAGCTCAGCCGCCACCTAGGGAAACCTACCAAACCTGTGCATTTCTGAAAACTAGAGACCTAGGGGAATCCAAGATGGGGTGACTTGTGTGGCTCGGACCAGGTTCTGTTACCCAGAATCCTTTGCAAACCTCAAAATGTGGCTAAAAAAACACATGTTCCTCACATTTCTGTGGCAGAAAGTTCTGGAATCTGAGAGGAGCCGCGAATTTCCTTCCACCCAGCGTTCCCCCACGTCTCCCGATAAAAATGATACCTCACTTGTGTGGGTAGGCCTAGCGCCCGCGACAGGAAACGCCCCAAAGCGCAACGTTGACACAGCCAAATTGGTGAAGGAAAACAGAGGTGTTTTTTGCAAAGTGCCTACCTGTAGATTTTGGCCTGTAGCTCAGCCGCCACCTAGGGAAACCTACCAAACCTGTGCATTTCTGAAAACTAGAGACCTAGGGGAATCCAAGATGGGGTGACTTGTGTGGCTCGGACCAGGTTCTGTTACCCAGAATCCTTTGCAAACCTCAAAATGTGGCTAAAAAAACACATGTTCCTCACATTTCTGTGGCAGAAAGTTCTGGAATCTGAGAGGAGCCACGAATTTCCTTCCACCCAGCGTTCCCCCACGTCTCCCGATAAAAATGATACCTCACTTGTGTGGGTAGGCCTAGCGCCCGCGACAGGAAACGCCCCAAAGCGCAACGTGGACACAGCCAAATTGGTGAAGGAAAACAGAGGTGTTTTTTGCAAAGTGCCTACCTGTAGATTTTGGCCTGTAGCTCAGCCGCTACCTAGGGAAACCTACCAAACCTGTGCATTTCTGAAAACTAGAGACCTAGGGGAATCCAAGATGGGGTGACTTGTGTGGCTCGGACCAGGTTCTGTTACCCAGAATCCTTTGCAAACCTCAAAATTTGGCTAAAAAAACACATGTTCCTCACATTTCTGTGGCAGAAAGTTCTGGAATCTGAGAGGAGCCACGAATTTCCTTCCACCCAGCGTTCCCCACGTCTCCCGATAAAAATGATACCTCACTTGTGTGGGTAGGCCTAGCGCCCGCGACAGGAAACGCCCCAAAGCGCAACGTGGACACAGCCAAATTGGTAACGGAAAACAGAGGTGTTTTTTGCAAAGTGCCTACCTGTAGATTTTGGCCTGTAGCTCAGCCGCTACCTAGGGAAACCTACCAAACCTGTGCATTTCTGAAAACTAGAGACCTAGGGGAATCCAAGATGGGGTGACTTGTGTGGCTCGGACCAGGTTCTGTTACCCAGAATCCTTTGCAAACCTCAAAATGTGGCTAAAAAAACACATGTTCCTCACATTTCTGTGGCAGAAAGTTCTGGAATCTGAGAGGAGCCACGAATTTCCTTCCACCCAGCATTCCCCCACGTCTCCCGATAAAAATGATACCTCACTTGTGTGGGTAGGCCTAGCGCCCGCGACAGGAAACGCCCCAAAGCGCAACGTGGACACAGCCAAATTGGTGAAGGAAAACAGAGGTGTTTTTTGCAAAGTGCCTACCTGTAGATTTTGGCCTGTAGCTCAGCCGCCACCTAGGGAAACCTACCAAACCTGTGCATTTCTGAAAACTAGAGACCTAGGGGAATCCAAGATGGGGTGACTTGTGTGGCTCGGACCAGGTTCTGTTACCCAGAATCCTTTGCAAACCTCAAAATGTGGCTAAAAAAACACATGTTCCTCACATTTCTGTGGCAGAAAGTTCTGGAATCTGAGAGGAGCCGCGAATTTCCTTCCACCCAGCGTTCCCCCACGTCTCCCGATAAAAATGATACCTCACTTGTGTGGGTAGGCCTAGCGCCCGCGACAGGAAACGCCCCAAAGCGCAACGTTGACACAGCCAAATTGGTGAAGGAAAACAGAGGTGTTTTTTGCAAAGTGCCTACCTGTAGATTTTGGCCTGTAGCTCAGCCGCCACCTAGGGAAACCTACCAAACCTGTGCATTTCTGAAAACTAGAGACCTAGGGGAATCCAAGATGGGGTGACTTGTGTGGCTCGGACCAGGTTCTGTTACCCAGAATCCTTTGCAAACCTCAAAATGTGGCTAAAAAAACACATGTTCCTCACATTTCTGTGGCAGAAAGTTCTGGAATCTGAGAGGAGCCGTGAATTTCCTTCCACCCAGCGTTCCCCCACGTCTCCCGATAAAAATGATACCTCACTTGTGTGGGTAGGCCTAGCGCCCGCGACAGGAAACGCCCCAAAGCGCAACGTGGACACAGCCAAATTGGTGAAGGAAAACAGAGGTGTTTTTTGCAAAGTGGCTACCTGTAGATTTTGGCCTGTAGCTCAGCCGCCACCTAGGGAAACCTACCAAACCTGTGCATTTCTGAAAACTAGAGACCTAGGGGAATCCAAGATGGGGTGACTTGTGTGGCTCGGACCAGGTTCTGTTACCCAGAATCCTTTGCAAACCTCAAAATGTGGCTAAAAAAACACATGTTCCTCACATTTCTGTGGCAGAAAGTTCTGGAATCTGAGAGGAGCCACGAATTTCCTTCCACCCAGCGTTCCCCCACGTCTCCCGATAAAAATGATACCTCACTTGTGTGGGTAGGCCTAGCGCCCGCGACAGGAAACGCCCCAAAGCGCAACGTGGACACAGCCAAATTGGTGAAGGAAAACAGAGGTGTTTTTTGCAAAGTGCCTACCTGTAGATTTTGGCCTGTAGCTCAGCCGCTACCTAGGGAAACCTACCAAACCTGTGCATTTCTGAAAACTAGAGACCTAGGGGAATCCAAGATGGGGTGACTTGTGTGGCTCGGACCAGGTTCTGTTACCCAGAATCCTTTGCAAACCTCAAAATTTGGCTAAAAAAACACATGTTCCTCACATTTCTGTGGCAGAAAGTTCTGGAATCTGAGAGGAGCCACGAATTTCCTTCCACCCAGCGTTCCCCCACGTCTCCCGATAAAAATGATACCTCACTTGTGTGGGTAGGCCTAGCGCCCGCGACAGGAAACGCCCCAAAGCGCAACGTGGACACAGCCAAATTGGTGAAGGAAAACAGAGGTGTTTTTTGCAAAGTGCCTACCTGTAGATTTTGGCCTGTAGCTCAGCCGCTACCTAGGGAAACCTACCAAACCTGTGCATTTCTGAAAACTAGAGACCTAGGGGAATCCAAGATGGGGTGACTTGTGTGGCTCGGACCAGGTTCTGTTACCCAGAATCCTTTGCAAACCTCAAAATGTGGCTAAAAAAACACATGTTCCTCACATTTCTGTGGCAGAAAGTTCTGGAATCTGAGAGGAGCCACGAATTTCCTTCCACCCAGCGTTCCCCCACGTCTCCCGATAAAAATGATACCTCACTTGTGTGGGTAGGCCTAGCGCCCGCGACAGGAAACGCCCCAAAGCGCAACGTGGACACAGCCAAATTGGTGAAGGAAAACAGAGGTGTTTTTTGCAAAGTGCCTACCTGTAGATTTTGGCCTGTAGCCCAGCCGCCACCTAGGGAAACCTACCAAACCTGTGCATTTCTGAAAACTAGAGACCTAGGGGAATCCAAGATGGGGTGACTTGTGTGGCTCGGACCAGGTTCTCTTACCCAGAATCCTTTGCAAACCTCAAAATGTGGCTAAAAAAACACATGTTCCTCACATTTCTGTGGCAGAAAGTTCTGGAATCTGAGAGGAGCCCCGAATTTCCTTCCACCCAGCGTTCCCCCACGTCTCCCGATAAAAATGATACCTCACTTGTGTGGGTAGGCCTAGCGCCCGCGACAGGAAACGCCCCAAAGCGCAACGTGGACACAGCCAAATTGGTGAAGGAAAACAGAGGTGTTTTTTGCAAAGTGCCTACCTGTAGATTTTGGCCTGTAGCTCAGCCGCCACCTAGGGAAACCTACCAAACCTGTGCATTTCTGAAAACTAGAGATCTAGGGGAATCCAAGATGGGGTGACTTGTGTGGCTCGGACCAGGTTCTGTTACCCAGAATCCTTTGCAAACCTCAAAATGTGGCTAAAAAAACACATGTTCCTCACATTTCTGTGGCAGAAAGTTCTGGAATCTGAGAGGAGCCACGAATTTCCTTCCACCCAGCGTTCCCCCACGTCCCCCGATACAAATGATACCTCACTTGTGTGGGTAGGCCTAGCGCCCGCGACAGGAAACGCCCCAAAGCGCAACGTGGACACAGCCAAATTGGTGAAGGAAAACAGAGGTGTTTTTTGCAAAGTGCCTACCTGTAGATTTTGGCCTGTAGCTCAGCCGCCACCTTTGGAAACCTACCAAACCTGTGCATTTCTGAAAACTAGAGACCTAGGGGAATCCAAGATGAGGTGACTTGTGTGGCTCGGACCAGGTTCTGTTACCCAGAATCCTTTGCAAACCTCAAAATGTGGCTAAAAAAACAAATGTTCCTCACATTTCTGTGGCAAAAAGTTCTGGAATCTGAGAGGAGCCACGAATTTCCTTCCACCCAGCGTTCCCCCACGTCTCCCGATAAAAATGATACCTCACTTGTGTGGGTAGGCCTAGCGCCCGCGACAGGAAACGCCCCAAAGCGCAACGTGGACACAGCCAAATTGGTGAAGGAAAACAGAGGTGTTTTTTGCAAAGTGCCTACCTGTAGATTTTGGCCTGTAGCTCAGCCGCCACCTAGGGAAACCTACCAAACCTGTGCATTTCTGAAAACTAGAGACCTAGGGGAATCCAAGATGGGGTGACTTGTGTGGCTCGGACCAGGTTCTGTTACCCAGAATCCTTTGCAAACCTCAAAATGTGGCTAAAAAAACACATGTTCCTCACATTTCTGTGGCAGAAAGTTCTGGAATCTGAGAGGAGCCGCGAATTTCCTTCCACCCAGCGTTCCCCCACGTCTCCCGATAAAAATGATACCTCACTTGTGTGGGTAGGCCTAGCGCCCGCGACAGGAAACGCCCCAAAGCGCAACGTTGACACAGCCAAATTGGTGAAGGAAAACAGAGGTGTTTTTTGCAAAGTGCCTACCTGTAGATTTTGGCCTGTAGCTCAGCCGCCACCTAGGGAAACCTACCAAACCTGTGCATTTCTGAAAACTAGAGACCTAGGGGAATCCAAGATGGGGTGACTTGTGTGGCTCGGACCAGGTTCTGTTACCCAGAATCCTTTGCAAACCTCAAAATGTGGCTAAAAAAACACATGTTCCTCACATTTCTGTGGCAGAAAGTTCTGGAATCTGAGAGGAGCCACGAATTTCCTTCCACCCAGCGTTCCCCCACGTCTCCCGATAAAAATGATACCTCACTTGTGTGGGTAGGCCTAGCGCCCGCGACAGGAAACGCCCCAAAGCGCAACGTGGACACAGCCAAATTGGTGAAGGAAAACAGAGGTGTTTTTTGCAAAGTGCCTACCTGTAGATTTTGGCCTGTAGCTCAGCCGCTACCTAGGGAAACCTACCAAACCTGTGCATTTCTGAAAACTAGAGACCTAGGGGAATCCAAGATGGGGTGACTTGTGTGGCTCGGACCAGGTTCTGTTACCCAGAATCCTTTGCAAACCTCAAAATTTGGCTAAAAAAACACATGTTCCTCACATTTCTGTGGCAGAAAGTTCTGGAATCTGAGAGGAGCCACGAATTTCCTTCCACCCAGCGTTCCCCACGTCTCCCGATAAAAATGATACCTCACTTGTGTGGGTAGGCCTAGCGCCCGCGACAGGAAACGCCCCAAAGCGCAACGTGGACACAGCCAAATTGGTAACGGAAAACAGAGGTGTTTTTTGCAAAGTGCCTACCTGTAGATTTTGGCCTGTAGCTCAGCCGCTACCTAGGGAAACCTACCAAACCTGTGCATTTCTGAAAACTAGAGACCTAGGGGAATCCAAGATGGGGTGACTTGTGTGGCTCGGACCAGGTTCTGTTACCCAGAATCCTTTGCAAACCTCAAAATGTGGCTAAAAAAACACATGTTCCTCACATTTCTGTGGCAGAAAGTTCTGGAATCTGAGAGGAGCCACGAATTTCCTTCCACCCAGCATTCCCCCACGTCTCCCGATAAAAATGATACCTCACTTGTGTGGGTAGGCCTAGCGCCCGCGACAGGAAACGCCCCAAAGCGCAACGTGGACACAGCCAAATTGGTGAAGGAAAACAGAGGTGTTTTTTGCAAAGTGCCTACCTGTAGATTTTTGGCCTGTAGCTCAGCCGCCACCTAGGGAAACCTACCAAACCTGTGCATTTCTGAAAACTAGAGACCTAGGGGAATCCAAGATGGGGTGACTTGTGTGGCTCGGACCAGGTTCTGTTACCCAGAATCCTTTGCAAACCTCAAAATGTGGCTAAAAAAACACATGTTCCTCACATTTCTGTGGCAGAAAGTTCTGGAATCTGAGAGGAGCCGCGAATTTCCTTCCACCCAGCGTTCCCCCACGTCTCCCGATAAAAATGATACCTCACTTGTGTGGGTAGGCCTAGCGCCCGCGACAGGAAACGCCCCAAAGCGCAACGTTGACACAGCCAAATTGGTGAAGGAAAACAGAGGTGTTTTTTGCAAAGTGCCTACCTGTAGATTTTGGCCTGTAGCTCAGCCGCCACCTAGGGAAACCTACCAAACCTGTGCATTTCTGAAAACTAGAGACCTAGGGGAATCCAAGATGGGGTGACTTGTGTGGCTCGGACCAGGTTCTGTTACCCAGAATCCTTTGCAAACCTCAAAATGTGGCTAAAAAAACACATGTTCCTCACATTTCTGTGGCAGAAAGTTCTGGAATCTGAGAGGAGCCACGAATTTCCTTCCACCCAGCGTTCCCCCACGTCTCCCGATAAAAATGATACCTCACTTGTGTGGGTAGGCCTAGCGCCCGCGACAGGAAACGCCCCAAAGCGCAACGTGGACACAGCCAAATTGGTGAAGGAAAACAGAGGTGTTTTTTGCAAAGTGCCTACCTGTAGATTTTGGCCTGTAGCTCAGCCGCTACCTAGGGAAACCTACCAAACCTGTGCATTTCTGAAAACTAGAGACCTAGGGGAATCCAAGATGGGGTGACTTGTGTGGCTCGGACCAGGTTCTGTTACCCAGAATCCTTTGCAAACCTCAAAATTTGGCTAAAAAAACACATGTTCCTCACATTTCTGTGGCAGAAAGTTCTGGAATCTGAGAGGAGCCACGAATTTCCTTCCACCCAGCGTTCCCCACGTCTCCCGATAAAAATGATACCTCACTTGTGTGGGTAGGCCTAGCGCCCGCGACAGGAAACGCCCCAAAGCGCAACGTGGACACAGCCAAATTGGTAACGGAAAACAGAGGTGTTTTTTGCAAAGTGCCTACCTGTAGATTTTGGCCTGTAGCTCAGCCGCTACCTAGGGAAACCTACCAAACCTGTGCATTTCTGAAAACTAGAGACCTAGGGGAATCCAAGATGGGGTGACTTGTGTGGCTCGGACCAGGTTCTGTTACCCAGAATCCTTTGCAAACCTCAAAATGTGGCTAAAAAAACACATGTTCCTCACATTTCTGTGGCAGAAAGTTCTGGAATCTGAGAGGAGCCACGAATTTCCTTCCACCCAGCATTCCCCCACGTCTCCCGATAAAAATGATACCTCACTTGTGTGGGTAGGCCTAGCGCCCGCGACAGGAAACGCCCCAAAGCGCAACGTGGACACAGCCAAATTGGTGAAGGAAAACAGAGGTGTTTTTTGCAAAGTGCCTACCTGTAGATTTTGGCCTGTAGCTCAGCCGCCACCTAGGGAAACCTACCAAACCTGTGCATTTCTGAAAACTAGAGACCTAGGGGAATCCAAGATGGGGTGACTTGTGTGGCTCGGACCAGGTTCTGTTACCCAGAATCCTTTGCAAACCTCAAAATGTGGCTAAAAAAACACATGTTCCTCACATTTCTGTGGCAGAAAGTTCTGGAATCTGAGAGGAGCCACGAATTTCCTTCCACCCAGCGTTCCCCCACGTCTCCCGATAAAAATGATACCTCACTTGTGTGGGTAGGCCTAGCGCCCGCAACAGGAAACGCCCCAAAGCGCAACGTGGACACAGCCAAATTGGTGAAGGAAAACAGAGGTGTTTTTTGCAAAGTGCCTACCTGTAGATTTTGGCCTGTAGCCCAGCCGCCACCTAGGGAAACCTACCAAACCTGTGCATTTCTGAAAACTAGAGACCTAGGGGAATCCAAGATGGGGTGACTTGTGTGGCTCGGACCAGGTTCTCTTACCCAGAATCCTTTGCAAACCTCAAAATGTGGCTAAAAAAACACATGTTCCTCACATTTCTGTGGCAGAAAGTTCTGGAATCTGAGAGGAGCCCCGAATTTCCTTCCACCCAGCGTTCCCCCACGTCTCCCGATAAAAATGATACCTCACTTGTGTGGGTAGGCCTAGCGCCCGCGACAGGAAACGCCCCAAAGCGCAACGTGGACACAGCCAAATTGGTGAAGGAAAACAGAGGTGTTTTTTGCAAAGTGCCTACCTGTAGATTTTGGCCTGTAGCTCAGCCGCCACCTAGGGAAACCTACCAAACCTGTGCATTTCTGAAAACTAGAGATCTAGGGGAATCCAAGATGGGGTGACTTGTGTGGCTCGGACCAGGTTCTGTTACCCAGAATCCTTTGCAAACCTCAAAATGTGGCTAAAAAAACACATGTTCCTCACATTTCTGTGGCAGAAAGTTCTGGAATCTGAGAGGAGCCACGAATTTCCTTCCACCCAGCGTTCCCCCACGTCTCCCGATAAAAATGATACCTCACTTGTGTGGGTAGGCCTAGCGCCCGCGACAGGAAACGCCCCAAAGCGCAACGTGGACACAGCCAAATTGGTGAAGGAAAACAGAGGTGTTTTTTGCAAAGTGCCTACCTGTAGATTTTGGCCTGTAGCTCAGCCGCCACCTAGGGAAACCTACCAAACCTGTGCATTTCTGAAAACTAGAGACCTAGGGGAATCCAAGATGGGGTGACTTGTGTGGCTCGGACCAGATTCTGTTACCCAGAATCCTTTTCAAACCTTAAAATGTGGCTAAAAAAACACATGTTCCTCACATTTCTGTGGCAAAAAGTTCTGGAATCTGAGAGGAGCCACGAATTTCCTTCCACCCAGCGTTCCCCCACGTCTCCCGATAAAAATGATACCTCACTTGTGTGGGTAAGCCTAGCGCCCGCGACAGGAAACGCCCCAAAGCGCAACGTGGACACAGCCAAATTGGTGAAGGAAAACAGAGGTGTTTTTTGCAAAGTGCCTACCTGTAGATTTTGGCCTGTAGCTCAGCCGCCACCTAGGGAAACCTACCAAACCTGTGCATTTCTGAAAACTAGAGACCTAGGGGAATCCAAGATGGGGTGACTTGTGTGGCTCGGACCAGGTTCTGTTACCCAGAATCCTTTGCAAACCTCAAAATGTGGCTAAAAAAACACATGTTCCTCACATTTCTGTGGCAGAAAGTTCTGGAATCTGAGAGGAGCCGCGAATTTCCTTCCACCCAGCGTTCCCCCACGTCTCCCGATAAAAATGATACCTCACTTGTGTGGGTAGGCCTAGCGCCCGCGACAGGAAACGCCCCAAAGCGCAACGTGGACACAGCCAAATTGGTGAAGGAAAACAGAGGTGTTTTTTGCAAAGTGCCTACCTGTAGATTTTGGCCTGTAGCTCAGCCGCCACCTAGGGAAACCTACCAAACCTGTGCATTTCTGAAAACTAGAGACCTAGGGGAATCCAAGATGGGGTGACTTGTGTGGCTCGGACCAGGTTCTGTTACCCAGAATCCTTTGCAAACCTCAAAATGTGGCTAAAAAAACACATGTTCCTCACATTTCTGTGGCAGAAAGTTCTGGAATCTGAGAGGAGCCACGAATTTCCTTCCACCCAGCGTTCCCCCACGTCTCCCGATAAAAATGATACCTCACTTGTGTGGGTAGGCCTAGCGCCCGCGACAGGAAACGCCCCAAAGCCCAACGTGGACACAGCCAAATTGGTGAAGGAAAACAGAGGTGTTTTTTGCAAAGTGCCTACCTGTAGATTTTGGCCTGTAGCTCAGCCGCTACCTAGGGAAACCTACCAAACCAGTGCATTTCTGAAAACTAGAGACCTAGGGGAATCCAAGATGGGGTTGACTTGTGTGGCTCGGACCAGGTTCTGTTACCCAGAATCCTTTGCAAACCTCAAAATGTGGCTAAAAAAACACATGTTCCTCACATTTCTGTGGCAGAAAGTTCTGGAATCTGAGAGGAGCCACGAATTTCCTTCCACCCAGCATTCCCGCACGTCTCCCGATAAAAATGATACCTCACTTGTGTGGGTAGGCATAGCGCCCGCGACAGGAAACGCCCCAAAGCGCAACGTGGACACAGCCAAATTGGTGAAGGAAAACAGAGGTGTTTTTTGCAAAGTGCCTACCTGTAGATTTTGGCCTGTAGCTCAGCCGCCACCTAGGGAAACCTACCAAACCTGTGCATTTCTGAAAACTAGAGACCTAGGGGAATCCAAGATGGGGTGACTTGTGTGGCTCGGACCAGGTTCTGTTACCCAGAATCCTTTGCAAACCTCAAAATGTGGCTAAAAAAACACATGTTCCTCACATTTCTGTGGCAGAAAGTTCTGGAATCTGAGAGGAGCCACGAATTTCCTTCCACCCAGCGTTCCCCCACGTCTCCCGATAAAAATGATACCTCACTTGTGTGGGTAGGCCTAGCGCCCGCGACAGGAAACGCCCCAAAGAGCAACGTGGACACAGCCAAATTGGTGAAGGAAAACAGAGGTGTTTTTTGCAAAGTGCCTACCTGTAGATTTTGGCCTGTAGCCCAGCCGCCACCTAGGGAAACCTACCAAACCTGTGCATTTCTGAAAACTAGAGACCTAGGGGAATCCAAGATGGGGTGACTTGTGTGGCTCGGACCAGGTTCTGTTACCCAGAATCCTTTGCAAACCTCAAAATGTGGCTAAAAAAACACATGTTCCTCACATTTCTGTGGCAGAAAGTTCTGGAATCTGAGAGGAGCCCCGAATTTCCTTCCACCCAGCGTTCCCCCACGTCCCCCGATACAAATGATACCTCACTTGTGTGGGTAGGCCTAGCGCCCGCGACAGGAAACGCCCCAAAGCGCAACGTGGACACAGCCAAATTGGTGAAGGAAAACAGAGGTGTTTTTTGCAAAGTGCCTACCTGTAGATTTTGGCCTGTAGCTCAGCCGCCACCTAGGGAAACCTACCAAACCTGTGCATTTCTGAAAACTAGAGACCTAGGGGAATCCAAGATGGGGTGACTTGTGTGGCTCGGACCAGGTTCTGTTACCCAGAATCCTTTGCAAACCTCAAAATGTGGCTAAAAAAACACATGTTCCTCACATTTCTGTGGCAGAAAGTTCTGGAATCTGAGAGGAGCCACGAATTTCCTTCCACCCAGCGTTCCCCCACGTCTCCCGATAAAAATGATACCTCACTTGTGTGGGTAGGCCTAGCGCCCGCGACAGGAAACGCCCCAAAGCGCAACGTGGACACAGCCAAATTGGTGAAGGAAAACAGAGGTGTTTTTTGCAAAGTGCCTACCTGTAGATTTTGGCCTGTAGCTCAGCCGCTACCTAGGGAAACCTACCAAACCTGTGCATTTCTGAAAACTAGAGACCTAGGGGAATCCAAGATGGGGTGACTTGTGTGGCTCGGACCAGGTTCTGTTACCCAGAATCCTTTGCAAACCTCAAAATTTGGCTAAAAAAACACATGTTCCTCACATTTCTGTGGCAGAAAGTTCTGGAATCTGAGAGGAGCCACGAATTTCCTTCCACCCAGCGTTCCCCCACGTCTCCCGATAAAAATGATACCTCACTTGTGTGGGTAGGCCTAGCGCCCGCGACAGGAAACGCCCCAAAGCGCAACGTGGACACAGCCAAATTGGTGAAGGAAAACAGAGGTGTTTTTTGCAAAGTGCCTACCTGTAGATTTTGGCCTGTAGCTCAGCCGCCACCTAGGGAAACCTACCAAACCTGTGCATTTCTGAAAACTAGAGACCTAGGGGAATCCAAGATGGGGTGACTTGTGTGGCTCGGACCAGGTTCTGTTACTCAGAATCCTTTGCAAACCTCAAAATGTGGCTAAAAAAACACATGTTCCTCACATTTCTGTGGCAGAAAGTTCTGGAATCTGAGAGGAGCCACGAATTTCCTTCCACCCAGCGTTCCCCCACGTCTCCCGATAAAAATGATACCTCACTTGTGTGGGTAGGCCTAGCGCCCGCGACAGGAAACGCCCCAAAGCGCAACGTGGACACAGCCAAATTGGTGAAGGAAAACAGAGGTGTTTTTTGCAAAGTGCCTACCTGTAGATTTTGGCCTGTAGCTCAGCCGCTACCTAGGGAAACCTACCAAACCTGTGCATTTCTGAAAACTAGAGACCTAGGGGAATCCAAGATGGGGTGACTTGTGTGGCTCGGACCAGGTTCTGTTACCCAGAATCCTTTGCAAACCTCAAAATTTGGCTAAAAAAACACATGTTCCTCACATTTCTGTGGCAGAAAGTTCTGGAATCTGAGAGGAGCCACGAATTTCCTTCCACCCAGCGTTCCCCCACGTCTCCCGATAAAAATGATACCTCACTTGTGTGGGTAGGCCTAGCGCCCGCGACAGGAAACGCCCCAAAGCGCAACGTGGACACAGCCAAATTGGTGAAGGAAAACAGAGGTGTTTTTTGCAAAGTGCCTACCTGTAGATTTTGGCCTGTAGCCCAGCCGCCACCTAGGGAAACCTACCAAACCTGTGCATTTCTGAAAACTAGAGACCTAGGGGAATCCAAGATGGGGTGACTTGTGTGGCTCGGACCAGGTTCTGTTACCCAGAATCCTTTTCAAACCTTAAAATGTGGCTAAAAAAACACATGTTCCTCACATTTCTGTGGCAAAAAGTTCTGGAATCTGAGAGGAGCCACGAATTTCCTTCCACCCAGCGTTCCCCCACGTCTCCCGATAAAAATGATACCTCACTTGTGTGGGTAGGCCTAGCGCCCGCGACAGGAAACGCCCCAAAGCGCAACGTGGACACAGCCAAATTGGTGAAGGAAAACAGAGGTGTTTTTTGCAAAGTGCCTACCTGTAGATTTTGGCCTGTAGCTCAGCCGCCACCTAGGGAAACCTACCAAACCTGTGCATTTCTGAAAACTAGAGACCTAGGGGAATCCAAGATGGGGTGACTTGTGTGGCTCGGACCAGGTTCTGTTACCCAGAATCCTTTGCAAACCTCAAAATGTGGCTAAAAAAACACATGTTCCTCACATTTCTGTGGCAGAAAGTTCTGGAATCTGAGAGGAGCCGTGAATTTCCTTCCACCCAGCGTTCCCCCACGTCTCCCGATAAAAATGATACCTCACTTGTGTGGGTAGGCCTAGCGCCCGCGACAGGAAACGCCCCAAAGCGCAACGTGGACACAGCCAAATTGGTGAAGGAAAACAGAGGTGTTTTTTGCAAAGTGCCTACCTGTAGATTTTGGCCTGTAGCTCAGCCGCCACCTAGGGAAACCTACCAAACCTGTGCATTTCTGAAAACTAGAGACCTAGGGGAATCCAAGATGGGGTGACTTGTGTGGCTCGGACCAGGTTCTGTTACCCAGAATCCTTTGCAAACCTCAAAATGTGGCTAAAAAAACACATGTTCCTCACATTTCTGTGGCAGAAAGTTCTGGAATCTGAGAGGAGCCGCGAATTTCCTTCCACCCAGCGTTCCCCCACGTCTCCCGATAAAAATGATACCTCACTTGTGTGGGTAGGCCTAGCGCCCGCGACAGGAAACGCCCCAAAGCGCAACGTTGACACAGCCAAATTGGTGAAGGAAAACAGAGGTGTTTTTTGCAAAGTGCCTACCTGTAGATTTTGGCCTGTAGCTCAGCCGCCACCTAGGGAAACCTACCAAACCTGTGCATTTCTGAAAACTAGAGACCTAGGGGAATCCAAGATGGGGTGACTTGTGTGGCTCGGACCAGGTTCTGTTACCCAGAATCCTTTGCAAACCTCAAAATGTGGCTAAAAAAACACATGTTCCTCACATTTCTGTGGCAGAAAGTTCTGGAATCTGAGAGGAGCCACGAATTTCCTTCCACCCAGCGTTCCCCCACGTCTCCCGATAAAAATGATACCTCACTTGTGTGGGTAGGCCTAGCGCCCGCGACAGGAAACGCCCCAAAGCGCAACGTGGACACAGCCAAATTGGTGAAGGAAAACAGAGGTGTTTTTTGCAAAGTGCCTACCTGTAGATTTTGGCCTGTAGCTCAGCCGCTACCTAGGGAAACCTACCAAACCTGTGCATTTCTGAAAACTAGAGACCTAGGGGAATCCAAGATGGGGTGACTTGTGTGGCTCGGACCAGGTTCTGTTACCCAGAATCCTTTGCAAACCTCAAAATTTGGCTAAAAAAACACATGTTCCTCACATTTCTGTGGCAGAAAGTTCTGGAATCTGAGAGGAGCCACGAATTTCCTTCCACCCAGCGTTCCCCACGTCTCCCGATAAAAATGATACCTCACTTGTGTGGGTAGGCCTAGCGCCCGCGACAGGAAACGCCCCAAAGCGCAACGTGGACACAGCCAAATTGGTAACGGAAAACAGAGGTGTTTTTTGCAAAGTGCCTACCTGTAGATTTTGGCCTGTAGCTCAGCCGCTACCTAGGGAAACCTACCAAACCTGTGCATTTCTGAAAACTAGAGACCTAGGGGAATCCAAGATGGGGTGACTTGTGTGGCTCGGACCAGGTTCTGTTACCCAGAATCCTTTGCAAACCTCAAAATGTGGCTAAAAAAACACATGTTCCTCACATTTCTGTGGCAGAAAGTTCTGGAATCTGAGAGGAGCCACGAATTTCCTTCCACCCAGCATTCCCCCACGTCTCCCGATAAAAATGATACCTCACTTGTGTGGGTAGGCCTAGCGCCCGCGACAGGAAACGCCCCAAAGCGCAACGTGGACACAGCCAAATTGGTGAAGGAAAACAGAGGTGTTTTTTGCAAAGTGCCTACCTGTAGATTTTGGCCTGTAGCTCAGCCGCCACCTAGGGAAACCTACCAAACCTGTGCATTTCTGAAAACTAGAGACCTAGGGGAATCCAAGATGGGGTGACTTGTGTGGCTCGGACCAGGTTCTGTTACCCAGAATCCTTTGCAAACCTCAAAATGTGGCTAAAAAAACACATGTTCCTCACATTTCTGTGGCAGAAAGTTCTGGAATCTGAGAGGAGCCGCGAATTTCCTTCCACCCAGCGTTCCCCCACGTCTCCCGATAAAAATGATACCTCACTTGTGTGGGTAGGCCTAGCGCCCGCGACAGGAAACGCCCCAAAGCGCAACGTTGACACAGCCAAATTGGTGAAGGAAAACAGAGGTGTTTTTTGCAAAGTGCCTACCTGTAGATTTTGGCCTGTAGCTCAGCCGCCACCTAGGGAAACCTACCAAACCTGTGCATTTCTGAAAACTAGAGACCTAGGGGAATCCAAGATGGGGTGACTTGTGTGGCTCGGACCAGGTTCTGTTACCCAGAATCCTTTGCAAACCTCAAAATGTGGCTAAAAAAACACATGTTCCTCACATTTCTGTGGCAGAAAGTTCTGGAATCTGAGAGGAGCCACGAATTTCCTTCCACCCAGCGTTCCCCCACGTCTCCCGATAAAAATGATACCTCACTTGTGTGGGTAGGCCTAGCGCCCGCGACAGGAAACGCCCCAAAGCGCAACGTGGACACAGCCAAATTGGTGAAGGAAAACAGAGGTGTTTTTTGCAAAGTGCCTACCTGTAGATTTTGGCCTGTAGCTCAGCCGCCACCTAGGGAAACCTTCCAAACCTGTGCATTTCTGAAAACTAGAGACCTAGGGGAATCCAAGATGGGGTGACTTGTGTGGCTCGGACCAGGTTCTGTTACCCAGAATCCTTTGCAAACCTCAAAATGTGGCTAAAAAAACACATGTTCCTCACATTTCTGTGGCAGAAAGTTCTGGAATCTGAGAGGAGCCGTGAATTTCCTTCCACCCAGCGTTCCCCCACGTCTCCCGATAAAAATGATACCTCACTTGTGTGGGTAGGCCTAGCGCCCGCGACAGGAAACGCCCCAAAGCGCAACGTGGACACAGCCAAATTGGTGAAGGAAAACAGAGGTGTTTTTTGCAAAGTGGCTACCTGTAGATTTTGGCCTGTAGCTCAGCCGCCACCTAGGGAAACCTACCAAACCTGTGCATTTCTGAAAACTAGAGACCTAGGGGAATCCAAGATGGGGTGACTTGTGTGGCTCGGACCAGGTTCTGTTACCCAGAATCCTTTGCAAACCTCAAAATGTGGCTAAAAAAACACATGTTCCTCACATTTCTGTGGCAGAAAGTTCTGGAATCTGAGAGGAGCCACGAATTTCCTTCCACCCAGCGTTCCCCCACGTCTCCCGATAAAAATGATACCTCACTTGTGTGGGTAGGCCTAGCGCCCGCGACAGGAAACGCCCCAAAGCGCAACGTGGACACAGCCAAATTGGTGAAGGAAAACAGAGGTGTTTTTTGCAAAGTGGCTACCTGTAGATTTTGGCCTGTAGCTCAGCCGCCACCTAGGGAAACCTACCAAACCTGTGCATTTCTGAAAACTAGAGACCTAGGGGAATCCAAGATGGGGTGACTTGTGTGGCTCGGACCAGGTTCTGTTACCCAGAATCCTTTGCAAACCTCAAAATGTGGCTAAAAAAACACATGTTCCTCACATTTCTGTGGCAGAAAGTTCTGGAATCTGAGAGGAGCCACGAATTTCCTTCCACCCAGCGTTCCCCCACGTCTCCCGATAAAAATGATACCTCACTTGTGTGGGTAGGCCTAGCGCCCGCGACAGGAAACGCCCCAAAGCGCAACGTGGACACAGCCAAATTGGTGAAGGAAAACAGAGGTGTTTTTTGCAAAGTGCCTACCTGTAGATTTTGGCCTGTAGCTCAGCCGCTACCTAGGGAAACCTACCAAACCTGTGCATTTCTGAAAACTAGAGACCTAGGGGAATCCAAGATGGGGTGACTTGTGTGGCTCGGACCAGGTTCTGTTACCCAGAATCCTTTGCAAACCTCAAAATTTGGCTAAAAAAACACATGTTCCTCACATTTCTGTGGCAGAAAGTTCTGGAATCTGAGAGGAGCCACGAATTTCCTTCCACCCAGCGTTCCCCCACGTCTCCCGATAAAAATGATACCTCACTTGTGTGGGTAGGCCTAGCGCCCGCGACAGGAAACGCCCCAAAGCGCAACGTGGACACAGCCAAATTGGTGAAGGAAAACAGAGGTGTTTTTTGCAAAGTGCCTACCTGTAGATTTTGGCCTGTAGCTCAGCCGCCACCTAGGGAAACCTACCAAACCTGTGCATTTCTGAAAACTAGAGACCTAGGGGAATCCAAGATGGGGTGACTTGTGTGGCTCGGACCAGGTTCTCTTACCCAGAATCCTTTGCAAACCTCAAAATGTGGCTAAAAAAACACATGTTCCTCACATTTCTGTGGCAGAAAGTTCTGGAATCTGAGAGGAGCCACGAATTTCCTTCCACCCAGCGTTCCCCCACGTCTCCCGATAAAAATGATACCTCACTTGTGTGGGTAGGCCTAGCGCCCGCGACAGGAAACGCCCCAAAGCGCAACGTGGACACAGCCAAATTGGTGAAGGAAAACAGAGGTGTTTTTTGCAAAGTGCCTACCTGTAGATTTTGGCCTGTAGCCCAGCCGCCACCTAGGGAAACCTACCAAACCTGTGCATTTCTGAAAACTAGAGACCTAGGGGAATCCAAGATGGGGTGACTTGTGTGGCTCGGACCAGGTTCTCTTACCCAGAATCCTTTGCAAACCTCAAAATGTGGCTAAAAAAACACATGTTCCTCACATTTCTGTGGCAGAAAGTTCTGGAATCTGAGAGGAGCCCCGAATTTCCTTCCACCCAGCGTTCCCCCACGTCTCCCGATAAAAATGATACCTCACTTGTGTGGGTAGGCCTAGCGCCCGCGACAGGAAACGCCCCAAAGCGCAACGTGGACACAGCCAAATTGGTGAAGGAAAACAGAGGTGTTTTTTGCAAAGTGCCTACCTGTAGATTTTGGCCTGTAGCTCAGCCGCCACCTAGGGAAACCTACCAAACCTGTGCATTTCTGAAAACTAGAGATCTAGGGGAATCCAAGATGGGGTGACTTGTGTGGCTCGGACCAGGTTCTGTTACCCAGAATCCTTTGCAAACCTCAAAATGTGGCTAAAAAAACACATGTTCCTCACATTTCTGTGGCAGAAAGTTCTGGAATCTGAGAGGAGCCACGAATTTCCTTCCACCCAGCGTTCCCCCACGTCCCCCGATACAAATGATACCTCACTTGTGTGGGTAGACCTAGCGCCCGCGACAGGAAACGCCCCAAAGCGCAACGTGGACACAGCCAAATTGGTGAAGGAAAACAGAGGTGTTTTTTGCAAAGTGCCTACCTGTAGATTTTGGCCTGTAGCTCAGCCGCCACCTTTGGAAACCTACCAAACCTGTGCATTTCTGAAAACTAGAGACCTAGGGGAATCCAAGATGAGGTGACTTGTGTGGCTCGGACCAGGTTCTGTTACCCAGAATCCTTTGCAAACCTCAAAATGTGGCTAAAAAAACAAATGTTCCTCACATTTCTGTGGCAAAAAGTTCTGGAATCTGAGAGGAGCCACGAATTTCCTTCCACCCAGCGTTCCCCCACGTCTCCCGATAAAAATGATACCTCACTTGTGTGGGTAGGCCTAGCGCCCGCGACAGGAAACGCCCCAAAGCGCAACGTGGACACAGCCAAATTGGTGAAGGAAAACAGAGGTGTTTTTTGCAAAGTGCCTACCTGTAGATTTTGGCCTGTAGCTCAGCCGCCACCTAGGGAAACCTACCAAACCTGTGCATTTCTGAAAACTAGAGACCTAGGGGAATCCAAGATGGGGTGACTTGTGTGGCTCGGACCAGGTTCTGTTACCCAGAATCCTTTGCAAACCTCAAAATGTGGCTAAAAAAACACATGTTCCTCACATTTCTGTGGCAGAAAGTTCTGGAATCTGAGAGGAGCCGCGAATTTCCTTCCACCCAGCGTTCCCCCACGTCTCCCGATAAAAATGATACCTCACTTGTGTGGGTAGGCCTAGCGCCCGCGACAGGAAACGCCCCAAAGCGCAACGTTGACACAGCCAAATTGGTGAAGGAAAACAGAGGTGTTTTTTGCAAAGTGGCTACCTGTAGATTTTGGCCTGTAGCTCAGCCGCCACCTAGGGAAACCTACCAAACCTGTGCATTTCTGAAAACTAGAGACCTAGGGGAATCCAAGATGGGGTGACTTGTGTGGCTCGGACCAGGTTCTGTTACCCAGAATCCTTTGCAAACCTCAAAATGTGGCTAAAAAAACACATGTTCCTCACATTTCTGTGGCAGAAAGTTCTGGAATCTGAGAGGAGCCACGAATTTCCTTCCACCCAGCGTTCCCCCACGTCTCCCGATAAAAATGATACCTCACTTGTGTGGGTAGGCCTAGCGCCCGCGACAGGAAACGCCCCAAAGCGCAACGTGGACACAGCCAAATTGGTGAAGGAAAACAGAGGTGTTTTTTGCAAAGTGCCTACGTGTAGATTTTGGCCTGTAGCTCAGCCGCTACCTAGGGAAACCTACCAAACCTGTGCATTTCTGAAAACTAGAGACCTAGGGGAATCCAAGATGGGGTGACTTGTGTGGCTCGGACCAGGTTCTGTTACCCAGAATCCTTTGCAAACCTCAAAATTTGGCTAAAAAAACACATGTTCCTCACATTTCTGTGGCAGAAAGTTCTGGAATCTGAGAGGAGCCACGAATTTCCTTCCACCCAGCGTTCCCCACGTCTCCCGATAAAAATGATACCTCACTTGTGTGGGTAGGCCTAGCGCCCGCGACAGGAAACGCCCCAAAGCGCAACGTGGACACAGCCAAATTGGTAACGGAAAACAGAGGTGTTTTTTGCAAAGTGCCTACCTGTAGATTTTGGCCTGTAGCTCAGCCGCTACCTAGGGAAACCTACCAAACCTGTGCATTTCTGAAAACTAGAGACCTAGGGGAATCCAAGATGGGGTGACTTGTGTGGCTCGGACCAGGTTCTGTTACCCAGAATCCTTTGCAAACCTCAAAATGTGGCTAAAAAAACACATGTTCCTCACATTTCTGTGGCAGAAAGTTCTGGAATCTGAGAGGAGCCACGAATTTCCTTCCACCCAGCATTCCCCCACGTCTCCCGATAAAAATGATACCTCACTTGTGTGGGTAGGCCTAGCGCCCGCGACAGGAAACGCCCCAAAGCGCAACGTGGACACAGCCAAATTGGTGAAGGAAAACAGAGGTGTTTTTTGCAAAGTGCCTACCTGTAGATTTTGGCCTGTAGCTCAGCCGCCACCTAGGGAAACCTACCAAACCTGTGCATTTCTGAAAACTAGAGACCTAGGGGAATCCAAGATGGGGTGACTTGTGTGGCTCGGACCAGGTTCTGTTACCCAGAATCCTTTGCAAACCTCAAAATGTGGCTAAAAAAACACATGTTCCTCACATTTCTGTGGCAGAAAGTTCTGGAATCTGAGAGGAGCCGCGAATTTCCTTCCACCCAGCGTTCCCCCACGTCTCCCGATAAAAATGATACCTCACTTGTGTGGGTAGGCCTAGCGCCCGCGACAGGAAACGCCCCAAAGCGCAACGTTGACACAGCCAAATTGGTGAAGGAAAACAGAGGTGTTTTTTGCAAAGTGCCTACCTGTAGATTTTGGCCTGTAGCTCAGCCGCCACCTAGGGAAACCTACCAAACCTGTGCATTTCTGAAAACTAGAGACCTAGGGGAATCCAAGATGGGGTGACTTGTGTGGCTCGGACCAGGTTCTGTTACCCAGAATCCTTTGCAAACCTCAAAATGTGGCTAAAAAAACACATGTTCCTCACATTTCTGTGGCAGAAAGTTCTGGAATCTGAGAGGAGCCACGAATTTCCTTCCACCCAGCGTTCCCCCACGTCTCCCGATAAAAATGATACCTCACTTGTGTGGGTAGGCCTAGCGCCCGCGACAGGAAACGCCCCAAAGCGCAACGTGGACACAGCCAAATTGGTGAAGGAAAACAGAGGTGTTTTTTGCAAAGTGCCTACCTGTAGATTTTGGCCTGTAGCTCAGCCGCCACCTAGGGAAACCTACCAAACCTGTGCATTTCTGAAAACTAGAGACCTAGGGGAATCCAAGATGGGGTGACTTGTGTGGCTCGGACCAGGTTCTCTTACCCAGAATCCTTTGCAAACCTCAAAATGTGGCTAAAAAAACACATGTTCCTCACATTTCTGTGGCAGAAAGTTCTGGAATCTGAGAGGAGCCACGAATTTCCTTCCACCCAGCGTTCCCCCACGTCTCCCGATAAAAATGATACCTCACTTGTGTGGGTAGGCCTAGCGCCCGCGACAGGAAACGCCCCAAAGCGCAACGTGGACACAGCCAAATTGGTGAAGGAAAACAGAGGTGTTTTTTGCAAAGTGCCTACCTGTAGATTTTGGCCTGTAGCCCAGCCGCCACCTAGGGAAACCTACCAAACCTGTGCATTTCTGAAAACTAGAGACCTAGGGGAATCCAAGATGGGGTGACTTGTGTGGCTCGGACCAGGTTCTCTTACCCAGAATCCTTTGCAAACCTCAAAATGTGGCTAAAAAAACACATGTTCCTCACATTTCTGTGGCAGAAAGTTCTGGAATCTGAGAGGAGCCCCGAATTTCCTTCCACCCAGCGTTCCCCCACGTCTCCCGATAAAAATGATACCTCACTTGTGTGGGTAGGCCTAGCGCCCGCGACAGGAAACGCCCCAAAGCGCAACGTGGACACAGCCAAATTGGTGAAGGAAAACAGAGGTGTTTTTTGCAAAGTGCCTACCTGTAGATTTTGGCCTGTAGCTCAGCCGCCACCTAGGGAAACCTACCAAACCTGTGCATTTCTGAAAACTAGAGATCTAGGGGAATCCAAGATGGGGTGACTTGTGTGGCTCGGACCAGGTTCTGTTACCCAGAATCCTTTGCAAACCTCAAAATGTGGCTAAAAAAACACATGTTCCTCACATTTCTGTGGCAGAAAGTTCTGGAATCTGAGAGGAGCCACGAATTTCCTTCCACCCAGCGTTCCCCCACGTCCCCCGATACAAATGATACCTCACTTGTGTGGGTAGGCCTAGCGCCCGCGACAGGAAACGCCCCAAAGCGCAACGTGGACACAGCCAAATTGGTGAAGGAAAACAGAGGTGTTTTTTGCAAAGTGCCTACCTGTAGATTTTGGCCTGTAGCTCAGCCGCCACCTTTGGAAACCTACCAAACCTGTGCATTTCTGAAAACTAGAGACCTAGGGGAATCCAAGATGAGGTGACTTGTGTGGCTCGGACCAGGTTCTGTTACCCAGAATCCTTTGCAAACCTCAAAATGTGGCTAAAAAAACAAATGTTCCTCACATTTCTGTGGCAAAAAGTTCTGGAATCTGAGAGGAGCCACGAATTTCCTTCCACCCAGCGTTCCCCCACGTCTCCCGATAAAAATGATACCTCACTTGTGTGGGTAGGCCTAGCGCCCGCGACAGGAAACGCCCCAAAGCGCAACGTGGACACAGCCAAATTGGTGAAGGAAAACAGAGGTGTTTTTTGCAAAGTGCCTACCTGTAGATTTTGGCCTGTAGCTCAGCCGCCACCTAGGGAAACCTACCAAACCTGTGCATTTCTGAAAACTAGAGACCTAGGGGAATCCAAGATGGGGTGACTTGTGTGGCTCGGACCAGGTTCTGTTACCCAGAATCCTTTGCAAACCTCAAAATGTGGCTAAAAAAACACATGTTCCTCACATTTCTGTGGCAGAAAGTTCTGGAATCTGAGAGGAGCCACGAATTTCCTTCCACCCAGCGTTCCCCCACGTCTCCCGATAAAAATGATACCTCACTTGTGTGGGTAGGCCTAGCGCCCGCGACAGGAAACGCCCCAAAGCGCAACGTTGACACAGCCAAATTGGTGAAGGAAAACAGAGGTGTTTTTTGCAAAGTGCCTACCTGTAGATTTTGGCCTGTAGCTCAGCCGCCACCTAGGGAAACTTACCAAACCTGTGCATTTCTGAAAACTAGAGACCTAGGGGAATCCAAGATGGGGTGACTTGTGTGGCTCGGACCAGGTTCTGTTACCCAGAATCCTTTGCAAACCTCAAAATGTGGCTAAAAAAACACATGTTCCTCACATTTCTGTGGCAGAAAGTTCTGGAATCTGAGAGGAGCCACGAATTTCCTTCCACCCAGCGTTCCCCCACGTCTCCCGATAAAAATGATACCTCACTTGTGTGGGTAGGCCTAGCGCCCGCGACAGGAAACGCCCCAAAGCGCAACGTGGACACAGCCAAATTGGTGAAGGAAAACAGAGGTGTTTTTTGCAAAGTGCCTACCTGTAGATTTTGGCCTGTAGCTCAGCCGCTACCTAGGGAAACCTACCAAACCTGTGCATTTCTGAAAACTAGAGACCTAGGGGAATCCAAGATGGGGTGACTTGTGTGGCTCGGACCAGGTTCTGTTACCCAGAATCCTTTGCAAACCTCAAAATTTGGCTAAAAAAACACATGTTCCTCACATTTCTGTGGCAGAAAGTTCTGGAATCTGAGAGGAGCCACGAATTTCCTTCCACCCAGCGTTCCCCACGTCTCCCGATAAAAATGATACCTCACTTGTGTGGGTAGGCCTAGCGCCCGCGACAGGAAACGCCCCAAAGCGCAACGTGGACACAGCCAAATTGGTAACGGAAAACAGAGGTGTTTTTTGCAAAGTGCCTACCTGTAGATTTTGGCCTGTAGCTCAGCCGCTACCTAGGGAAACCTACCAAACCTGTGCATTTCTGAAAACTAGAGACCTAGGGGAATCCAAGATGGGGTGACTTGTGTGGCTCGGACCAGGTTCTGTTACCCAGAATCCTTTGCAAACCTCAAAATGTGGCTAAAAAAACACATGTTCCTCACATTTCTGTGGCAGAAAGTTCTGGAATCTGAGAGGAGCCACGAATTTCCTTCCACCCAGCATTCCCCCACGTCTCCCGATAAAAATGATACCTCACTTGTGTGGGTAGGCCTAGCGCCCGCGACAGGAAACGCCCCAAAGCGCAACGTGGACACAGCCAAATTGGTGAAGGAAAACAGAGGTGTTTTTTGCAAAGTGCCTACCTGTAGATTTTGGCCTGTAGCTCAGCCGCCACCTAGGGAAACCTACCAAACCTGTGCATTTCTGAAAACTAGAGACCTAGGGGAATCCAAGATGGGGTGACTTGTGTGGCTCGGACCAGGTTCTGTTACCCAGAATCCTTTGCAAACCTCAAAATGTGGCTAAAAAAACACATGTTCCTCACATTTCTGTGGCAGAAAGTTCTGGAATCTGAGAGGAGCCGCGAATTTCCTTCCACCCAGCGTTCCCCCACGTCTCCCGATAAAAATGATACCTCACTTGTGTGGGTAGGCCTAGCGCCCGCGACAGGAAACGCCCCAAAGCGCAACGTTGACACAGCCAAATTGGTGAAGGAAAACAGAGGTGTTTTTTGCAAAGTGCCTACCTGTAGATTTTGGCCTGTAGCTCAGCCGCCACCTAGGGAAACCTACCAAACCTGTGCATTTCTGAAAACTAGAGACCTAGGGGAATCCAAGATGGGGTGACTTGTGTGGCTCGGACCAGGTTCTGTTACCCAGAATCCTTTGCAAACCTCAAAATGTGGCTAAAAAAACACATGTTCCTCACATTTCTGTGGCAGAAAGTTCTGGAATCTGAGAGGAGCCACGAATTTCCTTCCACCCAGCGTTCCCCCACGTCTCCCGATAAAAATGATACCTCACTTGTGTGGGTAGGCCTAGCGCCCGCGACAGGAAACGCCCCAAAGCGCAACGTGGACACAGCCAAATTGGTGAAGGAAAACAGAGGTGTTTTTTGCAAAGTGCCTACCTGTAGATTTTGGCCTGTAGCTCAGCCGCTACCTAGGGAAACCTACCAAACCTGTGCATTTCTGAAAACTAGAGACCTAGGGGAATCCAAGATGGGGTGACTTGTGTGGCTCGGACCAGGTTCTGTTACCCAGAATCCTTTGCAAACCTCAAAATTTGGCTAAAAAAACACATGTTCCTCACATTTCTGTGGCAGAAAGTTCTGGAATCTGAGAGGAGCCACGAATTTCCTTCCACCCAGCGTTCCCCACGTCTCCCGATAAAAATGATACCTCACTTGTGTGGGTAGGCCTAGCGCCCGCGACAGGAAACGCCCCAAAGCGCAACGTGGACACAGCCAAATTGGTAACGGAAAACAGAGGTGTTTTTTGCAAAGTGCCTACCTGTAGATTTTGGCCTGTAGCTCAGCCGCTACCTAGGGAAACCTACCAAACCTGTGCATTTCTGAAAACTAGAGACCTAGGGGAATCCAAGATGGGGTGACTTGTGTGGCTCGGACCAGGTTCTGTTACCCAGAATCCTTTGCAAACCTCAAAATGTGGCTAAAAAAACACATGTTCCTCACATTTCTGTGGCAGAAAGTTCTGGAATCTGAGAGGAGCCACGAATTTCCTTCCACCCAGCATTCCCCCACGTCTCCCGATAAAAATGATACCTCACTTGTGTGGGTAGGCCTAGCGCCCGCGACAGGAAACGCCCCAAAGCGCAACGTGGACACAGCCAAATTGGTGAAGGAAAACAGAGGTGTTTTTTGCAAAGTGCCTACCTGTAGATTTTGGCCTGTAGCTCAGCCGCTACCTAGGGAAACCTACCAAACCAGTGCATTTCTGAAAACTAGAGACCTAGGGGAATCCAAGATGGGGTTGACTTGTGTGGCTCGGACCAGGTTCTGTTACCCAGAATCCTTTGCAAACCTCAAAATGTGGCTAAAAAAACACATGTTCCTCACATTTCTGTGGCAGAAAGTTCTGGAATCTGAGAGGAGCCACGAATTTCCTTCCACCCAGCATTCCCGCACGTCTCCCGATAAAAATGATACCTCACTTGTGTGGGTAGGCCTAGCGCCCGCGACAGGAAACGCCCCAAAGCGCAACGTGGACACAGCCAAATTGGTGAAGGAAAACAGAGGTGTTTTTTGCAAAGTGCCTACCTGTAGATTTTGGCCTGTAGCTCAGCCGCCACCTAGGGAAACCTACCAAACCTGTGCATTTCTGAAAACTAGAGACCTAGGGGAATCCAAGATGGGGTGACTTGTGTGGCTCGGACCAGGTTCTCTTACCCAGAATCCTTTGCAAACCTCAAAATGTGGCTCAAAAAACACATGTTCCTCACATTTCTGTGGCAGAAAGTTCTGGAATCTGAGAGGAGCCACGAATTTCCTTCCACCCAGCGTTCCCCCACGTCTCCCGATAAAAATGATACCTCACTTGTGTGGGTAGGCCTAGTGCCCGCAACAGGAAACGCCCCAAAGCGCAACGTGGACACAGCCAAATTGGTGAAGGAAAACAGAGGTGTTTTTTGCAAAGTGCCTACCTGTAGATTTTGGCCTGTAGCCCAGCCGCCACCTAGGGAAACCTACCAAACCTGTGCATTTCTGAAAACTAGAGATCTAGGGGAATCCAAGATGGGGTGACTTGTGTGGCTCGGACCAGGTTCTGTTACCCAGAATCCTTTGCAAACCTCAAAATGTGGCTAAAAAAACACATGTTTCTCACATTTCTGTGGCAGAAAGTTCTGGAATCTGAGAGGAGCCACGAATTTCCTTCCACCCAGCGTTCCCCCACGTCTCCCGATAAAAATGATACCTCACTTGTGTGGGTAGGCCTAGCGCCCGCGACAGGAAACGCCCCAAAGCGCAACGTGGACACAGCCAAATTGGTGAAGGAAAACAGAGGTGTTTTTTGCAAAGTGCCTACCTGTAGATTTTGGCCTGTAGCTCAGACGCCACCTAGGGAAACCTACCAAACCTGTGCATTTCTGAAAACTAGAGACCTAGGGGAATCCAAGATGGGGTGACTTGTGTGGCACGGACCAGGTTCTGTTACCCAGAATCCTTTGCAAACCTCAAAATGTGGCTAAAAAAACACATGTTCCTCACATTTCTGTGGCAAAAAGTTCTGGAATCTGAGAGGAGCCACGAATTTCCTTCCACCCAGCGTTCCCCCACGTCTCCCGATAAAAATGATACCTCACTTGTGTGGGTAAGCCTAGCGCCCGCGACAGGAAACGCCCCAAAGCGCAACGTGGACACAGCCAAATTGGTGAAGGAAAACAGAGGTGTTTTTTGCAAAGTGCCTACCTGTAGATTTTGGCCTGTAGCTCAGCCGCTACCTAGGGAAACCTACCAAACCTGTGCATTTCTGAAAACTAGAGACCTAGGGGAATCCAAGATGGGGTGACTTGTGTGGCTCGGACCAGGTTCTGTTACCCAGAATCCTTTGCAAACCTCAAAATTTGGCTAAAAAAACACATGTTCCTCACATTTCTGTGGCAGAAAGTTCTGGAATCTGAGAGGAGCCACGAATTTCCTTCCACCCAGCGTTCCCCCACGTCTCCCGATAAAAATGATACCTCACTTGTGTGGGTAGGCCTAGCGCCCGCGACAGGAAACGCCCCAAAGCGCAACGTGGACACAGCCAAATTGGTGAAGGAAAACAGAGGTGTTTTTTGCAAAGTGCCTACCTGTAGATTTTGGCCTGTAGCTCAGCCGCTACCTAGGGAAACCTACCAAACCTGTGCATTTCTGAAAACTAGAGACCTAGGGGAATCCAAGATGGGGTGACTTGTGTGGCTCGGACCAGGTTCTGTTACCCAGAATCCTTTGCAAACCTCAAAATGTGGCTAAAAAAACACATGTTCCTCACATTTCTGTGGCAGAAAGTTCTGGAATCTGAGAGGAGCCACGAATTTCCTTCCACCCAGCATTCCCCCACGTCTCCCGATAAAAATGATACCTCACTTGTGTGGGTAGGCCTAGCGCCCGCGACAGGAAACGCCCCAAAGCGCAACGTGGACACAGCCAAATTGGTGAAGGAAAACAGAGGTGTTTTTTGCAAAGTGCCTACCTGTAGATTTTGGCCTGTAGCTCAGCCGCCACCTAGGGAAACCTACCAAACCTGTGCATTTCTGAAAACTAGAGACCTAGGGGAATCCAAGATGGGGTGACTTGTGTGGCTCGGACCAGGTTCTGTTACCCAGAATCCTTTGCAAACCTCAAAATGTGGCTAAAAAAAAACATGTTCCTCACATTTCTGTGGCAGAAAGTTCTGGAATCTGAGAGGAGCCACGAATTTCCTTCCACCCAGCGTTCCCCCACGTCTCCCGATAAAAATGATACCTCACTTGTGTGGGTAGGCCTAGCGCCCGCGACAGGAAACGCCCCAAAGCGCAACGTGGACACAGCCAAATTGGTGAAGGAAAACAGAGGTGTTTTTTGCAAAGTGCCTACCTGTAGATTTTGGCCTGTAGCCCAGCCGCCACCTAGGGAAACCTAGCAAACCTGTGCATTTCTGAAAACTAGAGACCTAGGGGAATCCAAGATGGGGTGACTTGTGTGGCTCGGACCAGGTTCTGTTACCCAGAATCCTTTGCAAACCTCAAAATGTGGCTAAAAAAACACATGTTCCTCACATTTCTGTGGCAGAAAGTTCTGGAATCTGAGAGGAGCCCCGAATTTCCTTCCACCCAGCGTTCCCCCACGTCCCCCGATACAAATGATACCTCACTTGTGTGGGTAGGCCTAGCGCCCGCGACAGGAAACGCCCCAAAGCGCAACGTGGACACAGCCAAATTGGTGAAGGAAAACAGAGGTGTTTTTTGCAAAGTGCCTACCTGTAGATTTTGGCCTGTAGCCCAGCCGCCACCTAGGGAAACCTACCAAACCTGTGCATTTCTGAAAACTAGAGACCTAGGGGAATCCAAGATGGGGTGACTTGTGTGGCTCGGACCAGGTTCTCTTACCCAGAATCCTTTGCAAACCTCAAAATGTGGCTAAAAAAACACATGTTCCTCACATTTCTGTGGCAGAAAGTTCTGGAATCTGAGAGGAGCCGCGAATTTCCTTCCACCCAGCGTTCCCCCACGTCTCCCGATAAAAATGATACCTCACTTGTGTGGGTAGGCCTAGCGCCCGCGACAGGAAATGCCCCAAAGCGCAACGTGGACACAGCCAAATTGGTGAAGGAAAACAGAGGTGTTTTTTGCAAAGTGCCTACCTGTAGATTTTGGCCTGTAGCTCAGCCGCCACCTAGGGAAACCTACCAAACCTGTGCATTTCTGAAAACTAGAGATCTAGGGGAATCCAAGATGGGGTGACTTGTGTGGCTCGGACCAGGTTCTGTTACCCAGAATCCTTTGCAAACCTCAAAATGTGGCTAAAAAAACACATGTTCCTCACATTTCTGTGGCAGAAAGTTCTGGAATCTGAGAGGAGCCACGAATTTCCTTCCACCCAGCGTTCCCCCACGTCTCCCGATAAAAATGATACCTCACTTGTGTGGGTAGGCCTAGCGCCCGCGACAGGAAACGCCCCAAAGCGCAACGTGGACACAGCCAAATTGGTGAAGGAAAACAGAGGTGTTTTTTGCAAAGTGCCTACCTGTAGATTTTGGCCTGTAGCTCAGCCGCCACCTAGGGAAACCTACCAAACCTGTGCATTTCTGAAAACTAGAGACCTAGGGGAATCCAAGATGGGGTGACTTGTGTGGCTCGGACCAGGTTCTGTTACCCAGAATCCTTTTCAAACCTTAAAATGTGGCTAAAAAAACACATGTTCCTCACATTTCTGTGGCAAAAAGTTCTGGAATCTGAGAGGAGCCACGAATTTCCTTCCACCCAGCGTTCCCCCACGTCTCCCGATAAAAATGATACCTCACTTGTGTGGGTAGGCCTAGCGCCCGCGACAGGAAACGCCCCAAAGCGCAATGTGGACACAGCCAAATTGGTGAAGGAAAACAGAGGTGTTTTTTGCAAAGTGCCTACCTGTAGATTTTGGCCTGTAGCTCAGCCGCCACCTAGGGAAACCTACCAAACCTGTGCATTTCTGAAAACTAGAGACCTAGGGGAATCCAAGATGGGGTGACGTGTGTGGCTCGGACCAGGTTCTGTTACCCAGAATCCTTTGCAAACCTCAAAATGTGGCTAAAAAAACACATGTTCCTCACATTTCTGTGGCAGAAAGTTCTGGAATCTGAGAGGAGCCGCGAATTTCCTTCCACCCAGCGTTCCCCCACGTCTCCCGATAAAAATGATACCTCACTTGTGTGGGTAGGCCTAGCGCCCGCGACAGGAAACGCCCCAAAGCGCAACGTGGACACAGCCAAATTGGTGAAGGAAAACAGAGGTGTTTTTTGCAAAATGCCTACCTGTAGATTTTGGCCTGTAGCTCAGCCGCCACCTAGGGAAACCTACCAAACCTGTGCATTTCTGAAAACTAGAGACCTAGGGGAATCCAAGATGGGGTGACTTGTGTGGCTCGGACCAGGTTCTGTTACCCAGAATCCTTTGCAAACCTCAAAATGTGGCTAAAAAAACACATGTTCCTCACATTTCTGTGGCAGAAAGTTCTGGAATCTGAGAGGAGCCACGAATTTCCTTCCACCCAGCGTTCCCCCACGTCTCCCGATAAAAATGATACCTCACTTGTGTGGGTAGGCCTAGCGCCCGCGACAGGAAACGCCCCAAAGCGCAACGTGAACACAGCGAAATTGGTGAAGGAAAACAGAGGTGTTTTTTGCAAAGTGCCTACCTGTAGATTTTGGCCTGTAGCTCAGCCGCCACCTAGGGAAACCTACCAAACCTGTGCATTTCTGAAAACTAGAGACCTAGGGGAATCCAAGATGGGGTGACTTGTGTGGCTCGGACCAGGTTCTGTTACCCAGAATCCTTTGCAAACCTCAAAATGTGGCTAAAAAAACACATGTTCCTCACATTTCTGTGGCAGAAAGTTCTGGAATCTGAGAGGAGCCGCGAATTTCCTTCCACCCAGCGTTCCCCCACGTCTCCCGATAAAAATGATACCTCACTTGTGTGGGTAGGCCTAGCGCCCGCGACAGGAAACGCCCCAAAGCGCAACGTGGACACAGCCAAATTGGTGAAGGAAAACAGAGGTGTTTTTTGCAAAGTGCCTACCTGTAGATTTTGGCCTGTAGCTCAGCCGCCACCTAGGGAAACCTACCAAACCTGTGCATTTCTGAAAACTAGAGACCTAGGGGAATCCAAGATGGGGTGACTTGTGTGGCTCGGACCAGGTTCTGTTACCCAGAATCCTTTGCAAACCTCAAAATGTGGCTAAAAAAACACATGTTCCTCACATTTCTGTGGCAGAAAGTTCTGGAATCTGAGAGGAGCCACGAATTTCCTTCCACCCAGCGTTCCCCCACGTCTCCCGATAAAAATGATACCTCACTTGTGTGGGTAGGCCTAGCGCCCGCGACAGGAAACGCCCCAAAGCGCAACGTGGACACAGCCAAATTGGTGAAGGAAAACAGAGATGTTTTTTGCAAAGTGCCTACCTGTAGATTTTGGCCTGTAGCTCAGCCGCTACCTAGGGAAACCTACCAAACCTGTGCATTTCTGAAAACTAGAGACCTAGGGGAATCCAAGATGGGGTGACTTGTGTGGCTCGGACCAGGTTCTGTTACCCAGAATCCTTTGCAAACCTCAAAATTTGGCTAAAAAAACACATGTTCCTCACATTTCTGTGGCAGAAAGTTCTGGAATCTGAGAGGAGCCACGAATTTCCTTCCACCCAGCGTTCCCCCACGTCTCCCGATAAAAATGATACCTCACTTGTGTGGGTAGGCCTAGCGCCCGCGACAGGAAACGCCCCAAAGCGCAACGTGGACACAGCCAAATTGGTGAAGGAAAACAGAGGTGTTTTTTGCAAAGTGCCTACCTGTAGATTTTGGCCTGTAGCTCAGCCGCTACCTAGGGAAACCTACCAAACCTGTGCATTTCTGAAAACTAGAGACCTAGGGGAATCCAAGATGGGGTTGACTTGTGTGGCTCGGACCAGGTTCTGTTACCCAGAATCCTTTGCAAACCTCAAAATGTGGCTAAAAAAACACATGTTTCTCACATTTCTGTGGCAGAAAGTTCTGGAATCTGAGAGGAGCCACGACTTTCCTTCCACCCAGCATTCCCGCACGTCTCCCGATAAAAATGATACCTCACTTGTGTGGGTAGGCCTAGCGCCCGCGACAGGAAACGCCCCAAAGCGCAACGTGGACACAGCCAAATTGGTGAAGGAAAACAGAGGTGTTTTTTGCAAAGTGCCTACCTGTAGATTTTGGCCTGTAGCTCAGCCGCCACCTAGGGAAACCTACCAAACCTGTGCATTTCTGAAAACTAGAGACCTAGGGGAATCCAAGATGGGGTGACTTGTGTGGCTCGGACCAGGTTCTGTTACCCAGAATCCTTTGCAAACCTCAAAATGTGGCTAAAAAAACACATGTTCCTCACATTTCTGTGGCAGAAAGTTCTGGAATCTGAGAGGAGCCACGAATTTCCTTCCACCCAGCGTTCCCCCACGTCTCCCGATAAAAATGATACCTCACTTGTGTGGGTAGGCCTAGCGCCCGCGACAGGAAACGCCCCCAAAGCGCAACGTGGACACAGCCAAATTGGTGAAGGAAAACAGAGGTGTTTTTTGCAAAGTGCCTACCTGTAGATTTTGGCCTGTAGCTCAGCCGCTACCTAGGGAAACCTACCAAACCTGTGCATTTCTGAAAACTAGAGACCTAGGGGAATCCAAGATGGGGTGACTTGTGTGGCTCGGACCAGGTTCTGTTACCCAGAATCCTTTGCAAACCTCAAAATGTGGCTAAAAAAACACATGTTCCTCACATTTCTGTGGCAGAAAGTTCTGGAATCTGAGAGGAGCCCCGAATTTCCTTCCACCCAGCATTCCCCCACGTCTCCCGATAAAAATGATACCTCACTTGTGTGGGTAGGCCTAGCGCCCGCGACAGGAAACGCCCAAAGCGCAACGTGGACACAGCCAAATTGGTGAAGGAAAACAGAGGTGTTTTTTGCAAAGTGCCTACCTGTAGATTTTGGCCTGTAGCCCAGCCGCCACCTAGGGAAACCTACCAAACCTGTGCATTTCTGAAAACTAGAGACCTAGGGGAATCCAAGATGGGGTGACTTGTGTGGCTCGGACCAGGTTCTCTTACCCAGAATCCTTTGCAAACCTCAAAATGTGGCTATAAAAACACATGTTCCTCACATTTCTGTGGCAGAAAGTTCTGGAATCTGAGAGGAGCCCCGAATTTCCTTCCACCCAGCGTTCCCCCACGTCTCCCGATAAAAATGATACCTCACTTGTGTGGGTAGGCCTAGCGCCCGCGACAGGAAACGCCCCAAAGCGCAACGTGGACACAGCCAAATTGGTGAAGGAAAACAGAGGTGTTTTTTGCAAAGTGCCTACCTGTAGATTTTGGCCTGTAGCTCAGCCGCCACCTAGGGAAACCTACCAAACCTGTGCATTTCTGAAAACTAGAGATCTAGGGGAATCCAAGATGGGGTGACTTGTGTGGCTCGGACCAGGTTCTGTTACCCAGAATCCTTTGCAAACCTCAAAATGTGGCTAAAAAAACACATGTTCCTCACATTTCTGTGGCAGAAAGTTCTGGAATCTGAGAGGAGCCACGAATTTCCTTCCACCCAGCGTTCCCCCACGTCTCCCGATAAAAATGATACCTCACTTGTGTGGGTAGGCCTAGCGCCCGCGACAGGAAACGCCCCAAAGCGCAACGTGGACACAGCCAAATTGGTGAAGGAAAACAGAGGTGTTTTTTGCAAAGTGCCTACCTGTAGATTTTGGCCTGTAGCTCAGCCGCCACCTAGGGAAACCTACCAAACCTGTGCATTTCTGAAAACTAGAGACCTAGGGGAATCCAAGATGGGGTGACTTGTGTGGCTCGGACCAGGTTCTGTTACCCAGAATCCTTTTCAAACCTTAAAATGTGGCTAAAAAAACACATGTTCCTCACATTTCTGTGGCAAAAAGTTCTGGAATCTGAGAGGAGCCACGAATTTCCTTCCACCCAGCGTTCCCCCACGTCTCCCGATAAAAATGATACCTCACTTGTGTGGGTAGGCCTAGCGCCCGCGACAGGAAACGCCCCAAAGCGCAATGTGGACACAGCCAAATTGGTGAAGGAAAACAGAGGTGTTTTTTGCAAAGTGCCTACCTGTAGATTTTGGCCTGTAGCTCAGCCGCCACCTAGGGAAACCTACCAAACCTGTGCATTTCTGAAAACTAGAGACCTAGGGGAATCCAAGATGGGGTGACTTGTGTGGCTCGGACCAGGTTCTGTTACCCAGAATCCTTTGCAAACCTCAAAATGTGGCTAAAAAAACACATGTTCCTCACATTTCTGTGGCAGAAAGTGCTGGAATCTGAGAGGAGCCACGAATTTCCTTCCACCCAGCGTTCCCCCACGTCTCCCGATAAAAATGATACCTCACTTGTGTGGGTAGGCCTAGCGCCCGTGACAGGAAACGCCCCAAAGCGCAACGTGGACACAGCCAAATTGGTGAAGGAAAACAGAGGTGTTTTTTGCAAAGTGCCTACCTGTAGATTTTGGCCTGTAGCTCAGCCGCTACCTAGGGAAACCTACCAAACCTGTGCATTTCTGAAAACTAGAGACCTAGGGGAATCCAAGATGGGGTGACTTGTGTGGCTCGGACCAGGTTCTGTTACCCAGAATCCTTTGCAAACCTCAAAATTTGGCTAAAAAAACACATGTTCCTCACATTTCTGTGGCAGAAAGTTCTGGAATCTGAGAGGAGCCACGAATTTCCTTCCACCCAGCGTTCCCCCACGTCTCCCGATAAAAATGATACCTCACTTGTGTGGGTAGGCCTAGCGCCCGCGACAGGAAACGCCCCAAAGCGCAACGTGGACACAGCCAAATTGGTGAAGGAAAACAGAGGTGTTTTTTGCAAAGTGCCTACCTGTAGATTTTGGCCTGTAGCTCAGCCGCTACCTAGGGAAACCTACCAAACCTGTGCATTTCTGAAAACTAGAGACCTAGGGGAATCCAAGATGGGGTGACTTGTGTGGCTCGGACCAGGTTCTGTTACCCAGAATCCTTTGCAAACCTCAAAATGTGGCTAAAAAAACACATGTTCCTCACATTTCTGTGGCAGAAAGTTCTGGAATCTGAGAGGAGCCCCGAATTTCCTTCCACCCAGCATTCCCCCACGTCTCCCGATAAAAATGATACCTCACTTGTGTGGGTAGGCCTAGCGCCCGCGACAGGAAACGCCCCAAAGCGCAACGTGGACACAGCCAAATTGGTGAAGGAAAACAGAGGTGTTTTTTGCAAAGTGCCTACCTGTAGATTTTGGCCTGTAGCCCAGCCGCCACCTAGGGAAACCTACCAAACCTGTGCATTTCTGAAAACTAGAGACCTAGGGGAATCCAAGATGGGGTGACTTGTGTGGCTCGGACCAGGTTCTCTTACCCAGAATCCTTTGCAAACCTCAAAATGTGGCTATAAAAACACATGTTCCTCACATTTCTGTGGCAGAAAGTTCTGGAATCTGAGAGGAGCCCCGAATTTCCTTCCACCCAGCGTTCCCCCACGTCTCCCGATAAAAATGATACCTCACTTGTGTGGGTAGGCCTAGCGCCCGCGACAGGAAACGCCCCAAAGCGCAACGTGGACACAGCCAAATTGGTGAAGGAAAACAGAGGTGTTTTTTGCAAAGTGCCTACCTGTAGATTTGGCCTGTAGCTCAGCCGCCACCTAGGGAAACCTACCAAACCTGTGCATTTCTGAAAACTAGAGATCTAGGGGAATCCAAGATGGGGTGACTTGTGTGGCTCGGACCAGGTTCTGTTACCCAGAATCCTTTGCAAACCTCAAAATGTGGCTAAAAAAACACATGTTCCTCACATTTCTGTGGCAGAAAGTTCTGGAATCTGAGAGGAGCCACGAATTTCCTTCCACCCAGCGTTCCCCCACGTCTCCCGATAAAAATGATACCTCACTTGTGTGGGTAGGCCTAGCGCCCGCGACAGGAAACGCCCCAAAGCGCAACGTGGACACAGCCAAATTGGTGAAGGAAAACAGAGGTGTTTTTTGCAAAGTGCCTACCTGTAGATTTTGGCCTGTAGCTCAGCCGCCACCTAGGGAAACCTACCAAACCTGTGCATTTCTGAAAACTAGAGACCTAGGGGAATCCAAGATGGGGTGACTTGTGTGGCTCGGACCAGGTTCTGTTACCCAGAATCCTTTTCAAACCTTAAAATGTGGCTAAAAAAACACATGTTCCTCACATTTCTGTGGCAAAAAGTTCTGGAATCTGAGAGGAGCCACGAATTTCCTTCCACCCAGCGTTCCCCCACGTCTCCCGATAAAAATGATACCTCACTTGTGTGGGTAGGCCTAGCGCCCGCGACAGGAAACGCCCCAAAGCGCAATGTGGACACAGCCAAATTGGTGAAGGAAAACAGAGGTGTTTTTTGCAAAGTGCCTACCTGTAGATTTTGGCCTGTAGCTCAGCCGCCACCTAGGGAAACCTACCAAACCTGTGCATTTCTGAAAACTAGAGACCTAGGGGAATCCAAGATGGGGTGACTTGTGTGGCTCGGACCAGGTTCTGTTACCCAGAATCCTTTGCAAACCTCAAAATGTGGCTAAAAAAACACATGTTCCTCACATTTCTGTGGCAGAAGTTCTGGAATCTGAGAGGAGCCACGAATTTCCTTCCACCCAGCGTTCCCCCACGTCTCCCGATAAAAATGATACCTCACTTGTGTGGGTAGGCCTAGCGCCCGTGACAGGAAACGCCCCAAAGCGCAACGTGGACACAGCCAAATTGGTGAAGGAAAACAGAGGTGTTTTTTGCAAAGTGCCTACCTGTAGATTTTGGCCTGTAGCTCAGCCGCTACCTAGGGAAACCTACCAAACCTGTGCATTTCTGAAAACTAGAGACCTAGGGGAATCCAAGATGGGGTGACTTGTGTGGCTCGGACCAGGTTCTGTTACCCAGAATCCTTTGCAAACCTCAAAATTTGGCTAAAAAAACACATGTTCCTCACATTTCTGTGGCAGAAAGTTCTGGAATCTGAGAGGAGCCACGAATTTCCTTCCACCCAGCGTTCCCCCACGTCTCCCGATAAAAATGATACCTCACTTGTGTGGGTAGGCCTAGCGCCCGCGACAGGAAACGCCCCAAAGCGCAACGTGGACACAGCCAAATTGGTGAAGGAAAACAGAGGTGTTTTTTGCAAAGTGCCTACCTGTAGATTTTGGCCTGTAGCTCAGCCGCTACCTAGGGAAACCTACCAAACCTGTGCATTTCTGAAAACTAGAGACCTAGGGGAATCCAAGATGGGGTGACTTGTGTGGCTCGGACCAGGTTCTGTTACCCAGAATCCTTTGCAAACCTCAAAATGTGGCTAAAAAAACACATGTTCCTCACATTTCTGTGGCAGAAAGTTCTGGAATCTGAGAGGAGCCACGAATTTCCTTCCACCCAGCATTCCCCCACGTCTCCCGATAAAAATGATACCTCACTTGTGTGGGTAGGCCTAGCGCCCGCGACAGGAAACGCCCCAAAGCGCAACGTGGACACAGCCAAATTGGTGAAGGAAAACAGAGGTGTTTTTTGCAAAGTGCCTACATGTAGATTTTGGCCTGTAGCTCAGCCGCCACCTAGGGAAACCTACCAAACCTGTGCATTTCTGAAAACTAGAGACCTAGGGGAATCCAAGATGGGGTGACTTGTGTGGCTCGGACCAGGTTCTGTTACCCAGAATCCTTTGCAAACCTCAAAATGTGGCTAAAAAAACACATGTTCCTCACATTTCTGTGGCAAAAAGTTCTGGAATCTGAGAGGAGCCACGAATTTCCTTCCACCCAGCGTTCCCCCACGTCTCCCGATAAAAATGATACCTCACTTGTGTGGGTAGGCCTAGCGCCCGCGACAGGAAACGCCCCAAAGCGCAACGTGGACACAGCCAAATTGGTGAAGGAAAACAGAGGTGTTTTTTGCAAAGTGCCTACCTGTAGATTTTGGCCTGTAGCTCAGCCGCCACCTAGGGAAACCTACCAAACCTGTGCATTTCTGAAAACTAGAGACCTAGGGGAATCCAAGATGGGGTGACTTGTGTGGCTCGGACCAGGTTCTGTTACCCAGAATCCTTTGCAAACCTCAAAATGTGGCTAAAAAAACACATGTTCCTCACATTTCTGTGGCAGAAAGTTCTGGAATCTGAGAGGAGCCGCGAATTTCCTTCCACCCAGCGTTCCCCCACGTCTCCCGATAAAAATGATACCTCACTTGTGTGGGTAGGCCTAGCGCCCGCGACAGGAAACGCCCCAAAGCGCAACGTGGACACAGCCAAATTGGTGAAGGAAAACAGAGGTGTTTTTTGCAAAGTGCCTACCTGTAGATTTTGGCCTGTAGCTCAGCCGCCACCTAGGGAAACCTACCAAACCTGTGCATTTCTGAAAACTAGAGACCTAGGGGAATCCAAGATGGGGTGACTTGTGTGGCTCGGACCAGGTTCTGTTACCCAGAATCCTTTGCAAACCTCAAAATGTGGCTAAAAAAACACATGTTCCTCACATTTCTGTGGCAGAAAGTTCTGGAATCTGAGAGGAGCCACGAATTTCCTTCCACCCAGCGTTCCCCCACGTCTCCCGATAAAAATGATACCTCACTTGTGTGGGTAGGCCTAGCGCCCGCGACAGGAAACGCCCCAAAGCGCAACGTGGACACAGCCAAATTGGTGAAGGAAAACAGAGGTGTTTTTTGCAAAGTGCCTACCTGTAGATTTTGGCCTGTAGCTCAGCCGCTACCTAGGGAAACCTACCAAACCTGTGCATTTCTGAAAACTAGAGACCTAGGGGAATCCAAGATGGGGTTGACTTGTGTGGCTCGGACCAGGTTCTGTTACCCAGAATCCTTTGCAAACCTCAAAATGTGGCTAAAAAAACACATGTTCCTCACATTTCTGTGGCAGAAAGTTCTGGAATCTGAGAGGAGCCACGACTTTCCTTCCACCCAGCATTCCCGCACGTCTCCCGATAAAAATGATACCTCACTTGTGTGGGTAGGCCTAGCGCCCGCGACAGGAAACGCCCCAAAGCGCAACGTGGACACAGCCAAATTGGTGAAGGAAAACAGAGGTGTTTTTTGCAAAGTGCCTACCTGTAGATTTTGGCCTGTAGCTCAGCCGCCACCTAGGGAAACCTACCAAACCTGTGCATTTCTGAAAACTAGAGACCTAGGGGAATCCAAGATGGGGTGACTTGTGTGGCTCGGACCAGGTTCTGTTACCCAGAATCCTTTGCAAACCTCAAAATGTGGCTAAAAAAACACATGTTCCTCACATTTCTGTGGCAGAAAGTTCTGGAATCTGAGAGGAGCCACGAATTTCCTTCCACCCAGCGTTCCCCCACGTCTCCCGATAAAAATGATACCTCACTTGTGTGGGTAGGCCTAGCGCCCGCGACAGGAAACGCCCCCAAAGCGCAACGTGGACACAGCCAAATTGGTGAAGGAAAACAGAGGTGTTTTTTGCAAAGTGCCTACCTGTAGATTTTGGCCTGTAGCTCAGCCGCTACCTAGGGAAACCTACCAAACCTGTGCATTTCTGAAAACTAGAGACCTAGGGGAATCCAAGATGGGGTGACTTGTGTGGCTCGGACCAGGTTCTGTTACCCAGAATCCTTTGCAAAGCTCAAAATGTGGCTAAAAAAACACATGTTCCTCACATTTCTGTGGCAGAAAGTTCTGGAATCTGAGAGGAGCCACGAATTTCCTTCCACCCAGCATTCCCGCACGTCTCCCGATAAAAATGATACCTCACTTGTGTGGGTAGGCCTAGCGCCCGCGACAGGAAACGCCCCAAAGCGCAACGTGGACACAGCAAATTGGTGAAGGAAAACAGAGGTGTTTTTTGCAAAGTGCCTACCTGTAGATTTTGGCCTGTAGCTCAGCCGCCACCTAGGGAAACCTACCAAACCTGTGCATTTCTGAAAACTAGAGACCTAGGGGAATCCAAGATGGGGTGACTTGTGTGGCTCGGACCAGGTTCTGTTACCCAGAATCCTTTGCAAACCTCAAAATGTGGCTAAAAAAACACATGTTCCTCACATTTCTGTGGCAGAAAGTTCTGGAATCTGAGGAGCCACGAATTTCCTTCCACCCAGCGTTCCCCCACCGTCTCCCGATAAAAATGATACCTCACTTGTGTGGGTAGGCCTAGCGCCCGCGACAGGAAACGCCCCCAAAGCGCAACGTGGACACAGCCAAATTGGTGAAGGAAAACAGAGGTGTTTTTTGCAAAGTGCCTACCTGTAGATTTTGGCCTGTAGCTCAGCCGCTACCTAGGGAAACCTACCAAACCTGTGCATTTCTGAAAACTAGAGACCTAGGGGAATCCAAGATGGGGTGACTTGTGTGGCTCGGACCAGGTTCTGTTACCCAGAATCCTTTGCAAACCTCAAAATGTGGCTAAAAAAACACATGTTCCTCACATTTCTGTGGCAGAAAGTTCTGGAATCTGAGAGGAGCCACGAATTTCCTTCCACCCAGCATTCCCCCACGTCTCCCGATAAAAATGATACCTCACTTGTGTGGGTAGGCCTAGCGCCCGCGACAGGAAACGCCCCAAAGCGCAACGTGGACACAGCCAAATTGGTGAAGGAAAACAGAGGTGTTTTTTGCAAAGTGCCTACCTGTAGATTTTGGCCTGTAGCCCAGCCGCCACCTAGGGAAACCTACCAAACCTGTGCATTTCTGAAAACTAGAGACCTAGGGGAATCCAAGATGGGGTGACTTGTGTGGCTCGGACCAGGTTCTGTTACCCAGAATCCTTTGCAAACCTCAAAATGTGGCTAAAAAAACACATGTTCCTCACATTTCTGTGGCAGAAAGTTCTGGAATCTGAGAGGAGCCCCGAATTTCCTTCCACCCAGCGTTCCCCCACGTCCCCCGATACAAATGATACCTCACTTGTGTGGGTAGGCCTAGCGCCCGCGACAGGAAACGCCCCAAAGCGCAACGTGGACACAGCCAAATTGGTGAAGGAAAACAGAGGTGTTTTTTGCAAAGTGCCTACCTGTAGATTTTGGCCTGTAGCTCAGCCGCCACCTAGGGAAACCTACCAAACCTGTGCATTTCTGAAAACTAGAGACCTAGGGGAATCCAAGATGGGGTGACTTGTGTGGCTCGGACCAGGTTCTGTTACCCAGAATCCTTTGCAAACCTCAAAATGTGGCTAAAAAAACACATGTTCCTCACATTTCTGTGGCAGAAAGTTCTGGAATCTGAGAGGAGCCACGAATTTCCTTCCACCCAGCGTTCCCCCACGTCTCCCGATAAAAATGATACCTCACTTGTGTGGGTAGGCCTAGCGCCCGCGACAGGAAACGCCCCAAAGCGCAACGTGGACACAGCCAAATTGGTGAAGGAAAACAGAGGTGTTTTTTGCAAAGTGCCTACCTCTAGATTTTGGCCTGTAGCTCAGCCGCTACCTAGGGAAACCTACCAAACCTGTGCATTTCTGAAAACTAGAGACCTAGGGGAATCCAAGATGGGGTGACTTGTGTGGCTCGGACCAGGTTCTGTTACCCAGAATCCTTTGCAACCTCAAAATTTGGCTAAAAAAACACATGTTCCTCACATTTCTGTGGCAGAAAGTTCTGGAATCTGAGAGGAGCCACGAATTTCCTTCCACCCAGCGTTCCCCCACGTCTCCCGATAAAAATTATACCTCACTTGTGTGGGTAGGCCTAGCGCCCGCGACAGGAAACGCCCCAAAGCGCAACGTGGACACAGCCAAATTGGTGAAGGAAAACAGAGGTGTTTTTTGCAAAGTGCCTACCTGTAGATTTTGGCCTGTAGCTCAGCCGCTACCTAGGGAAACCTACCAAACCTGTGCATTTCTGAAAACTAGAGACCTAGGGGAATCCAAGATGGGGTGACTTGTGTGGCTCGGACCAGGTTCTGTTACCCAGAATCCTTTGCAAACCTCAAAATGTGGCTAAAAAAACACATGTTCCTCACATTTCTGTGGCAGAAAGTTCTGGAATCTGAGAGGAGCCACGAATTTCCTTCCACCCAGCATTCCCCCACGTCTCCCGATAAAAATGATACCTCACTTGTGTGGGTAGGCCTAGCGCCCGCGACAGGAAACGCCCCAAAGCGCAACGTGGACACAGCCAAATTGGTGAAGGAAAACAGAGGTGTTTTTTGCAAAGTGCCTACCTGTAGATTTTGGCCTGTAGCTCAGCCGCCACCTAGGGAAACCTACCAAACCTGTGCATTTCTGAAAACTAGAGACCTAGGGGAATCCAAGATGGGGTGACTTGTGTGGCTCGGACCAGGTTCTGTTACCCAGAATCCTTTGCAAACCTCAAAATGTGGCTAAAAAAACACATGTTCCTCACATTTCTGTGGCAGAAAGTTCTGGAATCTGAGAGGAGCCACGAATTTCCTTCCACCCAGCGTTCCCCCACGTCTCCCGATAAAAATGATACCTCACTTGTGTGGGTAGGCCTAGCGCCCGCGACAGGAAACGCCCCAAAGCGCAACGTGGACACAGCCAAATTGGTGAAGGAAAACAGAGGTGTTTTTTGCAAAGTGCCTACCTGTAGATTTTGGCCTGTAGCCCAGCCGCCACCTAGGGAAACCTACCAAACCTGTGCATTTCTGAAAACTAGAGACCTAGGGGAATCCAAGATGGGGTGACTTGTGTGGCTCGGACCAGGTTCTGTTACCCAGAATCCTTTGCAAACCTCAAAATGTGGCTAAAAAAACACATGTTCCTCACATTTCTGTGGCAGAAAGTTCTGGAATCTGAGAGGAGCCCCGAATTTCCTTCCACCCAGCGTTCCCCCACGTCCCCCGATACAAATGATACCTCACTTGTGTGGGTAGGCCTAGCGCCCGCGACAGGAAACGCCCCAAAGCGCAACGTGGACACAGCCAAATTGGTGAAGGAAAACAGAGGTGTTTTTTGCAAAGTGCCTACCTGTAGATTTTGGCCTGTAGCCCAGCCGCCACCTAGGGAAACCTACCAAACCTGTGCATTTCTGAAAACTAGAGACCTAGGGGAATCCAAGATGGGGTGACTTGTGTGGCTCGGACCAGGTTCTCTTACCCAGAATCCTTTGCAAACCTCAAAATGTGGCTAAAAAAACACATGTTCCTCACATTTCTGTGGCAGAAAGTTCTGGAATCTGAGAGGAGCCCCGAATTTCCTTCCACCCAGCGTTCCCCCACGTCTCCCGATAAAAATGATACCTCACTTGTGTGGGTAGGCCTAGCGCCCGCGACAGGAAACGCCCCAAAGCGCAACGTGGACACAGCCAAATTGGTGAAGGAAAACAGAGGTGTTTTTTGCAAAGTGCCTACCTGTAGATTTTGGCCTGTAGCTCAGCCGCCACCTAGGGAAACCTACCAAACCTGTGCATTTCTGAAAACTAGAGATCTAGGGGAATCCAAGATGGGGTGACTTGTGTGGCTCGGACCAGGTTCTGTTACCCAGAATCCTTTGCAAACCTCAAAATGTGGCTAAAAAAACACATGTTCCTCACATTTCTGTGGCAGAAAGTTCTGGAATCTGAGAGGAGCCACGAATTTCCTTCCACCCAGCGTTCCCCCACGTCTCCCGATAAAAATGATACCTCACTTGTGTGGGTAGGCCTAGCGCCCGCGACAGGAAACGCCCCAAAGCGCAACGTGGACACAGCCAAATTGGTGAAGGAAAACAGAGGTGTTTTTTGCAAAGTGCCTACCTGTAGATTTTGGCCTGTAGCTCAGCCGCCACCTAGGGAAACCTACCAAACCTGTGCATGTCTGAAAACTAGAGACCTAGGGGAATCCAAGATGGGGTGACTTGTGTGGCTCGGACCAGGTTCTGTTACCCAGAATCCTTTTCAAACCTTAAAATGTGGCTAAAAAAACACATGTTCCTCACATTTCTGTGGCAAAAAGTTCTGGAATCTGAGAGGAGCCACGAATTTCCTTCCACCCAGCGTTCCCCCACGTCTCCCGATAAAAATGATACCTCACTTGTGTGGGTAGGCCTAGCGCCCGCGACAGGAAACGCCCCAAAGCGCAATGTGGACACAGCCAAATTGGTGAAGGAAAACAGAGGTGTTTTTTGCAAAGTGCCTACCTGTAGATTTTGGCCTGTAGCTCAGCCGCCACCTAGGGAAACCTACCAAACCTGTGCATTTCTGAAAACTAGAGACTTAGGGGAATCCAAGATGGGGTGACGTGTGTGGCTCGGACCAGGTTCTGTTACCCAGAATCCTTTGCAAACCTCAAAATGTGGCTAAAAAAACACATGTTCCTCACATTTCTGTGGCAGAAAGTTCTGGAATCTGAGAGGAGCCGCGAATTTCCTTCCACCCAGCGTTCCCCCACGTCTCCCGATAAAAATGATACCTCACTTGTGTGGGTAGGCCTAGCGCCCGCGACAGGAAACGCCCCAAAGCGCAACGTGGACACAGCCAAATTGGTGAAGGAAAACAGAGGTGTTTTTTGCAAAGTGCCTACCTGTAGATTTTGGCCTGTAGCTCAGCCGCCACCTAGGGAAACCTACCAAACCTGTGCATTTCTGAAAACTAGAGACCTAGGGGAATCCAAGATGGGGTGACTTGTGTGGCTCGGACCAGGTTCTGTTACCCAGAATCCTTTGCAAACCTCAAAATGTGGCTAAAAAAACACATGTTCCTCACATTTCTGTGGCAGAAAGTTCTGGAATCTGAGAGGAGCCACGAATTTCCTTCCACCCAGCATTCCCCCACGTCTCCCGATAAAAATGATACCTCACTTGTGTGGGTAGGCCTAGCGCCCGCGACAGGAAACGCCCCAAAGCGCAACGTGGACACAGCCAAATTGGTGAAGGAAAACAGAGGTGTTTTTTGCAAAGTGCCTACCTGTAGATTTTGGCCTGTAGCTCAGCCGCCACCTAGGGAAACCTACCAAACCTGTGCATTTCTGAAAACTAGAGACCTAGGGGAATCCAAGATGGGGTGACTTGTGTGGCTCGGACCAGGTTCTGTTACCCAGAATCCTTTGCAAACCTCAAAATGTGGCTAAAAAAACACATGTTCCTCACATTTCTGTGGCAGAAAGTTCTGGAATCTGAGAGGAGCCACGAATTTCCTTCCACCCAGCGTTCCCCCACGTCTCCCGATAAAAATGATACCTCACTTGTGTGGGTAGGCCTAGCGCCCGCGACAGGAAACGCCCCAAAGCGCAACGTGGACACAGCCAAATTGGTGAAGGAAAACAGAGGTGTTTTTTGCAAAGTGCCTACCTGTAGATTTTGGCCTGTAGCCCAGCCGCCACCTAGGGAAACCTACCAAACCTGTGCATTTCTGAAAACTAGAGACCTAGGGGAATCCAAGATGGGGTGACTTGTGTGGCTCGGACCAGGTTCTGTTACCCAGAATCCTTTGCAAACCTCAAAATGTGGCTAAAAAAACACATGTTCCTCACATTTCTGTGGCAGAAAGTTCTGGAATCTGAGAGGAGCCACGAATTTCCTTCCACCCAGCGTTCCCCCACGTCTCCCGATAAAAATGATACCTCACTTGTGTGGGTAGGCCTAGCGCCCGCGACAGGAAACGCCCCAAAGCGCAACGTGGACACAGCCAAATTGGTGAAGGAAAACAGAGGTGTTTTTTGCAAAGTGCCTACCTGTAGATTTTGGCCTGTAGCTCAGCCGCTACCTAGGGAAACCTACCAAACCTGTGCATTTCTGAAAACTAGAGACCTAGGGGAATCCAAGATGGGGTGACTTGTGTGGCTCGGACCAGGTTCTGTTACCCAGAATCCTTTGCAAACCTCAAAATGTGGCTAAAAAAACACATGTTCCTCACATTTCTGTGGCAGAAAGTTCTGGAATCTGAGAGGAGCCACGAATTTCCTTCCACCCAGCATTCCCCCACGTCTCCCGATAAAAATGATACCTCACTTGTGTGGGTAGGCCTAGCGCCCGCGACAGGAAACGCCCCAAAGCGCAACGTGGACACAGCCAAATTGGTGAAGGAAAACAGAGGTGTTTTTTGCAAAGTGCCTACCTGTAGATTTTGGCCTGTAGCTCAGCCGCCACCTAGGGAAACCTACCAAACCTGTGCATTTCTGAAAACTAGAGACCTAGGGGAATCCAAGATGGGGTGACTTGTGTGGCTCGGACCAGGTTCTGTTACCCAGAATCCTTTGCAAACCTCAAAATGTGGCTAAAAAAACACATGTTCCTCACATTTCTGTGGCAGAAAGTTCTGGAATCTGAGAGGAGCCACGAATTTCCTTCCACCCAGCGTTCCCCCACGTCTCCCGATAAAAATGATACCTCACTTGTGTGGGTAGGCCTAGCGCCCGCGACAGGAAACGCCCCAAAGCGCAACGTGGACACAGCCAAATTGGTGAAGGAAAACAGAGGTGTTTTTTGCAAAGTGCCTACCTGTAGATTTTGGCCTGTAGCCCAGCCGCCACCTAGGGAAACCTAGCAAACCTGTGCATTTCTGAAAACTAGAGACCTAGGGGAATCCAAGATGGGGTGACTTGTGTGGCTCGGACCAGGTTCTGTTACCCAGAATCCTTTGCAAACCTCAAAATGTGGCTAAAAAAACACATGTTCCTCACATTTCTGTGGCAGAAAGTTCTGGAATCTGAGAGGAGCCCCGAATTTCCTTCCACCCAGCGTTCCCCCACGTCCCCCGATACAAATGATACCTCACTTGTGTGGGTAGGCCTAGCGCCCGCGACAGGAAACGCCCCAAAGCGCAACGTGGACACAGCCAAATTGGTGAAGGAAAACAGAGGTGTTTTTTGCAAAGTGCCTACCTGTAGATTTTGGCCTGTAGCCCAGCCGCCACCTAGGGAAACCTACCAAACCTGTGCATTTCTGAAAACTAGAGACCTAGGGGAATCCAAGATGGGGTGACTTGTGTGGCTCGGACCAGGTTCTGTTACCCAGAATCCTTTGCAAACCTCAAAATGTGGCTAAAAAAACACATGTTCCTCACATTTCTGTGGCAGAAAGTTCTGGAATCTGAGAGGAGCCCCGAATTTCCTTCCACCCAGCGTTCCCCCACGTCTCCCGATAAAAATGATACCTCACTTGTGTGGGTAGGCCTAGCGCCCGCGACAGGAAATGCCCCAAAGCGCAACGTGGACACAGCCAAATTGGTGAAGGAAAACAGAGGTGTTTTTTGCAAAGTGCCTACCTGTAGATTTTGGCCTGTAGCTCAGCCGCCACCTAGGGAAACCTACCAAACCTGTGCATTTCTGAAAACTAGAGATCTAGGGGAATCCAAGATGGGGTGACTTGTGTGGCTCGGACCAGGTTCTGTTACCCAGAATCCTTTGCAAACCTCAAAATGTGGCTAAAAAACACATGTTCCTCACATTTCTGTGGCAGAAAGTTCTGGAATCTGAGAGGAGCCACGAATTTCCTTCCACCCAGCGTTCCCCCACGTCTCCCGATAAAAATGATACCTCACTTGTGTGGGTAGGCCTAGCGCCCGCGACAGGAAACGCCCCAAAGCGCAACGTGGACACAGCCAAATTGGTGAAGGAAAACAGAGGTGTTTTTTGCAAAGTGCCTACCTGTAGATTTTGGCCTGTAGCTCAGCCGCCACCTAGGGAAACCTACCAAACCTGTGCATTTCTGAAAACTAGAGACCTAGGGGAATCCAAGATGGGGTGACTTGTGTGGCTCGGACCAGGTTCTGTTACCCAGAATCCTTTTCAAACCTTAAAATGTGGCTAAAAAAACACATGTTCCTCACATTTCTGTGGCAAAAAGTTCTGGAATCTGAGAGGAGCCACGAATTTCCTTCCACCCAGCGTTCCCCCACGTCTCCCGATAAAAATGATACCTCACTTGTGTGGGTAGGCCTAGCGCCCGCGACAGGAAACGCCCCAAAGCGCAACGTGGACACAGCCAAATTGGTGAAGGAAAACAGAGGTGTTTTTTGCAAAGTGCCTACCTGTAGATTTTGGCCTGTAGCTCAGCCGCCACCTAGGGAAACCTACCAAACCTGTGCATTTCTGAAAACTAGAGATCTAGGGGAATCCAAGATGGGGTGACTTGTGTGGCTCGGACCAGGTTCTGTTACCCAGAATCCTTTGCAAACCTCAAAATGTGGCTAAAAAAACACATGTTCCTCACATTTCTGTGGCAGAAAGTTCTGGAATCTGAGAGGAGCCACGAATTTCCTTCCACCCAGCGTTCCCCCACGTCTCCCGATAAAAATGATACCTCACTTGTGTGGGTAGGCCTAGCGCCCGCGACAGGAAACGCCCCAAAGCGCAACGTGGACACAGCCAAATTGGTGAAGGAAAACAGAGGTGTTTTTTGCAAAGTGCCTACCTGTAGATTTTGGCCTGTAGCTCAGCCGCCACCTAGGGAAACCTACCAAACCTGTGCATTTCTGAAAACTAGAGACCTAGGGGAATCCAAGATGGGGTGACTTGTGTGGCTCGGACCAGGTTCTGTTACCCAGAATCCTTTTCAAACCTTAAAATGTGGCTAAAAAAACACATGTTCCTCACATTTCTGTGGCAAAAAGTTCTGGAATCTGAGAGGAGCCACGAATTTCCTTCCACCCAGCGTTCCCCCACGTCTCCCGATAAAAATGATACCTCACTTGTGTGGGTAGGCCTAGCGCCCGCGACAGGAAACGCCCCAAAGCGCAATGTGGACACAGCCAAATTGGTGAAGGAAAACAGAGGTGTTTTTTGCAAAGTGCCTACCTGTAGATTTTGGCCTGTAGCTCAGCCGCCACCTAGGGAAACCTACCAAACCTGTGCATTTCTGAAAACTAGAGACCTAGGGGAATCCAAGATGGGGTGACTTGTGTGGCTCGGACCAGGTTCTGTTACCCAGAATCCTTTGCAAACCTCAAAATGTGGCTAAAAAAACACATGTTCCTCACATTTCTGTGGCAGAAAGTTCTGGAATCTGAGAGGAGCCACGAATTTCCTTCCACCCAGCGTTCCCCCACGTCTCCTGATAAAAATGATACCTCACTTGTGTGGGTAGGCCTAGCGCCCGTGACAGGAAACGCCCCAAAGCGCAACGTGGACACAGCCAAATTGGTGAAGGAAAACAGAGGTGTTTTTTGCAAAGTGCCTACCTGTAGATTTTGGCCTGTAGCTCAGCCGCTACCTAGGGAAACCTACCAAACCTGTGCATTTCTGAAAACTAGAGACCTAGGGGAATCCAAGATGGGGTGACTTGAGTGGCTCGGACCAGGTTCTGTTACCCAGAATCCTTTGCAAACCTCAAAATTTGGCTAAAAAAACACATGTTCCTCACATTTCTGTGGCAGAAAGTTCTGGAATCTGAGAGGAGCCACGAATTTCCTTCCACCCAGCGTTCCCCCACGTCTCCCGATAAAAATGATACCTCACTTGTGTGGGTAGGCCTAGCGCCCGCGACAGGAAACGCCCCAAAGCGCAACGTGGACACAGCCAAATTGGTGAAGGAAAACAGAGGTGTTTTTTGCAAAGTGCCTACCTGTAGATTTTGGCCTGTAGCTCAGCCGCTACCTAGGGAAACCTACCAAACCTGTGCATTTCTGAAAACTAGAGACCTAGGGGAATCCAAGATGGGGTGACTTGTGTGGCTCGGACCAGGTTCTGTTACCCAGAATCCTTTGCAAACCTCAAAATGTGGCTAAAAAAACACATGTTCCTCACATTTCTGTGGCAGAAAGTTCTGGAATCTGAGAGGAGCCACGAATTTCCTTCCACCCAGCATTCCCCCACGTCTCCCGATAAAAATGATACCTCACTTGTGTGGGTAGGCCTAGCGCCCGCGACAGGAAACGCCCCAAAGCGCAACGTGGACACAGCCAAATTGGTGAAGGAAAACAGAGGTGTTTTTTGCAAAGTGCCTACCTGTAGATTTTGGCCTGTAGCTCAGCCGCCACCTAGGGAAACCTACCAAACCTGTGCATTTCTGAAAACTAGAGACCTAGGGGAATCCAAGATGGGGTGACTTGTGTGGCTCGGACCAGGTTCTGTTACCCAGAATCCTTTGCAAACCTCAAAATGTGGCTAAAAAAACACATGTTCCTCACATTTCTGTGGCAAAAAGTTCTGGAATCTGAGAGGAGCCACGAATTTCCTTCCACCCAGCGTTCCCCCACGTCTCCCGATAAAAATGATACCTCACTTGTGTGGGTAGGCCTAGCGCCCGCGACAGGAAACGCCCCAAAGCGCAACGTGGACACAGCCAAATTGGTGAAGGAAAACAGAGGTGTTTTTTGCAAAGTGCCTACCTGTAGATTTTGGCCTGTAGCTCAGCCGCCACCTAGGGAAACCTACCAAACCTGTGCATTTCTGAAAACTAGAGACCTAGGGGAATCCAAGATGGGGTGACTTGTGTGGCTCGGACCAGGTTCTGTTACCCAGAATCCTTTGCAAACCTCAAAATGTGGCTAAAAAAACACATGTTCCTCACATTTCTGTGGCAGAAAGTTCTGGAATCTGAGAGGAGCCGCGAATTTCCTTCCACCCAGCGTTCCCCCACGTCTCCCGATAAAAATGATACCTCACTTGTGTGGGTAGGCCTAGCGCCCGCGACAGGAAACGCCCCAAAGCGCAACGTGGACACAGCCAAATTGGTGAAGGAAAACAGAGGTGTTTTTTGCAAAGTGCCTACCTGTAGATTTTGGCCTGTAGCTCAGCCGCCACCTAGGGAAACCTACCAAACCTGTGCATTTCTGAAAACTAGAGACCTAGGGGAATCCAAGATGGGGTGACTTGTGTGGCTCGGACCAGGTTCTGTTACCCAGAATCCTTTGCAAACCTCAAAATGTGGCTAAAAAAACACATGTTCCTCACATTTCTGTGGCAAAAAGTTCTGGAATCTGAGAGGAGCCACGAATTTCCTTCCACCCAGCGTTCCCCCACGTCTCCCGATAAAAATGATACCTCACTTGTGTGGGTAGGCCTAGCGCCCGCGACAGGAAACGCCCCAAAGCGCAACGTGGACACAGCCAAATTGGTGAAGGAAAACAGAGGTGTTTTTTGCAAAGTGCCTACCTGTAGATTTTGGCCTGTAGCTCAGCCGCTACCTAGGGAAACCTACCAAACCTGTGCATTTCTGAAAACTAGAGACCTAGGGGAATCCAAGATGGGGTGACTTGTGTGGCTCGGACCAGGTTCTGTTACCCAGAATCCTTTGCAAACCTCAAAATTTGGCTAAAAAAACACATGTTCCTCACATTTCTGTGGCAGAAAGTTCTGGAATCTGAGAGGAGCCACGAATTTCCTTCCACCCAGCGTTCCCCCACGTCTCCCGATAAAAATGATACCTCACTTGTGTGGGTAGGCCTAGCGCCCGCGACAGGAAACGCCCCAAAGCGCAACGTGGACACAGCCAAATTGGTGAAGGAAAACAGAGGTGTTTTTTGCAAAGTGCCTACCTGTAGATTTTGGCCTGTAGCTCAGCCGCTACCTAGGGAAACCTACCAAACCTGTGCATTTCTGAAAACTAGAGACCTAGGGGAATCCAAGATGGGGTTGACTTGTGTGGCTCGGACCAGGTTCTGTTACCCAGAATCCTTTGCAAACCTCAAAATGTGGCTAAAAAAACACATGTTCCTCACATTTCTGTGGCAGAAAGTTCTGGAATCTGAGAGGAGCCACGACTTTCCTTCCACCCAGCATTCCCGCACGTCTCCCGATAAAAATGATACCTCACTTGTGTGGGTAGGCCTAGCGCCCGCGACAGGAAACGCCCCAAAGCGCAACGTGGACACAGCCAAATTGGTGAAGGAAAACAGAGGTGTTTTTTGCAAAGTGCCTACCTGTAGATTTTGGCCTGTAGCTCAGCCGCCACCTAGGGAAACCTACCAAACCTGTGCATTTCTGAAAACTAGAGACCTAGGGGAATCCAAGATGGGGTGACTTGTGTGGCTCGGACCAGGTTCTGTTACCCAGAATCCTTTGCAAACCTCAAAATGTGGCTAAAAAAACACATGTTCCTCACATTTCTGTGGCAGAAAGTTCTGGAATCTGAGAGGAGCCACGAATTTCCTTCCACCCAGCGTTCCCCCACGTCTCCCGATAAAAATGATACCTCACTTGTGTGGGTAGGCCTAGCGCCCGCGACAGGAAACGCCCCCAAAGCGCAACGTGGACACAGCCAAATTGGTGAAGGAAAACAGAGGTGTTTTTTGCAAAGTGCCTACCTGTAGATTTTGGCCTGTAGCTCAGCCGCTACCTAGGGAAACCTACCAAACCTGTGCATTTCTGAAAACTAGAGACCTAGGGGAATCCAAGATGGGGTGACTTGTGTGGCTCGGACCAGGTTCTGTTACCCAGAATCCTTTGCAAACCTCAAAATGTGGCTAAAAAAACACATGTTCCTCACATTTCTGTGGCAGAAAGTTCTGGAATCTGAGAGGAGCCCCGAATTTCCTTCCACCCAGCATTCCCCCACGTCTCCCGATATAAATGATACCTCACTTGTGTGGGTAGGCCTAGCGCCCGCGACAGGAAACGCCCCAAAGCGCAACGTGGACACAGCCAAATTGGTGAAGGAAAACAGAGGTGTTTTTTGCAAAGTGCCTACCTGTAGATTTTGGCCTGTAGCCCAGCCGCCACCTAGGGAAACCTACCAAACCTGTGCATTTCTGAAAACTAGAGACCTAGGGGAATCCAAGATGGGGTGACTTGTGTGGCTCGGACCAGGTTCTCTTACCCAGAATCCTTTGCAAACCTCAAAATGTGGCTATAAAAACACATGTTCCTCACATTTCTGTGGCAGAAAGTTCTGGAATCTGAGAGGAGCCGCGAATTTCCTTCCACCCAGCGTTCCCCCACGTCTCCCGATAAAAATGATACCTCACTTGTGTGGGTAGGCCTAGCGCCCGCGACAGGAAACGCCCCAAAGCGCAACGTGGACACAGCCAAATTGGTGAAGGAAAACAGAGGTGTTTTTTGCAAAGTGCCTACCTGTAGATTTTGGCCTGTAGCTCAGCCGCCACCTAGGGAAACCTACCAAACCTGTGCATTTCTGAAAACTAGAGATCTAGGGGAATCCAAGATGGGGTGACTTGTGTGGCTCGGACCAGGTTCTGTTACCCAGAATCCTTTGCAAACCTCAAAATGTGGCTAAAAAAACACATGTTCCTCACATTTCTGTGGCAGAAAGTTCTGGAATCTGAGAGGAGCCACGAATTTCCTTCCACCCAGCGTTCCCCCACGTCTCCCGATAAAAATGATACCTCACTTGTGTGGGTAGGCCTAGCGCCCGCGACAGGAAACGCCCCAAAGCGCAACGTGGACACAGCCAAATTGGTGAAGGAAAACAGAGGTGTTTTTTGCAAAGTGCCTACCTGTAGATTTTGGCCTGTAGCTCAGCCGCCACCTAGGGAAACCTACCAAACCTGTGCATTTCTGAAAACTAGAGACCTAGGGGAATCCAAGATGGGGTGACTTGTGTGGCTCGGACCAGGTTCTGTTACCCAGAATCCTTTTCAAACCTTAAAATGTGGCTAAAAAAACACATGTTCCTCACATTTCTGTGGCAAAAAGTTCTGGAATCTGAGAGGAGCCACGAATTTCCTTCCACCCAGCGTTCCCCCACGTCTCCCGATAAAAATGATACCTCACTTGTGTGGGTAGGCCTAGCGCCCGCGACAGGAAACGCCCCAAAGCGCAATGTGGACACAGCCAAATTGGTGAAGGAAAACAGAGGTGTTTTTTGCAAAGTGCCTACCTGTAGATTTTGGCCTGTAGCTCAGCCGCCACCTAGGGAAACCTACCAAACCTGTGCATTTCTGAAAACTAGAGACCTAGGGGAATCCAAGATGGGGTGACTTGTGTGGCTCGGACCAGGTTCTGTTACCCAGAATCCTTTGCAAACCTCAAAATGTGGCTAAAAAAAACACATGTTCCTCACATTTCTGTGGCAGAAAGTTCTGGAATCTGAGAGGAGCCACGAATTTCCTTCCACCCAGCGTTCCCCCACGTCTCCCGATAAAAATGATACCTCACTTGTGTGGGTAGGCCTAGCGCCCGTGACAGGAAACGCCCCAAAGCGCAACGTGGACACAGCCAAATTGGTGAAGGAAAACAGAGGTGTTTTTTGCAAAGTGCCTACCTGTAGATTTTGGCCTGTAGCTCAGCCGCTACCTAGGGAAACCTACCAAACCTGTGCATTTCTGAAAACTAGAGACCTAGGGGAATCCAAGATGGGGTGACTTGTGTGGCTCGGACCAGGTTCTGTTACCCAGAATCCTTTGCAAACCTCAAAATTTGGCTAAAAAAACACATGTTCCTCACATTTCTGTGGCAGAAAGTTCTGGAATCTGAGAGGAGCCACGAATTTCCTTCCACCCAGCGTTCCCCCACGTCTCCCGATAAAAATGATACCTCACTTGTGTGGGTAGGCCTAGCGCCCGCGACAGGAAACGCCCCAAAGCGCAACGTGGACACAGCCAAATTGGTGAAGGAAAACAGAGGTGTTTTTTGCAAAGTGCCTACCTGTAGATTTTGGCCTGTAGCTCAGCCGCTACCTAGGGAAACCTACCAAACCTGTGCATTTCTGAAAACTAGAGACCTAGGGGAATCCAAGATGGGGTGACTTGTGTGGCTCGGACCAGGTTCTGTTACCCAGAATCCTTTGCAAACCTCAAAATGTGGCTAAAAAAACACATGTTCCTCACATTTCTGTGGCAGAAAGTTCTGGAATCTGAGAGGAGCCACGAATTTCCTTCCACCCAGCATTCCCCCACGTCTCCCGATAAAAATGATACCTCACTTGTGTGGGTAGGCCTAGCGCCCGCGACAGGAAACGCCCCAAAGCGCAACGTGGACACAGCCAAATTGGTGAAGGAAAACAGAGGTGTTTTTTGCAAAGTGCCTACCTGTAGATTTTGGCCTGTAGCTCAGCCGCCACCTAGGGAAACCTACCAAACCTGTGCATTTCTGAAAACTAGAGACCTAGGGGAATCCAAGATGGGGTGACTTGTGTGGCTCGGACCAGGTTCTGTTACCCAGAATCCTTTGCAAACCTCAAAATGTGGCTAAAAAAACACATGTTCCTCACATTTCTGTGGCAAAAAGTTCTGGAATCTGAGAGGAGCCACGAATTTCCTTCCACCCAGCGTTCCCCCACGTCTCCCGATAAAAATGATACCTCACTTGTGTGGGTAGGCCTAGCGCCCGCGACAGGAAACGCCCCAAAGCGCAACGTGGACACAGCCAAATTGGTGAAGGAAAACAGAGGTGTTTTTTGCAAAGTGCCTACCTGTAGATTTTGGCCTGTAGCTCAGCCGCCACCTAGGGAAACCTACCAAACCTGTGCATTTCTGAAAACTAGAGACCTAGGGGAATCCAAGATGGGGTGACTTGTGTGGCTCGGACCAGGTTCTGTTACCCAGAATCCTTTGCAAACCTCAAAATGTGGCTAAAAAAACACATGTTCCTCACATTTCTGTGGCAGAAAGTTCTGGAATCTGAGAGGAGCCGCGAATTTCCTTCCACCCAGCGTTCCCCCACGTCTCCCGATAAAAATGATACCTCACTTGTGTGGGTAGGCCTAGCGCCCGCGACAGGAAACGCCCCAAAGCGCAACGTGGACACAGCCAAATTGGTGAAGGAAAACAGAGGTGTTTTTTGCAAAGTGCCTACCTGTAGATTTTGGCCTGTAGCTCAGCCGCCACCTAGGGAAACCTACCAAACCTGTGCATTTCTGAAAACTAGAGACCTAGGGGAATCCAAGATGGGGTGACTTGTGTGGCTCGGACCAGGTTCTGTTACCCAGAATCCTTTGCAAACCTCAAAATGTGGCTAAAAAAACACATGTTCCTCACATTTCTGTGGCAGAAAGTTCTGGAATCTGAGAGGAGCCACGAATTTCCTTCCACCCAGCGTTCCCCCACGTCTCCCGATAAAAATGATACCTCACTTGTGTGGGTAGGCCTAGCGCCCGCGACAGGAAACGCCCCAAAGCGCAACGTGGACACAGCCAAATTGGTGAAGGAAAACAGAGGTGTTTTTTGCAAAGTGCCTACCTGTAGATTTTGGCCTGTAGCTCAGCCGCCACCTAGGGAAACCTACCAAACCTGTGCATTTCTGAAAACTAGAGACCTAGGGGAATCCAAGATGGGGTGACTTGTGTGGCTCGGACCAGGTTCTGTTACCCAGAATCCTTTGCAAACCTCAAAATTTGGCTAAAAAAACACATGTTCCTCACATTTCTGTGGCAGAAAGTTCTGGAATCTGAGAGGAGCCACGAATTTCCTTCCACCCAGCGTTCCCCCACGTCTCCCGATAAAAATGATACCTCACTTGTGTGGGTAGGCCTAGCGCCCGCGACAGGAAACGCCCCAAAGCGCAACGTGGACACAGCCAAATTGGTGAAGGAAAACAGAGGTGTTTTTTGCAAAGTGCCTACCTGTAGATTTTGGCCTGTAGCTCAGCCGCTACCTAGGGAAACCTACCAAACCTGTGCATTTCTGAAAACTAGAGACCTAGGGGAATCCAAGATGGGGTTGACTTGTGTGGCTCGGACCAGGTTCTGTTACCCAGAATCCTTTGCAAACCTCAAAATGTGGCTAAAAAAACACATGTTCCTCACATTTCTGTGGCAGAAAGTTCTGGAATCTGAGAGGAGCCACGACTTTCCTTCCACCCAGCATTCCCGCACGTCTCCCGATAAAAATGATACCTCACTTGTGTGGGTAGGCCTAGCGCCCGCGACAGGAAACGCCCCAAAGCGCAACGTGGACACAGCCAAATTGGTGAAGGAAAACAGAGGTGTTTTTTGCAAAGTGCCTACCTGTAGATTTTGGCCTGTAGCTCAGCCGCCACCTAGGGAAACCTACCAAACCTGTGCATTTCTGAAAACTAGAGACCTAGGGGAATCCAAGATGGGGTGACTTGTGTGGCTCGGACCAGGTTCTGTTACCCAGAATCCTTTGCAAACCTCAAAATGTGGCTAAAAAAACACATGTTCCTCACATTTCTGTGGCAGAAAGTTCTGGAATCTGAGAGGAGCCACGAATTTCCTTCCACCCAGCGTTCCCCCACGTCTCCCGATAAAAATGATACCTCACTTGTGTGGGTAGGCCTAGCGCCCGCGACAGGAAACGCCCCCAAAGCGCAACGTGGACACAGCCAAATTGGTGAAGGAAAACAGAGGTGTTTTTTGCAAAGTGCCTACCTGTAGATTTTGGCCTGTAGCTCAGCCGCTACCTAGGGAAACCTACCAAACCTGTGCATTTCTGAAAACTAGAGACCTAGGGGAATCCAAGATGGGGTGACTTGTGTGGCTCGGACCAGGTTCTGTTACCCAGAATCCTTTGCAAACCTCAAAATGTGGCTAAAAAAACACATGTTCCTCACATTTCTGTGGCAGAAAGTTCTGGAATCTGAGAGGAGCCCCGAATTTCCTTCCACCCAGCATTCCCCCACGTCTCCCGATATAAATGATACCTCACTTGTGTGGGTAGGCCTAGCGCCCGCGACAGGAAACGCCCCAAAGCGCAACGTGGACACAGCCAAATTGGTGAAGGAAAACAGAGGTGTTTTTTGCAAAGTGCCTACCTGTAGATTTTGGCCTGTAGCCCAGCCGCCACCTAGGGAAACCTACCAAACCTGTGCATTTCTGAAAACTAGAGACCTAGGGGAATCCAAGATGGGGTGACTTGTGTGGCTCGGACCAGGTTCTCTTACCCAGAATCCTTTGCAAACCTCAAAATGTGGCTATAAAAACACATGTTCCTCACATTTCTGTGGCAGAAAGTTCTGGAATCTGAGAGGAGCCGCGAATTTCCTTCCACCCAGCGTTCCCCCACGTCTCCCGATAAAAATGATACCTCACTTGTGTGGGTAGGCCTAGCGCCCGCGACAGGAAACGCCCCAAAGCGCAACGTGGACACAGCCAAATTGGTGAAGGAAAACAGAGGTGTTTTTTGCAAAGTGCCTACCTGTAGATTTTGGCCTGTAGCTCAGCCGCCACCTAGGGAAACCTACCAAACCTGTGCATTTCTGAAAACTAGAGATCTAGGGGAATCCAAGATGGGGTGACTTGTGTGGCTCGGACCAGGTTCTGTTACCCAGAATCCTTTGCAAACCTCAAAATGTGGCTAAAAAAACACATGTTCCTCACATTTCTGTGGCAGAAAGTTCTGGAATCTGAGAGGAGCCACGAATTTCCTTCCACCCAGCGTTCCCCCACGTCTCCCGATAAAAATGATACCTCACTTGTGTGGGTAGGCCTAGCGCCCGCGACAGGAAACGCCCCAAAGCGCAACGTGGACACAGCCAAATTGGTGAAGGAAAACAGAGGTGTTTTTTGCAAAGTGCCTACCTGTAGATTTTGGCCTGTAGCTCAGCCGCCACCTAGGGAAACCTACCAAACCTGTGCATTTCTGAAAACTAGAGACCTAGGGGAATCCAAGATGGGGTGACTTGTGTGGCTCGGACCAGGTTCTGTTACCCAGAATCCTTTTCAAACCTTAAAATGTGGCTAAAAAAACACATGTTCCTCACATTTCTGTGGCAAAAAGTTCTGGAATCTGAGAGGAGCCACGAATTTCCTTCCACCCAGCGTTCCCCCACGTCTCCCGATAAAAATGATACCTCACTTGTGTGGGTAGGCCTAGCGCCCGCGACAGGAAACGCCCCAAAGCGCAATGTGGACACAGCCAAATTGGTGAAGGAAAACAGAGGTGTTTTTTGCAAAGTGCCTACCTGTAGATTTTGGCCTGTAGCTCAGCCGCCACCTAGGGAAACCTACCAAACCTGTGCATTTCTGAAAACTAGAGACCTAGGGGAATCCAAGATGGGGTGACTTGTGTGGCTCGGACCAGGTTCTGTTACCCAGAATCCTTTGCAAACCTCAAAATGTGGCTAAAAAAACACATGTTCCTCACATTTCTGTGGCAGAAAGTTCTGGAATCTGAGAGGAGCCACGAATTTCCTTCCACCCAGCGTTCCCCCACGTCTCCCGATAAAAATGATACCTCACTTGTGTGGGTAGGCCTAGCGCCCGTGACAGGAAACGCCCCAAAGCGCAACGTGGACACAGCCAAATTGGTGAAGGAAAACAGAGGTGTTTTTTGCAAAGTGCCTACCTGTAGATTTTGGCCTGTAGCTCAGCCGCTACCTAGGGAAACCTACCAAACCTGTGCATTTCTGAAAACTAGAGACCTAGGGGAATCCAAGATGGGGTGACTTGTGTGGCTCGGACCAGGTTCTGTTACCCAGAATCCTTTACAAACCTCAAAATTTGGCTAAAAAAACACATGTTCCTCACATTTCTGTGGCAGAAAGTTCTGGAATCTGAGAGGAGCCACGAATTTCCTTCCACCCAGCGTTCCCCCACGTCTCCCGATAAAAATGATACCTCACTTGTGTGGGTAGGCCTAGCGCCCGCGACAGGAAACGCCCCAAAGCGCAACGTGGACACAGCCAAATTGGTGAAGGAAAACAGAGGTGTTTTTTGCAAAGTGCCTACCTGTAGATTTTGGCCTGTAGCTCAGCCGCTACCTAGGGAAACCTACCAAACCTGTGCATTTCTGAAAACTAGAGACCTAGGGGAATCCAAGATGGGGTGACTTGTGTGGCTCGGACCAGGTTCTGTTACCCAGAATCCTTTGCAAACCTCAAAATGTGGCTAAAAAAACACATGTTCCTCACATTTCTGTGGCAGAAAGTTCTGGAATCTGAGAGGAGCCACGAATTTCCTTCCACCCAGCATTCCCCCACGTCTCCCGATAAAAATGATACCTCACTTGTGTGGGTAGGCCTAGCGCCCGCGACAGGAAACGCCCCAAAGCGCAACGTGGACACAGCCAAATTGGTGAAGGAAAACAGAGGTGTTTTTTGCAAAGTGCCTACCTGTAGATTTTGGCCTGTAGCTCAGCCGCCACCTAGGGAAACCTACCAAACCTGTGCATTTCTGAAAACTAGAGACCTAGGGGAATCCAAGATGGGGTGACTTGTGTGGCTCGGACCAGGTTCTGTTACCCAGAATCCTTTGCAAACCTCAAAATGTGGCTAAAAAAACACATGTTCCTCACATTTCTGTGGCAAAAAGTTCTGGAATCTGAGAGGAGCCACGAATTTCCTTCCACCCAGCGTTCCCCCACGTCTCCCGATAAAAATGATACCTCACTTGTGTGGGTAGGCCTAGCGCCCGCGACAGGAAACGCCCCAAAGCGCAACGTGGACACAGCCAAATTGGTGAAGGAAAACAGAGGTGTTTTTTGCAAAGTGCCTACCTGTAGATTTTGGCCTGTAGCTCAGCCGCCACCTAGGGAAACCTACCAAACCTGTGCATTTCTGAAAACTAGAGACCTAGGGGAATCCAAGATGGGGTGACTTGTGTGGCTCGGACCAGGTTCTGTTACCCAGAATCCTTTGCAAACCTCAAAATGTGGCTAAAAAAACACATGTTCCTCACATTTCTGTGGCAGAAAGTTCTGGAATCTGGGAGGAGCCACGAATTTCCTTCCACCCAGCGTTCCCCCACGTCTCCCGATAAAAATGATACCTCACTTGTGTGGGTAGGCCTAGCGCCCGCGACAGGAAACGCCCCAAAGCGCAACGTGGACACAGCCAAATTGGTGAAGGAAAACAGAGGTGTTTTTTGCAAAGTGCCTACCTGTAGATTTTGGCCTGTAGCTCAGCCGCTACCTAGGGAAACCTACCAAACCTGTGCATTTCTGGAAACTAGAGACCTAGGGGAATCCAAGATGGGGTGACTTGTGTGGCTCGGACCAGGTTCTGTTACCCAGAATCCTTTGCAAACCTCAAAATTTGGCTAAAAAAACACATGTTCCTCACATTTCTGTGGCAGAAAGTTCTGGAATCTGAGAGGAGCCACGAATTTCCTTCCACCCAGCGTTCCCCCACGTCTCCCGATAAAAATGATACCTCACTTGTGTGGGTAGGCCTAGCGCCCGCGACAGGAAACGCCCCAAAGCGCAACGTGGACACAGCCAAATTGGTGAAGGAAAACAGAGGTGTTTTTTGCAAAGTGCCTACCTGTAGATTTTGGCCTGTAGCTCAGCCGCTACCTAGGGAAACCTACCAAACCTGTGCATTTCTGAAAACTAGAGACCTAGGGGAATCCAAGATGGGGTTGACTTGTGTGGCTCGGACCAGGTTCTGTTACCCAGAATCCTTTGCAAACCTCAAAATGTGGCTAAAAAAACACATGTTCCTCACATTTCTGTGGCAGAAAGTTCTGGAATCTGAGAGGAGCCACGACTTTCCTTCCACCCAGCATTCCCGCACGTCTCCCGATAAAAATGATACCTCACTTGTGTGGGTAGGCCTAGCGCCCGCGACAGGAAACGCCCCAAAGCGCAACGTGGACACAGCCAAATTGGTGAAGGAAAACAGAGGTGTTTTTTGCAAAGTGCCTACCTGTAGATTTTGGCCTGTAGCTCAGCCGCCACCTAGGGAAACCTACCAAACCTGTGCATTTCTGAAAACTAGAGACCTAGGGGAATCCAAGATGGGGTGACTTGTGTGGCTCGGACCAGGTTCTGTTACCCAGAATCCTTTGCAAACCTCAAAATGTGGCTAAAAAAACACATGTTCCTCACATTTCTGTGGCAGAAAGTTCTGGAATCTGAGAGGAGCCACGAATTTCCTTCCACCCAGCGTTCCCCCACGTCTCCCGATAAAAATGATACCTCACTTGTGTGGGTAGGCCTAGCGCCCGCGACAGGAAACGCCCCCAAAGCGCAACGTGGACACAGCCAAATTGGTGAAGGAAAACAGAGGTGTTTTTTGCAAAGTGCCTACCTGTAGATTTTGGCCTGTAGCTCAGCCGCTACCTAGGGAAACCTACCAAACCTGTGCATTTCTGAAAACTAGAGACCTAGGGGAATCCAAGATGGGGTGACTTGTGTGGCTCGGACCAGGTTCTGTTACCCAGAATCCTTTGCAAACCTCAAAATGTGGCTAAAAAAACACATGTTCCTCACATTTCTGTGGCAGAAAGTTCTGGAATCTGAGAGGAGCCACGAATTTCCTTCCACCCAGCATTCCCCCACGTCTCCCGATAAAAATGATACCTCACTTGTGTGGGTAGGCCTAGCGCCCGCGACAGGAAACGCCCCAAAGCGCAACGTGGACACAGCCAAATTGGTGAAGGAAAACAGAGGTGTTTTTTGCAAAGTGCCTACCTGTAGATTTTGGCCTGTAGCCCAGCCGCCACCTAGGGAAACCTACCAAACCTGTGCATTTCTGAAAACTAGAGACCTAGGGGAATCCAAGATGGGGTGACTTGTGTGGCTCGGACCAGATTCTGTTACCCAGAATCCTTTGCAAACCTCAAAATGTGGCTAAAAAAACACATGTTCCTCACATTTCTGTGGCAGAAAGTTCTGGAATCTGAGAGGAGCCCCGAATTTCCTTCCACCCAGCGTTCCCCCACGTCCCCCGATACAAATGATACCTCACTTGTGTGGGTAGGCCTAGCGCCCGCGACAGGAAACGCCACAAAGCGCAACGTGGACACAGCCAAATTGGTGAAGGAAAACAGAGGTGTTTTTTGCAAAGTGCCTACCTGTAGATTTTGGCCTGTAGCTCAGCCGCCACCTAGGGAAACCTACCAAACCTGTGCATTTCTGAAAACTAGAGACCTAGGGGAATCCAAGATGGGGTGACTTGTGTGGCTCGGACCAGGTTCTGTTACCCAGAATCCTTTGCAAACCTCAAAATGTGGCTAAAAAAACACATGTTCCTCACATTTCTGTGGCAGAAAGTTCTGGAATCTGAGAGGAGCCACGAATTTCCTTCCACCCAACGTTCCCCCACGTCTCCCGATAAAAATGATACCTCACTTGTGTGGGTAGGCCTAGCGCCCGCGACAGGAAACGCCCCAAAGCGCAACGTGGACACAGCCAAATTGGTGAAGGAAAACAGAGGTGTTTTTTGCAAAGTGCCTACCTCTAGATTTTGGCCTGTAGCTCAGCCGCTACCTAGGGAAACCTACCAAACCTGTGCATTTCTGAAAACTAGAGACCTAGGGGAATCCAAGATGGGGTGACTTGTGTGGCTCGGACCAGGTTCTGTTACCCAGAATCCTTTGCAAACCTCAAAATTTGGCTAAAAAAACACATGTTCCTCACATTTCTGTGGCAGAAAGTTCTGGAATCTGAGAGGAGCCACGAATTTCCTTCCACCCAGCGTTCCCCCACGTCTCCCGATAAAAATTATACCTCACTTGTGTGGGTAGGCCTAGCGCCCGCGACAGGAAACGCCCCAAAGCGCAACGTGGACACAGCCAAATTGGTGAAGGAAAACAGAGGTGTTTTTTGCAAAGTGCCTACCTGTAGATTTTGGCCTGTAGCTCAGCCGCTACCTAGGGAAACCTACCAAACCTGTGCATTTCTGAAAACTAGAGACCTAGGGGAATCCAAGATGGGGTGACTTGTGTGGCTCGGACCAGGTTCTGTTACCCAGAATCCTTTGCAAACCTCAAAATTTGGCTAAAAAAACACATGTTCCTCACATTTCTGTGGCAGAAAGTTCTGGAATCTGAGAGGAGCCACGAATTTCCTTCCACCCAGCGTTCCCCCACGTCTCCCGATAAAAATTATACCTCACTTGTGTGGGTAGGCCTAGCGCCCGCGACAGGAAACGCCCCAAAGCGCAACGTGGACACAGCCAAATTGGTGAAGGAAAACAGAGGTGTTTTTTGCAAAGTGCCTACCTGTAGATTTTGGCCTGTAGCTCAGCCGCTACCTAGGGAAACCTACCAAACCTGTGCATTTCTGAAAACTAGAGACCTAGGGGAATCCAAGATGGGGTGACTTGTGTGGCTCGGACCAGGTTCTGTTACCCAGAATCCTTTGCAAACCTCAAAATGTGGCTAAAAAAACACATGTTCCTCACATTTCTGTGGCAGAAAGTTCTGGAATCTGAGAGGAGCCACGAATTTCCTTCCACCCAGCATTCCCCCACGTCTCCCGATAAAAATGATACCTCACTTGTGTGGGTAGGCCTAGCGCCCGCGACAGGAAACGCCCCAAAGCGCAACGTGGACACAGCCAAATTGGTGAAGGAAAACAGAGGTGTTTTTTGCAAAGTGCCTACCTGTAGATTTTGGCCTGTAGCTCAGCCGCCACCTAGGGAAACCTACCAAACCTGTGCATTTCTGAAAACTAGAGACCTAGGGGAATCCAAGATGGGGTGACTTGTGTGGCTCGGACCAGGTTCTGTTACCCAGAATCCTTTGCAAACCTCAAAATGTGGCTAAAAAAACACATGTTCCTCACATTTCTGTGGCAGAAAGTTCTGGAATCTGAGAGGAGCCACGAATTTCCTTCCACCCAGCGTTCCCCCACGTCTCCCGATAAAAATGATACCTCACTTGTGTGGGTAGGCCTAGCGCCCGCGACAGGAAACGCCCCAAAGCGCAACGTGGACACAGCCAAATTGGTGAAGGAAAACAGAGGTGTTTTTTGCAAAGTGCCTACCTGTAGATTTTGGCCTGTAACCCAGCCGCCACCTAGGGAAACCTACCAAACCTGTGCATTTCTGAAAACTAGAGACCTAGGGGAATCCAAGATGGGGTGACTTGTGTGGCTCGGACCAGGTTCTGTTACCCAGAATCCTTTGCAAACCTCAAAATGTGGCTAAAAAAACACATGTTCCTCACATTTCTGTGGCAGAAAGTTCTGGAATCTGAGAGGAGCCCCGAATTTCCTTCCACCCAGCGTTCCCCCACGTCCCCCGATACAAATGATACCTCACTTGTGTGGGTAGGCCTAGCGCCCGCGACAGGAAACGCCCCAAAGCGCAACGTGGACACAGCCAAATTGGTGAAGGAAAACAGAGGTGTTTTTTGCAAAGTGCCTACCTGTAGATTTTGGCCTGTAGCCCAGCCGCCACCTAGGGAAACCTACCAAACCTGTGCATTTCTGAAAACTAGAGACCTAGGGGAATCCAAGATGGGGTGACTTGTGTGGCTCGGACCAGGTTCTCTTACCCAGAATCCTTTGCAAACCTCAAAATGTGGCTAAAAAAACACATGTTCCTCACATTTCTGTGGCAGAAAGTTCTGGAATCTGAGAGGAGCCCCGAATTTCCTTCCACCCAGCGTTCCCCCACGTCTCCCGATAAAAATGATACCTCACTTGTGTGGGTAGGCCTAGCGCCCGCGACAGGAAACGCCCCAAAGCGCAACGTGGACACAGCCAAATTGGTGAAGGAAAACAGAGGTGTTTTTTGCAAAGTGCCTACCTGTAGATTTTGGCCTGTAGCTCAGCCGCCACCTAGGGAAACCTACCAAACCTGTGCATTTCTGAAAACTAGAGATCTAGGGGAATCCAAGATGGGGTGACTTGTGTGGCTCGGACCAGGTTCTGTTACCCAGAATCCTTTGCAAACCTCAAAATGTGGCTAAAAAAACACATGTTCCTCACATTTCTGTGGCAGAAAGTTCTGGAATCTGAGAGGAGCCACGAATTTCCTTCCACCCAGCGTTCCCCCACGTCTCCCGATAAAAATGATACCTCACTTGTGTGGGTAGGCCTAGCGCCCGCGACAGGAAACGCCCCAAAGCGCAACGTGGACACAGCCAAATTGGTGAAGGAAAACAGAGGTGTTTTTTGCAAAGTGCCTACCTGTAGATTTTGGCCTGTAGCTCAGCCGCTACCTAGGGAAACCTACCAAACCTGTGCATTTCTGAAAACTAGAGACCTAGGGGAATCCAAGATGGGGTTGACTTGTGTGGCTCGGACCAGGTTCTGTTACCCAGAATCCTTTGCAAACCTCAAAATGTGGCTAAAAAAACACATGTTCCTCACATTTCTGTGGCAGAAAGTTCTGGAATCTGAGAGGAGCCACGACTTTCCTTCCACCCAGCATTCCCGCACGTCTCCCGATAAAAATGATACCTCACTTGTGTGGGTAGGCCTAGCGCCCGCGACAGGAAACGCCCCAAAGCGCAACGTGGACACAGCCAAATTGGTGAAGGAAAACAGAGGTGTTTTTTGCAAAGTGCCTACCTGTAGATTTTGGCCTGTAGCTCAGCCGCCACCTAGGGAAACCTACCAAACCTGTGCATTTCTGAAAACTAGAGACCTAGGGGAATCCAAGATGGGGTGACTTGTGTGGCTCGGACCAGGTTCTGTTACCCAGAATCCTTTGCAAACCTCAAAATGTGGCTAAAAAAACACATGTTCCTCACATTTCTGTGGCAGAAAGTTCTGGAATCTGAGAGGAGCCACGAATTTCCTTCCACCCAGCGTTCCCCCACGTCTCCCGATAAAAATGATACCTCACTTGTGTGGGTAGGCCTAGCGCCCGCGACAGGAAACGCCCCCAAAGCGCAACGTGGACACAGCCAAATTGGTGAAGGAAAACAGAGGTGTTTTTTGCAAAGTGCCTACCTGTAGATTTTGGCCTGTAGCTCAGCCGCTACCTAGGGAAACCTACCAAACCTGTGCATTTCTGAAAACTAGAGACCTAGGGGAATCCAAGATGGGGTGACTTGTGTGGCTCGGACCAGGTTCTGTTACCCAGAATCCTTTGCAAACCTCAAAATGTGGCTAAAAAAACACATGTTCCTCACATTTCTGTGGCAGAAAGTTCTGGAATCTGAGAGGAGCCCCGAATTTCCTTCCACCCAGCATTCCCCCACGTCTCCCGATATAAATGATACCTCACTTGTGTGGGTAGGCCTAGCGCCCGCGACAGGAAACGCCCCAAAGCGCAACGTGGACACAGCCAAATTGGTGAAGGAAAACAGAGGTGTTTTTTGCAAAGTGCCTACCTGTAGATTTTGGCCTGTAGCCCAGCCGCCACCTAGGGAAACCTACCAAACCTGTGCATTTCTGAAAACTAGAGACCTAGGGGAATCCAAGATGGGGTGACTTGTGTGGCTCGGACCAGGTTCTCTTACCCAGAATCCTTTGCAAACCTCAAAATGTGGCTATAAAAACACATGTTCCTCACATTTCTGTGGCAGAAAGTTCTGGAATCTGAGAGGAGCCGCGAATTTCCTTCCACCCAGCGTTCCCCCACGTCTCCCGATAAAAATGATACCTCACTTGTGTGGGTAGGCCTAGCGCCCGCGACAGGAAACGCCCCAAAGCGCAACGTGGACACAGCCAAATTGGTGAAGGAAAACAGAGGTGTTTTTTGCAAAGTGCCTACCTGTAGATTTTGGCCTGTAGCTCAGCCGCCACCTAGGGAAACCTACCAAACCTGTGCATTTCTGAAAACTAGAGATCTAGGGGAATCCAAGATGGGGTGACTTGTGTGGCTCGGACCAGGTTCTGTTACCCAGAATCCTTTGCAAACCTCAAAATGTGGCTAAAAAAACACATGTTCCTCACATTTCTGTGGCAGAAAGTTCTGGAATCTGAGAGGAGCCACGAATTTCCTTCCACCCAGCGTTCCCCCACGTCTCCCGATAAAAATGATACCTCACTTGTGTGGGTAGGCCTAGCGCCCGCGACAGGAAACGCCCCAAAGCGCAACGTGGACACAGCCAAATTGGTGAAGGAAAACAGAGGTGTTTTTTGCAAAGTGCCTACCTGTAGATTTTGGCCTGTAGCTCAGCCGCCACCTAGGGAAACCTACCAAACCTGTGCATTTCTGAAAACTAGAGACCTAGGGGAATCCAAGATGGGGTGACTTGTGTGGCTCGGACCAGGTTCTGTTACCCAGAATCCTTTTCAAACCTTAAAATGTGGCTAAAAAAACACATGTTCCTCACATTTCTGTGGCAAAAAGTTCTGGAATCTGAGAGGAGCCACGAATTTCCTTCCACCCAGCGTTCCCCCACGTCTCCCGATAAAAATGATACCTCACTTGTGTGGGTAGGCCTAGCGCCCGCGACAGGAAACGCCCCAAAGCGCAATGTGGACACAGCCAAATTGGTGAAGGAAAACAGAGGTGTTTTTTGCAAAGTGCCTACCTGTAGATTTTGGCCTGTAGCTCAGCCGCCACCTAGGGAAACCTACCAAACCTGTGCATTTCTGAAAACTAGAGACCTAGGGGAATCCAAGATGGGGTGACTTGTGTGGCTCGGACCAGGTTCTGTTACCCAGAATCCTTTGCAAACCTCAAAATGTGGCTAAAAAAACACATGTTCCTCACATTTCTGTGGCAGAAAGTTCTGGAATCTGAGAGGAGCCACGAATTTCCTTCCACCCAGCGTTCCCCCACGTCTCCCGATAAAAATGATACCTCACTTGTGTGGGTAGGCCTAGCGCCCGTGACAGGAAACGCCCCAAAGCGCAACGTGGACACAGCCAAATTGGTGAAGGAAAACAGAGGTGTTTTTTGCAAAGTGCCTACCTGTAGATTTTGGCCTGTAGCTCAGCCGCTACCTAGGGAAACCTACCAAACCTGTGCATTTCTGAAAACTAGAGACCTAGGGGAATCCAAGATGGGGTGACTTGTGTGGCTCGGACCAGGTTCTGTTACCCAGAATCCTTTGCAAACCTCAAAATTTGGCTAAAAAAACACATGTTCCTCACATTTCTGTGGCAGAAAGTTCTGGAATCTGAGAGGAGCCACGAATTTCCTTCCACCCAGCGTTCCCCCACGTCTCCCGATAAAAATGATACCTCACTTGTGTGGGTAGGCCTAGCGCCCGCGACAGGAAACGCCCCAAAGCGCAACGTGGACACAGCCAAATTGGTGAAGGAAAACAGAGGTGTTTTTTGCAAAGTGCCTACCTGTAGATTTTGGCCTGTAGCTCAGCCGCTACCTAGGGAAACCTACCAAACCTGTGCATTTCTGAAAACTAGAGACCTAGGGGAATCCAAGATGGGGTGACTTGTGTGGCTCGGACCAGGTTCTGTTACCCAGAATCCTTTGCAAACCTCAAAATGTGGCTAAAAAAACACATGTTCCTCACATTTCTGTGGCAGAAAGTTCTGGAATCTGAGAGGAGCCACGAATTTCCTTCCACCCAGCATTCCCCCACGTCTCCCGATAAAAATGATACCTCACTTGTGTGGGTAGGCCTAGCGCCCGCGACAGGAAACGCCCCAAAGCGCAACGTGGACACAGCCAAATTGGTGAAGGAAAACAGAGGTGTTTTTTGCAAAGTGCCTACCTGTAGATTTTGGCCTGTAGCTCAGCCGCCACCTAGGGAAACCTACCAAACCTGTGCATTTCTGAAAACTAGAGACCTAGGGGAATCCAAGATGGGGTGACTTGTGTGGCTCGGACCAGGTTCTGTTACCCAGAATCCTTTGCAAACCTCAAAATGTGGCTAAAAAAACACATGTTCCTCACATTTCTGTGGCAAAAAGTTCTGGAATCTGAGAGGAGCCACGAATTTCCTTCCACCCAGCGTTCCCCCACGTCTCCCGATAAAAATGATACCTCACTTGTGTGGGTAGGCCTAGCGCCCGCGACAGGAAACGCCCCAAAGCGCAACGTGGACACAGCCAAATTGGTGAAGGAAAACAGAGGTGTTTTTTGCAAAGTGCCTACCTGTAGATTTTGGCCTGTAGCTCAGCCGCCACCTAGGGAAACCTACCCAAACCTGTGCATTTCTGAAAACTAGAGACCTAGGGGAATCCAAGATGGGGTGACTTGTGTGGCTCGGACCAGGTTCTGTTACCCAGAATCCTTTGCAAACCTCAAAATGTGGCTAAAAAAACACATGTTCCTCACATTTCTGTGGCAGAAAGTTCTGGAATCTGGGAGGAGCCACGAATTTCCTTCCACCCAGCGTTCCCCCACGTCTCCCGATAAAAATGATACCTCACTTGTGTGGGTAGGCCTAGCGCCCGCGACAGGAAACGCCCCAAAGCGCACGTGGACACAGCCAAATTGGTGAAGGAAAACAGAGGTGTTTTTTGCAAAGTGCCTACCTGTAGATTTTGGCCTGTAGCTCAGCCGCTACCTAGGGAAACCTACCAAACCTGTGCATTTCTGAAAACTAGAGACCTAGGGGAATCCAAGATGGGGTGACTTGTGTGGCTCGGACCAGGTTCTGTTACCCAGAATCCTTTGCAAACCTCAAAATTTGGCTAAAAAAACACATGTTCCTCACATTTCTGTGGCAGAAAGTTCTGGAATCTGAGAGGAGCCACGAATTTCCTTCCACCCAGCGTTCCCCCACGTCTCCCGATAAAAATGATACCTCACTTGTGTGGGTAGGCCTAGCGCCCGCGACAGGAAACGCCCCAAAGCGCAACGTGGACACAGCCAAATTGGTGAAGGAAAACAGAGGTGTTTTTTGCAAAGTGCCTACCTGTAGATTTTGGCCTGTAGCTCAGCCGCTACCTAGGGAAACCTACCAAACCTGTGCATTTCTGAAAACTAGAGACCTAGGGGAATCCAAGATGGGGTTGACTTGTGTGGCTCGGACCAGGTTCTGTTACCCAGAATCCTTTGCAAACCTCAAAATGTGGCTAAAAAAACACATGTTCCTCACATTTCTGTGGCAGAAAGTTCTGGAATCTGAGAGGAGCCACGACTTTCCTTCCACCCAGCATTCCCGCACGTCTCCCGATAAAAATGATACCTCACTTGTGTGGGTAGGCTAGCGCCCGCGACAGGAAACGCCCCAAAGCGCAACGTGGACACAGCCAAATTGGTGAAGGAAAACAGAGGTGTTTTTTGCAAAGTGCCTACCTGTAGATTTTGGCCTGTAGCTCAGCCGCCACCTAGGGAAACCTACCAAACCTGTGCATTTCTGAAAACTAGAGACCTAGGGGAATCCAAGATGGGGTGACTTGTGTGGCTCGGACCAGGTTCTGTTACCCAGAATCCTTTGCAAACCTCAAAATGTGGCTAAAAAAACACATGTTCCTCACATTTCTGTGGCAGAAAGTTCTGGAATCTGAGAGGAGCCACGAATTTCCTTCCACCCAGCGTTCCCCCACGTCTCCCGATAAAAATGATACCTCACTTGTGTGGGTAGGCCTAGCGCCCGCGACAGGAAACGCCCCCAAAGCGCAACGTGGACACAGCCAAATTGGTGAAGGAAAACAGAGGTGTTTTTTTGCAAAGTGCCTACCTGTAGATTTTGGCCTGTAGCTCAGCCGCTACCTAGGGAAACCTACCAAACCTGTGCATTTCTGAAAACTAGAGACCTAGGGGAATCCAAGATGGGGTGACTTGTGTGGCTCGGACCAGGTTCTGTTACCCAGAATCCTTTGCAAACCTCAAAATGTGGCTAAAAAAACACATGTTCCTCACATTTCTGTGGCAGAAAGTTCTGGAATCTGAGAGGAGCCACGAATTTCCTTCCACCCAGCATTCCCCCACGTCTCCCGATAAAAATGATACCTCACTTGTGTGGGTAGGCCTAGCGCCCGCGACAGGAAACGCCCCAAAGCGCAACGTGGACACAGCCAAATTGGTGAAGGAAAACAGAGGTGTTTTTTGCAAAGTGCCTACCTGTAGATTTTGGCCTGTAGCCCAGCCGCCACCTAGGGAAACCTACCAAACCTGTGCATTTCTGAAAACTAGAGACCTAGGGGAATCCAAGATGGGGTGACTTGTGTGGCTCGGACCAGATTCTGTTACCCAGAATCCTTTGCAAACCTCAAAATGTGGCTAAAAAAACACATGTTCCTCACATTTCTGTGGCAGAAAGTTCTGGAATCTGAGAGGAGCCCCGAATTTCCTTCCACCCAGCGTTCCCCCACGTCCCCCGATACAAATGATACCTCACTTGTGTGGGTAGGCCTAGCGCCCGCGACAGGAAACGCCACAAAGCGCAACGTGGACACAGCCAAATTGGTGAAGGAAAACAGAGGTGTTTTTTTGCAAAGTGCCTACCTGTAGATTTTGGCCTGTAGCTCAGCCGCCACCTAGGGAAACCTACCAAACCTGTGCATTTCTGAAAACTAGAGACCTAGGGGAATCCAAGATGGGGTGACTTGTGTGGCTCGGACCAGGTTCTGTTACCCAGAATCCTTTGCAAACCTCAAAATGTGGCTAAAAAAACACATGTTCCTCACATTTCTGTGGCAGAAAGTTCTGGAATCTGAGAGGAGCCACGAATTTCCTTCCACCCAACGTTCCCCCACGTCTCCCGATAAAAATGATACCTCACTTGTGTGGGTAGGCCTAGCGCCCGCGACAGGAAACGCCCCAAAGCGCAACGTGGACACAGCCAAATTGGTGAAGGAAAACAGAGGTGTTTTTTGCAAAGTGCCTACCTCTAGATTTTGGCCTGTAGCTCAGCCGCTACCTAGGGAAACCTACCAAACCTGTGCATTTCTGAAAACTAGAGACCTAGGGGAATCCAAGATGGGGTGACTTGTGTGGCTCGGACCAGGTTCTGTTACCCAGAATCCTTTGCAAACCTCAAAATTTGGCTAAAAAAACACATGTTCCTCACATTTCTGTGGCAGGAAAGTTCTGGAATCTGAGAGGAGCCACGAATTTCCTTCCACCCAGCGTTCCCCCACGTCTCCGATAAAATTATACCTCACTTGTGTGGGTAGGCCTAGCGCCCGCGACAGGAAACGCCCCCAAAGCGCAACGTGGACACAGCCAAATTGGTGAAGGAAAACAGAGGTGTTTTTTGCAAAGTGCCTACCTGTAGATTTTGGCCTGTAGCTCAGCCGCTACCTAGGGAAACCTACCAAACCTGTGCATTTCTGAAAACTAGAGACCTAGGGGAATCCAAGATGGGGTGACTTGTGTGGCTCGGACCAGGTTCTGTTACCCAGAATCCTTTGCAAACCTCAAAATTTGGCTAAAAAAACACATGTTCCTCACATTTCTGTGGCAGAAAGTTCTGGAATCTGAGAGGAGCCACGAATTTCCTTCCACCCAGCGTTCCCCCACGTCTCCCGATAAAAATTATACCTCACTTGTGTGGGTAGGCCTAGCGCCCGCGACAGGAAACGCCCCAAAGCGCAACGTGGACACAGCCAAATTGGTGAAGGAAAACAGAGGTGTTTTTTGCAAAGTGCCTACCTGTAGATTTTGGCCTGTAGCTCAGCCGCTACCTAGGGAAACCTACCAAACCTGTGCATTTCTGAAAACTAGAGACCTAGGGGAATCCAAGATGGGGTGACTTGTGTGGCTCGGACCAGGTTCTGTTACCCAGAATCCTTTGCAAACCTCAAAATGTGGCTAAAAAAACACATGTTCCTCACATTTCTGTGGCAGAAAGTTCTGGAATCTGAGAGGAGCCACGAATTTCCTTCCACCCAGCATTCCCCCACGTCTCCCGATAAAAATGATACCTCACTTGTGTGGGTAGGCCTAGCGCCCGCGACAGGAAACGCCCCAAAGCGCAACGTGGACACAGCCAAATTGGTGAAGGAAAACAGAGGTGTTTTTTGCAAAGTGCCTACCTGTAGATTTTGGCCTGTAGCTCAGCCGCCACCTAGGGAAACCTACCAAACCTGTGCATTTCTGAAAACTAGAGACCTAGGGGAATCCAAGATGGGGTGACTTGTGTGGCTCGGACCAGGTTCTGTTACCCAGAATCCTTTGCAAACCTCAAAATGTGGCTAAAAAAACACATGTTCCTCACATTTCTGTGGCAGAAAGTTCTGGAATCTGAGAGGAGCCACGAATTTCCTTCCACCCAGCGTTCCCCCACGTCTCCCGATAAAAATGATACCTCACTTGTGTGGGTAGGCCTAGCGCCCGCGACAGGAAACGCCCCAAAGCGCAACGTGGACACAGCCAAATTGGTGAAGGAAAACAGAGGTGTTTTTTGCAAAGTGCCTACCTGTAGATTTTGGCCTGTAACCCAGCCGCCACCTAGGGAAACCTACCAAACCTGTGCATTTCTGAAAACTAGAGACCTAGGGGAATCCAAGATGGGGTGACTTGTGTGGCTCGGACCAGGTTCTGTTACCCAGAATCCTTTGCAAACCTCAAAATGTGGCTAAAAAAACACATGTTCCTCACATTTCTGTGGCAGAAAGTTCTGGAATCTGAGAGGAGCCCCGAATTTCCTTCCACCCAGCGTTCCCCCACGTCCCCCGATACAAATGATACCTCACTTGTGTGGGTAGGCCTAGCGCCCGCGACAGGAAACGCCCCAAAGCGCAACGTGGACACAGCCAAATTGGTGAAGGAAAACAGAGGTGTTTTTTGCAAAGTGCCTACCTGTAGATTTTGGCCTGTAGCCCAGCCGCCACCTAGGGAAACCTACCAAACCTGTGCATTTCTGAAAACTAGAGACCTAGGGGAATCCAAGATGGGGTGACTTGTGTGGCTCGGACCAGGTTCTCTTACCCAGAATCCTTTGCAAACCTCAAAATGTGGCTAAAAAAACACATGTTCCTCACATTTCTGTGGCAGAAAGTTCTGGAATCTGAGAGGAGCCCCGAATTTCCTTCCACCCAGCGTTCCCCCACGTCTCCCGATAAAAATGATACCTCACTTGTGTGGGTAGGCCTAGCGCCCGCGACAGGAAACGCCCCAAAGCGCAACGTGGACACAGCCAAATTGGTGAAGGAAAACAGAGGTGTTTTTTGCAAAGTGCCTACCTGTAGATTTTGGCCTGTAGCTCAGCCGCCACCTAGGGAAACCTACCAAACCTGTGCATTTCTGAAAACTAGAGATCTAGGGGAATCCAAGATGGGGTGACTTGTGTGGCTCGGACCAGGTTCTGTTACCCAGAATCCTTTGCAAACCTCAAAATGTGGCTAAAAAAACACATGTTCCTCACATTTCTGTGGCAGAAAGTTCTGGAATCTGAGAGGAGCCACGAATTTCCTTCCACCCAGCGTTCCCCCACGTCTCCCGATAAAAATGATACCTCACTTGTGTGGGTAGGCCTAGCGCCCGCGACAGGAAACGCCCCAAAGCGCAACGTGGACACAGCCAAATTGGTGAAGGAAAACAGAGGTGTTTTTTGCAAAGTGCCTACCTGTAGATTTTGGCCTGTAGCTCAGCCGCCACCTAGGGAAACCTACCAAACCTGTGCATGTCTGAAAACTAGAGACCTAGGGGAATCCAAGATGGGGTGACTTGTGTGGCTCGGACCAGGTTCTGTTACCCAGAATCCTTTTCAAACCTTAAAATGTGGCTAAAAAAACACATGTTCCTCACATTTCTGTGGCAAAAAGTTCTGGAATCTGAGAGGAGCCACGAATTTCCTTCCACCCAGCGTTCCCCCACGTCTCCCGATAAAAATGATACCTCACTTGTGTGGGTAGGCCTAGCGCCCGCGACAGGAAACGCCCCAAAGCGCAATGTGGACACAGCCAAATTGGTGAAGGAAAACAGAGGTGTTTTTTGCAAAGTGCCTATCTGTAGATTTTGGCCTGTAGCTCAGCCGCCACCTAGGGAAACCTACCAAACCTGTGCATTTCTGAAAACTAGAGACTTAGGGGAATCCAAGATGGGGTGACGTGTGTGGCTCGGACCAGGTTCTGTTACCCAGAATCCTTTGCAAACCTCAAAATGTGGCTAAAAAAACACATGTTCCTCACATTTCTGTGGCAGAAAGTTCTGGAATCTGAGAGGAGCCGCGAATTTCCTTCCACCCAGCGTTCCCCCACGTCTCCCGATAAAAATGATACCTCACTTGTGTGGGTAGGCCTAGCGCCCGCGACAGGAAACGCCCCAAAGCGCAACGTGGACACAGCCAAATTGGTGAAGGAAAACAGAGGTGTTTTTTGCAAAGTGCCTACCTGTAGATTTTGGCCTGTAGCTCAGCCGCCACCTAGGGAAACCTACCAAACCTGTGCATTTCTGAAAACTAGAGACCTAGGGGAATCCAAGATGGGGTGACTTGTGTGGCTCGGACCAGGTTCTGTTACCCAGAATCCTTTGCAAACCTCAAAATGTGGCTAAAAAAACACATGTTCCTCACATTTCTGTGGCAGAAAGTTCTGGAATCTGAGAGGAGCCACGAATTTCCTTCCACCCAGCATTCCCCCACGTCTCCCGATAAAAATGATACCTCACTTGTGTGGGTAGGCCTAGCGCCCGCGACAGGAAACGCCCCAAAGCGCAACGTGGACACAGCCAAATTGGTGAAGGAAAACAGAGGTGTTTTTTGCAAAGTGCCTACCTGTAGATTTTGGCCTGTAGCCCAGCCGCCACCTAGGGAAACCTACCAAACCTGTGCATTTCTGAAAACTAGAGACCTAGGGGAATCCAAGATGGGGTGACTTGTGTGGCTCGGACCAGGTTCTGTTACCCAGAATCCTTTGCAAACCTCAAAATTTGGCTAAAAAAACACATGTTCCTCACATTTCTGTGGCAGAAAGTTCTGGAATCTGAGAGGAGCCACGAATTTCCTTCCACCCAGCGTTCCCCCACGTCTCCCGATAAAAATGATACCTCACTTGTGTGGGTAGGCCTAGCGCCCGCGACAGGAAACGCCCCAAAGCGCAACGTGGACACAGCCAAATTGGTGAAGGAAAACAGAGGTGTTTTTTGCAAAGTGCCTACCTGTAGATTTTGGCCTGTAGCTCAGCCGCCACCTAGGGAAACCTACCAAACCTGTGCATTTCTGAAAACTAGAGACCTAGGGGAATCCAAGATGGGGTGACTTGTGTGGCTCGGACCAGGTTCTGTTACCCAGAATCCTTTGCAAACCTCAAAATGTGGCTAAAAAAACACATGTTCCTCACATTTCTGTGGCAGAAAGTTCTGGAATCTGAGAGGAGCCACGAATTTCCTTCCACCCAGCGTTCCCCCACGTCTCCCGATAAAAATGATACCTCACTTGTGTGGGTAGGCCTAGCGCCCGCGACAGGAAACGCCCCAAAGCGTAACGTGGACACAGCCAAATTGGTGAAGGAAAACAGAGGTGTTTTTTGCAAAGTGCCTACCTGTAGATTTTGGCCTGTAGCCCAGCCGCCACCTAGGGAAACCTACCAAACCTGTGCATTTCTGAAAACTAGAGACCTAGGGGAATCCAAGATGGGGTGACTTGTGTGGCTCGGACCAGGTTCTGTTACCCAGAATCCTTTGCAAACCTCAAAATGTGGCTAAAAAAACACATGTTCCTCACATTTCTGTGGCAGAAAGTTCTGGAATCTGAGAGGAGCCCCGAATTTCCTTCCACCCAGCGTTCCCCCACGTCCCCCGATACAAATGATACCTCACTTGTGTGGGTAGGCCTAGCGCCCGCGACAGGAAACGCCCCAAAGCGCAACGTGGACACAGCCAAATTGGTGAAGGAAAACAGAGGTGTTTTTTGCAAAGTGCCTACCTGTAGATTTTGGCCTGTAGCTCAGCCGCCACCTAGGGAAACCTACCAAACCTGTGCATTTCTGAAAACTAGAGACCTAGGGGAATCCAAGATGGGGTGACTTGTGTGGCTCGGACCAGGTTCTGTTACCCAGAATCCTTTGCAAACCTCAAAATGTGGCTAAAAAAACACATGTTCCTCACATTTCTGTGGCAGAAAGTTCTGGAATCTGAGAGGAGCCCCGAATTTCCTTCCACCCAGCATTCCCCAACGTCCCCCGATACAAATGATACCTCACTTGTGTGGGTAGGCCTAGCGCCCGCGACAGGAAACGCCCCAAAGCGCAACGTGGACACAGCCAAATTGGTGAAGGAAAACAGAGGTGTTTTTTGCAAAGTGCCTACCTGTAGATTTTGGCCTGTAGCTCAGCCGCCACCTAGGGAAACCTACCAAACCTGTGCATTTCTGAAAACTAGAGACCTAGGGGAATCCAAGATGGGGTGACTTGTGTGGCTCGGACCAGGTTCTGTTACCCAGAATCCTTTGCAAACCTCAAAATGTGGCTAAAAAAACACATGTTCCTCACATTTCTGTGGCAGAAAGTTCTGGAATCTGAGAGGAGCCACGAATTTCCTTCCACCCAGCATTCCCCCACGTCTCCCGATAAAAATGATACCTCACTTGTGTGGGTAGGCCTAGCGCCCGCGACAGGAAACGCCCCAAAGCGCAACGTGGACACAGCCAAATTGGTGAAGGAAAACAGAGGTGTTTTTTGCAAAGTGCCTACCTGTAGATTTTGGCCTGTAGCTCAGCCGCCACCTAGGGAAACCTACCAAACCTGTGCATTTCTGAAAACTAGAGACCTAGGGGAATCCAAGATGGGGTGACTTGTGTGGCTCGGACCAGGTTCTGTTACCCAGAATCCTTTGCAAACCTCAAAATGTGGCTAAAAAAACACATGTTCCTCACATTTCTGTGGCAGAAAGTTCTGGAATCTGAGAGGAGCCACGAATTTCCTTCCACCCAGCGTTCCCCCACGTCTCCCGATAAAAATGATACCTCACTTGTGTGGGTAGGCCTAGCGCCCGCGACAGGAAACGCCCCAAAGCGCAACGTGGACACAGCCAAATTGGTGAAGGAAAACAGAGGTGTTTTTTGCAAAGTGCCTACCTGTAGATTTTGGCCTGTAGCTCAGCCGCTACCTAGGGAAACCTACCAAACCTGTGCATTTCTGAAAACTAGAGACCTAGGGGAATCCAAGATGGGGTGACTTGTGTGGCTCGGACCAGGTTCTGTTACCCAGAATCCTTTGCAAACCTCAAAATTTGGCTAAAAAAACACATGTTCCTCACATTTCTGTGGCAGAAAGTTCTGGAATCTGAGAGGAGCCACGAATTTCCTTCCACCCAGCGTTCCCCCACGTCTCCCGATAAAAATGATACCTCACTTGTGTGGGTAGGCCTAGCGCCCGCGACAGGAAACGCCCCAAAGCGCAACGTGGACACAGCCAAATTGGTGAAGGAAAACAGAGGTGTTTTTTGCAAAGTGCCTACCTGTAGATTTTGGCCTGTAGCTCAGCCGCCACCTAGGGAAACCTACCAAACCTGTGCATTTCTGAAAACTAGAGACCTAGGGGAATCCAAGATGGGGTGACTTGTGTGGCTCGGACCAGGTTCTGTTACCCAGAATCCTTTGCAAACCTCAAAATGTGGCTAAAAAAACACATGTTCCTCACATTTCTGTGGCAGAAAGTTCTGGAATCTGAGAGGAGCCACGAATTTCCTTCCACCCAGCATTCCCCCACGTCTCCCGATAAAAATGATACCTCACTTGTGTGGGTAGGCCTAGCGCCCGCGACAGGAAACGCCCCAAAGCGCAACGTGGACACAGCCAAATTGGTGAAGGAAAACAGAGGTGTTTTTTGCAAAGTGCCTACCTGTAGATTTTGGCCTGTAGCTCAGCCGCCACCTAGGGAAACCTACCAAACCTGTGCATTTCTGAAAACTAGAGACCTAGGGGAATCCAAGATGGGGTGACTTGTGTGGCTCGGACCAGGTTCTGTTACCCAGAATCCTTTGCAAACCTCAAAATGTGGATAAAAAAACACATGTTCCTCACATTTCTGTGGCAGAAAGTTCTGGAATCTGAGAGGAGCCACGAATTTCCTTCCACCCAGCGTTCCCCCACGTCTCCCGATAAAAATGATACCTCACTTGTGTGGGTAGGCCTAGCGCCCGCGACAGGAAACGCCCCAAAGCGCAACGTGGACACAGCCAAATTGGTGAAGGAAAACAGAGGTGTTTTTTGCAAAGTGCCTACCTGTAGATTTTGGCCTGTAGCTCAGCCGCCACCTAGGGAAACCTACCAAACCTGTGCCTTTCTGAAAACTAGAGACCTAGGGGAATCCAAGATGGGGTGACTTGTGTGGCTCGGACCAGGTTCTGTTACCCAGAATCCTTTGCAAACCTCAAAATGTGGCTAAAAAAACACATGTTCCTCACATTTCTGTGGCAGAAAGTTCTGGAATCTGAGAGGAGCCACGAATTTCCTTCCACCCAGCGTTCCCCCACGTCTCCCGATAAAAATGATACCTCACTTGTGTGGGTAGGCCTAGCGCCCGCGACAGGAAACGCCCCAAAGCGCAACGTGGACACAGCCAAATTGGTGAAGGAAAACAGAGGTGTTTTTTGCAAAGTGCCTACCTGTAGATTTTGGCCTGTAGCCCAGCCGCCACCTAGGGAAACCTACCAAACCTGTGCATTTCTGAAAACTAGAGATCTAGGGGAATCCAAGATGGGGTGACTTGTGTGGCTCGGACCAGGTTCTGTTACCCAGAATCCTTTGCAAACCTCAAAATGTGGCTAAAAAAACACATGTTCCTCACATTTCTGTGGCAGAAAGTTCTGGAATCTGAGAGGAGCCACGAATTTCCTTCCACCCAGCGTTCCCCCACGTCTCCCGATAAAAATGATACCTCACTTGTGTGGGTAGGCCTAGCGCCCGCGACAGGAAACGCCCCAAAGCGCAACGTGGACACAGCCAAATTGGTGAAGGAAAACAGAGGTGTTTTTTGCAAAGTGCCTACCTGTAGATTTTGGCCTGTAGCTCAGCCGCCACCTAGGGAAACCTACCAAACCTGTGCATTTCTGAAAACTAGAGATCTAGGGGAATCCAAGATGGGGTGACTTGTGTGGCTCGGACCAGGTTCTGTTACCCAGAATCCTTTGCAAACCTCAAAATGTGGCTAAAAAAACACATGTTCCTCACATTTCTGTGGCAGAAAGTTCTGGAATCTGAGAGGAGCCACGAATTTCCTTCCACCCAGCGTTCCCCCACGTCTCCCGATAAAAATGATACCTCACTTGTGTGGGTAGGCCTAGCGCCCGCGACAGGAAACGCCCCAAAGCGCAACGTGGACACAGCCAAATTGGTGAAGGAAAACAGAGGTGTTTTTTGCAAAGTGCCTACCTGTAGATTTTGGCCTGTAGCTCAGCCGCCACCTAGGGAAACCTACCAAACCTGTGCATTTCTGAAAACTAGAGACCTAGGGGAATCCAAGATGGGGTGACTTGTGTGGCTCGGACCAGGTTCTGTTACCCAGAATCCTTTGCAAACCTCAAAATGTGGCTAAAAAAACACATGTTCCTCACATTTCTGTGGCAGAAAGTTCTGGAATCTGAGAGGAGCCGCGAATTTCCTTCCACCCAGCGTTCCCCCACGTCTCCCGATAAAAATGATACCTCACTTGTGTGGGTAGGCCTAGCGCCCGCGACAGGAAACGCCCCAAAGCGCAACGTGGACACAGCCAAATTGGTGAAGGAAAACAGAGGTGTTTTTTGCAAAGTGCCTACCTGTAGATTTTGGCCTGTAGCTCAGCCGCTACCTAGGGAAACCTACCAAACCTGTGCATTTCTGAAAACTAGAGACCTAGGGGAATCCAAGATGGGGTGACTTGTGTGGCTCGGACCAGGTTCTGTTACCCAGAATCCTTTGCAAACCTCAAAATGTGGCTAAAAAAACACATGTTCCTCACATTTCTGTGGCAGAAAGTTCTGGAATCTGAGAGGAGCCACGAATTTCCTTCCACCCAGCATTCCCCCACGTCTCCCGATAAAAATGATACCTCACTTGTGTGGGTAGGCCTAGCGCCCGCGACAGGAAACGCCCCAAAGCGCAACGTGGACACAGCCAAATTGGTGAAGGAAAACAGAGGTGTTTTTTGCAAAGTGCCTACCTGTAGATTTTGGCCTGTAGCTCAGCCGCCACCTAGGGAAACCTACCAAACCTGTGCATTTCTGAAAACTAGAGACCTAGGGGAATCCAAGATGGGGTGACTTGTGTGGCTCGGACCAGGTTCTGTTACCCAGAATCCTTTGCAAACCTCAAAATGTGGCTAAAAAAACACATGTTCCTCACATTTCTGTGGCAGAAAGTTCTGGAATCTGAGAGGAGCCACGAATTTCCTTCCACCCAGCGTTCCCCCACGTCTCCCGATAAAAATGATACCTCACTTGTGTGGGTAGGCCTAGCGCCCGCGACAGGAAACGCCCCAAAGCGCAACGTGGACACAGCCAAATTGGTGAAGGAAAACAGAGGTGTTTTTTGCAAAGTGCCTACCTGTAGATTTTGGCCTGTAGCCCAGCCGCCACCTAGGGAAACCTACCAAACCTGTGCATTTCTGAAAACTAGAGACCTAGGGGAATCCAAGATGGGGTGACTTGTGTGGCTCGGACCAGGTTCTGTTACCCAGAATCCTTTGCAAACCTCAAAATGTGGCTAAAAAAACACATGTTCCTCACATTTCTGTGGCAGAAAGTTCTGGAATCTGAGAGGAGCCCCGAATTTCCTTCCACCCAGCGTTCCCCCACGTCCCCCGATACAAATGATACCTCACTTGTGTGGGTAGGCCTAGCGCCCGCGACAGGAAACGCCCCAAAGCGCAACGTGGACACAGCCAAATTGGTGAAGGAAAACAGAGGTGTTTTTTGCAAAGTGCCTACCTGTAGATTTTGGCCTGTAGCTCAGCCGCCACCTAGGGAAACCTACCAAACCTGTGCATTTCTGAAAACTAGAGACCTAGGGGAATCCAAGATGGGGTGACTTGTGTGGCTCGGACCAGGTTCTGTTACCCAGAATCCTTTGCAAACCTCAAAATGTGGCTAAAAAAACACATGTTCCTCACATTTCTGTGGCAGAAAGTTCTGGAATCTGAGAGGAGCCACGAATTTCCTTCCACCCAGCGTTCCCCCACGTCTCCCGATAAAAATGATACCTCACTTGTGTGGGTAGGCCTAGCGCCCGCGACAGGAAACGCCCCAAAGCGCAACGTGGACACAGCCAAATTGGTGAAGGAAAACAGAGGTGTTTTTTGCAAAGTGCCTACCTGTAGATTTTGGCCTGTAGCTCAGCCGCTACCTAGGGAAACCTACCAAACCTGTGCATTTCTGAAAACTAGAGACCTAGGGGAATCCAAGATGGGGTGACTTGTGTGGCTCGGACCAGGTTCTGTTACCCAGAATCCTTTGCAAACCTCAAAATTTGGCTAAAAAAACACATGTTCCTCACATTTCTGTGGCAGAAAGTTCTGGAATCTGAGAGGAGCCACGAATTTCCTTCCACCCAGCGTTCCCCCACGTCTCCCGATAAAAATGATACCTCACTTGTGTGGGTAGGCCTAGCGCCCGCGACAGGAAACGCCCCAAAGCGCAACGTGGACACAGCCAAATTGGTGAAGGAAAACAGAGGTGTTTTTTGCAAAGTGCCTACCTGTAGATTTTGGCCTGTAGCTCAGCCGCTACCTAGGGAAACCTACCAAACCTGTGCATTTCTGAAAACTAGAGACCTAGGGGAATCCAAGATGGGGTGACTTGTGTGGCTCGGACCAGGTTCTGTTACCCAGAATCCTTTGCAAACCTCAAAATGTGGCTAAAAAAACACATGTTCCTCACATTTCTGTGGCAGAAAGTTCTGGAATCTGAGAGGAGCCGCGAATTTCCTTCCACCCAGCGTTCCCCCACGTCTCCCGATAAAAATGATACCTCACTTGTGTGGGTAGGCCTAGCGCCCGCGACAGGAAACGCCCCAAAGCGCAACGTGGACACAGCCAAATTGGTGAAGGAAAACAGAGGTGTTTTTTGCAAAGTGCCTACCTGTAGATTTTGGCCTGTAGCTCAGCCGCCACCTAGGGAAACCTACCAAACCTGTGCATTTCTGAAAACTAGAGACCTAGGGGAATCCAAGATGGGGTGACTTGTGTGGCTCGGACCAGGTTCTGTTACCCAGAATCCTTTGCAAACCTCAAAATGTGGCTAAAAAAACACATGTTCCTCACATTTCTGTGGCAGAAAGTTCTGGAATCTGAGAGGAGCCACGAATTTCCTTCCACCCAGCGTTCCCCCACGTCTCCCGATAAAAATGATACCTCACTTGTGTGGGTAGGCCTAGCGCCCGTGACAGGAAACGCCCCAAAGCGCAACGTGGACACAGCCAAATTGGTGAAGGAAAACAGAGGTGTTTTTTGCAAAGTGCCTACCTGTAGATTTTGGCCTGTAGCTCAGCCGCTACCTAGGGAAACCTACCAAACCTGTGCATTTCTGAAAACTAGAGACCTAGGGGAATCCAAGATGGGGTGACTTGTGTGGCTCGGACCAGGTTCTGTTACCCAGAATCCTTTGCAAACCTCAAAATTTGGCTAAAAAAACACATGTTCCTCACATTTCTGTGGCAGAAAGTTCTGGAATCTGAGAGGAGCCACGAATTTCCTTCCACCCAGCGTTCCCCCACGTCTCCCGATAAAAATGATACCTCACTTGTGTGGGTAGGCCTAGCGCCCGCGACAGGAAACGCCCCAAAGCGCAACGTGGACACAGCCAAATTGGTGAAGGAAAACAGAGGTGTTTTTTGCAAAGTGCCTACCTGTAGATTTTGGCCTGTAGCTCAGCCGCTACCTAGGGAAACCTACCAAACCTGTGCATTTCTGAAAACTAGAGACCTAGGGGAATCCAAGATGGGGTGACTTGTGTGGCTCGGACCAGGTTCTGTTACCCAGAATCCTTTGCAAACCTCAAAATGTGGCTAAAAAAACACATGTTCCTCACATTTCTGTGGCAGAAAGTTCTGGAATCTGAGAGGAGCCACGAATTTCCTTCCACCCAGCATTCCCCCACGTCTCCCGATAAAAATGATACCTCACTTGTGTGGGTAGGCCTAGCGCCCGCGACAGGAAACGCCCCAAAGCGCAACGTGGACACAGCCAAATTGGTGAAGGAAAACAGAGGTGTTTTTTGCAAAGTGCCTACCTGTAGATTTTGGCCTGTAGCTCAGCCGCCACCTAGGGAAACCTACCAAACCTGTGCATTTCTGAAAACTAGAGACCTAGGGGAATCCAAGATGGGGTGACTTGTGTGGCTCGGACCAGGTTCTGTTACCCAGAATCCTTTGCAAACCTCAAAATGTGGCTAAAAAAACACATGTTCCTCACATTTCTGTGGCAGAAAGTTCTGGAATCTGAGAGGAGCCACGAATTTCCTTCCACCGAGCGTTCCCCCACGTCTCCCGATAAAAATGATACCTCACTTGTGTGGGTAGGCCTAGCGCCCGCGACAGGAAACGCCCCAAAGCGCAACGTGGACACAGCCAAATTGGTGAAGGAAAACAGAGGTGTTTTTTGCAAAGTGCCTACCTGTAGATTTTGGCCTGTAGCCCAGCCGCCACCTAGGGAAACCTACCAAACCTGTGCATTTCTGAAAACTAGAGACCTAGGGGAATCCAAGATGGGGTGACTTGTGTGGCTCGGACCAGGTTCTGTTACCCAGAATCCTTTGCAAACCTCAAAATGTGGCTAAAAAAACACATGTTCCTCACATTTCTGTGGCAGAAAGTTCTGGAATCTGAGAGGAGCCCCGAATTTCCTTCCACCCAGCGTTCCCCCACGTCCCCCGATACAAATGATACCTCACTTGTGTGGGTAGGCCTAGCGCCCGCGACAGGAAACGCCCCAAAGCGCAACGTGGACACAGCCAAATTGGTGAAGGAAAACAGAGGTGTTTTTTGCAAAGTGCCTACCTGTAGATTTTGGCCTGTAGCTCAGCCGCCACCTAGGGAAACCTACCAAACCTGTGCATTTCTGAAAACTAGAGACCTAGGGGAATCCAAGATGGTGTGACTTGTGTGGCTCGGACCAGGTTCTGTTACCCAGAATCCTTTGCAAACCTCAAAATGTGGCTAAAAAAACACATGTTCCTCACATTTCTGTGGCAGAAAGTTCTGGAATCTGAGAGGAGCCACGAATTTCCTTCCACCCAGCATTCCCCCACGTCTCCCGATAAAAATGATACCTCACTTGTGTGGGTAGGCCTAGCGCCCGCGACAGGAAACGCCCCAAAGCGCAACGTGGACACAGCCAAATTGGTGAAGGAAAACAGAGGTGTTTTTTGCAAAGTGCCTACCTGTAGATTTTGGCCTGTAGCTCAGCCGCCACCTAGGGAAACCTACCAAGCCTGTGCATTTCTGAAAACTAGAGACCTAGGGGAATCCAAGATGGGGTGACTTGTGTGGCTCGGACCAGGTTCTGTTACCCAGAATCCTTTGCAAACCTCAAAATGTGGCTAAAAAAACACATGTTCCTCACATTTCTGTGGCAGAAAGTTCTGGAATCTGAGAGGAGCCACGAATTTCCTTCCACCCAGCGTTCCCCCACGTCTCCCGATAAAAATGATACCTCACTTGTGTGGGTAGGCCTAGCGCCCGCGACAGGAAACGCCCCAAAGCGCAACGTGGACACAGCCAAATTGGTGAAGGAAAACAGAGGTGTTTTTTGCAAAGTGCCTACCTGTAGATTTTGGCCTGTAGCTCAGCCGCTACCTAGGGAAACCTACCAAACCTGTGCATTTCTGAAAACTAGAGACCTAGGGGAATCCAAGATGGGGTGACTTGTGTGGCTCGGACCAGGTTCTGTTACCCAGAATCCTTTGCAAACCTCAAAATTTGGCTAAAAAAACACATGTTCCTCACATTTCTGTGGCAGAAAGTTCTGGAATCTGAGAGGAGCCACGAATTTCCTTCCACCCAGCGTTCCCCCACGTCTCCCGATAAAAATGATACCTCACTTGTGTGGGTAGGCCTAGCGCCCGCGACAGGAAACGCCCCAAAGCGCAACGTGGACACAGCCAAATTGGTGAAGGAAAACAGAGGTGTTTTTTGCAAAGTGCCTACCTGTAGATTTTGGCCTGTAGCTCAGCCGCTACCTAGGGAAACCTACCAAACCTGTGCATTTCTGAAAACTAGAGACCTAGGGGAATCCAAGATGGGGTGACTTGTGTGGCTCGGACCAGGTTCTGTTACCCAGAATCCTTTGCAAACCTCAAAATGTGGCTAAAAAAACACATGTTCCTCACATTTCTGTGGCAGAAAGTTCTGGAATCTGAGAGGAGCCACGAATTTCCTCCCACCCAGCATTCCCCCACGTCTCCCGATAAAAATGATACCTCACTTGTGTGGGTAGGCCTAGCGCCCGCGACAGGAAACGCCCCAAAGCGCAACGTGGACACAGCCAAATTGGTGAAGGAAAACAGAGGTGTTTTTTGCAAAGTGCCTACCTGTAGATTTTGGCCTGTAGCTCAGCCGCCACCTAGGGAAACCTACCAAACCTGTGCATTTCTGAAAACTAGAGACCTAGGGGAATCCAAGATGGGGTGACTTGTGTGGCTCGGACCAGGTTCTGTTACCCAGAATCCTTTGCAAACCTCAAAATGTGGCTAAAAAAACACATGTTCCTCACATTTCTGTGGCAGAAAGTTCTGGAATCTGAGAGGAGCCACGAATTTCCTTCCACCCAGCGTTCCCCCACGTCTCCCGATAAAAATGATACCTCACTTGTGTGGGTAGGCCTAGCGCCCGCGACAGGAAACGCCCCAAAGCGCAACGTGGACACAGCCAAATTGGTGAAGGAAAACAGAGGTGTTTTTTGCAAAGTGCCTACCTGTAGATTTTGGCCTGTAGCCCAGCCGCCACCTAGGGAAACCTACCAAACCTGTGCATTTCTGAAAACTAGAGACCTAGGGGAATCCAAGATGGGGTGACTTGTGTGGCTCGGACCAGGTTCTGTTACCCAGAATCCTTTGCAAACCTCAAAATGTGGCTAAAAAAACACATGTTCCTCACATTTCTGTGGCAGAAAGTTCTGGAATCTGAGAGGAGCCCCGAATTTCCTTCCACCCAGCGTTCCCCCACGTCCCCCGATACAAATGATACCTCACTTGTGTGGGTAGGCCTAGCGCCCGCGACAGGAAACGCCCCAAAGCGCAACATGGACACAGCCAAATTGGTGAAGGAAAACAGAGGTGTTTTTTGCAAAGTGCCTACCTGTAGATTTTGGCCTGTAGCTCAGCCGCCACCTAGGGAAACCTACCAAACCTGTGCATTTCTGAAAACTAGAGACCTAGGGGAATCCAAGATGGGGTGACTTGTGTGGCTCGGACCAGGTTCTGTTACCCAGAATCCTTTGCAAACCTCAAAATGTGGCTAAAAAAACACATGTTCCTCACATTTCTGTGGCAGAAAGTTCTGGAATCTGAGAGGAGCCACGAATTTCCTTCCACCCAGCGTTCCCCCACGTCTCCCGATAAAAATGATACCTCACTTGTGTGGGTAGGCCTAGCGCCCGCGACAGGAAACGCCCCAAAGCGCAACGTGGACACAGCCAAATTGGTGAAGGAAAACAGAGGTGTTTTTTGCAAAGTGCCTACCTGTAGATTTTGGCCTGTAGCCCAGCCGCCACCTAGGGAAACCTACCAAACCTGTGCATTTCTGAAAACTAGAGACCTAGGGGAATCCAAGATGGGGTGACTTGTGTGGCTCGGACCAGGTTCTGTTACCCAGAATCCTTTGCAAACCTCAAAATGTGGCTAAAAAAACACATGTTCCTCACATTTCTGTGGCAGAAAGTTCTGGAATCTGAGAGGAGCCCCGAATTTCCTTCCACCCAGCGTTCCCCCACGTCCCCCGATACAAATGATACCTCACTTGTGTGGGTAGGCCTAGCGCCCGCGACAGGAAACGCCCCAAAGCGCAACGTGGACACAGCCAAATTGGTGAAGGAAAACAGAGGTGTTTTTTGCAAAGTGCCTACCTGTAGATTTTGGCCTGTAGCTCAGCCGCCACCTAGGGAAACCTACCAAACCTGTGCATTTCTGAAAACTAGAGACCTAGGGGAATCCAAGATGGGGTGACTTGTGTGGCTCGGACCAGGTTCTGTTACCCAGAATCCTTTGCAAACCTCAAAATGTGGCTAAGAAAACACATGTTCCTCACATTTCTGTGGCAGAAAGTTCTGGAATCTGAGAGGAGCCACGAATTTCCTTCCACCCAGCGTTCCCCCACGTCTCCCGATAAAAATGATACCTCACTTGTGTGGGTAGGCCTAGCGCCCGCGACAGGAAACGCCCCAAAGCGCAACGTGGACACATCACATTTTTTAATTGAAAACAGTGCCTACCTGTAGATTTTGGCCTCTAGCTCAGCCGGCACCTAGGGTAACCTACCAAACCTGTGCATTTCTGAAAACTAGAGACCTAGGGGAATCCAAGATGGGGTGACTTGTGTGGCTCGGAACAGGTTATGTTACCCAGAATCCTTTGCAAACCTCAAATTCTGTCTAAAAAAACACATTCTCCACAGATTTCGGTGACAGAAAGTTCTGGAATCTGAGTGGAGCCACAAATTTCCTTCCACCCAGCGTTCCCCCAAGTCTCCCGATAAAAATGATACCTCACTTGTGTGGGTGGGCCAGGTGCCTGCAACAGAATAAGGCCCAAAACTTGTAGAGATAGAGGGGATAGCACAGCAAGTTTATAAGGAGATATTCTTTTATACATCTTTAGACTGACTCTGCTTTGGGGACCCACATAAGTGAGGTGTCATTTTACTTGGGAGGCTGAGGGGAACACTGGGGAGTAGGAATTTTGTGCTGGAGTGGTGATCCTACGAAGAAAAGTCAGGAAAATATGCTTTTTGTTAAGCACATTGAGGTTTACAGAGGAGTCTGGGTAAGAAAATGTTGGGGGATCCACGCAAGCCACACCTCCCTGGACTCCTTGGGGTGTCTAGTTTTATAAAATGTCTGGGTTTGGTAGGTTTCCCTAGATGAAGGCCGCACACAGGACCAAAAACATAGGTGCCCTCTCCCCCCCAAACACAGGTAGTTTTGTAATATATCGTTTTGATGTGCCCACATACGTCCGTGATGTGCCAAACACTAAAATTTTGAAAAGAAACACAGTTAGGTTATGTGAAAAAGACCCCTCACCCACCAACCAAGTTGGTGGCATGCTTCATCATCGGGGTCCCACCTGAGGCACCTAGCGTGTCACAGGTGTGCTGCGACACCTGATTACAGCGGAGCAGGTTTTGTCATTTTTACCACACATACTGGTTGGATTTGGCACGAGGGTGAGTGATGGTTCAGTGGATCAAATTTTACTAACAAGAGCTTTCACAAAAATGAAATGCACTGTTAGTAACTGAAAGGCAAAAAACTGAACCAATGACTCACAGCTCGTGAGCTGTAAAGCCGCGACAAGGCACCAACCGCTTTACAGTCCATTCACACAACTTTCATACATGACACACACAAGGCCATTCACACCGCCAGCCACGGGCCCAGCACATTACAACACTCACATCGACAGACAGCGCCACTCACTCAAGGGCCCATCACTTACATACGCCCACGTGCCTGATACAACAATCACACCAGCTGATGGGAGTGTGTGGACTGGTGTTTGGCTGGCAGTGTGTTGCAGTAGCCAACAGCAAGTCAATATGTACACTCTCAGCCAAGCCCCACTCCACCCACAATGGCATCATTTTTTTAAAAAAATTTTTAACAGAGGAACCCCTAACTAAGTAGAAAGAATTACAAAACTACAAACACAAAAGCTCTAACTAAGAACATGACAGAAATGCTAACCATGAAACTAAACACATGAAAATACAAAACAGACATGAGTTTACACTCATGGTTGTTCCAGAAATTCTTCTGGGTGTGGTAATTCTTAAAACAAGCACCGACACACAGCCCAGGCTTTGAAGGACAATCCGGGCAGTACATTCGAGACTCCCTCCGGATACCTCTTCGAAAACACACTCTACATTTCTTAGCTGGAAAGTCTTTTTTGGGTGTGGGAGGAATGTGCTCAGCAAAGTGGCGATCTTTCAATCTAGCCACATCCTCCACCACTGCTTCTCTAGGAACTCTGGCCTGTTCCACCACAATAAGGCTCTCTATCACTGACTCCTGAAATTTCACAAATGTCATCTTTGACTCTGGAGACCTATCCCTAAACACAATAAAAGCATTGAAGGTTGCTAAGTGGAAGAGGTGAAGTGCTAACTTCTTATACCAAACGTAAGACTTACGAATAGCAGTATAAGGTTCCAACCTCTGGTCAACTCTATCTACACCTCCCATGTGCTTATTATAATCTAAAATGCACACAGGTTTGCGCACTTCAGCAACCTGGACCCAAACAGTCACAAGGGAAGTACTCTCATCATGGATGGTACTTAGCATGCAGACATCCCTCTTATCTGAAAATTTCAAAGCTAGCAGCTCCTCGTTCCGCAAGGCACAGCACTGTCCTCTCTTAAGTTTTTTACAGACAAGCTCCCTTGGATAGCCTTTCCGGTTAGAACGGATTGTGCCACAAGCAACTGTGTCCACTCTAAACAATTCCTTGAACAATTGCACACCAGTGTAGAAGTTATCTACATACAAATGGTGACCTTTGTTGAACAGTCGTCTACCAAGATCCCACTCAATTTTCTCAGTAACTCCAAAAGTGGGAGGACAACCAGGCGGGTCAATATTGGAATCCCTACCAGTGTACACACGGAAACTATACACATATCCTGTCCTACTTTCAGACAGCATATACAATTTAATTCCATATCGTGCCCTTTTTCTAGGAATGTACTGCCTAAAAACCAAACGACCCTTGAAGAGGACCAAAGACTCGTCCACACTTAACTCTTTGCCTGGAACATAGACCTCCGAAAACCGATCTACAAAATGATCAAGGACAGGCCTAATCTTAAAAAGACGGTCAGAATCTGGGTGATCTCGTGGCAAGGCTAATGCATTGTCAACAAAATGCAGCATCCTAAGAAGAAGCAAATACCGATTACGACTCATGGTCGCTGGAAATATAGCTGTTGCCATCAAGGGACTAGTAGACCAATAAGAAGCCAGTGACGGCTTACTTATCAACCCCATCAAAAAAGTCAAACCCAAAAACTTTTTTAACTCCTCCAAATTAGTGGGAATCCACTGGGCAGCTCTAGAGTGTGGCCTAAGTCTAGCAGCGTTGTCCCTCAAATGCTGCTCCGCATACAAATTAGTCTGCTCAACAATCTCTTCCAAAAACACATCATCCATGAATAACTCAAAGAAATTGATAGGCATAAAGTTCTCTGTATTGGCGTTACACCCCGGGAGACCAGTAAAGGCAGGCAACTCTGGCTGCTGCATGTTTGGGGCAACCCAGACATCAGGTCTTATAACGGGAAACCTTTCAGCCCCAGGTTGCTGCACTATTGGCACATCAATGTCCTCCTCTACAACAGGCCCTTCATCTGCACTGAGTGTGGCTTCATCATCAGAAGATTCCCCTCCAAGAGAAACATCACTGCCAGAATCTCTGACTTCCTCCTCTGCCTCAGATGCAGAGTCTGTCTCATAGTCATGATCAGACTGTGACTCAAAAAGCATACCAACCACCTGCTGAGCGGTCATCCTGCGGCTAGCCATGATATCTCCTGCTAAAATTAACTGGACAAATTCACCACCAACAACCAGCACTGTGTAAGACAAGTGACAAAGTGTAGCTTTGTTAGTAAGAGTTATAAACTCAAAATCTATACCGCTCACTTGCCTGAAAAAGCTTGATTCACCAGCAACTACACAGCAGTCACCAATGATATCCCACTAAAAATAAAGAAAGAAAGGCAAATTAGAAATAAGACAAAACAAATATCATTGTGCACAAACCTAAGGACAATTTCACACACAATCCTGCATTTAGTACACCTCCTACAAACATGTCATTCATGCATGGCAACAATACTCCTTTGGAGTAAATTGTTTTTACTTACCTAAAACATGCAACTGTGCAAACTGCAGGTCAACCACCGCCAAAACCGCAAGGAGCCACAGCAAATAAAGCAAAAGCTTTGAACTAGAACAAAAAGGAGGAAAACATTTTTTATCACAAATGCAAAGACTTCTTCAGTTGACAAACACCCCACCATCAAACATTTAGAAATTGGTGCCTAAGTGGATGGGCCTACTAATAAAATAGACCTGTCTACCCCAAGGAAGCCAGAAAATACCTTTAGTAGTGTGTCCCCATGGAGAGCGACCCTTGCCAAAGGGGACAGCCCTAAAAAATAAAAGCAACAAAAAAAAAAAAAACACACACACAACACTATCCCTGGTGTCTAAGTGGCTTCTGCCCCCCTTGGGGGCAGGTGGGCCTAAGAAAATAGGCCCATCTGCCCCCAGGGGGTGTAGAAATGGGCAACAGGTCAATGCCCCCCTTGGGGGGGCGCCCCGTGACCAAGGGGACGCCCCCCCACAAAAATAAACAAATAAAAAAAAATCCCTGGCGTTCTAGTAGTTTCTGCCCCCCTTGGGGGCAGACCAGCCTAAAAATAATAGGCTGATCTGTCTCCAAGGGGTGCAGAAATGGCCTGGGTACATGTGCCCCCAAAGTGGGGGGCGACCCTTGCCCAAGGCCCCACCCATCCACTAACACACACACACACACACACACACACTATCCCTGGTGTCTAAGTGGCTTCTGCCCCCCTTGGGGGCAGGTGGGCCTAAGAAAATAGGCTCATCTGCCCCCAGGGGGTGTAGAAATGGGCAACAGGTCAATGCCCCCCTTGGGGGGGCGCCCCGTGATCAAGGGGACACCCCCCCACCAAAATAAACAAATAAAAAAAAATCCCTGGCGTTCTAGTAGTTTCTGCCCCCCTTGGGGGCAGACCAGCCTAAAAATAATAGGCTGATCTGTCTCCAAGGGGTGCAGAAATGGCCTGGGTACATGTGCCCCCAAAGTGGGGGGCGACCCTTGCCCAAGGCCCCACCCATCCACTAACACACACACGCACACACTATCCCTGGTGTCTAAGTGCCTTCTGCCCCCCTTGGGGGCAGGTGGGCCTAAGAAAATAGGCCCATCTGCCCCCAGGGGGTGTAGAAATGGGCAACAGGTCAATGCCCCCCTTGGGGGGGCGCCCCGTGACCAAGGGGACGCCCCCCCACAAAAATAAACAAATAAAAAAAAATCCCTGGCGTTCTAGTAGTTTCTGCCCCCCTTTGGGGCAGACCAGCCTAAAAATAATAGGCTGATCTGTCTCCAAGGGGTGCAGAAATGGCCTGGGTACATGTGCCCCCAAAGTGGGGGGCGACCCTTGCCCAAGGCCCCACCCATCCACTAACACACACACACACACACACACACACTATCCCTGGTGTCTAAGTGGCTTCTGCCCCCCTTGGGGGCAGGTGGGCCTAAGAAAATAGGCCCATCTGCTCCCAGGGGGTGTAGAAATGGGCAACAGGTCAATGCCCCCCTTGGGGGGGTGACCAAGGGGACGCCCCCCCACAAAAATAAACAAATAAAAAAAAAAACCTGGCGTTCTAGTAGTTTCTGCCCCCCTTGGGGGAAGACCAGCCTAAAAATAATAGGCTGATCTGTCTCCAAGGGGTGCAGAAATGGCCTGGGTACATGTGCCCCCAAAGTGGGGGGCGACCCTTGCCCAAGGCCCCACCCATCCACTAACACACACACAGACACACACACACACACACACACACACACTATCCCTGGTGTCTAAGTGGCTTCTGCCCCCCTTTGGGGCAGGTGGGCCTAAGAAAATAGGCCCATCTGCCCCCAGGGGGTGTAGAAATGGGCAACAGGTCAATGCCCCCCTTGGGGGGGGCGCCCCGTGACCAAGGGGACGTCCCCCCACAAAAATAAACAAATTTAAAAAAATCCCTGGCGTTCTAGTAGTTTCTGCCCCCCTTGGGGGCAGACCAGCCTAAAAAGAATAGGCTGATCTGTCTCCAAGGGGTGCAGAAATGGCCTGGGTACATGTGCCCCCAAAGTGGGGGGCGACCCTTGCCCAAGGCCCCACCCATCCACTAACACACACACACACACACACACACACACACACACACACACTATCCCTGGTGTCTAAGTGGCTTCTGCCCCCCTTGGGGGCAGGTGGGCCTAAGAAAATAGGCCCATCTGCCCCCAGGGGGTGTAGAAATGGGCAACAGGTCAATGCCCCCCTTGGGGGGGCGCCCCGTGACCAAGGGGACGCCCCCCCACAAAAATAAACAAATAAAAAAAAATCCCTGGCGTTCTAGTAGTTTCTGCCCCCCTTGGGGGCAGACCAGCCTAAAAATAATAGGCTGATCTGTCTCCAAGGGGTGCAGAAATGGCCTGGGTACATGTGGCCCCAAAGTGGGGGGCGACCCTTGCCCAAGGCCCCACCCATCCACTAACACACACATACACACACATACACACACACACTATCCCTGGTGTCTAAGTGGCTTCTGCCCCCCTTGGGGGCAGGTGGGCCTAAGAAAATAGGCCCATCTGCCCCCAGGGGGTGTAGAAATGGGCAACAGGTCAATGCCCCCCTTGGGGGGGCGCCCCGTGACCAAGGGGACGCCCCCCACAAAAATAAACAAATAAAAAAAAATCCCTGGCGTTCTAGTAGTTTCTGCCCCCTTTGGGGGCAGACCAGCCTAAAAATAATAGGCTGATCTGCCCTAAAGGGGGACAGAAATGGCCCTAAAAGACATGCCCCCCAAAGGGGAGCGACCCTTGCCCAAGGGGGCGCCCCCCCATCCACTACACACACAATCCCTGGTGCCTAAGTGGCTTCTGCCCCCCTTGGGGGCAGATGGACCTAAAAAAAATAGCCCGATTTGCCCCTAAGGGGGGCAGGAAAGGCCAACAGTTCTCTGCCCCCTTGGGGGGGGGCGCCCCTTGCCCAAGGGGGCACCCCCCCACATAAATACACATAAAAATAAAAAACCCTGGTGATCTAGTGTTTTCTGCTCCCCTTGGGGGCAGATCTGGCTAAAAAGTAGCCAATCTGCCCTCAAGGGGGGCAGAAATGGCCCGAAAAGACATGCCCCCCAAAGGGGAGCGACCCTTGCCCAAGGGAGCGCCCCCCCATCCACTACACACACAATCCCTGGTGCCTAAGTGGCTTCTGCCCCCCTTGGGGGCAGATGGACCTAAAAAAAATAGGCCGATCTGCCCCCAAGGGGGGCAGAAAAGGCCAACAGTTCTCTGCCCCCTTGGGGGGGGCGCCCCTTGCCCAAGGGGGCACCCCCAGCACATAAATGCAAAAAAAAATAATAATCCCTGGTGATCTAGTGTTTTCTGCCCCCCTTGGGGGCAGATCTGGCTGAAAAGTAGCCATTCTGCCCCCAAGGGGGGCAGAAATGGCCGTAGTAATTGCCCCCCTAAAGGGGAGCGACCCTTGCCCAAGGGGCCGCTCCCCGCGTGCCAAAAACAGTAAAAAACAATAAAGAAAACAAATCCCTGGTGTCTAGTGGGCATTCCTGCTGCCCGATCGCAATGCGATCGGGCAGCAGGAATGCTCAAAGAGACACCGGGGAAAAGGAAAAGCCTTTCCTTTTCCCCGGTGCCTCTTTAGCCCCAACCCCCCACCCACCGGGAAGAGGAACTCACCTCTTCTATCGTCGCCGCACAGGAAGCAAATGGCTTCCTGTGCGGCGAGGATCCCATAATGAAGTCAGCGCGCGATCGCGCGCTGACGTCATTATGGGGGGGTGAGGGGGTCGGGGGTGGAAGGGGAAGGGCTTCCCCTTCCATCCCCGACTTTGGGGGGTGGGAGGGAAGCACACAGAGGGAGCGAGAGCGCTCCCTCTGGGCTGTGTGCCGAGGACGTAGTGGTTACGTCCTCGGCACAGCAGCACTGTGCCGCGGGACGTAACCACTACGTCCGCGTCACAGAAGGGGTTAAGCAGTACGCCTGCCTATATATCCTAAATTAATTGCAGAGGTTTCACTCGTTGTAGGAACATGGATAAGGGACTAAGGCTCTCATTACAACCCTGGCGGTCGGTGATAAAGCAGCAGTAATACCGCCAACAAGCCGGCAGCAAGAAAAATAGAATTATGACCACGGCAGAAACCGCTAACATAGACAGCCACTTTAACACTCTGACCGTCACAGCTTTAGCAACAAACACCACAGCGGTAACCGCCAACAAGCAAGCGGAAGACAATGTACCGCCCACACTATTATGACACACCAATCTGCCACCTTTTTCGGGGCAGTACCAACGCCATCAAAAGCACAAGGGAAACAACTCACCTGCTGACACACAAGGAAGAACCAGTACACCATGGAGCCCGAACTGCAAATATTTCCAAAGTTGGTCTACCTCCTCCTACTCCAGGAACATGAATGGCGGCGAAGATGACCACGGTGAGTACTGCACCTAGCACACAAGGGATGGGGAGGAAAAAGACACACGCAATACGCAACATGCAACACCCCCAGCCCCACCCCTACCCCCAACACCATACACACAACCAGATGCAACAACATCTCATATACACCCTGTAACCCTCAGAAATAATGCAAGGACAAAAGGAATCGATTAAAGTGAGTGTAATATTTCAAATTTAGATATATACGTCCTTAAAGCAATAAACAGTATGTACAATAAATACAGATGGAGAAACAATGCCCACTCCAAAATGCCCATGGCCCACAGGGCCATAACACATAGGCCAAGGCCACACTTGACTCCTGCCTCCATACGGAGAGAACACTGCTGGGGCATCAGGTCGAAAACACACAGGCACCTCAGGGGGACGGGGAATGCAGGGGCACCTCAGCTGGAAGATGGTACAAGGCCACTGCTCCTGGAGGAGGCTACATGCCCTCTGTGATTTCCTGGGGAGTGAAAAGCCACAGTCTCTCAAGTGGGTGGTTTGCCCACTGCTTGGTCCTGGGGAATGCAAAGCCACAGTCTCTCCAGTGGGTGGTTTGCCCACTGCTTGGTCCTGGGGAGTGCAAAGCCACAGACTCTCAAGTGGGTGGTTTGCCCACTGCTTGCTCCTGGGGAGTGCAAGGCCACAGTCTCTCAAGTGGGTGGTTTGCCCACTGGTTCAGGAGGGGCTTTGTGCCCAGTGTGCTTCATCCTGCCAAGGAGGGGGTGAGTGGATGCCTTCTTCCACTGGTTCTGGAGGGGGCTTTGTGCCCACTGTGCTTTCTCCTGCCAGGGAGGGGATGAGTGCATGCCTTCTACCACTGGTTCTGGAGGGGGCTTTGTGCTCTGTGATGCTGATCCTGGATGGTGCAAGGTCACAGTCTCTCACCTGGGTGTCACACCTACAGGTGTTGCAGGGGCCTGGACGCACTACAGCCCATGTAGGCATGACTACACACTGCTTGCCGGCAGTGACGGCTGCTCAGTGGATGGCAGTTGTGCTGTAGCTGGTGGTGCTGTCAGTGGTGGGGGGAGGCTCTAGCCCGTCACCGGGAGCCTCAGACGGCTGCCCACTGGGTCTGCTGCTGCTGGCAGTGGTGTTGCTGGCGGTGCAGGTGGCGGTGCAGGTGGCGGTGCTGCTGGCAGTGCAGGTGGTAGTGCTGCCGACGGTGGGAGGAGACTCCAGCCCTTCCCCTGCAGCCTCGGACAGCTGAAGTGCCATGGCTGGTGTTGTTTGCCCAGATGCTGCTCCAGCCCCAGGCACCAGATCCATCCTGCCTGCTGCGTCAGTTCCCTTTACATTGGCCTTGACAGGTGTTGTCCCCTTCCTGCCCTTGGCAGATGGTGGTGCCTCCTTGCTACTGCCAGCTGGTGTTCCCTTCCTGCCCTTGCTGGCTGGTGGTGCCTCCTTCCCCATGCTGGCTGGTGGTGCCTCCTTCCCCTTGCTGGCTGGTGTCCCCTTCTTGCCCTTGGCAGGTGGTGCAGGCACACTGGCTGTGGTGACGGGTGCCTCCTTGGAGCCTCTCACACCTGCAGTAGCTGCACAAACTACAGTGGCCGTGGACTGGGTGGCTGAGGTGCTGGTCTGGGTTCTGCCCACCCTGGCCCGAAGTAAAGAATGGGGGGAGGGGCAGGGAAGAGGTGAAAGGTGGTGAGGAAAAGCCTTTTACAGACACTGGGGCTGGAAGAGGGTGAAGGTTTGGGAGTGGAGGAAGAGAGAGTGGTGGTAGGAGATGTCAGTCTGGTGTGTTTGGGTGCAGGTGCATGGGCTGGATGCTGCTGTGAGGTGGATGGCTGTTGGGTGTTTAAGTGCTTGCGTTTGTGTACTTTGGGAGGAGGGGGCACAGACACAGTGGGGGAGGACACAGGGGACATGTGCATGGATGTGGGGGAGGTGACTGCCAGGGAGGGGCTTCTTGTGATAGGTGTGCTGGTGATGGAGGTAATGGATGAGGATGCAGTTCATGCAGGTTTGAGTGGAGACGCAACTGGGAGGGAGGTGGACGAGGAGGAGGAGGGGGTCACAGTGGAGGCAGTGGATGTTGGTGTATCTGGATTGTGCTTGTGTGAGTGCCTGTAGGATAAAGTGTGGTGCTTGTGTTTGCCTGAGCCATTTCTGTGTGTTGATTTGGGTGCATGCAGGTCTGAAGGTGTGCTTGGTATAGGCTGGGGTTGAGGGGAATGGGACTGGGTAGAGGAAGTTGGAGGGGGAGGCTAGATACACAGACAATGGTTGTCATCAGGGAGGAGGCCAGAGCCTGGAATGCTCTCTCTTGGGCCACCACGCCAGAGTGAATGCCCTCCAGGTATGCATTTGTTTGTTGCAAATGCCCTGTTAGACCCTGGATGGCATTCAGTATGGTTGACTGCCCAACAGAGAGGGATCTCAGGAGGTCAATAGCCTCCTCCCTGAGGGCAGCAGGGCTGACTGGGGCAGGGCCTGATGTGCCTGGGGCAAAGGAGATGCCCACCCTCCTGGGTGAGCGGGCACGGGAAACTCGCTGAGGGGCTGCTGGGAAGGCAGTGTTGGTTCGGGGGTGGCTGCTGTACCTGTAGTTGCGGTGGACACAGAGGTGTCTGCCACTGCCAGGGAGCTTCCATCGGAGAAGGTGTCACTGTCATAACTGTCCCCTCCTGTCTCCGTTGTGGTGCTCCCCTCACCCTCCGTCCCACTGGTGCCCTCACCGTTGGTGGATTCGGCCTGCAGGCCCATGTGGAATGCAGCTCCCTCCGTCGCCGGTGCCTCTGCTTCTCCGACACATTATGCTAATGCACACAAGGACAGGGTGACAAAACAAAAAGGGGGGGAAGAGACAGAGGATACACTTGGTCAATGCCAGCAACAACACTACTGTTGGCGTACACAACTGCAAAAACAACAAGTGATGGACGGAATGGTGAACAATGTCAAACATTCACCCCCAGTACAGTGATCTGGGCCTAAATCCATCGTTTTTTTGCTGCCCATGCCATTCCAGTTTGGACCCAGGCATATGCAAATCAGTCTTGACCCTGTTCCCCATGGGAACAGTCCAGCCCGAACTGCTAGGCCAGGTCTTCCCTGGACTGGAAACAAGCATCCTGGGACCGGTTTCGGCGTACACAACTCACAGGGAACATCCCTATGCACTAGGCCATGTGTAGGAAAGTACCATCTTGCCTGGCATGTTGCCCCCATATTTCACTGTATATATGTTGTTTTAGTTGTATGTGTCACTGGGACCCTGCCAGCCAGGGCCCCAGTGCTCATAAGTGTGCCCTGTATGTGTTACCTGTGTTATGACTAACTGTCTCACTGAGGCTCTGCTAATCAGAACCTCAGTGGTTATGCTCTCTCATTTCTTTCAAATTGTCACTAACAGGCTAGTGACCAATTTTACCAATTTACATTGGCATACTGGAACACCCTTATAATTCCCTAGTATATGGTACTGAGGTACCCAGGGTATTGGGGTTCCAGGAGATCCCTATGGGCTGCAGCATTTCTTTTGCCACCCATAGGGAGCTCTGACAATTCTTACACAGGCCTGCCACTGCAGCCTGAGTGAAATAACGTCCACTCTTTTCTGGCTATTTAGGGTCTCTGCTTTGGGGATTTCCTTAGATAACGAATGCAAGAGCTCATCAGAGTTCCTCTGCATCTCTCTCTTCACCTTCTGCCAAGGAATCGACTGCTGACCGCGCTGGAAGCCTGCAAAACTGCAACAAAGTAGCGAAGACGACTACTGCAACTCTGTAACGCTGATCCTGCCGCCTTCTTGACTGCTTTCCTGGTGGTGCATGCTGTGGGGGTAGTCTGCCTCCTCTCTGCACTAGAAGCTGCGAAGAAATCTCCCGTGGGTCGACGGAATCGTCCCCCTGCAACCGCAGGCACCAAAGAACTGCTTCACCGGTCCTCTGGGTCTCCTCTCAGCATGACGAGCGAGGTCCCTTGAATCCAGCAACTCTGTCCAAGTGACTCCCACAGTCCAGTAACTCTTCAGTCTAAGTTTGGTGGAGGTAAGTCCTTGCCTCCCCACGCCAGACTGCATTGCTGGGAACCGCGTCTTTTGCAGCTACTCCGGCTCCTGTGCACTTTCCGAGGGAATCCTTTGTGCACAGCCAAGCCTGGGTCCACGGCACTCTAACCTGCATTGCACGACCTCCTGAGTTGTCCTCCGGCGGTGTGGGACTCCTTTGTGCAACTTCAGGTGAGCACCATTTCACTCCACTTCGTAGTGCCTGTTCTGGCACTTCTGCGGGTGCTGTCTGCTTTTGAGAGGACTCCTTGTCTTGCTGGGCACCCCCTCTGTCCCTTGACGCAATTGGCGACATCCTGATCCCTCCTGGGCCACAGCAGCATCCAAAAACCCTAACCGCACGACTTGCAGCTAGCAAGGCTTGTTTGCGGTCTTTCTTCAGGAAAATACTTCTGCACAACTCTCCATCCTCCAAAGGGGAAGTTTCTAGCCCTTGCCGTTCCTGCAGAATCCTCAGCTTCTACTGCCTAGTAGCAGCTTCTTTGCACCCACAGCTGGCATTTCCTGGGCATCTGCCCACTCTCGACTTGGTCGTGACTTTTGGACTTGGTCCCCTTGTTCCACAGGTACCCTCGTCTGGAAATCCATTGTTGTTGCATTGCTGGTTTTGGTCTTTCCTGCAGAATTCCCCTATCACGACTTCTGTGCTCCTTGGGGAACTTTAGTGCACTTTGCACTCACTTTTCAGGGTCTTGGGGTGGGCTATTTTTCTAACCCTAACTGTTTTCTTACAGTCCCAGTGACCCTTTACAAGGTCACATACGTTTGGGGTCCATTTGTGGTTCGCATTCCACTTTTGGAGTATATGGTTTGTGTTGCCCCTATCCCTATGTGTCCCCATTGCATCCTATTGTAACTATACATTGTTTGCACTGTTTTCTAATACTATACTGCATATTTTTGGTATTGTGTACATATATCTTGTGTACATTTGCTATCCTCATACTGAGGGTACTCACTGAGATACTTTTGGCATATTGTCCTAAAAATAAAGTACCTTTATTTTTAGTTTATCTGTGTATTGTGTTTTCTTATGATATTGTGCATATGACACTAGTGGTACTGTACGAGCTTCACTCGTCTCCTAGTTCAGCCTAAGCTGCTCTGCTAAGCTACCATTATCGATCAGCCTAAGCTGCTAGACACCCTACACACTAATAAGGGATACCTGGGCCTGGTGCAAGGTGTAAGTACCCCTTGGTACTCACTACAAGCCAGTCCAGCCTCCTACACCATGCACTACCAGTTACAATGCTAGTCAACTGATCATGGGGTACAATGCCTAACGCCATTAGCTGCACACCTGAAACCCAAAGGACCCTGCCCAGTAGTAGATGCCAGCTAGCATTATTGGGGTTGGAGTGCATCTGAGCTTGCCCATCATGGAACTTACCCTACCATGTTCACCCTGGCCTAGGGGCACCCACAGACCCACATCCCCCACCCAGGTAACACCTTAACGTGCGCAAAGTCATGATTCTGAATCTGTACTCACCCCCTTGTGGCTGCTGTGATGCCTTCAAGTGCCTATCCAACTCCGGATAGGCCACCGCCAGGATGCGGAACATCAAGGGGGGTCAGGGTACGACAGGCACCCCTTCCTTGCTGGGAGGCCAACCCCAGCTGGGCCTCCGCCATCTTCCTTGCCCAGCAGCACAGGTCCTCCCACCGTTTTCAAAAGGGGGTGCTCTGCCTGCCAAAGACCCCTAGGGTCCGCACCTCTTTGGTGATGGCACGCCACATACCCTTTTTCTGATGGGCACTGACCTGCAGAAAAAGATACAGCAGAAAAAGTATTATTCATACCGCCCAGACTGTTATCCTCATGGCCCACCATATCCCTCCCATCCCCTTACACACAGACATTGCCCACCGAACATGCAGCACTCTGCCCAGGACCCCTCAGCCACCCCTACACGAGGCTTACACACACAGCACTCCATACACTCATGCCCCTCGCATCGTGCTCACAGTGTACTCACCTGTTTGTCTGGAGGACCATAAGGTAAAGGTTACTGGGGTAGGACCCCAACCACTAGTCTCTCCAACTCCTCATAAGTGAAGGCAGGGGCCCTTTCCCAGAAACTCGCGCCATGGTCGCTTCCAGACACAGGTCACAGCAGCACTTGCAGTGTAGGTCCTCTCCTGTTGAAGGTCAGGTAGCAAATGAGTGAACAGCTAGAAAATGGCAGTCACGTCCGCGGCGGTGCGTACCGTCACCGCCGGCGTACATCACCATTGGCTCCTGGAACCGGTAAGCTTCAGTGATAACCAATGATGTGTTGCACGGCGGTTGTCGACCGCCTCCCGCAACGGCGCACAACGCCAGCAGAATTACATCAATTCCACTTGGCCTTCCTCACAGGTCAGGCGGCTGCCATTTCAGGGGCACAGGCCATGGCACCTAACTGCATCACATTAGACATGGGCACATCAACGGACCTACAGGTTCACATACTGTTTCTGTAAAAAAAGAAGGGCATATTAATCAGAGTATATGTTTGAATGTGACCATCTGCTCACCATTTTTCACCTTAGAGTTCAACCGCTAAGGATGAATAGGAGATGGAGACATCCCCCCGCATCACAAGCGGTCCAAGGAGAGGACGAAGTAGGCGCACGGCGAGCGTCCCCTTTGATGTATGTGTGACTATAAGGGGACACTCCCCCTCCTGGATACCAGAGGCTAGCTGCCTCTAAGAAAAGGGCCGCCTCAAGGTAATTCCTTGGGTAATGTAGATCATTCTTTTTTCATTTTCTCACTCTTTGATTCCCCCATAGAGTATTTTCCTCCAACGTGAGACGTAGGGATCCTAGGCCCTGACGAATGCCCCGAGACCTTCATTGGCTCACTTTTGAGGGCAGAAACATGTTGGCTAGTAATTAGTTAGGTGACCCTGTGAGTCCTTGTCCTCACAGAGGTGTCCCAACCCCCCTTTTTAACTACACCAGACAGACACCACCATTAAATTTGTTGCTCTTCACAGGTGTCTGCTTAGGTGTTTTTAGTTTTTCAGTAGATTAGCTGGATCCCGATCTTTCCAGAAACAAGTTTATTTACGCACTCCCTCCTGTTCCTTTAACAGTGAGGTTGAGTCCGCCCAGGTGGCACTGTCCTACCTGGGTGGGTCTAGGTGGTCAAATGATGAAGCATGACACTATATAGTGTGTGAGACCACCTAGTCCGTAAAAGGAAATTCCCTTCTTCCCACCCCTCGCTGTTCCACTCGGTAATTTCCAACTGACATTCCACTGACGTTACCCTTCCAAATAGGAATACATACAACCTAGGACTACGCTAATATCCGCGACGTCCGCTTCTAGAGAACCCCGTACTTTCGTGTGTACTTTGAATTATAGGGAGCTAAGTACGGAGTGTTCCTCCATAGTTATCCCCCCTCCTCCCTCTTCCTCTCTCCATGTGTAATGACATCCCCCCGCATACAGACCACTGTTGGACCTGGCGACAATAGAGGACAGGCACATTATCCTAACCTACAGACTTGATAGGGCCACAATCCAAGAGCTGTGTGCCCAATTGGAGCCATACCTGAGTTCAGCTATCCGCCACCTCACAGTTATCCCCCCCTCTAATGCAGGTCCTGTCAGTGCTCCATTTCTTGGCAAGTGGTTCCTTCGAAGCGACAGTGGCCATGGCATCAGGGATGTCACAGCCTATGTTCTCAAACGTGCTGACCAGAGTGTTGTCTGCCCTGATGAAACACATGCACAGCTACATCGTATTCCCCCAGGTGGAGGATTTGGCCACAGTGAAGGCTGACTTCTATGCAATGGGACATATCTCCAACATCATTGGTGCTATTGATGGTACACATATTGCCTTTGTCCCATCCCGGAGAAATGAACAGGTGTTCAGCAATCAAAAGAACTTTCACTCTCTGAATGTGCAGATGGTGTGTTTGGCGGACCAGTACATCTCCCATGTCAATGCAAATTATCCTGGCTCTGTGCATGATTCCTTTATCTTGAGGAATAGCAGTATCCCATATATCAACTCCCGAGGCACAGGGTGTGGCTAATAGGTGAGCCCATGGTCCCCACCCAGTTGATGTAGGTATATGGGTGTGGGGTTGTCCCTAAGGGTGAGTGTCTGGATAACAGGTATCCCTCGATATTTTCAGGTGACTTTGGTTACCCCAACCTCTCATTGCTACTGACCCCAGTGAGGAATCCCAGGACAAGAGCAGAGGAACATTACAATGAGGCACAAGGGCGTACAAAGAGGATCATTGAGTGAACCTTTGGCCTCCTGAAGTCCAGATTCTGGTGCCTCCATCCGACAGGTGGATCCCTGTACTACTCACCCAAGAAGGTGTGCCAGATCATCGTTGCATGTTGCACAACCTGTCCTTGAGACACCAGGTGCCTTTTCTGCAGGAGGATGAGGCTGGAGATGGTCATGTGGCAGCAGTGGAGCCTGTGGACAGTGACGAACAGGAGGCAGAGGTAGAGGATGTGGACAACAGAACTACTATAATTCAACAGTACTTCCAGTGACACAGGGGTAAGACAAGGTAACTTTATCTTCCTTTGCAGTTTTGTGTTGGACATTGTACATGGCAGCCTGATTTTCCTATTTCTATGGCCACTTACTGCACCCTTTGGCATTTCTATTTTCAGATATCTGTGCCCCGCTTTGGCTCCTGGTGTGTTTACTGCTGCCCACTACAGGTCATACCTATGTATATATAACTGTAAATTTGAATTGCAATGTTTACAGCTTGTTAAACTAATACATATTTCAATCAATTGACAGACTCCATACTTGTATTTGTTCCAAGAGTGTTTCTGTCTGTGATAATAAGAGTAGGGGGTATTGCAATGGGCTGGGTTGATGGTGGAGGAATGTCCAGGATGGAGTCCAGTCTATTGGTATCACAGATGCATTGTCCAAGGGGGAATAGGGAATGGGGCAATGGCAGTTCAAGGTGGACAGGGTGACAGAATGGGACACAAGGGTGACATTCAAGGGAGTCTTATTTCCTGGCGGGGTCTTGGCAATGTTCTCTGGCTTCTGCCTGGATCGCAGGGACCTTTTGTGTGGTGGTTCTCCTTCTGCAGGGGGAGGGGTACTGGTGGCCTGTTGTTCCAGTGCTGGCGCCTCCTAGCGTCAGTGGAGGTGGAAGGCTGTTCATTGGTGTGGCGAGTGTCAGGGGCCCGTTGGTGTGCCACTGCCTCCCTCATGGTGTTGGCCATGTCTGCCAGCACCCCTGCAATGGTGACCAGGGTAGTGTGGATGTCTCTCAGGTCCTCCCTGATCCACAGGTACTGTCCCTCCTGCAGCCGCCGGGTCTCCTGCAGCTTGGCCAGTATCTGGCCCATGGTCTCCTGGGAATGGTGGTATGATCCCACGATGTTGGTGAGTGCCTCATGGAGAGTCAATTCCCTCGGCCTGTCCTCCCCCTGTCGCACAGCAGTCCTCCCAGCTTCCCTGTTGTCCTGTGCCTCTGTCCCCTGAACCGTATGCCCACTGCCACTGACCCCAGGTCCCTGATCGTCCTGTGTTTGTGGGGTTGCCTGGGGTCCCTGTAGTGGTGGACACACTGCTGATTGATGTGTCCTGGGGACAGAGGGATGGGCCCGCTGGGTGGGTGCTGTGGTGGTGTTTCCTGAGGGGGGAGGCTGTGTGGTGGTTTGGGACTGTGGCTGGGTCACCGACTTTCCAGAGGTCCCCGATGGGCCAGATTGGTCATCCTGAACCAGTCGTGCAGAGCTGCTGTCATCACTGTGGGCCTCTTTTGGGGGGGACTGGATGTTGCTGGCACCTCCTCTCCGGTGACGTTGTGTGGGGGCCCTGTGGTGATGTAAATGCAGTGTTATTGTTACTGTGTGTGACATCTTGTGCAAGGGGTATGTTCCCCTCTATGGTTGTTATTACCAAGGCAGCTTTGGCTTGCGTGAGTTGTGATTTGGTTGGCTAAGTGATTGTCACTATTGTGCATGCTGTGATGATGGAGGTCCATGCATTGGTGTTGCATGCAGGGATTGGTATTGTAATGGGTGGGTTGTGATAGTGGGGTATATGTGAAGTGGTGGAGTGATGGTGTGAGGGTAGGGGTAGGAGTTTGTGATGGCATGCAGGTGGGGGAGGTGAAAGTAGTAAAGATTTGACTTACCAGAGTCCAGTCCTCCTGCTACTCCTGCCAGGCCCTCAGGATGCATGATCACCAAGAGGTGCTCCTCCCATCTTGTTAGTTGTGGGGGAGGAGGTGGGGTCCGACGCCAGTCCTCTGTACTGCTATCTGGTGTCTTGCTACCACGGATCGCACCCTCCCCCGTAGGTCGTTCCACCTCTTCCTGATGTCATCCCTTGTTCTGGGGTGCTGTCCCACGGCGGTGACCCTGTCCACGACTCTCCGCCATAGCTGCATCTTCCTAGCAATGGATGTCTGCTGCACCTGTGATCCGAATAGCTGTTGCTCTACCCGGATGATTTCCTCCACCATGACCCTTAGCTCCTCCTCTGAGATCCTGGGGCATCTTTGTGGTGCCATGGGTGTAGTGTGTGTGGTGTGTGTGAGGGTGTGTGGGGTGATGTGTTGGGGTGTGTGCTGTGTGGTGCGTGGATGGTGTATGGGTGATGGTGTTCTGTGGCTCTGGTTCAGTGGGTGCTCCTGGCGTGTCTCTCTCAGTTGTCAATTTTTATTTTTGTAAAGCGTTGTGGGTATTGTGTGTGTTTTATAGTGGTGTGGGTGTGGTATGTGTATGTGTGTCAGGTGTGTGTAGTTTGAATTATCCAATGTGGTATTGTTTTGTATGTGTGTGTGTAGTTTGAGCGCAGCGGTATGTACTGCAAATGGTTTACCGCAGTTGAATGACCACTGCAGTGGTTCGTGGGTCATAATGCTGTGGGTGTATTTCTGTTCGCGTAACGGTGTGGGTTTTGGTACCGCCAGATTGTCACTGACCTTTGGGCTGGCGGAGTTGTGTGTGTGTCTGCATAGTGGCGGATTTCTAGTTGTGGGTCATAATTCATGTAGCGGTATACTGGCACAGTCGCGGTATGTTGGCGGCAGTCAGCATGGCGGTAAGCGACACTTACCGCCAATATCATAATGAGGGCCTAAGTGCTCTTGGCATAGAGCCTTCATGTCCCCATTAAATTAAGTAGCCATTTTTCTGTCAGTGCTTATTTTACAAAAAGAGTTTATGTGTTCTATGGTTGCTACAAAGATAATATGACTGCATATTAGAATGTCAGAACTTCAGAATGTAGGGCACTAAGTACGTACACACAAACTAGAGCTGTTGGCCAAATTCCAGGCAAGCTCATAGTGCCTCACCTACACCTCTAACCTTACAGGGGTAGAAGGTGATTGTGGCAACCTAAACATGACACTTTGACTCCCAAGGTAGTCGGGGAAACAGATCCTACCCTTTTATTCTATTACTCAAGCATGCCCAGGCAAAAACATGGGAGAAATATAAGTTTTCAATACATTAAGGGCCTGATTTAGTTCTTAGGGGTAACAGTGCCTCCATCTACTTTTCAACTGAAAACCTGTCCGCCGCCGTGATTGTGCACCTGCCATATTTAAATGTTGGTGTTCCCATAGATGAAAGCCCACAAAGGCAGCATTGGCTGATGGGGGGATGCCAGCTACACTCTTCACCGAGTAGATATGAATCTGCTTTTCCACCAAGGAGAAAGTGGCGGTCTGACCTCCAAGTCTGAATTGGCAGGTTGGGGGAGGAGGGAAGGAGTGAAAACTCATTTTTTTCCCCATTCTACCTCTTTCTTCAACTGGACATAACTAGACAACACCCTCTGTTGCTGCTGTCATTGGACCACAGAGAAAACATGCCCCCCCAGCCATTGGACACAAAGGTAGGAAATCCGCATTGGCAGTGTAATTTGGGGGGTCACTGCACATGGGCACGGGAACACTGCATACATATGCATGTCACAGTAATTTTTTTAAGGCTCTGTGACATGCATTTGTCAGGGAGATGAGTGGGTCAGACACGAGTGGGGACACACTGGTACACAACACATATCACACACATGCAGAACTGTCATTATAGTGCCAGTATTCATTGGCAAATGAATGCTAGCAGCACAATGATGGTACATTCACACCTGTCAACTGTGTCCATGTGTGCAAATTGCCAGATGACCTGTACCTGTCATGCTGACCTGCGATTTGTGTGTGAGTCAATACATGTATGTCTGTGTGTGATGCAAATGACTGGTTGAGATGGAGGGAGCTGGAATGAGTGCTGTGCTTGTGTCAGTATGTGTGCCACTTGCATATGGCATTGTGTATGTTGTGTGTTGTGTTGCCGTATTCCTGCTTGCAACACTCAGGTGAGTGATGTTGTGTGGTGTCGCCGCACTGAGTATCATTTTGTAGTTGTATGAGTGTGTTTGTGGAGATGAGTGTTTTATTGTGTTGGTTTTTGTGGTTGTGTCATGTTTGAGTGCAGTGTTAAAGGTGTCTGTATGTTGTGTCATGGACGTCCATCAATGTGTATTTGCGGCAGGTACGTATTGTATTGGTATGACAATATATAAGGGTGTGCATGTTGTGTGTTGTGTCATGCGTGATGCAGGGGAACACATATGGCAATAGTAGAGTGTGTGTGACTTACCTGGGGTCCACAGCCACCGCCATTGTACAATGTCCATTGAATCCCTCAATGTCTTCTCTCTGTCAGTGAACCACCTCCATACATATTATGCAGAGCTGTAACATATGAATATGGCGGGCAGAAGCCCATTGACTTGACGGTCTTCCTGAGTCCACAACGTGGTTTGGTGCTGCAACTGCCAAGATCTAAATCCGATCCTTAGTGAAACAATCATAGTATTGCATAGAGGGAGTGAGCTGTGATAATTGGGTAGATGAAGCAAATCAAAGTAACCAGCATTAAGAACATGATAAAGAGAATGAACAATCCAAACATGGTAAATGATTTCTAGACATTTTTACATAGCCTTAAGTCTATACTGAGAGCATAGAGGGTGTACCCTCTGCCTTTGCCCGATCTAAGAGGCTAACCTTAATCCCATACCTGTGGATCAGTGTCAGGAGTCAGCCTGTAGAATGCACTGCAATCCCTTCGGGAAACCGGTAGACTAGCGCCAACAGAGCTGCATGTCAAACACAGAATTCGGCCCAGGGCCGTCTAGGCTGGAGTGCCCCTCTCTCCCCTCCCAGTCAGTGCATTGTTTATATAATCAAGGTGACACTGTGGTAGAGGCACAGGTCTGATACAATGATATGTTTAAGTATTAGCAGCTGTCTACAAATGGGCAACACAAGCACTAGGTTATCGTGTACTGTGCTCCTAGCCTTGAACATAATATACTGATTATATGTCGAGAAAAGGAAAACTAAAACAAGCAACTCATGCAATAAGTTCCTAGAATAAAATCATGCAAGCAAAGTGTGTAAAATGTCACTGCTAAAAAGCACTGCAACTAGAACATGTAAAGTACAAAATATAAAATGAAGGTAAATATAGGGAACCAACTTAGGTCCAAAAATACCTCACTTCACCCTCCCCTTAGCTGTGAAAATACAGGTTCTAAAAAAATCTATATTGTCAAAGAAATAAAAGGAATACAATGTTCACTTTAACAAGCAAAGCAAAGCAACTGAATTAAAAATGAGCCTATTAAAAACATAAATAAATAAACAAAATGTACTAAAAACGAGAGCCGAATTTCAAAGTTAGTGGAGGCTTCCAAGATGTCATCCATATTATCAATTACAAGGGAATCCAGAATGAATCCCTCTTCTGCAGATGACAGAACCACAAAGGCCTCACTGAACAAGTCAAAGGAACAAACATGGTCACTATCCTCAGCCACCGCTGAGGTAGTAGCGCCATGTATAGCATCTGCAGTAGAAGAGCCGGAATTAAGGAATCTTGGAGCTGCAAAATCTATAGCCATATAGAATGGCTCATAAAAGCATACTGAAGTGATGGCAGTCTCATAGGACAAAACCAAAAATGAGCCCTTGCTGGGGCATCAGCAGATCTATGGCCATACACTGTACCAATTGCATTGCAAGACAGCCATCAAGTGCACGCTCAAAAGGGCACCAAAGACAGGGGAACAACGCCTGAAAACAATAGAACTATACTCGCTGAAATGACAAGTTTTCATTTAGTTCCTCCAGTAAAGGTACATCAAAGTACTGTATCATGCGTTAATAATACAACTCGTAATTTGGTAGTTCCATCACTATTTGGCCTTGAGGTGGGGCATCCATTGCTGAGCAGCAAAAATAGTACCAAGATACAAACAGTTAGGAATAACACAAGTGGTCTGACAAAACCAGACCCATCTGCTTTAAAAAAAAGTGCACAGCACCCGCAGTGTTGGAAGCATTACAAATGTGACTCACAAGTTCACCAAAATGTCAAGGAAAGTTGTTGTTTAACAGCGACTGTATTTCAGAGGATAACCTTGCAAGTTGCAGTTGAAAGGTTTCACTGGCAGATGTAAGTGCCAAGTTTGTAAGAAACAATAGTGCTTTCAGGCCGCTCGGCTTGTCGAGATTACCATTAAAGGTAGGAATGGAAGGCTATAAACTAGCTACTGCAATCTCAAGCATGGGAGGAAAGAGTACATTATTATTGCAGGTCACCATTTGAGGAATTACCATGTAGGGGACTCCTGTTCTCATCTCACAAAAGCCTTGATATTCAGCATCAAATAAATTCTGTTTGTAAGTAACTGAAACACTGGGCAAATCAAGGAAACTGGTAATGCCTTCAAGTAACATGCCTTATAGGCCACAGGCACATTACACGCTTCATACAGTGTCATCTGTTTACAAATCATGGGGTATGTTAAAGAAATTTTGCATTTGTTTCCACTAAGAAACCCCTCTTTGTCACCATGTACACATCTGTAATCGAAGGTTAATTCCCACACTGCTTCACATCTGCCTATTGGAAAATGTTTCAAGCATGATGTAAACTTAAACGTTGAGACTGGCAGTGAGATACCTCCATGTATTAGCCATATGCTGGTGGTGTTTTGGCTACTGTGAAAGGTAACTTCTCTAATTTGTCTACATTAAGCATTGTATATGGCGCCTCTTTCTTTGCCATTATTTGTTGTTTATGTGTCAGATTGAAAGGCAAAAACAGTTCTGATGCATTCATGTGTTCCAGTGCATGCATTTTGATTTCAAGACTTGTAATGTCCAACTCAATAGCATACACTTTGTCCACATTGTAAAAAAGACATGTAATTTTGTATAATAGCAATTGCAGAAAATGCAATGTTATTTAACATGCAAATACCAGTGGACAATATATTAATTCCATTATCAACAACAGCCAATGCCTTTTCCAAATTAGCCTGATCTATTTGCCTTAAAAGACCTGCAGGTTCAATTAGCAAAAGCTTCCAAATTTAATTTTAGATAGCATTAAGGAATCTTGTGGAGCATGGTGATTGAGGACCTAAAAAGGCACCTGCAAGCCTTTGTAATTGGATAGGAGAGAGAGGTGTTCTTTCTCTGTTGATAGAGTGAAATGTTGTGGACGTAACTTTCCTGCGCTATAAGTAGTGAATACCCCTGAGTGCTGTGAAGGAATAGAACGAGGGTCCAGTCTGATTGCTTTAAAACCCTGCGAGGAGTTTAAAAAACATACATGACAAACATTTGTGTCCCCGGCTATAATACCCACTTGTAGAGTTGAATGTACCGTTCTGCACCATACCACTGAACTGTTGTTCAGTGTAATTTACTAAGTGCTGCCAATTTTCAAATCATGCACTTGAGGGGATAGTGGGCACATTAATTTCTTTAATTTTTGCTACACCTAGGCAAGTGGTCTGCTGAACGTTTAATTCAGAAATATAATCTATAGTGGTACTAGACTCACTTTAAATAAGGCATCCATGCCCTGCACTTGTCAATGTTCTGTTCCCCAAACTGATTTTAAATCAATTGTTTCTTTCCAATAGTCATAGCCTTTAATTTCTAGTTGGCAAATGAGCACATTTGAATACATTAATTTTGTGTGGGTGGGTCAGCATATTTTTCCTTACTTTTCAAGGTGTTAATGTAAAATAATAAGACATAAGATGTGAAGTATCATGCCCAGAAAAATATGTGAACTTTTCTAAATATGTTTTGGAACTTCCCACTGGTAGAGTCAGGCAATATTCCCATTGTGTATAATTAACAATTGTACACAGAATACTAGCTCTATGTAGCTAATGGTGTGCATAGTAATGATAAGAAAAAATTTCACCATCATTTCAGAATTCATATACATATGCTCACTTTGAAATACAGTGTAATAGTCAAGCTCAGTCAGCACTGAAGAAACTGTTTTAATGTCCCATCCATCTAAATTTACACCTCGGGTTATCACATAATTCATAGCACCTTTCAAAACATATGAAATTTGTCTAGTCTCTGTAGGACCAAAAATATCATAGGGGACCGTATCCTAAACAATTCCAGGTTCCCATTGTATATAGTTAACAATTGTACAAAGAGTACTAGCTCTATGTATCTAATGGTGTGCATAGTAATGATAAGAGAAAATGTCACCATCATTTCAGAATTCATATACATATATTCACTATCAAATACAGTATAATAGTCAAGCTCAGTCAGCAATGAAGAAACTGTTTTAATGTCCTATCCATCTAAATTTATACCTGGGGTTATCACATCATTCATAGCACCTTTAAAAACATAGGAAATTTGTCTAGTCTCTGTAGGACCAAAAATATCATAGGGGACCGTATCCTAAACAATTCCATCAGTAACTGGAACAGCAAAAATGTTCACAAGGAACAAGTCTCTTCGCACTTTGTGAGAAGACAAATGAGCCTTCAAACCCTCAGCTGCCAATTCTACAGAAGAGTGCTCTGGGAGATAATGCCCATTTATAAGCAAGAAGAAAAGAGTCACAAATACAGTCCACAAGAGTGGGGAAATTAATGCAAGTGTAATCCACAAGTATTACCATGGAAGGATCAGATATGTGTGTTTTAACCAATTAAGAAAATCATGTACACTTTGCAGTGTGAGATGAGTGAAAAGAGAAGAAGTCAATGTCGACTAAGTAACCAGAAGTGGTCTCTGCAAAGACAGGAGCCTCAACTGCTGAAAGAGAACTGGTAGATATCTCCAAAGGTGGTTCATCATAAACAACCATGTTGCTTTCAGTAGTATAAAACTGTAGACTTACGTCTGATGTATTTCTTGCATGTGCAGTGGTAACAGGAATTAACAAAAGTTTATTCTCTGCCCTCCCCAGTTTGGGGGAAACAACATTTGTGTTGCTTAATGCTTGAAGAGGTATTTCCTTTAGGGTAGTGAGAGGTGTTAGGGAACTACCCAGGAGTCCTCGTGGCTTACTGGGAAGGATGGGCCAGATCATCAATATTACTTGATCAATGGAGACAAAGCGTTTGTCTTTACAACCAGCCAGTTCTGGCACCCTGAATTCCAAGGACTGACACCAGTGCACGGTATGATGGGCCAAATCCTTTCCTCACTGCAATCTTTTCTCAAACAGGATCCCCAACCTTTGGAATCCAGCCTGAAGATGCTGGTTGCTCCTTCACTCCTTCAGTGGCATATGTTGGAACACTCGTCCCAGAAGTCTTGGAGTTCCTGTAAAACTGCAAAGCGTTCACAGGTCAAAAGGTGTATCTGCTGCCATTCTCCTAGGACCATCAAGATCTGGACCAATACATATGGATGGCAAACAGATAAGGGGTCCGGCCACCCAAAGATCATCTAGACAAATTAATGCTTTCTTAACTCGCTACAGGTGATGGATAGACTATAACCTGAACCTAATACTCTAGCTGTTAAGGATTGTTTTAAGTCTTGATTTTTCATCTTCACAATCGATTTTCCTTCAGGATGATATGGAGAGGAATAATGTACAACTACATCATCCTTGGTGGCAAAACAGGGCCCTGGTCTGTGTGGAATGAAGATACTACATATGTCCGATAAAGGCTTGCAAATCTTTAATAACAATGAAAGTAGCAGATGATTGATGTTGCCACACCCAGAGGAATCCAGAGCAAAAATCTACCACAAGTAGAATGTATTTGAATGCACCAACCAAATTTAAGGGGCCTCCATGGTCTAGATACACACATTGAAGCGGTTTGTTTGAGGCTAAGAGGGGTGTTTGCTGTGGGCGTGCAATGGTAGAATGGTAGAGCTTTTATTTCGTTGACTGATGTTACAAATAAGGAGATACACCTTTGTCTGTTTGTACAGACCATGCTACCAATAGCGTTTTGTGCCAAGAGCGTGTTTATTTTCCATGAAGTAGTGAAAGCATATGCAAAGGAAACACTTAGGCGGTCATTACAAACATTGGCAGTAAAAGCTGCTTACCGCCGTGCAGAAGACCGCCAACACACCGCCGCGGCTGCGGAATTCCGCCACAGCTATTATGACCCACAGCACGGAATCCACCAAAATTCAGACACCCACACAAGTCCGCCACACCAAAGGTCAGTGATAAACTGGCGATAAGAAATCCTCCACCGTCACGCCAACAGAAATACGTCCACACTATCACGACACACGAATCCACGCGGCGGTCTTTCAACCGCGGAATTCCATTGGCAGTACACACCGCCATGCTCAAAATACACACACTCTTACAAAACACAGCCACATTGGAAAATTCCAAATACACACACCTGATAGACATACACACACCACTCACACACACCCAATACAATATAAAACACACACCCACATCACCCACAAACCTCTACGACCAGAATCAATAAAAGAAGGCCACAGAGAGACATACAAACTACTACCAAGCATCCACAGGCACACAATACCATCACCCACAGAACTTCCACGCATCTCACACAACACACCACTACATATCAGCACACTTATCACCACACACACCACCCCACACATCACCCACACCACCCCATGGCACGGCAGACACCCCAGGTTCTCTGAGGAGGAGCTCAAGGTCATGGTGGAGGAAATCGTCTGGGTAGAGCCACAGCTATTCGGAGCACAGGTGCAGCACACCTCCATAGCTAGGAAGATGGAGCTATGGCGAAGAATAGTGGACAGGGTCAACGCAGTGGGACAGCACCCAAGAAATAGGGATGGCATCAGGAAGAGGTGGAACGACCTACGGGGGAAGGTGCGTTCCGTGGTCTCAAGACACCACCTTGCGGTTCAGCGGACTGACAGCGGACCCCAACCTCCTCCCCCACAACTAACAACATGGGAGGAGCAGGTCTTAGCGATTCTGCATCCTGAGGGCCTCGCAGGAGTAGATAGAGGAATGGACTCTGGAAAGTCAAAGCTTTACTATTACATCCCCCACCCTACCTGGGAGGGTTACTGTGCGACAGGGGGCGGACAGGCCAAGGGAACCCACTCTCCATGAGGCCCTCTCCTCCATCATGGGAGCCTACCACCACTCCCAGGAGACGATGGCAACGGTACTGGCCAAGTTTAAGTAGACCCAGCGCCTGCAGGAGGAACAGTATATGGGCTTCAGGGAGGAACTCAGATCCATCAGCTCCACCCTGGGCACCATCGTAGGGGTGCTGAAGGAAGTACTCAATACCAGGAGGGACACTGTGGCACAACAAGGGGCCCCTGACACTAGCATGGACAATGAACTGACCTCCACCTCCGCCGGCGCTAGTGGACAGGACTCCCCGCCACAGGACCATCACTCCAGCACCCCACCCCCTGCAGAGGGAGAACTACCCCGCAAACGGTCCCTGAGATCCAGGACAAAGACAGAGAACGATGCCAAGACCCCTGCCAAGGAATGAGACCACCCTGAATGTCATCTTTCTGTCCCACCTTGTCACCCTGTCCATCCTCAAACTACCCCAGCTCTACTTCCTATACCCATTTGGGCAATGCACCTGTGAGACTAATAGACTGGACTCCTCCATGGACATTCCTCCACCATCAGCCCTCACCATTTTATAACTCCCTCCAATATTGAGCACAGAAATAAACACCCTTAAGCACAAAACAATCTGGAGTCTGTCTGTGATTTCGAAATAGTGTATTAGCAATTACAATGACAAGAAATGAGACCACCCTGAATGTCATCTTTCTTTCCCACTTTGTCACCCTTCCATCCTCAAACTGCCCCAGCTCTACTTCCTATGCCCATTTGGGAAATGCACCTGTGAGACTAATATACTGGACTCTGCCGTGGACATTCCTCCACCATCCCCCCTCACCATTTTACAACCCCCTCCAATATTGAGCACTTAAATAAACCCCCCTGAAGCACAAAACAATCAGGAGTCAGTCTGTGATTTCGAAATTGTGTACTAGCAATAACAGTGACAAAATGCTCTTTCAATTGTAATGTCAACATACCTATGTCACACAGCTCTAGTCCATGAGGAAACAATGCAGATGTCACACAGTGGGACCCACATCTGTGAAATCGTAAGGGAAAGTGACAACTCAGTGACCACACACTGGGTGAAAAGGACAGACAGTAGAGAGGTAGTAGTGTTAAAGTACATGTAGTAGGCAGGTCTGTATTCTTACCTGTGTCTCACAGGAAATATTGCAGGATCACCGAGTTCCTGTTGTCCATGTCCTCTTCTTCTGCTTCATCGTTTTCGCTGTCCACAGGCTCCACAGCTGCAAAAACACCTCCATCTGGACCATCCTCCTGCAGAAAAGGCACCTGTCGTCGCAAAGCTAAGTTGTGAAGCATACAGCAGGCCACAATGATCTGGCACACCTTCTTTGGTGAATAGAATAGGGATCCACCTGTCATAGGGAGGCACCTGAACCTGGCCTTCAGGAGGCCGGAGGCCCGCTCTATTATCCGCCGAGTTCACCCATGGGCCTCATTGTAGCGTTCCTCTGCCCTTGTCCTGGGATTCCTCGCTGGGGTCAGTAGCCATGACAGGTTGGGGTAACCAGAGTCACCCGCAAATGGTGAGGGACAACTGTTAGACACGCACTAACCTGTAGGGATATCCCCAGACCCAGACAACCATTCCCACTGACTTGCTTCCAGGTGCTCACCTAATAGCCACACACGGTGCCTCTGGAGTTGACCCATTACATAAGGGATGTTGCTATTCCGCAGGATGTAGGCATCATGCACTGAGCCAGGGAACTTGGCATTCACATGGGAGATGTACTGGTCTGCCAAACATACCATCTGTACATTCATAGAATGATAACTCTTCCGGTTTCTGTACACCTGTTCACTCCTGTGGGGGGGTACCATCAATGGCACCTATGATGTTGGGGATGTGTCCCACGGCATATAAATCCCCTTTCACTGTAGGCAAATCCTCCACCTGAGGGAAAACAATGTAGCTCCGCATGTGTTTCAGAAGGGCAGACAACACTCTGGACAATACGTTGGAAAACATAGGCTGGGACATACCTGATGCCATGGCCACTGTTGTCTGAAAGGAACCACTTGCAAGGAAATGGAGCACAGACAGCACCTGCACTTGAGGGGGGATTCCAGTGGGATGGCGGATTGCTGACATCAGGTCTGGCTCCAACTGGGTACACAGTTCCTGGATTGTGGCACGGTCAAGCCTGTATGTGATAATCAAATGTCGCTCCTCCATTGTCGACAGGTCCACCAACGGTCGGTACACCGGAGGATGCCGCCATCTCCTCACATGTCCCAGCGGACGGTGCCTATGAAGGACAACAGCGAGCACAGAGTCAAACAACTCAGAGGTACGTACCCACAGTTTACACAGAACACCTATCATACACAAAAGGTGGCCTGTATGTGTGTTGAGTCTAGGCCTAGGTATGAGTGACGCAGTTGGAAATGAAGCCATGTGGGCCCCTGAAATGGCGGCTGCCTGACCTGTAAAGTGGGACAATGGGATGTGGGGTAACTGCGCTGGCGTTGTACACCGTCGCAGTAGGCAGTCGAAGACCGAGGCGCAATGCTGCATTGGTTAACATTGGACCCTATGGGTCCCAGGAGCCAATGGCGATGTACGCCGGCGGTGACGGTACGCACCGCCGCGGACGTGACCGCCATTTTCTATCACTTCAATCACTCGATACCTGATCTTCGACAGGAGAGGACCTACACTGCAAGTGCTGCTGTGACTTCGGTCTGGAAGAGACAATGGCTCGAATGTCTGGGGAAAGGGCCCCTGCCTTCACATCGGAGGAGTTGGAGAAACTCATGGATGGGGTCCTCCCCACAGTACACGCTACTCTACGGTCCTCCAGACAAACTGGTAAGTACACTGGGAGCATGCTGTATGGGCTATGCCTGTGTGGAGAGGGCTGGATGTAAGAAGGAAGGGGGGAGAGTGCTGCGTGCATGAAAGACGGTGAATGCATGTGCCACATGGCAAGGGTAGGGATGGGGGCCAATCACTTCGACGGTGCAGTTGGTAATAACTTCTCTTTTTCCCCTGTACATTTCATGTAGGTCAGCGCCCACCAGAAGAAAGATATTTGGCGTGCCATCGCCAAGGACGTCCGGACCCTGGGGTCTACCACAGACGGAGCACCCACTGCCGGAAAAGATGGGAGGACATTCGCCGCTGGAGCAAGAAGATGGCGGAGGCTCAGCTGGGGATGGCCTCCCAATGTGGGAGGGGTGCCCGTCGCACCTTGACCCCCCTGATTTTCAGGATCCTGGCAGTGGCCTACCCGGAGTTGGATGGGTGCTTGAGGGCATCACAGCAGCCACAAGGGGGTGAGTACACTCTCATTCTGCTGACTTTGTGTGCAGTGGAGGTGTCTGGGTGGGGGAGGAGAGCTGTGGGTTTCCCTAGGCCAGGGCGAGTTCCGTAGGCAAGGACCCTCCGTATGTCAGGCCATGTGGCACCCCAGCCCACCTCTGTAGAGTGCCAAGTACAGCTAGTCATGCCCCTATGTCATCTATGTGTGCAGATGTCGTCCATAGCCTTGTAGGCCATTTCCCATAAATTGAACAGTGGAGCCCAAAAGCACGGCGTAGTGCAGGGGGCTTCTGTGTCTGTCGTGTCCGCCAACGGTAGCGGTAATGCATGCACTCAACATGTCTTTCTTCTGTCATTCCCCCCCCCATTTTGTGGTCTCCCTGTTCTTGTATGCATTAGCATCATCAGGCGGAGGAGCAGTGGCAACGGAGCACGAGGGAGCTGCATCCCACATGGCCCTGGAGGGCGACACTATGGAGTCCGAATTCACCAGTGGGACGGAGGGCGAGGGGAGCTGACACCAGCGACACGGACTCGTCCTCTGATGTGAGCTCCCTTGTGGTGGCAGCAACATCTGTGCCTCCCGCATCTACAGGTACAGCCGCCACCCCCCCTACTGTCGCGTAGGCTCTCATTATCCTAATGAGACTACTGGATTTTTGAGTAGCTGGGTCGTTCACGGTGTGGGGAGACTAAGTCTAACCCACGGCGAAGGACCCCTGTCACCCTCAATCCGGTTTTGCTCCGGCTAACTAGCAGTGCCTCATCTCTCCCATAGGGAAGAGATGATTGGGCAGCCGAGCGCATGACATCTTAGGGCTTCTCAGGGAAGTCGTGGTCACTCAGATCCCAACCAGTCCTCTCATACAAAGTGCGGTCTCATATATGAATGACAAAGGCAGTTTGAGTTTTAAAGATTGGTTTAATAAAACAACTGCATTTTAGATAACAAAGCGTGAGCCGCAATAACCAGAACCATACAACACAGTAGGATTGAAATAGTAACGAGGAGAGTGAAACATAAGAATAACGCTATTATAGTGCTACTAGATTGCATTCTCTCTTCTAAGTTCTATTTTGAGCACAGCATGTTAAGCCCTAAGCCTGCCTTTTGGGTTCCCCCGGGAGGACATCAACCCTCATACCTGAGCAAAGGCCTGTGATCTGGATCAGCATCTGCAACAGGGCAGTCAGCCTAGTTGAAGTTCCCTGGTCGGAATCTCCCTCTTACATGTACCAGGACTAGGAAGTGTTTTTATAACTAACACGCCGGTGTTCTAAGAAACGTCCCTACGTAAGAATGTGTACTTTCTACGAACCCTAAAGACTAAACTTCTACCACGTCTATCGACAATGTACCAGACTGTATCCTTGACTGAAGCACAGAGTGAGCAAGAATGTATTGTTTGAGGACTCCGGTGCTGAAGTAAGCTAAACAGTGTGATAGAAGAAAATAAAACAAGACCGTGAAACTGGTTATTGAAAAATAACAGTGCGAGGCTAAATAAAATGCATCTAGAACAAAGTGCACAGAGGCCTAATGCTTTAAGCAAACGCGCAAAGGCTATATTAAAAATGGCTACACTACACTACCAGTACCGTCCTCCCAGCAGCCCCTCAGCCCTTGCCCTGTGCCCACTCACCCAGGAGGGTGGGCATCACCTTCGCCCCAGGCACCTCAGCCCCTGCCCCAGTCACCCCTGCTGTCCTCAGTGAGGAGGCCATTGACCTCCTCAGGTCCCTCACTGTTGGGTAGTCTACCATTTTGAATGCCATCCAGGGTGGAGAGAGGCAGTTGCAACAAACCAATGCATTCCTGTAGGGCATTCATTCTGGTCAGGCGGCCCTTCACCGAGCTTTTCAGACTCTGGTCTCAGCACTGATGGCAGCCATTGTCCCCGTCTCTAGCCTCCTCCCTCCAACTTCCTCAACCCAGACCCAATCCCCTGTACCTCAGCCTATCCCAAGCACACCTACAGACCAACATGCACACATGTCAACACCCAAAGGAAGCTCAGGCAAACATAAGCACCACACATCCCACAGGCACTCATGCAAGCATCACACACATGCAGACACATCAACATCCACTACCTCCACTGTGTCCCCCTCCTCCTCGTCTCCCTAATCCCTCCCAGTCTCGTCTACACTCACACCTGCATGCACTACCTCTACAACCACTACGTCCCTCTCCAGAACACGCACCACCACACCCCTCTCACGTGCAGTCACCACCCCCACTACCATTCACACGTCCCCTGTGTCCTCTCCCAGTGTGTCTGTGATGCCCCCTCCCAAGATACAAAAACGCAGGCAAACACCCACCCAACAGTCATCCACCTCACGACAGCCTCCAGCGCATGCACCTTCACCCAAAGTCACCAAACGTACACCTCCTACAACCACCACCTCTTCCTCCACTCCCAAATCCCCTCCAGTTACCCATCCCAGTGTGTTCAAAAAACTTTTCCTGTCCAACCTTGACCTCTTTCCCACACCTCCCCCACCCTGTCCATCTCATAGGTCCCGAACTAGCACCTCAGCCACAACATCTCCGGGACCAGTGGTGCCTGTAGTCACAGGAATCTGGAGTGCACCGGCCACCAGGGCAGCCAGTGTGGCACGGAGCCACAGCACAGACAGTCCCCCACCTGTGAAGCATCAGAAGTTGGCCCGTGCCCGGCAGGAGAGTGTGAAGACTCCAGCCTCCAAAGCCGCTCCCAAGTGTCTTGTTGTGAATGTGGAGTCAGCTGTGACACCTTCCAAGGTGGGGAAGGGCCACAAGAAACCCGGCAAGTCTGGGAAGAGCTGCACGGCAGAGAAGACCGCCATCATCCCCGCTGCCCAGGAGGCCACCACCAGCACCAGCCCAGCTGCCCAGGAGGCCACCGCCAGCACCAGCCCAGCTGCCCAGGAGGCCACCGCAAGCCACCGCCAGCACCAGCCCAGCTGTCCAGGAGGCCACCCCCAGCACCAGCCCAGCTGCCCAGGAGGCCACCGCCAGCACCAGCCCAGCTGCCCAGGAAGCCACTGCCAGCACCAGCCCAGCTGCCCAGGAGGCCACCGCCAGCACAAGCCCAGCTGCCCAGGAGGCCACCGCCAGCACAAGCCCAGCTGGGCCATGAAGGACCGCCAGCAAAAGACCCGCTGGGCCATGAAGGACTGCCAGCAAAAGGCCCGTTGGGCCATGAAGGACCGCCAGCAGCTGAGACCCTGCAATGGAGACCGCCATCTGAAGCACCGCTGAACAGGGCACCACCATCTCAAGCACCGATGACCAGGGCACCGCCATCTCAAGCACCGCTGAACAGGGCACCGCCATCTGAAGCACCGCTGAACAGGGCACCGCCATCTCAAGCACCGCTGAACAAGGCACCGCCATCTCAAGCACTGCTGAACAGGGCACCGCCATCTCAAGCACCGCTGAACAGGGCACCGCCATCTCAAGCACCGCTGAACAGGGCACCGCCATCTCAAGCACCGCTAGCCCATGAGCGGCAGGGGCACTGACGCAACTGAGTCCGTCACGGGGTGAATGATGCTCTCTGGGCACCATGCCCCCTCCAGAACCAGTGGAGACTGTCATCCACTACCTCTGTCCTTAACAGGATGAAGCACTCTGGGCACCATGCCCCCTCCAGAACCAGTGGAGACTGTCATCCACTACCTCTGTCCTTAACAGGATGAAGCACTCTGGGCACCATGCCCCCTCCAGAACCAGTGGAGACTGACATCCACTACCTCTGTCCTTAACAGGATGAAGCACTCTGGGCACCATGCCCCCTCCAGAACCAGTGGAGACTGACATCCACTTGAGAGACTGTGGCTTTGCACTCCCCAGGATTGAACAGTGGGCAGACCACCCACTGTAGAGACTTGAGAGACTGTGGCTTTGCACTCCCCAGAATGGAGCAGTGGGCATGTGGCCCCCTCGTGGATTTGGCATCGTGCACTCAAGCAGCTGAGGTGCCCCCCCTTTCCCTCCACTTGAGGTGCCTGTTTTATTGGTATCTGATGCCCCTGCAGTGTTCTCTCCGTCATGGTCGGGGATCTTGTGTGGGCCTCGCCCATACCGTGTGGTCCCAGTGTTCCACGGACTATCTCAGTGCACTACCTGGACTACTATGCTTGGTATTTATTTTGCACATGGTGTATATATATATATATATTTCTGCCTACTTGCTTTTAATATATTACAACGGTTACACTAATTTTCTATTGTCTTTGCATTCTTCCGGGGGGGTTGGAGGGTGTTGTATTGATATGCATTTGTGTGTGTTGTAGTGGGTGAGGGTGGGGGTGTTGCATGTGTGTGTGTCCATGTTTTTTCCCTCCCCTGTGTCGTAGGTGCAGTACTCACCGTGGTCTTCGCGGCCGGCGTTTGTGCTCCTTGTAGAGGAGCAGGCAGACTATCGCAGGGAGAATTTGGAGTTCCGGATCCATGGTGTCCTCGTTCCTCGTGGGGTGTGTAGAGGTGAGCATTTTCCCTTCGAAATTCCTGTTTCCGCTGTGTTTTTATCCGCGGTGAATCCGCCCCGGAAAAGGTGGCTGATTGGCCTGTCATAATAGTGTGGGCGGTACATTGTCTCTCGCCTGTCTGTTGGTGGTGACCGCCGTGCTGTTTTTGTACCGCCGTGGCGGTCGGAGTGTTAAAGTGGCTGTCTTTGTTGCCGGTTTCTGCCACAGACGTAATTGCAATTTTTTTACCGCCGGCCTGTTGGCGGTTTTACTGCCGCTTTAACACCGTCTGCCAGGGTTGTAATGACCACCTTAGTGTATCAAGTGCCTGAGCCTGTGGCAGACTGTCTTTGAGCTCTGCCACCTTTACCCAAAGCACTTTATTTTTTATAGTGTTCCCTTTTGAGTCTCTGAATCCATTCAGGAGACAATAATTCAGGTTTTCATTGAAAGGCTGGACAAAGAAATACGAATCACACACTGTAAGAATGGGGAAATCAGGAGTTGTGTGTTTTAGTGCCAGAATCAAAGCTTTTAGTTCAGCCAATTGTGCAGTGCAGTTCTTCTCTGGTACATTAGTTGTGAGAGAATCTCTCTCACTGGACCTTTTGCTTCATGTTTCATTAGGTATTGTGGTTGCACTTGTGAGCTGGACCTTGTGGGTATACTGTGATAAGGCAAGTCCTTATTACAGCCGGTATGGCTGCAGTTTAGTGCAGGGGCTTGTGCAAGGGCCCATTCTGAAGCATAGGCTTGTTTACTTCTTCAGGAACAAGGACCTAGAAAGATGGTAATATTACTTCTTTCAGTTGTGAGAGGGTTCTAACAAACTCCGGTGGGCATTCTCTTTCAGTCAAGAGAATGTAATAGCTAAGCCTTAAATTCTCCCAGAATATTACTCTAATTGTGCAATTATGTCACCCTCAGTCTGTATATTTAATTTGTACAGTCTGTACAGTTGTACAGTCTGTCAGGAGGGGTGACCTACTGATCTGGGGTTTTGACTTCTGTGTAGTTCGTTAGTTGCTTTCACATCCGGAAACTCTTGAAGATCTATGTCTCGCTGTGTAGTGGAGTCACTGCCCATGCCATTTTCTGAAGTAACGTTCTCAGTATGTATAGCATATTTTGCTAATACTACCACAACTGTTTTCTTTTTTAATTGGGTTTTTGTTGTAGAGGTTTTTATTAAATTTTTATGATGATGTCAAACTAGCCTTGTGAGTCCTTTTTCAGTTTCACATACTATTCTAGTCTGTGTTCTGACAACCCCCCTCTCTCAGACTGCATGTCAGATGAGTCCTGAAAGGAACGAGAAGGGCATGTATCAGTATACTAGTACCTCTCAGGTTCATTTATTGTTTCTTTGTTTATCCCAACATTTTTTAGAAGACTATGGTGCTTGCTTGGTATGATCCCTGTCATAACTACCTTAAAGCTTTGGCTTATTTGTTCTGGCTCCCAAAGTATCTTGACCTACAGAGATAAAGGTGTCTGCAATAATTTCTGAGAACTCATGCTCCTGGTCTACCAATGGAATATGTGCGTTGGTGGATTGCCAGTGCTGTTGCTTCACTTTTAATATTTCCTAAAATATTTAAGGACACTGTGGCAAAGTTTCCTAATAATTTCATCCTCAGGTCCAGGGCAAAGGCAGCCCCGGATTCATTATGAACCTATTTTAACACACCAGCTAATACTGCGAGCAATGGAGTACCATGAGTTATGGTATATAGCACAGCAAAAACTATAACCCATGTACCATAGTCATCTATAGAGGGTACCATTCCAAGTGGCAAGCACATGGTGAAAATTGTATGTTTATCTTGGGGTCTCGGATGGGGAAACACTGCTTTAAGCTGGTTTGTTTTTGGAGCAATCCAGAACCAAATTTCTTCTCGTCCGGTGGGTACTTTACCCTCAATTGCACTGAAAGTTGCTAGGTTAATCCCCGGCATAGCTGTTAATGTATGCATAACAAAGTGCATTAAACATGTTTTATAATCTAACTAAATTATTATATAATGGGTGCAAATCGCCCACTGCTAAATTCTGTATGTTAGGATGTGGTGTGTAGCCAGCTAAAACTGACCACATGTCCCGTCATTACTGAGGGGACCCAATCTAATATTTTCTAAAACATGTGGCAGGGCATCTTGGAACCAATTTTGATGTTCTTGAAATAATATGGGTAATCAAAATCATGATATGGTTTGTATTGGCCTTGTATGTTGGCCGGTATATATGTGTGAAATGTGTTTGTATTAGTATTGACTGCAGGAAAAGTGACCCATGAGTAAAATACTTCAGTTTTGTATGCATTGTGAGCCTCAACCATGAAGGCAATATCTTCACCCCTATTAGGTAGCTTGTGTAAGTTATAAATGTGCTGTTACAGCATGCCTGCGGTTTGCAGGAATAATAATTGGATTTACCATTTCAGTGTATGGAATTCAATAAAGGAAGTACTAAGGGGGTGTCCTTTTAAATGTTCAAGCTTGACCAACCTGCTGACAAATGTAAGTGCTTCCTATAATGCTGAGAAGGGTTTAATCATTAACACCACAGACCTCTTCATTTTAAGTTGAATAGGGGACCTTATGCATAGAAGTGAAACTATTCGGGAGACCCATTAAATAAGTACCTGACCTATGAATAATGGTGGTGCCATATCATGCAGTTCCTACTTGGACAATAGGACTCCGTATTTGGATGACAGAATTTCAGAATGGGGGGGTCTAAGTCTTTCCACTCCATCAGGAGCTGTCGGCCCAATTCCTGGCTAGCTCACAGTACCTCACCTACACTCCTAACCTTAATGGGGTGAAAGGTGATTGTGGCAACCTAAACCTGACACTCTGACACCCAAAAAAGTCATGTAAACAGATCTTACCCTTTTGTTGTATTACTCATGCATGCCCAGGCAAAAACACAAGAGAAATGTGAGATAGTTTTTAATACATGTATTGAAACAGTTGTAATCTTGCATAGAGAGAATGAGCTCTGATAATTATGCAAATGAAACAAAGCAAAGTAACCAGCATTACGAATATGGTAAAGGACTGAACAATCCAACCATGATAAATGATTTCTAGATGTTCCTGTGTAAACCTAAGTCTATACAGAGAGCATAGTGGGTGTACCCTCTGCCTTTGCCCTATCTAAGAGGTTAGTCTCACCCTCAGACCTGTGGAACAGCGTCAGGAGTCAGCCTGTAAAATGGAGGACAGTTGCTTGTGGAAGCTGGTAGACTAACACTAGCAGAGCTACATGTCAAACATAGCATTTGTCCCAGGATGGTCACGGCTGGAGTGCCTCTCTTTCCTCTTTAGGTCAGTGCATCATTTATTTAATCAAAGCGACACTGTGTTAGAGGCACAGCGCTAATGCAATGATATGTCTAAATATTAGAAGCTGTCTCAGAACAAGCAATGCATGCACTAGGATATTGTGTACTGTGTTCCTAGCTTTGAATAGAATGTGCTGATTATGGCCCTCATTACAACCCTGGCGGTCGTGGTAGAAGTGGGGGTAATACCGCCAACAGGCCGGCGGTTACCACCATGCAAAACTGCCACTTCTACACTGTGACCGGTCAGTCTCCAGCCCGGCGGCCGTCACAAGACCGCTGGTGGTATCAGGACCCCGCATACCGCCACGGATTTTGTGGGGTTTTCTACTGCCACGAAATCCATGGCGGTGGGCACTATCAGTGCCCAGGAATTTGTTTCCTGGCACTGATAGGGGTCTCCCCCTCTCCCCTCCCCCACCCCAGAATCCTCCCCCAAACCCACGACCCCTCTACCACCCTCAAAGGTGGCAGGACCCCCTCCCCACCCCCACCCCCCCAAAAACATCCACCCCCACCACCTACATGCACACTCACACAACTAATACACATACACGCAGACATATACGCACACATGCACGGACATATACGCACACATTTCCCATACACACAACACCCCCCGCATGCATACACGCACTCACACACCCCCTCTACACACTCACACGCACACTCCCATGCACGCACACAACACACAACACCCTCCCACCCCCTCCCCTAACGGACGATCACCTTACCTTGTCCGGTGATCCTCCGGGAGGGAACGGGATCCATGGGGGCTGCTCCTCCGCCAGCTCCCCGTCACCAGAACACCACCACGCCGAATCCTGGGTCGTGATTCAGTGGGCGGTGCTCTGATGACGTGGCGATGGAGCAGCCTCCACTTCACCGCTGACTGCCAGTATGGCTGCTGGCGCCTTCCCATCCGGAAAAGGGCGGAGGGCTGCCAGCAGTCATGATATGCTGGGTAGGATATTGCCTGCACTGGCGGTCTTAGGCCCGGCGGTACCTCGGCGGTCTTGGAAAAAGACCGCTGAGGTCCAAATGAGGGCCTATATGTCGAGAAAAGGCTAATTAAAACAAGCAACTCATACAATATATCTTAGAATATTATCATGCAAGCATGTGTAAAAGGTCACTGCTAAAAAGCACTGCAACTAAAACGTGTAAAATATAAAATATAAAATAAAGGTAAAAATAGGGAACCAACTTTGGTCCAAGAGGGCCTCACTACAAAAGGGACAATAAAAAGCAGAAATAAATACAATAGTTTGCAGGAAGGAAACGTCTGTCTTTTGACAACTGGGGTGCCGCCAATGGTGAAAGCTTTTGTGAACTTTGAACTTGTAGAGGGGGACAGAGGGTGGCAAACTCAAATTCACAGGAAATGTTAGACCATCATAGAAGCCATCAGAGTAAAGGACGTGTCCGCTTAATTAAAGCATCATGGCAGACACTGTGAAGGTATATGAATTATATGACTAGTTGTTGGTGGAGGGAGGCTTACAGCCAACAAAGTGTAAATTTGACAGCACTCTTCTTGTGATGGTTAGAAGAATATAAGCTGCGCAAGGTACAACGGACGAAGAGGTTTGAGGCATATCTGAAAGCCAGTGAGGAGAAGTATTCACTTTCAAGAGATGATCAGCAAAGTTAAAGCACAGCAGAGGGCTGAGGGACAGAGTCTGCAAACATCTTGTTCAGGAATGTCAGCCAAGATGCGTTGTGGAATTGGGTGGGGGATGAATATGTGTTGCCAATAAGGTTATAGATGCCAGGGAGCAGATCTATCATTCTTACGCGCAGTGCAACGCTGCAAACCACCTTGCTGTATTGAGCTGCTTGAAAGGGCAAGAATGCTCAATATTTACCATTATAAGCCACATTCCTGTCTTTTCCTCGGGATGGCACACTTTTGGCTGCCTAGCCCCATTGCAGGCACCCTTGTGTCATGTAGCAAGGATGCATGCTTTGTAGTCAGGATTGATTATGTGAATGAAGGAACTCATTTCTGTACAAAAACAATCCTGATAGGTATTTTCCTATTTCTATGTGTGCTGCAAAATGCAGCACACATAAAAAGAAGAAATCATGAGGAGAAATAAATATATTTCTCCTCCTTATACCTCACCTGGGGAGGTGTAGCATTCTGACACATTCCCACTAATGGTAAATCTGATGGTACACCAAAATTGATGGGTGGTTGTGTAGGAAAACCAATGCTCCAACCATGAAAAACCTCCCTGCTGCAGAGTAAAGCATGTCAGTGCTTTCCACTACCTTGTGTTACTCTAGAATTATCAAACCATGCAGGGCCACCCTAAGTTGCCTTGCATGGCTTGATAAATCTCACTTAGGATTTGGGTTGCCCTTTCACCCTCTTGCTTGGTGCAAGGCGACTCAAAATCTTGATAAATATGGGCCCTGGTATTATACAGGGGCATAGCTATTGGTGCTACAGTCAGTGAACTAAGAAAAAAAGTGGTGGGTAGAAAGTTTGAATTCATCTCAACCATGTGTAATTACTGAAGGTTGCAGTCCAATTGATTTTTTAGCCCACTAAACTATTAAAAACAGATGCAATCTTTAATCCATTCAGATATGAACAAAAGAAACCCCAGAGTGGTTTCAGCTTTTTGGGCCTCCTCAATGAGGTGTAAGTTGCGTCCAAAGGCACAGTGAACACAGGATGCAGATCTGGGGATACCTGTGGCACATAGGTCAGTGGATGCATTGGCACCGGGGATCAGATGTTAGAGGTGTGCATTGCACATGCTGATCCAGACAGGAAACACAGGTATTGAGTGAAGTACTGTGATGCTAGCAAAAGAGTGCTGTCAGTCTGCCTTTGGGTACCACCCAACCCAGCATGCTTAAATACCAAAACCACCCTAAAGGAAATACAGTTTATTTTTGTTGGTGGTTGTAGCTTGGAGTGGGACCAAGATGAATTTTGTACTGCTATTAGATGGGATAAAGTCAGATGGGCCGGCTATGGTAGGACCTGACATAGAGCACAGCCCAAAAGGAAAGTTAGCAGAACTTCCATTGAAGCACTTGGCAGAACCACTATAGTCATGTTACTAATGAAAATGACGGTGCACAATGATACGTTCATGTATAAAGACGAAATCACACCACTTTTATCAAATTCACCCGTCATGAACTCTTCATCAAGCCTGACTCAGAAATATGTGGTCATGCAGGCTCCGAGACCTGGGACTTATGTTACTTATTGACAGATCACAGGTGGGGCAGCAAATAGCCGGTAGACAAATGCACAAACAGGAAACTCAGGTCAATCCCACAGATGGATACAGCGGCACCACAATAGTCCAATGAGATTGGCTCCATTTAAGCACATATGGCCTGAGGGGTGCACGCATGCCCAAAACACCCTAAAGTCAGACGCCACAGAAAGTTAGGAACACTCAGCCAATCAGAACACAGCATGCACAGAAACCTGATCACGTGCCCCTCATGTCACACATCTGAACACGTTACCCACTAGACCCATTGTGTCCACGCAAGGTCGAGGCCCACCTGCATTTGTTATCAGGGACCTTATCTACGACTCCAAGGCAGCGACCCACATTCTTTACCTAAAAAATAATTCTGTAATTGTTTTTTGGTGGCCAGAGAAATTTATCAAACATCGCTCAGATCGATTACACTTTGAGACAGCCGTCAAACCCCTTTTCTGTAACTGTTCTCCCAACCGTAGTGTTCAATTAAAACAACTCTTCCTGTTTCGCCAAACGCCTCTTGCCTTTTGTTTTTTCAAGGTAAATTCACATTCGAGCCACATTTTGATGAGAAAGTCAGGAGCTGATTGATACTTTGGACCTGACTACAGCCGAAAGAAGGGAACCCTGCCTGAACGGATTCATGTTTGCTCAACAAGGAAGGTGAGCAGATGCTGCAATTGATTGGAAGTTCAGCTGATTCTGTGGGGCGGAGATCCATCCTGAAGCCGCCTTTAGAATGGTAAGAGAGTACATAAAAGCTTAGTCCCAGCGCTTGGTGTATGGCAAACTAGAAAGAAGCATGATGTTACACAGATGGTAACTGGTTCCCTGGGTGTGATACAGGGTGGAGACTTCATTACTTTGACTGCTGTACATGACACAGATGGTACGCATAGACCCTTGGTGTGAGATAGGGCCAGCACCTCAGCCTTGAGAAGTGTTGTTCACTTGGACAGATGGACGTGACACAGAGGGTACGCATAGCCCCTGGCTCTGATGTAGGGCCAGCACCTCAACCTTGAGAGGTGTTGTTTACTTGGACCGGTGGGCGTGTCACAGATGGTACGCATGGACCCTGGGTGTGATATAGGGCCAACACCTCAATCTTTGAGAGGAGTCCTTCACTTGAACCACTGGGCATAACACAAATGGAATGCTTGCCCCTAGGTGTGGTACAGGGTTGAGTCCTTAGCGTTTGGACCACTGGATGTGACACAGATGGTATGCATGAGCCCTGGGTGTGATATAGGGCAGGCTCCACAATCTTTTTTATAGTCTGAAATGGTTTTCTCAGTGCTTCCACTTTCTTAACAATGTTGTTATCTTAAAGAAGTGAGAGGTGTTGCTCGCTTGGACCACTGGGCGTGACACAGATGGTATGCCTGACACCTGGGTGTGATACAGGGTGTGATTCAGACATTAGGGAAAAAGTATTGGATTTGGGAGATTAGGTGTGTCTTGTGTTTGGCCAAGAAGGGCCTGTGATTTTTGAGTTATTCCTTTTGTCTGCATAAGTCCCCACACCGGCTAAAAAACGTCACAAATGTTGCCATGAATGGCACACAGTGAGGCACACACATTTCCCTGGCCAAAGGAGGGAACCTTTGACACCAACATAATCAAACACATGAGGACACACATAAGGACCAAGTATGTAGGGCAAAAGAAGGATAGAAGAGAAGCGCTATTAGATCTATGGCCCATCTTCAAGGAGGCCCAGAGTGATAATCCTCTCCTACAGTCAGCAAGCAAGGCGTCCACACCTCCCCCGCCATATGCAGGAATAGGAGTGCTCTCCTCGATGCCTGCTATTTTGGCATTACGTTATACCAATCCACAGGTCGAGAGCGCAGAAGGGTCCTTTACCAAACAACGAACTGTTATGTCCAGGCATGACAGACAAACAGGCCAACAGGCCCAGGCAATCCCAGCACCACCCCAGTCCAGCCCTAGAGCTCCTTGAAGTTTGACCACCCACCCATCTCGTTAAGCACGTGGAACATAAGTGGCATGGAGAATATGCATTCCCACTGGTTCTGGTGAACACACTCAAGTGACAGGGAGATTCATAGTGGTTCTAGACAATAAGACAACTAGTAGGTGTGAGGAAAGGGGTCCCAATCTCCTGGGATCTGATGATGAGGAGGGAGCCACAGGGTTTGCTCAGGTAGCGGAAGAAACAACAGAAAGCAAGTTTGAGAGAAAATCCCAACCAAGAAGAACAAACACAAAACTCAGAATGAGGCAACTTCAGTGGGACTTTAGAGGAAAGACAAAACTAAGGAGAGAGAGAGAGCTCCCGGGAAACACAACGAGAAAGTAGAATGGGTGCCCTCCACCTGAGGAGAGTGAGGGTAGGTACAGAGCACAGTTTTGGTAACAGTCAGAGCAAAACTAGAGGAGAGTGTTTTGGCTGGGATCTGAGAATCACAGGATCATCAACATAGGAAAGGAAGGGATTGTCTAGGAAATAAGAGACCAAGGCAGCCTGATGTTAGTTGTTCCCTTCTGGAGACCCTGGATAAGATGATGAGGCTTACCCTAGGAGGTTTAAACACAAAAAATGAGGGACAGGGAGATTAATGGTCCAGTGTATGGCCTCCCAAAACGACTTAATACAAATACAAAATACACTGTTACCCAGAAAAAAGAAGCAGAACACAGGGCAACCCTTATGCTAGAAGCTAGTGCCCTTACACATGCAATTGGATGTCATGCTTCATCATCAGGCAAACTCCTCGTCAGACCTGCGTTGCAATGTCTGACGGGCACCCCTGTAAGGGGGTTCTTTGCCGGAGATCTTTTCTCAGTAGCACTGTGCCGTAATGAAACAAGCGTAGAGAGATCGATGCCCACCTCCAGGCACTACAGAAATTAGGAGAGAGAGAAAAAGAATAAAAATTGGCTCAGAACCCTAACAGGACACCACATGACTGACAGATGCCAGCTAAAGGCACATCACAGACAAAGGTAAATGAGCTTGAGCCAGTCCTCGCAAAATCTCAATCCAGAAAAACAATCCCAGGGAAACCCGAATGCACCTTACACTCAGCCACAGGGAAGTCAGTCCACCGATGCACCACTGCAACAGGGATCAGGTAGTTGGACAAACACATGGCAACAGAAACCACAGACAGGGAACCTATCCTAACAAGAATGGTAACTGTTTTGGGAAGTAATGCCTTCACACAAACGCATAACCCAAATGTGCAGTAAGTTAAACCCCACTATTTGACACATCCATTTCAAGCACACCTCGAAATTCGCTGTACAAAAGCTCAAAAGAATGACCAATGAGACAACATTAGGGTTTCAATCCTTTACTTGAATTTGGGAACCTCAGGGCTGCTGTATGTGTTTTGTCAATCGGGTAGCCTCACTAGAGCATAGGCCCCCCTTTGCTGCTGATCCCCCAGAGCGGGTTGGCTGGCCAAATCCGAGTGGGGGGCAGGGTTGCTCCCTTACTACTGCTTAAATGTAGGCACCCAGGTCCTTGCACACACAAGTGAATTGGGGCGGGTTCAGATCAACAGGTCAGAAAGTTTCATTCGTGGGCACACGGCGCAGGACCAAAATTTCTTTATGGCGTGTGGGCCCACCAACGCCCCCAGAAAGCTAAAAGGCCACCACTCAAATGGAAGCCCACTTTTTAGTTCCAAAGCAAAGCTGTCCTCTAGTGTCGGGAGCCAGGTTTCCCGAAAAGCCTGGGATATTGAAGACCCAGGACCCTCCACAGCGCACACACAAAATCAGAAGATTGGGGACACCATTACCATCATTTGGGCAAATTTCAGCAAGTTCTTGGCCTTGCACAGGACTCTCAATGTAGGGATATTTTGCCTCCTCCTTTACCTCAATGTTCTCCCAGTAAACGAAGTCTGTTCATCGGGTCATGTCCCTTCAAAATAACGAGCGAAGCAGGCCACCGGTTAGAAGTTCCTGGCCACCGCCAGGAGCTGTAGGTCTAAATATCCTGGGAAAGATGTGGCTGGAGGGGGAGGGAGGTGCCAGAGAAAATGGAGTAAAAAAGGATCCATCACAGGTCTGAACAGAATAGAACACAGAAATATGCTCATCCTGATATCAGGTCTAGCAATCAGCCAACACACAAGACCTTACACACACTGTCTGGAGAAAGCAATGTCGGACACTGCAACATCAGAGGCAGATGGGAGTTGTGCAATAATGCTCCAACTACCTCCGGTTCACGACAATTGAAGATAACAGATCATGAAAAGATATAGGGACATGCCCTAGAGATGGTCACGTTGCACGCCACATGTTGGGACTAGACCTCAGGACACGTTGTGATCGCCAAACAACATTTGGTTGCGACATTGTCATGTGTAGGTTGAAGGACACTGCCTGCACTGATGACACCCCCAAATGCACTCTAGGAGTGATAGGATGCTGAAGGGCTGGCAGTGCTCACGGAGTTCTAGTTAATGACTGAATCACCCATATACTCAAGAGATCCCCCCATACATAATGATTTACTGTCATAGATCTAGTCAGGCATTGGTGGGGAAGGCCCAACAACCCATAAAAAATGAATACGCTCATGAACAATAACCTACTTTTTCAAAATAGATATCTCAAGTTAGTCGACCCTCCGGTGCCCCACCAAAATTGCACGAATGAAGTGTGGAAGAAACACACTCCCAAAAAAAAGCACAGGAACCCATAAGAAAGAATTACCGACAACCCAGGCAGGGATATAATGTTTTGTAAAATAAACTAAACCTAGCTCTTATCCAACAGGTCTGCAATGGAGCATCGAAGTGAACCATCTCTACATTAGGCAATCACTTTTTCAGTGACTAAATATTATTACTCCCAACAGGTTCAAGAACTGCGAGACAAAGTCCAAACTTTTTGAACTGTTAAAACTAAGAAAACCCCAATCACCAGAGGACTACAGCCATCTCCCCTGTATTCATCCCAAGACCTGCAATGAAAAATAAGTTATATATTTTTGCACATTTGTATATCCTCTGCTTACTATGGGTGCTGCTGCATCCATTCATTTCCAAAGAACTGCCTAATCAAATGGAGTTCATCCAGAAATTGTCACAGCACCTGCGTAGGGACCTCTCCCATGTCACCTATATTTATTCCGCACCCAACACTAGCATTCCACACGTGTTACACAGCACCCTCTTACACAACACATGGTATCAGCACATGACTAATGTGGGTTCTGAGGCATCAGCCAGGTCATTTTACATTAGTTCACTGATACTGCATGGAGTAGGCACAGACAGGCTTCACTTGTCCCAAGAGGTAGCCCCTGAAAAAGCAAAATGCATTCTCCACCTATACAACTCAACCGAGGAGAACCTCATAGAGTAGTAGTGAAGCTGACTGGATATGAGACCAATCCCACAGCACTATACCTTTTTTGAGGGGAGGGTTGAATAGCAGCATAGATACCCCATGTCAGGAAATCTGGGCTACTGAAGAGGATAGATACATGGATAGAAGGGAAGGGGCTACCCCTAATTGTACGGAAACTCACACCATATTCTTTGTGTTTCAGAGGCAAAAGAATAATTCCACTGGGAAAAAACGAAAACTGTGACACAATCCTGCATATTGTGGACATGCAATGGGGCACAACTACACTGATGAATACTTACTGGCAATGTGGCGAGTTTGCCTCCACTCAGCTCCTCCCTGAATGGCCTTAGCTTCCTCATCACCACACACACCCTGACCCTGGTCTTTCCCAGAGATGATGTGTCAGAGTTGTACCACACCCGCTAAAGAAGAAGACAACTCTGTTGCATTAGGGTAAAAGAAAAAGAACTGCTGAATATTTTGGCTGGGCTCAGTACAAAGACATTCCAAAAAAATATCAGACTGTTCTCTGATGCACAAATATCAGTGGGAGGGTTCATACCCTTCTTCACCATGCAGACAAAAGCGAACGCCCATGGGTTACAAATAACCAGGTGGGAAATGCGCAAGATGATGAACATTGCTGAGCTCTACCTTAATTTGATCAAGGAGGAACTGAGAGTCATCCACCTCATGGCAATGCAACATCTAGATGTGTTGAACTTAATGACCACAATAGCGGGAGGAGTGTGTTTCAATACATGAACAACGGGACTGACTTTTACCGTCCCAGCATTGCAAAGAGACATGTGTGAGGAGGAAGGTGCCCCTGAGCAGGAGAGGTTCACAAACTGGTTCTCCTGGCTCCCCCAGTGGCTGACCAGTCTATGCACATCATTGTTGCCTGTTTTTATACTAGTATTGGTTTCCTGTTGTAAAAATGCATTTCCAAAGATAGGCTCAGTGATACCACAATAGTGTAATGAGATTGGCCCCCATAATGCACAGATAGCCGAAGGGGCGCGCGCATTACCAAAACACCCTTAAGTCAGATGCCACATGAAGTTAGGAACACTCAACCAATCAGAACACAGCATGCACAGTACATGCCGTGATCACTATATGAAATACCGCGCAGATCGATTGTACTTTGAGACAATCTCAGACCCCGTTTTTGTAATTGGTCTCCCGTTCATAGTGTTTAATTAAACCAATTGTTCCTGTTTTGCCAAATGTTTCTTGTCTTTTGTTTTTTCAAGGCAAATTCACATTTGAGCAACACTGATCCGCTCCACTACACCGGTTAATTTTAAAGCCGTGCCCAGTGGGTTTTCCATCAGGGGCATGCTCCCATACTTAGGGTCATAATTGAGAGCCCCTAGTGCCTCCTTGAGCCACAGTTACGTCATTTGTTTGATGCTAACGTGGCCCAATGAGACCAAAAATGCTGCGCCATATTTACAAAGTGAGGCAATTCTTGCATTGTGCAACTTTATAATGCCTTATGCCACATTATGGCTGCGCCAGGCATAATGTATGCAAGGGAGGGTATTCCGGCACCCGGGGGGGGGCTGTAAAAATGGCACAAAGGAATCTATAAAATTTGTTTGTGCCATTTTTACTGGCATTTTTTAACGCCTGCTAAGAGCAGACATTAAACAGAGGCTCCCATTGAATACAATGGGCCTCTGGGTGCTTTGCAGAGTTAGCATCATATTGTTTTACTCTAATCCTGCAAAGCACCAGACAAGCGTAAAAAATTATGACACTAGTCACCCTAACTACTGCCATGGTGCGCCGTATTTTAATAATGACACTACCATGGTGGTGTTTGGGGAGGGGCTGAGCGGAGCAAGAAAAGTGGCACCACCTTTCATAAATCTGCCCTATGTTTACAATTACAAGAATAAGCATGGGCAGCAGCAAAGTTGTGGTGATGTTTGACTCTACTCTTATACAGTCAAGCAAGGGAGCAAAATACTATAAGCCAGCACTGAACAATTACTTTTGCAAGCTGATGTGTGCACCAAGCGATCATACAGCAGCTATCAGTGTGCACCACATCAAAATGTGGCAGTTAATGCAATCTGAAAAGAATGTAGAAGGATGTTTGAGTCTTTTCTTCCCTGATGCTGTGCTTGTGCCAGCCCAACAAGCCGCTCGTTATGCCAAGAGAGCTGGAGGGAGGTCCACAGGATTGTTGCGGGATTGCCGTGGGACCGCAGTTCTGGGCCCTTGATTTGGGTAACTGGGTGCTCACATGACAGCCCCCAGAGGACATGTAAGCGGTTATTTTTCGGAGGCACCATCAGCATAATTGCATGATCAAAAAGCTCCAACGCTAGGCATCTGCGTTGTCGATCTGCCCTCTGCCCTCCTGCTTGGCCTGCTCATAGAGACGGGTAGGCTTCGGTATTCGGCAGGGCAGCAGGCGAGAGGTGAAGCCACTCCTGGAGCCCTTAAAGGTTTGGGGCCAAAGTTGTGTTACTATACGTAGGAGGGCCTGTATGGCTTGTATGCATATGCATAAACTGTAGACATGCCAGCTATGTCCTAGGACATGCTTTCCCTTGATGTTTCTTCTTCTTGGTGTACAGTTTCTTTGACAATTGTTTTGCCTGACCTGTTAGCCCTGAATAATCTTTGTCATCCTTGCAATGCAGGCCTGCATGCAGTTTATGACAGCATATTTACAGTGTGCTTACTGCATTTCACATCTCCAGTTTTCATAGTCCTTGTGTGGATGGAGGCGACAATGACAGCAAGACCAGGGGATGAGGTAAGTGCCATTGATGCTTGCAGTTTGCTGTATGGTGTTGCGTCCTGCCTGCTAAAGTGTTTTTTCTAGGTGCCTGTGTCCTTTGACACTTTTGCTGACTTGTAGACTGTTATATTCCTCTTCACTGTACTGCTGGCCTTAGGTATCTAGGAGGCTGCTTCTTCTGGTAGAGAGATGCTGCACAAAGGACTATTCCACTCTCTGATTTGGAGACATTTTAGGGTGCCAAGCAATCTGTTCTGGCCAGCTGACATCCTGGTTTGCACCTATAGGGACATCATGGTTAAGAGTAAATGCCCAGGTGAGGCATCAGCACACCCTAAAACAACGTCGATCGATTTGATGCTTCAGAGGGAGATTGGGGTTGTTGCCACAGAAATTAAGACGACTCAGAGGAGACTCTCTATGGGTCCCCGGGAGTTGACATGCTTATCACTATGCAATTCTACTCTGACGCTGAATGGCAGTGCCTCTGGAGGAGCTGGAAGTGCTTCCGAGCTGGGGCTAGTGGTAGATTCAGCCTCCAGTGTGTTTAATGCATTCAATGTGACCGCTGATCAAATATCTGATTGACTAGCTCCAAACTGTTTTTGGGCGGGCGCGCTGGTTAAACACCAGGATGGGGAGCACCAGCAAGCTGGCAAATGAGAAAGAAGGGTTGTCCTTCGAAAACACGTGAAGAACAGTATTCCAGCCAATACCTCGCTTATTTCCTACGCGCTGAAAGTCACAAAGATGATACCGCCCATGACACAAAGCCAAGTTGGATGGCACTTTTGTTAGAAGACCTAGTAGGCAGAGTTAAAGGGGTCTTAAAAGCAGAACTTACACCCTTCTTGGCTCAGTTGAAAGCAATTGAACAATCATTTAAGGACATTGTCAAGCCTTCACCATTGTTACCGCAACACGCACTCCACTCAGACCACTCAGGCCCTTCAGACCTCACAGGTTGCTGTCAATAGTGAGAGCAGCTTCTCACAGCTATCGAATGAAGCAAGGCATGATAGGGGATTAAAATTAATCAATGTGATCAACAAGGTTGTAGCTCCAGGTACTAGTACTGCCAGCACCTCAAGAACACATGGTAGTATCATTCACATGGTAGCATCATTCCTCCAAAAACATGGAATAACTCAATGGTGGGTCCAACATAGGGTCATTGCCCAATGTTAATTTACCATCAGGGTGGCACACTGGAGGAAAATGGGAGTGGTCTGCCCCGAGGGACCAGGAACCTCCCTGTCATCAATTTACCCCTGATGTCATGCCCTTATGTAGCAGTTTTGACAAGAGTCCCGAGTCTGGGTAAGGAGGAGAATGAATCACATGATAATCTGACCAATAAGTGTTTGAACTAGCTCACAAAGAACAAGAACTTTCCTACCTCTCTGGCCCACAATATACTCTTTACGTGCAGAGTACGGTACATCGGGAGAAGTAGAAAGAATTGCCTGGGAGACTGTGTTATAGTCAACTTTAAAGATCTTGAGCTGGTTCAAAAACTGTTGTTCGATACAGAGAATATATGTGAAGGGCATGCTAATATCAGTCTTCTTCCTCTGGGGTATTTTCACAAACCACCATGTGGCTTAGGCAGGGCCAGGCAAACTCTCTTCCAGGCACAATTACCCATAAGCCCACGCATTCCAGATACTATCGTATTATGGCCAGTGAGACAATATAATGCTCTGGTGTCTAACTGGTTCATCCCCTTGACCAGGTTGATTGACTACTCAAAAAAGAGGTTTCACAGTGTTTTAATTGTAAGAAGAACGACACTGATGGCCTCTCTAATGGCAGGTATCCAAAAATGGGGAGCAATAGTGGGCCAAACCCCCTTTCATCAAGGAAGCCTGACCTTACTCTGGGGGTAGTGGATGGTAGAGTCACCTTGGGGCCATTAACAGACCATGCCTAGTACGATTCCTCCCCTTTACTTAGATTGTTCGAACCAAGGGGGCATCATGCATCCTGGAAAAAGCTCACCCTCCTTTTCCAGGCCCATATGACCCTACACAATCGTCAGACCCACATGGCAAGAATGCGCAGTCTTATATGCTCACAGAATGGGGAATGCAGAACTGGAGGCTTGGTCAGCAAGAAACTTTAAATTCTGGTCAAATCTGGTGACAGTAACCACTTGGAACATCACAGGTGCCTGCCATAGGCTAATGAACCAAGACTTTCAAAATCTGGTTGCGCCCTTTGATTTTGTTCTGTGCTCAACAAACATGGATGTTAGATCCTTTACATATAAACGGTTTTAACTCCCTGTTTCAACCCCCCTTGCTTCTCTTTCAGGAAGGGCACGTGGAGGCCTTGCCACGTTTGTTGCCTTTAAAATTCCAAATGTACATGTTGTCCAAAAATGGTCTTCCACACAGTTCTTGGTATTGCTGATTTCGTTGACAGAAGAATACAATATCTTGTTGATAAATGTTTATAATAACTTACTCAACCATGAAGTAGAAAAGGGAATGAGTGATTTTAATGACTTTTTAAAATGTTTTTTTACCCATCAAGGAAAAAATACAATCTTAATATGATGGAGGATTTTAACATTACTCTGTGTCCCATAGGAGATAATCACATTTACAGCTTTTTACCAGATGAATGTAAAGACAGGGCACATTTTAAACTTACCAGGTTGGGGGCCATTCTGAACATCCTAATCTTGAAACACGATCTAATAATTCTTAACGAGACCCAGTTAAATAGCATTGAGCAGATTCCAAATTCTTGTGGGTCACAGGGAGTACAATAGATTTTATATTAATATCTGCAGGTGCCCGGCCCATAGCTTCAAATTTAAAAATATTGGCAAACTGCATTAGCCACTATACCTCTGTATGTTTCATTATGGAGATAAAAACGACCAAAATTCCTGCATCCGTGCAATGTAACATGGGCCTCCCTGAGAACAAAGTGCTCCAGATTTAATGGGCAAAGATCAATCCTGTCAGCTTCACCAAGAAAATTGTTCACGATCATATAGAATCTATCCTTGCATGCCTGGATTAGAATTGCACTGATACCTTAGTTTTATCAGAATTCAAAAGCCTATGTGAGGCAATTTCTGATGGTTTGGTTATTCATAATTCCCAGCCTGGGATATTTCTACATCGTTGGTTTGAAGCAGCCTGTTTGGCCGTGCGTAAGCACTTAAAAGGGGTACTCAAAATGTCACTGCATAATCCCACGGGCTAGGCATGAAAATCAGTCTGTTTTGGAGGAATGGAGGAGGTTAATAAGAGAAAGGTCTTGGAAGAGCTGACCCTTCCTTCATCATTAAAGTATAGTGCAAGTTTTTGGGCTGTTATAAATCATCCTTTCTTTTTTGAGTGCAACATGCCCAAGCTGGAAGTTACAATCCCGGAAGCCCATTGGGTGGCACACTTTAAGGGTGTTTTTCAACCTATAGAAAGTGACCTGCCTCCAAATGGTGCTTCTAATTGTTTGCTCCAGCCAGATCTAGCTACAGTACCCATTTAATTCCCTATAGAAATGAGTGAGGTACTTTTTGTGTTAGATAAATCCACTCCTGGAAAAGCCCCAGGACCAGATGGGGTCCCAGTTGACATTTCTAAATCTAATACAGATTTATGGGGCCCAGAACTGACAAACGTTTTAAGAAGTGACTGTGGTGGGTGGAAATCCCTGACTCATGAAGAACAGACATCCCCATCTTCAAAAAGGGAGATACATCATGCCCAGCCTGCAATAGGCCAATCTCCTTAGATGCAACAGTAAAAATCCTAGGACAGATGATTCTCACCCGACTCGAGACATGGGCTGGAGAGAATAAGGTTTCAATGCTCATACAGGAGAGTTTCAGGCCAGGCATAGGGACTGTAGAGCAAACATTAAATTTAAGTTTGATTACCATTAAATATGTGAGGGCAAAAGGGGGCTCCATTCACATGGCGTTCATTAACCTGTCAAATGCCTTTGATCTGGGTACCAGGGACAAACTATGGGAGACCATGAATAAATTGGGGGTGGAACCAAATCTGCTCACTTCATTGAAACCCTTACATCATGACCTTAACGTTCCGGTCCAATACGGCCCACAAGGGTAATTAGCATCTCAAATAAAGTCCTTGAGAGGAGTTAGACAGGGTTGCATTTTAGCACTTTTTTTGTTCCTTATATATATTAATGATATCACAGAACATTTATCACGGGCAGGGGCGGACGTTACAAAGTTAAGGGATTATTCTGTGCCAATTCTTTTGCACGCTGATGACCTGGTTCTGATGGCACACACCCCAAATGCATTGCAGAACTTATTAGATATTTTTACTGAACACATGGAGGGTTTGGAACTGAAAGTAAATTATTTAAAAATTGTAAACCATGACTTGCGGGCACTACGCATGAAAACTATGCATTTTAGAATGGGGGCACTATTTTAAAATAAACTAATCATTTTAGCTATTTATGTATTGTTTTTAGTTCATATTTAGGGTGGAAATCAGACATTCTCATGAAAGCCCAACAACTGGGAAAGAATGTGGAGGGCATTTTTCTATTTGCTAGGTCATTAGGCCACAAGCCTTTGGCAGAGATGATCGCCTTGTACAAAGCCAAATGTATTGATGCTGCCACCAATAATCATAGCCCAGGGGAGGTGGTGATCCCCGGGTCTAAAGGGGGGTCCAAAACTGACCCTCTTTACATTATTTAGTATGTGGGAGTGGTGATCTTCGGAGTGCCAGAAGGCCACATGGCCCCCATTCATAATTCATTGTAGCCGTGGGGGTTGGTGGTTGCCAAGGCTGGGGGGGGGGAGGCTGCTGGCCCTCCAAAAATATTAAAACCCTTTTTGATGGTAAAAAAAAGAGGCAACATTAGTTTGAGCTTGCAGACTGTCTAGCTTTGGAAAATACGGACAAGTTACCTTGGTTGACGTACGTAAAATTGGGTTTTCATAAACTAGGCTTAGTAGAAATGTTAAATTCCCCTGCATATTTTCCACCAAATGCAAAGTTGATTGTAAAATCTATGTATGCAAATTGTTGTGTGGAGGAGAGGCTATGAGATGTTTTGGACAAGAAAACAGGTGATCATTACTTGCAGATTGTCACAGTTAAATCTTTTGAACACTACCTGGGACGGACTGAGAATGCAAATCATCAGCTTCTTTTAACATGTTAGACTTAATTTAATTCATTTTAAAGTGTCTTTTTTCGTTACATTTCTCGTGGCAGCGGGAATTACCCCTATGTCATTGTGATAATGCCACTAAATTAAGCACTTGTCACTTTACTTTATTTTGTTCGCTCTACGAAGGTCCCAAGAAGCACCTTTTTGATTCCATTGTTGCGACTGGGGAGTTTAGGCAATATCGACCTGCAATGTTATTTTAACAAAATCTAATCATGATAGATTTGTGCCATGCAGTGTTAAACTTTAATAAGAGTGCAATCCAAATTAGAGACCGTTATGAGTTTGTTAATTTAAACTGAGGTTTTGTCGTGAAAGAGTATTAACTTTTCCCCGATTCCTAGGAATTTTATTGAATGTGATTTTTACATGTTTTATTGATTACTTGTGCTAATTGTATGGAATTTTTATGTTTTGTTATGTGTTACATGCTTTTTATGGCACGCTGCAGAAATAAAGTTGTGATGACTGACTATGATTCAGAGGGTCAGTGAAGGCTCACTGTTTCTTAAGATTCACTGTTATTTTTTACTTATGTATAGGAAAGGATTAACTATCCCTTGTGGGAGTCAATTGTGTGATTGCTAGATTTATTTAAGGAGAGGTGAGTTGCACCTTCTTGTGGTGCAGTGAGCACCTGTATGATAAAAAAGCCCTACCAAGTATTCTGCATCCTGTGAATTTTAGTGTTGATGTCCCTATCAGTAGACTAAAAGGCCTTGCCAATGATATCGTATTGAGGCTCTTCAAGTGTTCTGAATATTGCAACAAGGCATTGCAAGCTGGTGGTGTTGGAATAGTTGAGTGTAAGCCGGGCCCAGGTTAAGGAGAGGTGACAGGTTGCTATGAAGCAGCCTTCTCAGCCTGGCCTGGCTTGTTTACTCAATGTCTCGGACTAGCTCTCACTGCCACATACAATAATGTTACATAGTAAGTAAGAAGAGGAAGCAAATCTTTTCCTGCTGCTGCTGAGACAGTGTGGTACCACGTAGCCCTATCTAGGTCATGGCACTTATTGTCAGGAGAGGATCGCAGTGCGGAAAAGGGGCCGGGTGGTGCATGGCAGACAGGGGGTCGGGGTGTTACAAAACCAAAAAAATGTAATGAAAAAAACCTTACCTTTTTGTCCTGCTCCGTACTTCGCTTCAACCATCTAACCCTACACTGGACTCAGGCACAGGCTCCTAGCTTGCCCTTCGTCCAATCCTAACGCTGCTGGCAGCATGAAAGCACCCAGCCAGGACACTCCATGGCAGACTGAAAGTCTCTGCCTGCTCTCTCCAACCCAACAACGCAGTGCTGGGTTGGAGAGAGCACAGTGCACATGTGTGTTTGGCTGGCCCGAGTATTTGTGCACTTCCCCTCGTCCCCGTCACAGCCCCAAGGCCCCACCCCTTTTCCATAAAATGATAATAAACATAGTTTCTTTTTGTTTTATAGTAAAAGTGTGCAGCAGTTGGAAGAGCCAAATGTGTCCAAAAAATAATTACTATTGTATCCCCACTACACATATATTCATGCTACAAAATTAGAACAATGAAATTTCGTATGACAGTGAGAGGTGTCTCAGTGGGCTGATCAGCCGTTGCAGAGATGTTTATATAAGTTGTATATCATGGCATGGCTGATTTGGCCGTTCATACTTATAGGGTTCAACAATTTATTGCCATTGATTGTTTTAGTATACTCTGGTGTTATGTATGGCTCTCATAGATGACCGTTAGCATGAATCAGTTGGTCAAACTCCAGTCATTCACTGATTTAACGGAACAATTGTGATAGAGATAACATTTTACTTATACATTAGAGGAATAGAAGTTAGCATATGTCAACATATAAATCTTCATTTAAAAGCCTAACAGAGAAATTAACATGAAATGTAAAAATGTGCATGTTTGAATTATGGCAGACATTGTGACATCCATTCGTATTTTACATTGCGTTTTGCCATAAAAGATGTTGTGCATTTATATTTGAGTGAATTACTGACATGAATTAATATTGAAAGTATTATTCTTAGAAGAATAGTAGAAATTAAGTATATTATGAGTATTAAACGAACATGAATTAATCATACTTATATTGATTTAAAAGAATTTATTAACATGAGTTACATGTGTGCAGAGAAATAAATGCATGTTTAAAACACTTCTGATGTCGTAAATAATGTTTGCAATTTAATAATTTGCTTTGCATATTTGATTGAAATTGTAAGGTACGCAATAGGATGTATATGTATTAATTACATTAATAGGTATTTAGGTTTTCGTAGCTAGACTAGACCTGAAGATTCATTTTTGCTACGGTGGTGACATGGTTCTGCTGCATTACTGTGCAGAGTTCCTTAATTGCATTTGTCATCTCCCTTAGTTTGTCTGCTGTAGCTTTCTGTCCTTCCTGCACTGTTGCATTCAGCTGGCACTTGTTGTGACTGAGAGACACCAACTGCCTTTGCATTGATTTCCTGTGCTTATATTTTAGGTGCTGCACCTTTAATATGGATGCCTTTAGACCACCAAACAGAGAGGGGCCTTCACCTTCGTCTGACGACTGCTCTACATCTCCTGAGGAGAGTGTACTGGTGCTGGAAAAGGGACTGATGTCTGTGCATGCATTTACCATCAGAAGGTGGTGTATGCACATCTTCTGGCAAGTCCTCAGAGTCCTTAGTAAACTCAGGGAGTGGTTGCCCTGCGTCTGGTTGGTGCTGGTGTAATGGACACGATGATGTTGGTCTCAGACCGTGGCTGGCTTTCCTAATTTCTCTCTGTTTCTGTTTGTGCTGCATCTGGTGCAGCAACATCTGCAACATCAATGTGATGTATGCAGTGCTTGAAATGGAAAAAAAAAAGTGCTGGTACTCTGTGCCAGAGTACCTGCTTGTTTCCGAGAAGTGCCGGTACTCTCCAATTAAAAGTATTACGTTTTTCCTGAGATGTGCCGGTACTCACGCTCTCAAAATAAAAAAGTGCCGGTACTCAGTACCGGACAGTACCGGCCCATTTAAAGCACTGGATGTATGTCAGCTGAAAAATACTTCTTTCATGTCTAAGTTCACAGTTACAATTTTTAGTAAACAGTTTCCCTGGCATGGTGTGTTTAATTGTCATGCATATTGTCTCTGTATGGTTATACACAATGCTGTAATCTTTGTACTTGGTGCACTATTGGAGTATGGACTTCTACTCCCATAAGGCATTGTAGGGTAGCATGGAAAGTGTGGCATGGACTATTTTACACAGTGCATAATAACATGTAATGTAGATTTTCCTAGTAATTTATGAAGGAAAGTCTTAATTTTATTAAGACACGGAGGCGAGTATTATGCAGTAGTCTTTTCTTTATTTTTAATAGCAGCTCCAGTCAAGATCAACTACAACTCCCATAAGGCAAACCACAAGTAGCCAATGGGAGAACAACAGTAGTCCATAACAGTGCACCAATCACCGCCGTATCCACGGAATAATACCCATCTTGACTGAAAACAGCCCTCTTTTCTTGTGCGAAACTCAATGGAAGTAATCATGAGCCGAAGAAATCGCAGATCTATATAAATTAATAGTACGAAAGGACTTACCTTTACTGGCTTCCGACGCCAGAAAATTGACCATCAAAGACACATCCGCTGTAATGGGATCAACTTGTCTTCCCAAACACCAGCAACACCAGAGAGACCAAGCTGATCTATAAGCCTTCTTTGTTCCAGGAGCTGTAGCCCAGTCAATGAAGGCTGCAGCTTCTGCCGAAATTGAAACGCTAGATCGGGATTCCCCGAAATTTTCCATGCCGATAAGATCAGGAACTCTTGAAGAATTAAACTGTGACGGAGGCCTTGATGATTGGTCAGGAGATCTGGGAAGGAGGATATCAGAATCGGGGATTCGATTGACAGTTCCAGGAGGGAAGGGAACCACACCTTGGAGTGCCAATAAGGAACTATGAGGACTAGAGAAGCTCGTTGACGTCTGACTTGTGCCAGAACTCTGGGAATCAAGATAAAAGGAGGAAAGGCGTAATTGAGGGAAGACGACCAATCCTGAGTAAACACATCGAAGGCTAGAGCTAGAGGATCTGGAAGCCAGCTGAAAAAACATGGAAGTTGAGCGTTTAGCCGTGATGCAAAGAGATCTATATGGAAGGTTCCCCACTTGCGTAGAAGGGCGTTGAACACCTGTAAGTTGAGCATCCAGTCGCTGGAATCCCTAAAGAAACAGGAGTACCAGTCCGCTACCAGATTGAGGTTGCCCGGAAAATATTCGGCTTGAACCGAGATTTTGTTTTGAAGACAGAACTCCCAAAACCCTTTTGCTAATTCCGCTAAAGGTTTGGATTTTGTGCCTCCTAACCGATTGATGTAACGCACCGCCGAAATGTTGTCCATTCTGAGCAGACCCGAACAAGAAATCCTGTCTCTTGCGAGGCTCCTGATTGCAAAGGAGCCTGCAAGCATCTCTAAACAGTTTATGTGCAATTTTGACTCCTCTAGAGACCATGAAACTCCAGTCGAGATTGCACCACACCGGGCTCCCCAACCCGTCAGACTTGCATCTGACTCTAATACAAGATCTGGGGCTGATGCAAAGATAGTTCTGCCGTTCCAGGCGTCTAAATAGTCTATCCACCACTGAAGTTCTGCCCGTGACTCTTGATCCAGAGCTATAATATCTGAATAAGCTAGACCTTTTTGGATATGCCGAATCTTTAGTCTTTGTAATGCTCGCTAATGCAGAGGACCCGGAAAAATTGCTTGAATTGAGGACGAAAGCCGACCCACAATTCTTGTTAAAGACCTGAGGGATATATAAGAACTGCGAAGAATCAGGAGAATTTCGGACTTTATGGATTTGATCTTTGATGACGGTAGAAGGAGAGTAGCTGATATGGAGTCTACCAAAAAGCCTAGGAACTCGATTTGTTGAACTGGATCTAAAGAAGATTTCTCGTAATTTACGATAAAACCTAGATCCTCTAACAGAGCGCAAACTAGACGCACTTGAGACAATAGCAAGGTGCGAGTATGACTCATGATCAAAATGTCGTCCAAGTAAATCACCAGGCGAATGCCTCGAGCTCTGAGAAAAGCCGCCACTGGCTTCATTAATTTTGTGAAGCACCATGGGGCGGAGGAAAGGCCGAAAGGAAGAGAAGTGAAACTAAAGTACTGACCTGCCCAGTGGAATTGGAGAAACTTCTGCGAGACGGGATGAATGGGAACTGACAGATAAGCATCCCGAAGATCCAATCTTACCAACCAATCGCCTCGAAGAAGAGTATCTCTGAGATGAAGAATAGTCTCCATCTTGAAATGCCGATAAAGAACGAACTGATTGAACTGTTTCAGATTGATGACTGGACGCATTTTCTTGTTCTTTTTCTGAACTAGAAAAACGGAACTGAGGAAACCTGAAGGATCTAAAGAACAAGGAACAATAACCTGTTTTTGCAGCAGAGATTGAATCTCTAACGAGATTAAATCTGTCATTTGATCTAAAAACTGAGGAGGGGGAGGAAAAACCTCTTGAAAAGGTTCTGAAAAGAGTTCTATAACATAACCTCGTACTGTGTTTAAAACCCAAGGATCTTTTGTAAGATCCTCCCATCTTGACAGACATTGCGCAATGCGACCTCCCACCACAGGAGTAAAGGAAATCTGACTTACCGAGTTGAGCCGCACCTCTGGTGTTACGGCCTCCTTTTGCCCTGAAGCCCCTGCTTCTTTGGGGATAGAATTGAGGCCTGTAATCTTGATAGGTGTTCTGGTAGGAACCGCAGGAACCTTGGTTGGCGTAAGTTCGGCCGGCAAAGCGGTTCCTACCTCTGCCGGCCCTGGTGAAAACCCGAGAAGCGAACATCTTTTTCAAAGATTGCTGCGCCTTATCCAACGACGAAAAAGTGGTCACATACTTGCTTAGCTCTTTGATGAAGGAATCACCAAACAGCAATCCTTCTGCTTTTACCCCCGGATCCGAACCGGCTAAATTAACCAACTTTGGGTCCAACTTGAGCAAGAGTCCTTACCTCCGCTCATGAGTAATGGAGGAATTAGCATTCCCTAACAAACAAACAGCCCGCTGCGCCCATAAGGAGAGTTCTTCAGGGTCAATGGCCACTTGTTCCAGCCGAGCTGATTCCCGCTATATCAAATATGCGTGTCAAGGGACCCACAATGTCCAAAAGCTTATCCTGACATGTGGACCAGGCTTTATCTACCCCTTTACGGGGATCTTTACCGTATCTGGTAAAGAACGTCAGGAGTGAAGAATCAATCGCTGGAGTCACCGTTATCTTAGAAGACAGAGCTGGGCGAGGACACTCCGATTTTAACGTCGCCCGGACCTGTTTATCCAAGGGGGTTCGAAGTCTGGCAGTGACGTAGTTCGCCACATGTTCTGAGGGGAGCCACTCTGTGGAATTCGGATGTTGGATATCCCCAGGGTCAAACATAGGTACCCCTTCAGAATCCAGAATGGCTGTGGACTCCGAAACATATTTGGGCTTTTTGGGAGGAGGAGGGAAGAACAAGTCTCCAACGTCTTCATCCAAACTACCGCATCCGACTCAGGAGCATTCATTTCATCATCTGTGTCCAAAATTTTTGTTATTTTAATAGGGGATGATATGTGTTTGGTTTTAACCATGCATTTTTTCATAGACTTAGCTATTAACCCCTCCTTACTAGGAGGCCCATGAGGAACCACGTCCTCGCCATGTGTGAAACACTGTCACTTCCAGTTAGCGTCGCTTTTTAATTTTTTGAAGGGATTTGACGCTTTCTGCTTTCCCCCGCAGAATGGGCCAGCATGGTCTTGGACACAATATTAACCACCGAATTTTCCAAATTTTTTGAAAGTTTTTGCCAAGAGGCAACCATAGCCTGATCCACAGAAGACTGAATAAAATCATTTAAATGTTCCTTTAAAACATCTTCCTCCTCCTCATGAGTTAACTGAGACTGGGTACTATCCATGGTAATATCAGAAAAACAACCCTTTAAATCTAAGACAGGCAAGGGTTAAATCTCTCTCAAAGAGAGGAAAGGAGGTATCCGGCCCCGCCCAAGGGCGGAGTTATCCGCTAAGAAACTGAGCCGAGAGCTGAGGAAACTGACAGAAAGCCGATAAGCTTGCCACGACGAGCGTCTGTTGAGCCACTGGAGCAGCGCTGAGGTAAGCGTGCGATTTCCTCAACGCGCATAGGCTGAAATATGCCAACGCGCGCTGAGGAACCTCAAACGGTCACAGAGACCGTTACTGGCCGCGCGCGACCAAAAAATCAATATATAACACCTGCGGCTGACAAGCCTAACTAACAACCCGCATAGAAAACAAAAGAAAATACCTCTAAAGCTTAACACGTACTAAAGACGTGCCGACATATAAATTGAAAGGAAAACGAATAATACTTATCTTGACTGAGGAGCAGCAAGAAAAGAGGGCTGTTTTCAGTCAAGATGGGTATTGTTCCGTGGATACGGCGGTGATTGGTGCACTGTTATGGACTACTGTTGTTCTCCCATTGGCTACTTGTGGTTTGCCTTATGGGAGTTGTAGTTGATCTTGACTGGAGCTGCAATTAAAAATAAATAAAAGACTACTGCATAATAGGAGCCTCCGGTCTTGTCATAAAAGTTCTCTATCTGACAATTTTTTAATGCACGTATGGTGGTTCAATTAATTACTGCCCTCAACTTTGCTGGTGCCTGGTGTGCCTGAGGTGTCAATGTTGATGACACAAACTACTGCTTCAGGCTGCAGTGTTGACTCCACCATGTCCTCCAAGGGGGTGGATGGTGTCTGGGTAGATGGTCCTTTGACAGTGCTCCTTGCCTCCTTCAGCCTGGTTGCTACTCTCTCCATAGCACGTGAACATAAATCGTACCAGCGCTTGCGGATCTCCTCAGTTGTGCACTGCGCAACACCCACCGCACTCATTGGATGTCACTCCACAATTTTCTCTTCTCACTCTCTGGAACATGGAGTGCGCTTTGGTATAAATAGCTATTTGGGATTCACAATTGTGGTATTCATGCATATGGCCCTAAGAGAGAATTCTTTTTTGGTGTCTGTGCTGCCATCTTCTTTACCTCTCCAAGTCTTCTGCCAAATTTAGTCTTTATGTTGTGAGTTTTTCTTTAGTTTTATGTCCTGTTACTTATGCTGTTCTGTACTAATATGTTTGATAAATTCTGAACTGCTGACCTGCCCTATGTGCAGCCCGTGATGCTGCTGTCTACTGATGCTGAGAAGCTGTGAACGCTCTGACTTGACGAATATTCCTATCTGCTGTCCCATAAAGTGAGGTATAATCTAAAATGTGGTTTCTTGTTTCCTTTTCAGCTTAGATGATTATACCAGTGAATTTTTATAGTGTTACCCTAGTTAAATGATTTTCCAAATTATTTTTGTCCCTTATTTTGTTTAGCCTGCATGAGTTAGCCCATCCCCACACATGCAATTACAAATTCGTATTAGGGATTACGATGGCCCAGCCCCAAAAACTGATTGTTATTAATTTAATTTTTATAATTTACTGATGTCAATATCATCTGCTTTGAAATCTGATTTGAATGTGCACATTATAGTTTTGTTAATTTGTGTTATTGTCTTGGAGTGTTGTTTTGCTTTCACTTATGACCGAGCTGACAAAAATCTCTGGAATGTACTTCTTAATTTAAAGAAGACATTTATTATTACTTCACCACAAGGTTCATGAGAAAAGAGATAAGTAGGCTGGAGGCACACGTTTAAAAACAGTCACAGCAATGAAAGGAAAATATATCAAAGTGATTCTCAACTGCACTGTACACAGCAAATATATGTGATTATTGTTGGAAAATGGGTTATTGGTAAGGGCAGGTAGGTACCTACACCTAGCAACAAGCCACTAACCTCCACCTAGGTACAGTTAAGTCTCAGTAAATTAATCCCAGCTCAACCCTTGGTAGCTTGGCAACGAGCGTCAAGGCTTAACTTAGGAGACAAAGTGTAAAGCATTCAAATATCACAAAACAGTAATCAAATAAAACACAGGAAACAGTTTAAAAATCCAAAACCAATTTATAAAAATAGTTTATATTTTTATCTTTAAAATGACACAAAAACGATTAAAATCGGTTCAGGGGAACCGGAGATATGAATTTTTAAAGAATTATTATTTTTCTAGCGCTTAGAAACAAAAAGCGCCAATCGGGTCATCTGGTTGCACCAGGACCGGGGCAAAGTCAAAGTTTCAGGCCGACCGCGATGGAGCCTTGCTCGGCTACAAGTCGCGGGAGGCCTCGGTTAAAAAGTTACCTTCTGACTTAGTCTTTATTTTGAAGTTTTTCTTCACCGGGACGAACCTGCCAGTTGAATCCGACCTCCTGGAGCCCTTGTCCGGATACGCGATGTGGGTTTCCTCGGTGGTGATTTTTACCTTCGGACTTAGCCGTTTTTTCGAGATGAAAATCCTTCGACCGGGGTAAACCTGGATCTTGCTCCGACGTCCGTGGAGCCATTCTCGGATACGATGGCTGGGAGGTCCCGGTCAACTTTTTACCTTCGGACTTAGTCTCTTTTTCGGATGTTTTTCTTTACCGGGACGATCCACGAAGTCAGGCCGGGTCGCGGTTGAGGCAAGCCGGCTAGAATTTCCGCGGCGGGTCGGTCCCTCTCTGGAGCTTTTTTACAAAATTTCTCAAATCTTCTCCAAACTTCTGGGGCTTCACCCAGATGTTCTTTTAAGGTTCTTTTGGGGTCCACAGCTCACCCCAAGGGTCCAGAAGTTCTGTGATGGTCCTTGGGGGGTGCAGACTTCAACTCCCAGAATGCACCTGGCGCAAACTCCTTTTTGGCCACTGGACAGTGGTCAGCTGGTCACTTGTCAGGAGTTGGTGCAGGGGGACTCTGGTTAGCAATTTTTCACCTGTAGCAAACAGGGAGTCCCTCCTTGAACCAGTTGAAGCCAGGCAAAGTCCTTCTTGTGGTGAAGCCCAAGTGTGCAGCTGGTACAGTCCTTCTGAGTGCAGGTTCCAGGTGCAGGCCAGGGGTCCAGCAGGGCAGTCCTTCTTCTCCTTAAGTTCTTTCTTCTTGAAATTTGGTGGGGATCTGAGGTGTGGGTGCAGGTCTGCCAGTTTTATCCTTGCTCCTGGGTGAAAAGCAGGGGGGCCCTGGTTCTCCAATCAGGGACAGGGTCGTCCCCCTGTGATGACCACTTCCTGGGAAGTGTGGCAAAAATCCATCCCAGAAGGCAACAGTCTCTAAAAATCCAACATGGATGAATCTGATTTTTGGAGGTTACATCTGGCTGAGCCCACCCACTGGTGTGGCTAAAAATCATAAACACACCCCTCTCCTGCCCTCTCCTAATCTAGTCAAGGGGGCACCTAATTGTCTGGGGTTGCAGGATGTGGGGATGTTGCTGGGTGCTCCAGATGTCCTTCTCTGCCTTTGAAGACCAGTTTGGCAGCCCTCCCCCTTCCTGCCTCACCATCTGCTGAGGGGAGATTCTCTCCCCCAAGTACATTCCTTTGTGTGAAGCCAGGCCACTTCACACCTCATCAAGGCAGCCTGGCAGAAGCTGCTGCAGGCTGGCCAATCAGAGCACAGCAGCAAAAACAATGCAGAGCTGAAATTGGCAACTTTTTAGGTAAAGTCTAAACTTTTTACCTGAACAAGTTATATTAAATCCCACAACTGGAAGTTGTGGGATTTATTACAACAATTAATTTGATACCAAATTCTTGGTATGTAACATTTAAGGAGACTTTAAAATTTAAAATAAAGTCTGCCCATTCTAGCCTATGAAGGCCATTTACTTCAATGAGGGAAAAACTAATTTGTCTGTTTTTACCTCACCAGGGCTTATAAATCTATTTTTATAAAGTCCCTGCTTATAGTTACATGGCACCCAGCCCTAGGGGCACATAGGGCACACCTTAGGGGTGACTTATATGTAAAAATAAGGTAGTTTAAGACTTTGGAAGTACCTTTAATTCCAAAGTCGAATTTGCATATAACTTTAATTTAAAAGCAGCCAGCAAGGCAGGCTTGCTTTTAAAATGACACTGGGCACCTCAGCAGTGCACCTAGGTGTGCACCACCTATGCTGTGGTCCCTAAACCTACATGCCCTACCATATACTAGGGACTTATAGGTAGGTTAACTTAGCCAATTATAATTAGCCTAATTTGCATATCCATTTTACACAGAGCACAGGCCCTGGGACTGGTTAGCAGTACCCAGGGCACCATCAAAGTCAGGAAAACACCAGCAAAAAGAGGAAAATGGGGACAAAAAGTTATGGGGCCTCTGCAATCAGCCCTGTTTTCTCACACAACCCCCCCCCCCAGCCCACACGCCCAGGAGACTCAGCTCAACCCTGGGAGAGTCTTCCTGGCTTGTTAGGCGAGGAAGACAGTGAAGAAAACTGGCTGTCCCTTTGCGGGGCCTACTCTGCCTTATATCCTCCTGTCAGGGTCACTCCCTATGGGTAGTGAAGCCATCCCAACAGTAAAAGGACCCAACTCAAACTGAAACTTTCCTCTAGGGGGGTCTTCCTCCTTTCTCTCTGCCAACTTGGGTAGTGAGGTGCCCACCTCCCCTACTCCAAACTTTGCTAGGGCAACACCTAGCTTACCCAAAGAGGTCACCCAACACTTGAGCAACCCCACCATGACCAATAGGGTCAGGGGGCCTACTTTGCTATTGGCCCTGGGGTCTGCCTCCCAGGCCAAGTACATGCTGCCAGGAAGGCTAGCACCCAGCGGAGGCTACTGACAGCTGTCAGTACCCAGAACCACACCCTAAGCTCTCCACTGACAGGTGGCTGAGCTGCTTTAGGGGCAACTTTGGGGTCCTGGCACCCCTCTTGCTGTCTAGAGTGGGGGGCTACCACCTCCTGTGGCAGACACCCTCCTTCCACTCTCCCTTCTGTCAGTGCAGGGGCAACACCTTGCATCTGGACAGCTGCCTGACTACTCAGGACTTCCTTGGGGTCAGGTGAGGCCTCACCAGTGCCAACTCTGGGCTCCCCCCTTACTGGGGCAGTAGGCCCTTGGCTCCCGGGAACTCTCTTTAAGAGTGGCCTACCCTTCCTTTTTTTCTTTCCTTTTCTTGGGGACCCCTGTCTCCTAACTGTAGGGACTGACTCCCCAGGACTTTGGGTTGGGGGGGCGCCCTGGGCGACCACCCCATCTGTGACCAGACTCACCTCTGGGAGGTCATTGCCCAGGATACAATCTAGGGGAAGGTCAGCACTGACTACCACCCTAATCCAGTCAAGGATACCCTCCCTCTCTAGGGGCACTATGGCTACAGGTTTGGAGGTGACCTACCCTGTGGCTATCCTGACTTTCTTTGTCTTTCCTGGGACATACATGTCTGGGGTCACTAACCAGTCACTCACTATAGTGTGACTGGCACAGGTGTCTCTCAGGCCAGTGGTAGGGATCCCATTCACTTGAATGTGGTGGAAGTGCCTACTCCCACCCTCAGGGATCACCAGCTTACCATCTGGTCCTGTCTCCCAGCTCAATGCTAGGAGGACTTCATCATCTGAGGAGTCCTCCTCCATGGCTACACTGGACAGTCCAATGCTAACCACCTTCTTTGGACAGGCTGCATCTCCTCTGAAATGACCTGTCTGCTGACAGACAAAGCAAGCCCTACTGTCCAAAAGTTTTTTTAACCCTGGGTCTAACTGTCTCTGCTGGTCAGAGTGGGAGTGGGATTTACTCTCCTCCTTCTTAGGGTTCTGGGGTACAGAGGGAGTCTCTGTGGTAGGCTTACCACCTCCCTCCTTAGGTTTTTGGGGACCTGTCCCCCCCTTCTTGGAGTCTCCCCCCTGGGACTTGACAACCACCCTGGTTCTCAACCACTCATCAGCTGCCTCCCCTAGCTCTCTAGGGTTGGTCTGCTTAGAGTCCACTAGATGCTGGCGTAACCTTTCTTGGGTACAATTGGTCAAGATGTGCTCTCTCATGATCAGATTGTATAACCCCTCATAAGTATCTACTTTGTTACCAATAATCCAGCCCTCTAGTGCCTTTAGTGAAATGTCCACAAAGTCAACCCAAGACTGGGTACTGACCTTCTGGGTGTCCCTGAACTTCATTCTATATTGCTCTGGGGTCAGACCAAACTTCTTGGCTAAGCACCTCTTCATACTAGGGTATGAATCTGCCTCCTCCCCCCTTAAGGTCAGAAGCCTATCCCTCCTTGAGTTGGGGACCAACTCCCACAAAAGGGAACCCCAGTATTGAGGCCTAACCCTTCTCATTTGGAGTGCCCTCTCAAAGGCCCCCAGCCACTTATCTATGTCATCCCCCTCTTCATAAGCAGGAACCACCCCTTTGGGTAATCTGGGGCAAACTCCCCCACCCATAGACACCTCAGCTTCTTTATCGCTGCCTCCATCTCTTTTCTCTTTGTATGCCCACTTTTTCTTTTCTAGGGCCAGCTTGTCTGCTTCCAAAGCTATGTATGCTAGCTGGGCCTCCAGCTCTCTTTCTCTGATGGATGGGTTCTCTCCTCCTGAAAGGACCCCCTTCCCACCACTAGCTTTGGGTCTGCCCCTAGTGACTGTATTTACTGAGGATCGTTCTTCCTCATCCTCACTTAGGCTCAGATGCCTTCCCTCCCCTGAGTGGTTAGAGCTTGCATCCTCCCTTCTTTCTCCCTCCTCTGGAGCTTCTTCTGACTCTACCTCTTGGGCCTCAGCCCATGCTGTCAGGGATGTGATCAGGATTTGCTTCCTGAGATCAGTGGTTGCAGGCAACCCTCTTTCAATACACAACCCCCTAAGCTGGACTACTGTCAGTGTGGGTAGGCTAGCCAGATCAAGCTCCATGGTTCCCTAGTTTTGTGTCAACAAAAACTTTTTGCAAAAATTGGAAACAAGAATTTAGAAAAATTACAAAAATTCAATAATTGAAATGAATCCAAATTAAAAATTAAAAACAATTTTTGCACTAGGACAATTTAAAGGATTTTTTATTTGTTTTACCTAAAACTGTAACGTGATATTGAACACAAGTACAGGATCCCGTCGCTGCTTCCAAAAATGTTGGAAAATGGGTTATTGGTAAGGGCAGGTAGGTACCTACACCTAGCAAGAAGCCACTAACCTCCACCTAGGTACAGTTAGGTCTCAGTAAATTAATCCCAGCTCAACCCTTGGTAGCTTGGCAACGAGCGTCAAGGCTTAATTTAGGAGACAAAGTGTAAAGCATTCAAATATCACAAAACAGTAATCAAATAAAACACAGGAAACAGTTTAAAAATCCAAAACCAATTCATAAAAATAGTTTATATTTTTATCTTTAAAATGACACAAAAACGATTAAAATCGGTTCAGGGGAACCGGAGATATGAATTTTAAAAGAATTATTATTTTTCTAGCGCTTAGAAACAAAAAGCGCCAATCGGGTCATCTGGTTGCACCAGGACCGGGGCAAAGTCAAAGTTTCAGGCCGACCGCGATGGAGCCCTGCTCGGCTACAAGTCGCGGGAGGCCTCGGTTAAAAAGTTACCTTCTGACTTAGGGCCTGATTCTAACTTTGGAGGACGGTGTTAAACCGTCCCAAAAGTGGCGGATTTACCACCTACCGTATTACGAGTCCATTATATCCTATGGAACTCGTAATACGGTAGGTGGTATATCCGCCACTTTTGGGACGGTTTAACACCGTCCTCCAAAGTTAGAATCAGGCCCTAAGTCTTTATTTTGAAGTTTTTCTTCACCGGGACGAACCTGCCAGTTGAATCCGACCTCCTGGAGCCCTTGTCCGGATACGCGATGTGGGTTTCCTCGGTGGTGATTTTTACCTTCGGACTTAGTCGTTTTTTCGAGATGAAAATCCTTCGACCGGGGTAAACCTGGATCTTGAGCCGACGTCCGTGGAGCCCTTCTCGGATACGATGGCTGGGAGGTCCCGGTCAACTTTTTACCTTCGGACTTAGGCCCTCATTCTGACCTTGGCGGGCGGCGGAGGCCGCCCGCCAAAGTCCCGCCGTCAGGTTACCGTTCCGCGGTCGAAAGACCGCGGCGGTAATTCTGACTTTCCCGCTGGGCTGGCGGGCGGTCGCCTTCAGACCGCCAGCCAGCCCAGCGGGAAAGAGGCTTCCACGATGAAGCCGGCTCGGAATCGAGCCGGCGGAGTGGAAGCTGTGCGACGGGTGCAGTTGCACCCGTCGCGTATTTCACTGTCTGCGCAGCAGACAGTGAAATACATGTAGGGGCCCTCTTACGGGGGCCCCTGCAATGCCCATGCCAGTGGCATGGGCACTGCAGGGGCCCCCAGGGGCCCCGCGACCCCCCCTACCGCCATCCGGATCTCGGCGGTCCGACCGCCGGGATCTGGATGGCGGTAGGGGGGGTCGGAATCCCCGCGGCGGTGCAGCAAGCTGCGCCGCCGCGGAGGATTCAATGGGGCCGCGGTACACTGGCGGGACCCCGCCAGTGGTGCCGGTCCGACCGCGGCTTTACCGCCGCGGTCGGAATCCCCATTGGAGCACCGCCGGCCTGTCGGCGGTGCTCCCGCGGTCCTCCGCCCTGGCGGTCAAAGACCGCCAGGGTCAGAATGACCACCTTAGTCTCTTTTTCTGATGTTTTTCTTTACCGGGACGAACCACGAAGTCAGGCCGGGTCGCGGTTGAGGCAAGCCGGCTAGAATTTCCACGGCGGGTCGGTCCCTCTCTGGAGCTTTTTTACAAAATTTCTCAAATCTTCTCCAAACTTCTGGGGCTTCACCCAGATGTTCTTTTAAGGTTCTTTTGGGGTCCACAGCTCACCCCAAGGGTCCAGAAGTTCTGTGATGGTCCTTGGGGGGTGCGGACTTCAACTCCCAGAATGCACCTGGCGCACACTCCTTTTTGGCCACTGGACAGTGGTCAGCTGGCCACTTTTCAGGAGTTGGTGCAGGGGGACTCTGGTTAGCAATTTTTCACCTGTAGCAAACAGGGAGTCCCTCCTTGAACCAGTTGAAGCCAGGCAAAGTCCTTCTTGTGGTGAAGCCCAAGTGTGCAGCTGGTGCAGTCCTTCTGAGTGCAGGTTCCAGGTGCAGGCCAGGGGTCCAGCAGGGCAGTCCTTCTTCTCCTTAAGTTCTTTCTTCTTGAAATTTGATGGGGATCTGAGGTGTGGGTGCAGGTCTGCCAGTTTTATCCTTGCTCCTGGGTGAAAAGCAGGGGGGCCCTGGTTCTCCAATCAGGGACAGGGTTGTCCCCCTGTGATGACCACTTCCTGGGAAGTGTGGCAAAAATCCATCCCATAAGGCAACAGTCTCTAAAAATCCACATGGATGAATCTGATTTTTGGAGGTTACATCTGGCTGAGCCCACCCACTGGTGTGGCTAAAAATCATAAACACACCCCTCTCCTGCCCTCTCCTAATCTAGTCAAGGGGGCACCTAATTGTCTGGGGTTGCAGGATGTGGGGGTGTTGCTGGGTGCTCCAGATGTCCTTCTCTGCCTTTGAAGACCAGTTTGGCAGCCCTCCCCCTTCCTGCCTCACCATCTGCTGAGGGGAGATTCTCTCCCCCAAGCACATTCCTTTGTGTGAAGCCAGGCCACTTCAAACCTCATCAAGGCAGCCTGGCAGAAGCTGCTGCAGGCTGGCCAATCAGAGCACAGCAGCAAAAACAATGCAGAGCTGAAATTGGCAACTTTTTAGGTAAAGTCTAAACTTTTTACCTGAACAAGTTATATTAAATCAAACAACTGGAAGTTGTGGGATTTATTACAACAATTAATTTGATACCAAATTCTTGGTATGTAACATTTAAGGAGACTTTAAAATTTAAAATAAAGTCTGCCCATTCTAGCCTATGAAGGCCATTTACTTCAATGAGGGAAAAACGAATTTGGCTGTTTTACCTCACCAGGGCTTATAAATCTATTTTTATAAAGTCCCTGCTTATAGTTACATGGCACCCAGCCCTAGGGGCACATAGGGCACACCTTAGGGGTGACTTATATGTAAAAATAAGGTAGTTTAAGACTTTGGAAGTACCTTTAATTCCAAAGTCGAATTTGCATATAACTTTAATTTAAAAGCAGCCAGCAAGGCAGGCTTGCTTTTAAAATGACACTGGGCACCTCAGCAGTGCACCTAGGTGTGCACCACCTATGCTGTGGTCCCTAAACCTACATGCCCTACCATATACTAGGGACTTATAGGTAGGTTAACTTAGCCAATTATAATTAGCCTAATTTGCATATCCATTTTACACAGAGCACAGGCCCTGGGACTGGTTAGCAGTACCCAGGGCACCATCAAAGTCAGGAAAACACCAGCAAAAAGAGGAAAATGGGGGCAAAAAGTTATGGGGCCTCTGCAATCAGCCCTGTTTTCTCACAATTATATTATAGCATAACTGCAATGCAAAGAATAAATTCAAAATTCATCACCGTAGGGCCTGTCAATGCTCTTCATCTTTCTCATGCCAGCAAGTTGATGCCCCCTGTTCAACTGCGAGAAAGAGTTTTCCACCCTCACGGGAGAAGTGTCTGTGTCAGGCATTTGACGTCCAATCCTGACTGAAGTCACGGAAAATTCCTCTCGCTGCTGCCCAGGGACACCTTTTATAGGTTAAATAATCATGGCAAAAATCCTTCTGAAAGGCTCTCCCTCTCAGATGTGAATTATTCAAAAATGCTGGCTTGGTTAGGTAAACCTTGACAGAAATGTGTCGAAAGCTGGCCATCATTTGGAGACACGCCCCTCAAGGTCAAACTGTTTTCTGCACTAAAGAAAAACACAGAAAAAGCGCTTACTTATCATGCTATCGTGTTCTGTAAGAGAAATACAAAAAACACAAGCTTAGTTTACCATGTGGAAAAACACAGCTTATCTGCAATGTCTCAACTGCAATGTCTAACGCCACAATAAAGCCAATAGGCAGCTAAACTGAATACAAAATGTAATGTCTAACACAATGATAAAGCCAATAGGCAGCTAAACTGAATACAAAATGTAATCTGCAACCGGTGAACATTGAACAACTAATATGCACAGAGGTGAAACACAAAGTCAGTGGTCAAACAAACTTATTTTCACTACACGTGTTTAATAGCATTGATGTTTAGTAGGCTTAATCTCGTTAGACATTTTGGTCAACCTGTGGTTTTCATGTATGTTTATAACTTAGTTTTGCGCACCATTTATGTTACATTGACTTTGTGGTTGTAATAAAGCTTTGAAACTTTCCTCAATTTGGAGTTTGATTTTGTAGTCAATTTGATCATGGTGTTACACATGTTTATGTTTCTCATGTTATTGATCTGTGATAAATGAATCAAATCAAACTCCTCAGTGAGTACTAAGATCTGGTCGGCCTCTGGTGTAGGTGGTATAAGTTGTGGCGTCTCACCAGAGTGTGTGCAGTTTCTAAACCTGAGGCAGGAAGAAGACCTCTGTGAGCACTCCAGCAACTGCAAGAAGCAAAAGATGTTTCCTACTGGAGCCTGATTCCCCTGGGCTCCGCCACTTTTCCCTGATCTGTGAAAACCTGAGTGAGGTGGCAGAATGGCAGGTTTTTCATCTGCCTTCTCTGCCTCTCCTGCGTCTCCACAGACTGAAGAGACTCCGGAGAAGAATGGTGGTGCTTTTTCATTGGCAATTTCTACATTCCCCTTTGAACACTTGCTGAGAAAGAAATATGGAGACTGATGCACGGTTTTCACAGAATCAGTGTCAGTGTGATACCAGTACTTTACTCCCAATATCAGCGCAGAATACCCATCTCTGGACTAGAAGGGATGCACAGGTGGTATTTCAGTATGTGGCAGAAGCCCAGATATTGTTTCTTCACTTGAGCAGGGAAAGGGGGCGTATACATATGTGGTAGTGGGGGTAGGTAGCAGGAGACAGGTTTTTTTTTTTAGTTTGAGTAAAGAGCATATGCAGAGGTTGCTCAGTATTGTAGAAGGTGATGTTTGTATATATTACAGGGGATATATATGGTGGTTGGGATTCTGACTCTCGTTATAGACAATTCAAGCTTTGCTCTTGTTGTCTATTTGATATTACTGACTAAATGAAATTCCCAGTATTTAATAATTCTATGTATATTTTTAACATCTGCCTGGATAGAAGAGGGAATCAGACTAAGCTTTCTCTCTTGCCTCCAAGTCCTCCAACCTGCTATGAACACTGGTTTGAATGTAAACTACTGTGTGTATATTTGAACTATTCTGAGATGCTTTCATGTTGTGTTTATGTCAGAGTCACCAGATCCTCGGGGTCTGTGCACGTTCCCAACATGTCCACCACTGAACAGCTCCAAGACTCTGATAGATAAATCACAGAGACTGAGAGAGTTCAAGAGGGGAAGAGGGGATTAGGAAGGGAACAGCTGGGAAGGAGACCTGTAGTAAGAAAAAGGTTAGAACACACAATATGAAAATTATATCTCCTGAAATCAATACTAGACTATGATTCTATGCCTAGTCACTCTGAAAACATGAACAATCTAAGAGTTAAGTTTAAAATGACTACGTTTCAAGTTGGCCGGATACCTGTAAGGGAATCAAGATGAATTAAATGAAAACTTTCTTATTCAAGTACTTTCCTTTGTATGAGAATCAGAAAAAACAATCTGACTAAATTTTAAACCAGTCATATAAATCCTGTTTTGAGAATGTATACTAGGACCATACAATATTGCATCTAGAAACTCTGGCCGTCTGTGTACTCTTAAAATGTTTCAACACAAATTGCGCATATTGCAGATATATATATATATAGTAAACACCATAAAAGGATTGTGCACCATGAATAACACAATATGGATTCAGGAAACAAATCACATAACTTGTCAACTCAAATATTACATAATAAATATCTTAGAATAGTGGCATACAATAAACAACATGAAATAAACTCGAGGAGAGAATCGTGCGTCTTGCCGATTCGAGTGTCACCATGTAAAATACCAAGAAATGGTAGCACGCAATGAATATCAAAGTCAAATCATCATTAATCGAATCGCGCATCTTGCTGATTCGTAAAACACGATGTAAATGTCAAGAAATAACAGCTCACAATAAATAACAAGATCAAAGTACAATGAAATGAATCGCGCTTCTTTTGCCGATTCTTAAGCCACCATGTAAATGTCAAGAAATGGTAGCGCGCAATGAACAACAAAGTTAAATCCTCATGAAAAGAGTTGCGCGTCTTGCCAATTCGTAAAACATCATGTAAATGTCAAGAAATAGTAGCGCGCAATGGACAACAATGTTTAAACACCATAAAACGAATTGCGCGTCTTGCCGATTCTTAAGCCACCATGCCAATGTCAAGAAATGGTAGCACGCAATGAATAACAAAGTCAAACCTTTATGAAACAAATTGCTCATCTTGCCTATTTGTAAACTACCATATAAATGTCAAGGAATGGTAGCGCGCAAGTAATCTGTTACTCATTTAAGAATTAAACCAAGAATATGAAAATTCTCAATAACGGTGTCGGAACAGTCCAACCACCGTCTTACCGCCTGGAACAATGATCACCAATGAAGGATGAAGGGCAGAAGACTGGAAGATCCAAATAGGCCGCCGGGACAGGAGCTCAGGAAGAAGCTGCTGCTCTGCACCGGGACCTCTGAATAGTGAGCACTGGGAGTTGGGCTGGCTCTCTTTTATAGAGTCTTGGCCCAGCCCAGAACCACGCCCAGGCATGTTGCAGGGAAAGTCTCTGGAAGGCCCTGGAAAGGGGCCACACCCTAACACACTCTGAAAACCTGCAGCAATACATTGAAAGGAACAGTATTTGTAAGCATATTAAAAATAAGTTTTCAGGATTGAACTCTGCAATGCAAAAGGTTAAACCACAACATATCAGCACAATGCATAAATTACGTTGTTTTGAGAGTGCTGGGTTTTTGCATTTTTGTCGCCAATAGGGCGCATACTCTTCTGGTGTTGACAGTTTATGAAAATGCTGTGGCCCCACATAAAACAGAGGTCTTTACCCCAACATGAAAGTCCACCACTGAAGCAACCACAAAGCACTGACAGTTCAAGAGTGTCACTTCAGGGTATATGTGAACATTTGAACAAACCTTCCTAAATCACTTGTGCCCTATTTTTGGCAAAAATTACTCGGGTGACAACCATACCCAGCGTAGATATCTTATAGGACTCAGGATTTAGGTTGTGAGCTATGCCTGCTTGCTAGGTGCAGCGGTCTTACTTTCCCTCATTGTATTAGGTTCCCTGGCCATCCTTCCTATGCCACGGTGTCTTGCTACCCTCCGTTGATGTCTTCATCCAACTCTCTGACTTTTTCAATCAGAAGGAGAACAGTTAAGTTTAGCTGTGAACAGCACAGCTCCATAGTTTCAATAAATATGGTGAGAACAAAGGGTAACAAACCAGTGCAGAAGAATGTCTAGTAAGAAAACTGTAGGCTCGCCAATGTAGCAAAGACAATGCAAGAACAATTTCAATTAGAAGGAGCTGGTAGTGCTTACCGGGGAGGGCAGAGTGTTGTATGTTTGTCCCTGTAGGTTCAGTACTTCAAAGTAACACCACAGTGGAGCCACTAACCTAATTACCACTACATTAAAAGGAATACTTATAATATAACTTACCTCTTGTGTGACTTCACTACATCTTCTCTAAGCCTAACCCTAACACTATTCCTTATACTCAATTGAATTAAAAGTGATTTAATAAGTTAAATACATAGCCCTAACCTAAACCCTTAACCTTAATTTAAATTACTTTGAATTAGGTTAAATGTATTATAAATATATCACCATAACTTAACCATAATAATCCCAATCCTACATTTATTACAATTAAATTAAAATAGTTTATAAGAACTAATATGTGAAATGATTGCTTCTTAGTAAATTTTACCTGAATTAAAATAATACCTTTACCCCAGCCTTAAGGGAAATTCAGTTTATGTGTATATTGATTACATGACATCATATTATACTTTGAAATTACTATTAATGTAACCCTAATATCATGTACTCATACATAAAATTGAATCAAATTACCTTTCATAAATCACCTTAATCTCACCCTAATGCGAGCCCTATACCCAATTTAAAGATGCTAAATTAAAATTAAATAAGTCACCTTTCTTTAACCCTTGTGCGAATCCCAACCATGATGCCAATTAAATGACATTAAAACAAATGATGTAGCCTTAACCTCACACTAATACAAACCATGACCTTAAATTAAATAAAATAAAATAGATGAAGCATACATACAACTAACAAGTCTAAAAGGTCAAGAAAAAAACAGCCATGTCTGGAGCAGAGTAAGCACTTACCTACTAAAAAAGAGTTCAACTATGGGTGCCATAGTACTCTCACACTGAGCGACTATATAGATTCCATATATTGGCAGTGGAACCCGTTGTAGGTGTTGCCGATGCCACACGTCCCTCTATGTGTATGAGCATTATGCACTGCTGTCAAGTTATATGTGACTCTTCATGCTACAGAACAGTATGGTGCATGCACATGACAATGTTGGAGTTACTAGTTCCAGAGGGAAAGTATTTTGGTAGCAACTACAGACTGGCAACAGGTTACACACAAGAATTTGATCCATTGGGCATGAATGTATATGTGTGTATATGGCAAAGCCTGGAAGTATGGGGCAACAAAGGAAACTAGAAACATCGGTCTTTAAGTACAGTACTGTGGTAATGTACACATCATACAGAATGTCAACATGTTGTTTGTAGAGTGCCATAAATGATGTACAGAGCGGGTACTGGGCAGTCTGGCATGCCACATTGTACCTTGCTTCAGTTGCAAACAGTTTATAGACCTGAGAAGTCTGGCACAATACGGGGTGAGCAGGACATGGCTACACTGACACTTCTGGACGTAAGCCAATTTCAGTGCTCAGTGCAACCACTGTCACATCTTGATACAGACCTTGGACCAATAGCTGTACAGAGAAGACACCCACAAGTACTGGCTACCTACATGAACATGTGATCCACTGCTCAAAAATGTGCTGAAGCATTTCATGGGATCCACAGAGCAAGCACAACGGGATGCAATTAACATGATGGGTAGACAGACAAGAGTGAAGGACAGCTGAAAGCCACATTAGTTTAATTGAATCTCTGCACAGCGGTAAAGTGTCAAACCTTAAAAAGGTAGTGCAGGCCTAGGATAGGCTAGATGATAGAGAAATTCAAAGGAAAAATGTGGAAAAGACCATGCATTCAGCTCATGAACATGTAGATAGGCAACAGCTCCTGCCACGCTCAGAAGGCCTACTGCCAACTAAAAGGTTAATGTGGTGCACTCTAGAGCAGCAATGACAATGGAATTAATTCAATTTACAACTGTATTTGAATAAATGAAAGCTGTAAATGCACAAATGAGGTTAGTTAGGAAAGCCAAATATGGTCTGTCTGAGTAATTTCAGTCTGAGCAGTGCTGCCACTTCGGGATTGGGTGGAGAAAATGGAAGAAAAACCTAGACCATAGGTGCCAAATGTGTTGGGCAGAGGAAGAAGAAGAAAAAGTTCAGTTACAAACTCATTTTGTAAAACCTGCTAACTCTCTGTGATCCTCTTGCCCCTCTAGTCCAATACTTCATATAGATAAGGGTGCTCCTAACGGGTCACCCTCTCATCATAGGTGCAAATCTCATGAGTCAATGCACATCCCAATCTTCACAGTACCTAATTTGGTTCTATTTTAACTAACATTTGTTTTGTGTCACTTGATAATCATAAACACTTTTAATGTATTCTCATGACTCCAAGTTACTTATATTTGTGCTTGCCTTATTTCTTTCCAAAATCCAGTTCCATAACAGTGTCCCTTGTCCCTTTTACCAATGCATTTCAGATCCTAATTGGTCCTACGCCAGAGAGTTGGCACTGCGAACAAAAGAAAAATAACGGGCCTCATTTCCAAGAAATTGGAGCATTATGATCAACACCATTAGAGAGTCTTAGTTCTCATACAGTGCTCCATGGTGCACAGTGTACATGACTGCATCAGAATTCTGATGCAGTTTTGAGCTAAACCTTAGCATTGCTGAACTAGTGTCAAAAATGTTGGCTCTTGTCTAGCAATGCCGGGGGCCCCATTGAAAAGAGCACAGCGTCACTTTTACACCTGCCCTGAGTAAGCATTAAAAAAATGATGCTGTGACAGTGCACAATGGCGCAGTGAAATCTTGTAGATTTCACTGTGCCATTACTGCAGGGCTTTTTGCGAGGGAATGCCTATCTTGCATACATTATACCTGGCAGAGGTATAATGTGGTGCAAGGTTTAACAAACTGGCGCTATGGTACCATTGCACCAGTTTGTAAATGCTATGTGGGTACTGTTTGCGCCACCATAGTAGCAAAAAAGTATGCTATGGCGGCGCAAAATCCTTGTAAATGAGGCCCAACATATTTAGTAAGATGCCATTAGTTCTCACTATAGCGTAAATTATACACGTCCTTGGTTCATTGTGTTAATTTAAAACATGATGGTATCTGTAACAAACGAACTTCCTTTTCAAAGATTCCTTTTCATGTGTTTGTAGCTATGACAACACTTTTGCGCATCCAACCTTACCACTAATTAAACAAATGATTGTTTAAAATGTTCATTGCTTGTTTTTGTACAGAAATGGCAGTTGCAACTTTTCTTCTAGTTACACTTGTTTACACGTGTTCAAACACCAAACCATTATCAGTAATAATGGGTGACCCACTCTTAAAAGTATTCATTGGTGGCAGCTCCTCCGTTGGGGCGATGGAGCGTCGTCCCCTCCCTGCCAGCAGCAGCAGCAGCTGCTGCAAATCCTTTAACAAACGAAACAATGATAAACCATATTTATTATAATTTCATTTGTTAAAGGGGCGGGCATTGGGGATGACGAGGATATGAGGGGCATGCACAGTGCACTCCCCTCAGTGTGCATGTATGTATGTACCACCTGCGCAGACAACCTCGCTCCCCTCAGACGCCTCCCAAGACAGACCAACACCAAAAAACCTCTCTGGTTCACCGACACCCTAACGGAATCAAAGAAAACCTGCAGCACCCTCGAGAAAGCCTGGCGCAAGGACCACACCGCAGACAACATGACTGCCCTCAAGAACGCTACCCACGAACACCACCAACTGATCCACGCCGCCAAAAGAAATTTCTTCACAGAAAGACTGGACAAAAACAGCCACAAAAGCAGAGAACTCTTCAACATTGTCAAAGAGCTCTCCAACCCTAACGCCAACGCCAACGCCATCACGCCCTCACAAGACCTCTGCAACTCCCTCGCCACCTTCTTCCATCGTAAGATCACCGACCTACACGACAGCTTCAGACACCAGACCCAGCCAACCACCACAGAACCTACAACCCCAGCCATCACCCTCAACGCCTGGACTCACATCAACACGGAAGAGACCAAAGCCACCATGAACTCCATCCACTCCGGTGCCCCCTCGGACCCCTGCCCACACTTCATCTTCAACAAAGCCGACGACATCATCGCCCCGCACCTCCAGACCATCATCAACAGTTCGTTTTCGTCTGCTACCTTCCCCGAGAGCTGGAAACACGCTGAAGTCAACGCCCTACTGAAAAAACCTACGGCGGACCCAAGCGACCTGAAGAACTTCCGCCCCATCTCGCTCCTCCCATTCCCCGCCAAAGTCATAGAGAAGACCGTCAACAAGCAACTTACCAACTTCCTTGAAGACAACAGCCTACTCGACCCCTCTCAGTCCGGATTCCGAGCCAATCACAGCACAGAAACCGCCCTCATCTCAGTCACAGACGACATCAGAACCCTGATGGACAACGGAGAAACAGTCGCCCTCATCCTCCTCGACCTCTTGGCTGCCTTCGACACCGTCTGCCACAGAACCCTAATATCCCGCCTCCGCTCCCCCGGGATCCAAGGACAGGCCCTGGACTGGATCACCTCCTTCCTCACCAACCGCTCCCAAAGAGTCTACCTCCCACCTTTTCGTTCAGACCCCACCGAGGTCATCTGCGGCGTCCCACAAGGCTCCTCGCTCAGCCCGACACTCTTCAATGTCTACATGAGCCCCCTCGCCGACATCGTACGCAAACACAGCATCATCATCACCTCCTACGCCGACGACACTCAACTGATACTTTCCCTCACCAAGGACCCCACCAGCGCCAAGACCAACCTGCGAGATGGAATGAAAGACGTCGCAGATTGGATGAAACTCAGCCGTCTGAAACTGAACTCAGACAAAACAGAAGTCCTCACCCTCGGAAACACCCCGACCGCCTGGAACGACTCCTGGTGGCCCACGGCCCTTGGCACCGCACAGACCCCCTCAGACCACGCATGCAACCTCGGTTTCATCTTGGACCCACTTCTCACCATGACCAAACAAGTCAACGCCGTATCATCCTCCTGCTTCCTCACCCTCCGCATGCTCTGAAAGATCTTCAGGATCCCCGCCGACACCAGAAAGACCGTGACCCACGCCCTCGTCACGAGCCGCCTGGACTACGGCAACACACTATATGCAGGAACCACCGCTAAACTCCAGAAACGTCTGCAACGAATTCAAAACGCCTCCGCCCGCCTCATCCTCAACATACCCCGCAACAGCCACATCTCCGCCCACCTGAGACACCTGCACTGGCTTCCCGTCAACAAAAGGATCACCTTCCGACTCCTCACCCACGCACACAAAGCCCTCCACAACAAGGGACCCGAACTCCTCAACCGCCGCCTCAGCTTCTACTCTCCCACCCGTCCTCTTCGCTCCGCCAACCTCGCTCTCGCCGCCGTCCCTCGCATCCGCCGCACCACGGCGGATGGGAGGTCCTTCTCCTACCTGGCGGCCAAGACATGGAACTCCCTCCCCACCATCCTCAGGACCACCCAGGACCACTCCGCTTTCCGGAGACTACTCAAGACCTGGCTCTTCGAGCAGCAGTAACCCCTTTCCCCCTAGCGCCTTGAGACCCGCACGGGTGAGTAGCGCGCTTTATAAATATTTATGATTTGATTTGGCCGACTGTCTTGGGTTGGCCAAACACACATGTGCAATAGGCTCTCTCCAGCCCAGCAACACAGTGGCCGGGATGGAGAGAGCAGGCACAGGCTCCCAGTCTGCCTGGGAGTGCCATGGCTAGGCGCTCCCAGCAAATCCTGACACTGCTCTGATCAGCATCACGATTAGCCGCAGGGCAGGCTAGGAGCCTATGCCCTCCTGCAGCAGAGGAGACGGAGAAGTGGCGCAGAGACGTGCAGATAAGTTTTTTAAAATTAACTTGTACCCCTGCCCCTGCATGCCTCACCTACCCTGCCCCGTGTGAGGGCAGCGAGCCACGACTGGTATCCATGCAATATGGTAAACTCCACTTTTGTATATACTATTATATACTTCTTTAGAGACCCAATGAATCGGTTTCAGCATGGAAATGCTCATATTTCCTCCCCTGTGTTGCTTGGGTTACCACTGTGTGTGTTTTTAGCCCTAAACTAAGGCTTTGTGGAGAGTTGATAGCATTGAGGATTGGGATTGGCACTACTATGTAAGTTTGGGACAGACGCAGCCTTGAAATTTGTGATCAGCTCAATTAGAATTACAAGTGTATAGCATTAACACTGAAATAACACATGTAACCTGAAGTGTGATAAGAAAAACAAATCCCTCTTGACTGTGTCATTAGGACTTCTGTTATCTGAATTAGAATGTGGCTCTAGATCTGACTGTGTTTTTTTATGGAATAGGGAAATATGAAAAAGTGGGTTAATTAACAAACCGTTGGGATTCTAATGTAAGACATGTGATAGTTTAACCTTTTTCTCTAATGGACGTGTACATTTGTGATTGTTGTTTGTAACATAAATAAGTAACTTGGAGACATGAGAAGTCATAAAAAGTAAATGTTTATGATTGTCAAGTGGCACAAAACAAACACTGATCAATCTAGTTACATGATTGCATGGCTGTTAACTTTTTATGCTGCGTGAGACTATGTAGTTCTCCCAGTCTATTTTCCTAGCCACATCATCCACACCTATGCTGATCTTATGATGTGACTCACCTCACAAGTAGTCATTTGTCACTGTTGACTTATTGCAAGGCTGGTCTAGGAATTTAGGACAATTTAGGCAAAGAACAGTTTTACGGGCATTCTAGTACTCCTTTACCACTCGGGCTATCAGAGGCTTTTTAATATGGCCTTGTTGTACCACCAGCCATGTTTCTTGCCCTGTCTTTCCCTTTTTCAGTCCTCATGTTGTACAGAGGGGCTACCGGGTGGTCATATTCATATGGATCCTCATCAGATAGGGATGGCATCCTTCACATAGGAAAGACGGGCATAGTGGACCCTCAACACAATTTTATTTTGCTGGCAAGATCTGCACCTCTGGAATGCAAAAACCAACTGATCTGCATTGTTGATTCTCATGATCATGGTGCTGTGGCATTTAGAAAAAGGCGAGGATCCAGAGACAGATGGCACATGTACCGTCACTTGGAAGAATGTCCAGAGCTTCAGATGAATTTTGTATATGTGTTGTGCTGTGGTGTGTTTTAGAAAGTGATGTTCGTGCTGAGAAGTTATCCAACATGAAGATCATAGTTAGAGAGTTGTATATGAGGTTCAATGACAGAAAATTATGGAAAACAATATTAACTCGCTAACATATTGTCAAAATAATATTGATTACAAAAACATGTTCATTGTATAGTTAATCAAAAATAAGACAAATATTGATGACAAAATATCACTGTCAAAAATATCAAAATTTAACACAAATATTGAAACACAAAATATTGTCTACTATTTAAATATATAGACAATATCAAAATTATCAAAACACGCAATATCAGTTACAGTAAAATCACTAAAAATAAGGAAAGAATATTTTTTGAAATCATTAACTCTTTTTTTAATTAAATAAATATAAATATATCAAGAAATCAACAAACTACAAAAACAATATTCTTAAATTAAAACAACAAACATAACATTATTCACACATACAAGCAGATCTATTCACCATCTACTTACTGTTAAAAATAAAAACATTTTTCAAAAGAACAATATTGCAAGAAAATAAATATTACAATAAACATTGAACATAGTATGAATTAAATGTAAAATAATATATTAATAATACAACAATCCAATAAATGCAAATTTTTAAAAGTAGAACAGAAACACTAATTAGCATCCACCAAGAAGGGTGATAATAGAAAAAATCTAACTACACAAAAAGTCGCCAATAAAATGTACCAGAAAACACACTAACCAGTAAAAATATAAACATAATGAAGTAAACTCTATAGAAAGAGCACAAAATCTCAAGATTTTTGCAGGAAAGAATAACAACTGCAAGAGAATGACATTCTGAAGGACTGCTTGCAAAAAAGCCAGAAGGAAGACTTCAAGAAAATAACAAGGCACCTTCAGAAGTATATTACAAACCTAATGAGCTACAATGTAACCTAACATAATTCTAAAACACAAATATATAAACAACTAAAAATCTCTTTTTTTATTATGAATAATCGTCTTTTTACACTGCAGAATCACTTCATCAAAAATGAAGCATGTGCACCGAAAAAGCAAACTCCACATTCATAATCCTGAACAAAGGCACTTTCAAAGTAAAACAAATACAATTATAAAAACAAAACAACCGCTATACACTAAACCTAAACCTAAAACCCCACAACCTCCAAAGCTAATCAAACCTGTATTTCTAACATGAAACTAAATCAAACATTTTCTCACCAACAGAAAACAAATCCCACCTGATCGAAATCTCAACACCAAAGCGAACTGAAAAAAAAAATCAAGTGCACCCTAAAACAGTAGCATATACGTAGCTATGGTAAGTAAAACATTTTAAAGCATATTTAAATTAGATCATCAAACAAAGAAATGGTTAATTGTAAAATCATGCTTCTTTCAGTCAGAATGGCAGAAAGAACCACATATGTATCACGCTTCATCAGCTACATGCTTGTGCTTTCCTAGCTGTGTCTGTATCTCATGTGCAAAACCAAACTATATAGCTGATGATGTGGTAAACACTGCAACTGGTTTCAGGATGCTTGTTTCGAGTCCAAGGAGGACCTAGCTTGACAGTTCAGGCTGGAGTGTTCCCATGGGAAGCAGGGTAAAGACTATTTTGAACATGGCTGGGTACAAACTGGGTTGACGTTGCGAGCAACATAACGATGGATTCAACCCAGATCTGTGACTGGGGTGAGTGTTTGAAAAGTTTGAACACTCCTTCCATCATTTTATTTTGTGATGTTATTATGTGTGTTATTATCTGTGCTCTAAGTGGTTAGGGTATGCCAAGATGTCCCTTGCTTGATGCTCCACTGGATTCAAGCTATCCTGGCTGATGAGGGTTGATACCCCGCAACTCATCCTAGGATGGGTGTTTCCGGTCTAGAATGGACTTTGCCTGGCAGTTCTGGCTGGGCTGTCCCCCTGGAGAGCAAGGTCATGACTGATTTGCATATGGTTGGGTCCAAACTACGGTGGCATGGTCGGCAAAAAAACAATGGACTTGGATGCTGCCTGTGTGATTGCCAGTGGCTAGGATTAATTCAAGCATTCCATCCATCACCTTGTTGTTTTCCCATTTACCACCCTAAATGTACCAGGAATTTTTTCCAGTCTCACTGTGCAACTGGATTTAAGCCAGCCTGGCTAATGAAGGGTGATACTCTAAAACTGGTCCCAGGATACTAGTTTTTGATCCAGGGAGGACCTGGTCTGACAGTTCAGGCTGAAATGCCCCATGGGAACCAGAGTCATAACTTATTTGCATATGGCTGGGTCCAAACTGGCGTGTCACAGAGGGCAAACAAATGACAGACTTGAATGCAGCCTGAGTGATTGCCAGTGTCTGAGATAAATTCAAGCATTCCATCCATCACCTTGTTGTTTTTGCATTTGCCACCTTAAGTGCTCCAGCTATGCCCAGACATGGGTCCCGACTCACTGTGCCACTGGATTCAAGGAAGCCTGGCTGAGGAGGGGTGATACCTCAAACCAGGTCCCAAGATGCTTGTTTCTGGTCCAGGAAGGGCCTTGCAGTACAGGCTGGAATGTTCCCATGGGAGAAGGGTCAAGACTGATTTGCATATGGCTGGGTACAAACTGGGGTGGCATGTTGGGCAAAAAAACAATGAATTGGGATGTGACACGAGTGATTATTAGTAGCTTAGATTAATTCAAGCATTCCATTCATCATCTTGTTGTTTTTGCATTTGCCACCCTATGTGCATCAGGTAAGTCCAGACGCGGGCTCACTGTGCAACTGGATTCAAGCTAGCCTAGCTAATGAGGGTTGATACCCTGAAACTGGTCCCAGGAACCTTGTCTCGGGTCCAGGAAGGACCAGGCATGGCAATTCAGGCTGAGCTGTTCCCATGATGAGCAGGTTCAAGAATGATTTGCATATGGCTTTGTGTAAACCGGGTGGGATGGTGGACAAAAAACTATGGATTGGGATGCAGTCCGAGTAATTGCCAGTGGCTGAGAATAATTCAAGCATTCCATCCATCAACTTGTTGTTTTTGCATTTGCCGTCCTAAGTGCACTGGGTAAGCCCGGATGTGGGTTCTGGGCTCACTGCACCACTGAATTCAAGCTAGCCTGGCTGTTGAGGGGGTGATACCCCAAAACCAGTCCCAATATGCTTGTTTCTGGTCCTGGGAGGTCCATGTATGGCAGTTTGGGCTGGACTGTTCCCATTGGGACATGGTCTTGACTGATTTGCATATAACTGGGTCTAAACTGGTGTGGAATGTTAGGCAAAAATACTATGGATTGGGATGTGGCCCGGGTGATTGCCAGTGGCTCAGATTAATACAAGCATTCCATCATCACCTTATTGTTTTTACATTTTCCACCCTATGTGTGCCACGTATGCCCAGACATGGGGATTAGGCTCACTGTGCCACTGGATTCAAGCAAGCATGACCGGTGAGGGGATATACCATGAATCTGGTCCCCGTATGCTTGTGTCTGTTCCAGAGAGGACCTGACCAGGTAGTTCAGGCTGGACGGTTCCATGGGGAGGATAGTCAAGACTGATTTGCATATGGTTGGGTCCAAACTGTGTTGGCATGGCGGGGAAAAAAACAATAGATTGGGTGCAGCCCTGGGTGATTACCAGTGGCTAAAATTAATCCAAGCATTCCATCCATCACCTTGTTGTTTTTGGTTTTGGCAACTACGGCATAGTGTTTTTTGGAACTGGTGATCAGATTTCTACTAACAGCTATTTCTAAGTTTCAATTTGTGTTCTGAGGACAGAGAATGCTCTAATCCAGTGGTTCCCAACCTGCGGTCCTGGGACCCATGGGGGTCCACGAAGCCTCCTCAGGGGGTCCACGGCTGCCTCGTAAATTAAATAATATTAACAGATTAGGTCCCTAGCTGTCATTAGTGACTCAGTGGGGAGGCCCCTGGATTCCAATAATGATTCAGTCGGGGTCCCCGGGTTCCAGTAATGATAATGTGGGGGTCCATAAAAGTCAAAAGGTTGGAAACCACAGTTTTAATTGATCGGTACCTTTTGCACGTCAGTATTGAGCTTTTACTCACTTTAGACACCGGCTGTCACTTTTTCACCTAGCAATTTATCTTTACATTTTCTTGCTCAATTGTGAATACTGTTTATAGATTCACAATCAACTCTGTGACTGATTGTTAATGTGTTGCCATTTCTACACTTGACACCACCTACTTTACTGTTAGAAGTAAAGGAAGGGCAGAATTTGCCTAAGGGCTTTCCCATCTAGAGTATTCTGGCGAGTATCTAGATTTCCCTTTGCCCATCGAACAATTACAGACGTTGAAGGCATTGTGGAATTTTTTGGCCACTTTATGTTGTATTTTGTATTCACTTTTAAGAGCAGTTAACAAAGTAAAGCAGAAAAATATTTTTATCTATGTTATAGTGTCTCTTGAGCTTTTGAATTTATATATGTGTGTGTATTTTTATTTTGGTTTGTATTTGGTTTTACAATCCAAACAAAGGCTGACACTTAACATACATTAGGGGCACCTAGGAGAGGTTGAAGGGTGCTTTATGTGTTTTGACCACTCTGAGTATCTGCCCTTATGAAACATGGGTGTTAAAATAGACACTTCATATTTCTTCTAAGAATATCTGGTATGGCATAAACAATATAGAATTTTGTTTGGATATTCTTCCTTGATGACTCTCAAGGTGAGTTCTAAATTTGAAAATGTCAAATAATAGATCACTTTTGTCCCTTATCATTTTTTAAGTTTGGCATTAGCCAAGACCTTTTGATTGTAGTAAAATTATATTAATATTGCAGTTATCAGTGATTTCCCCCAGCCTTATTTATCCATTGGTCTGTTGCTATGTCATTCACATTTTTCTTGCCCCCACCTGTGTAGTGTCCTCCCCAGCTTGGGTACCCGCCAATAATTACACCACACACAGAGCTGTAAATCACACGCCCTTATTCCTCTAAGTGTACCTGTCATCTTCAACATTCTTAGCCAGGCTTTCATTACATTCTATTCTAGTGGTTACATCACACTTATACGGAGTCTGTTAGGGCCCAGAAATGTTTTGTCCTGGAACATGAAAGACACTACATCTCCCACTCTGCTAAATGAAAAACTAATAGTCTTTAAAAATCAGGAGACATACACACACACATATATACATGTACAACTATATTTATACATGCGTGTGTGTATACAACAATTACAACAATATCTTTTCGAACAATCTTCGTGGAATTCTGGTCACCCAACCCGATCTGGTTGCTGGAAGCTGTCATCTTCAGTGTCAGGAAATGCTATAGTTGGTAAGGGGTCACAGCAGACACTGAATTTTCAAAGGAAGTCTTTCTTTCCCATTTTGGGTTGAAGACCAATGAAACACAGGCTTATAGTGAGAAGATTCTCTAGTAACTGACTTTCCGGGGCTGTGGGCAGTCATCATGTGTTGTTAGGCAGACGCCACTTGGAAAGATTCAGCATTGTAGGGTGCATCAGATTTTCTTTTGCGCATATGTCGAGGGATTACCAAATTTCCTATTCTAAATTAGATGTCTTTTGCATGTCACCTCTTTCTGCGTAAGCTTTAATTTTCTACTTGTTAACTAAGTGCCTTGAACAAATCATGTATTCTCTTTTGTATCTTTTGGTGGTCCATAGTGATAACTTGGTTGTCACTACTCTCCCAAACCTCAAAATCGAAGGACTTTAACCTGTGGTCGAGTGAGGTGTTGAACATTAAGCTCAGAAAGTTAAATTCAATACTGTTTTCAAATTCAGCTTCTCAAGAGTTGCACGCTGTACTCCTTTCTTCAGTGTGTTCATAAAACGCTCAACATGTCCATTGGCCTGCTGCCATAAAGGTGTACTCTTTTAAAGCTTGACATTCAGATGCCCAAGAACTCACAGAATTATTTACTAATGACTACAACACACACGGAAATATAACTCACGCATCTTTATTCTCCTGTGTGTACCTGTCAACTGCACCACACTGCTACAGAGTTCGTCAGGGGCCAGAGAGGTTCCAACCTAAAACATGCAGGACACTACACCCTGCAGCTTACAGCAAAGGACACTGGGTAAGCCCACTATAGCTATTGGCTAGTTTCACTTTTAATCAATCAATCTGGACTTGTAAAGTGATGCTAATCACCTGTAAGGTTATCCAGGCTGTGAGAATGCTGCTGTGGGGGAAGGTTCAGTTGAACAGACATGTCTTCAGTCCTTTTCTGAATTCCAACAGAGAGGATGAGGTTTTGGAGGTGAAAGGGGAGGCTCTTTCAGGACTTCACTGCGTGGCAGGAGAAGGATTATTCTCTGCTGTTACTTCAGCATATGGGGGGAGAGTGAACGAGGAAGTGTGAGGCAGACCACAGGTATCTGGAAGGTTGGTGGAAGTTCTGGGAGTGGTTGATGTATGCTGTGTCTTGATTGTGTAGGACTTTATAGATGTGGATTAGTATCTTTAATTTACATCTCTTCTGAACGGGCTTCTTGAGGTGAGGGTGATGTGGGTCTGCTTTGGGAGGTCAAGGGGGAGTCTGGCTGCAGAATACTGTATGGTCTACAGTCTCTTCAGGAGATGAAAGTGATTCCTATGTAGACTGTGTTGCCATAGTCTAGCTGGCCACTGACTAGGGCTTGAGTGATGGCCAGTCTGGTGTTGACAGGATATGATGTTGAGTTCATGGGTTCTGACGATGTTGGTGAGGGGCGTCATGTAGGTATTGAACAATGTAGGTCTGAAGAATGAGCCTTGAGGGTCGCTGCAGGTGATGTTCTTATGTTCCGAGGTGAAAGGTGGAAAGCAGCTTCTCTGGGTTCCTCTGGTGCGGAAGGAGGCAATCCATTAGAGGGCATCTCCTAAGGTTTCCAATCTGATGATATCTCCTGAAAAGGGTGTGGTGGGATATGATGTCAAACATTGCTGAGAGATCGAGGAGGATCACGGCTGACATTTCTCCCTGGTCGAGGATGGTTTTGATGTCGTCGGTGTCAGAGATCACTGCAGTTTCGATGGTGTGGGTGGTGCAGAATCCAGATTGGGAGGTGGCCAAAACATTGTTGTTCTCCAGGTGGTCTATGAGTTGATGGTTGATGGCATTTTCAAGGACTTTGGCTGGAAAGGTGAGCAAAGAAATGGGACAGTAGTTCTTGAGTTCGCTGGGGTCAGCTGAAGGTTTCTTGAAAAAGGTTTAACTACTGTATGTTTCCATTCTTTGGGGACTGTGGCCGTGGTGATGGATGCATTGAGGTTGGCAGTGATCTTGTTGCTGATCGTCTTGCTCTCGAGGTTGAACATGTGGTGGACACAGGGGTCCGAGAGAGCTCCTCAGTGGAAGGAGTTCATGATGGTGTTTAAACTGATTCCAGTTGGTGAGGAAGTGGTTGGGGTTACCCTCTGTGGGATCGGGAAGGCTGAGGATGTCGGCGATGGTGGGTTGGGGTTCAAAGTTTATCTAGATGGTGGAGATCTTGTTATGAAAGAAGTCCACCGGGGTGTCCTGGAGTTCCTGGGACGGGGTGGGAGATGTTGAGAGCCTGGGTCCCCTAGCTCTATGATACTTTGTTCCAGCTGCTGTGAGTGGTGCTGGGTGGCTTGGGAGTGGTGCTTGGGAATCCTGGGATGGTGAAGTGGACAATGGCATGGTTTGTCTGGGTGAGCTCTGTGACATGGGTGTAGTTGACCCTGTCGCTGGCTGTGAAGATGGGTCCAAGCGTGTGTCCTGCGATGTGTGTGGGGTTGATGACCAGGCCGATGTTGTTCTTGAGGAGGTTGGCGGTGTTGAGTGACAGCATTATGCTCTTTCACAGGGAGCTCAAAAGCACACAAATTAGTTACTTAGAGTGCTAAGGAGTACTGTGGTAATGTGTGCTTTTTGAACCCCAAAAAATATTTTTGCTTTCATGTCCAGCTCCTACATCAATGTTTTGTAAAGAACATGGCAGAACAAAAAAAGCAAGGATAATGCCAAAAGGTTGACAGCTAATCCCAGGCTAACTGTATTTGCCAATGGTTGTTTTTACTTTATTTTTAGTACACAAAACCATGAACCACGCCCAAAATTTAAACCAGAACCTTTGATCTGGGACATTCAAGAAATAATGCTAAAATACAGAAGGTCCAAGGTAATGATGAAATTCAGTAAACAAAGGGCTCATTGTGACCTTGGTTGTCCTGCCCCACCATGCCTGCGGTTGCAGTTAGACAGCCGACAGCGTGACAGTGCAGGACTGCCAAATTATGACTGCGGCAGTGAATTGACTGAATCGCAGCCAGTTCACCTCCTGTATCTGCCGGTCCACCAGCGGTATTATGAGTATTCTTACCACCAGGGAAGCTGTGGCAGCAGCCCCACCCAGTGAGGATACTGGCAACAGGAATACTAATTCCTGTCATCACAACAGGACTCCCCAACCCCTCCTCCACGTAGGAGGCAACCCTCAACCTCCCTCCCCCAACAGAAGCCCTCCACCCCTCCAAACAGCGACAGCCCCCCACCCCCTGGTCCCTGAACTGACCACCCCACCCTCGATCCCCGTACTGACCCCTCTGCCCCCTAATCCCCATACTTACCCTGCCCTGATCCACGCATGCATACACCACACTTACATACATACATGCACACATCAACGCTCACTCATTCACATGCACACACAGCCATGACACTCCCCCACCCCTGCATAAAAGGCATTCACAAAAGCACACAGACACTTGCACACATGCACACAAACACACACAACCCCCCACCCCATCCATTCACACACACACCCCCACTCACCCACACAACACTCAACACCCCCCCCATCAGATGATCACCTTACCTGGTGGTCGCGGTAGTTGTCCTGGAGGGAACGGGTTCCACAGCGCTTGCTCCGCCGCCAGCACCCCACCAACACAAGACCTCCACACCATTTACAATGTTGTAAAACTGCAGGCGGTGTTGTGGTGACGTGGCGGTCGTGGCGCAGCAAGCTCCACTAGACCGCCGACCACCAGTATGGCTGCTGCCGGCTTCAACGCCAAATAGTGGTGGAGGGCAGCTAGCAACCATAATATGGCGGCCATATGGCGGCAGTGACTTCGGCGGTCTACGTAATAGACCAACGAAGTCATAATGAGGACCAAAGTCTAAAAAGGTGATTCTTTAATTCTTAGACGTAAGTTGTATTCAGAACAATAAACAAGGTACAGCGGGAATATCTTAATATAGTGATAGAGTACCCATTAGACATAAACACAAAAACTCTATACAAAACATAAATCAAAAATAACCACCAAATATCAAGTCGTTCCAGTGGTCTATAAGTAGCACATAGTCAATTGTCTATATGTAAATTAGTGTAGTCAACTCCACAAATATTTGAAGAAACACATTGCAATTCATAATCAATAATTCATTCCTACAGAATATAAGGGTAAAAGCATAATAGGTAACACAAACAAGGTGAATACCAAAAATCCCTATAGAAATAGAAAAACCTGGAAGAAATCAATGAAATAGTCCCAGAAACTAAAAAACAATAGAACACAAGGTCCATAGTGGCTTGGTTTCATGAGAAGTGAAGTTGCGAACGATTGACTTCTGCCTTCATTTGAAGACCACTGCTATTAGGACCTTGGTTGGTAAATAGGCAAGATCACATGTTGAACTTCACAGAATGATCAGCACTGGCATTTTGTTCTAAGATTATTTGTACTGGCATTTGAATCGTAAAAGCAAAATGTTAATACAACAAGGGTAGGTGGTTTGGCGAGCAAATGTTAGCCGGAAGTATGTGCCTGTCCCGTTATGCACTAAACCACATGTGAAAATACAACTAACTCAAGATTTGTTCTCTTTTGCCATATAATCGCCTTCAGACTCCCTCTTTACATTACTGATGCAAGCGGATGAATGCAACAGGAGAGTGCCCTTAAGAAAAAAAGCTAATGATTACCCTATCCCGATTTTTGCCTTCTTCACGTGCCCCAAACTATTCCAACAATAAGAACACGCTGTTTTAGAGAGACAATTCAAACAACTATTTATACCCTTGCTACACTGTTGCACATCTGGAAGGGCAAAGTACAGATAAGCATGACTTTATGCTTCGTGTATAGTCTAATGGAAATATCACTCACAAAGTAAACAGGCCAGTTACCCAATCGAAAACATGATGAAATGAGCAGACGTTTAAAACAAAACTGCACATATGGGCTTCTCTATCACAAATCATAAAGACATTTGTTTGGAAATTCCCGGAGAAAGGGGGTATGTTTTCACCCACAAAGACGGCTTCCCCTAGCTCGAGAAAACTTCCCAACTCCTACACGGTGTGAAATGAGCTGTCAAAATAGGCAAAGCACAACAGTGGATTTCACAATATTTACTGTTTAATGAGCAGTCTTGTGGGCACAAGTTGCACTGTGCGAGTTTAGTCGGTACTCGATGAGGGCCACACAACTGTCAAGTGTGGCGACTGCTTTTAATAATGCTCAGTGGGGCAGGGGAGGGGTCGCCAGGCGTGGGGTATGTTCACACATCACATTTGGGGGTTGGAATAATAAAAAAATAAAAAAAAATACTTACCTGCTGGATGGCACCTTGGTGTTCCCTGCCCCTCGGTGCTTCTCTGCGTCTTCTCTCCCCACGCAGTCCAGACCCATCCCTCATGTTGTTACCCAGCATGAGAGAAGCACCTGGATTGGTCTAAGCGGCTTGAAATGCCACACAGCTGGAGAAGGGGAGTCTGCACTGGTTCTTCACCCAGGCTGTGATACACAGCCCTGGTGGAGAGTTCTAAGTGTGCATGTCTGTTTGGCCGGCCTTGGACGGCCAACCAAACCGGCATGCGCACTTAGAGTGCACACTACTCATCCTACCCCTGCTGACGACAATCACCCCATCCTACCCTACGAGGAGGAAGCGAAAAATAAAATGATAATACAATAGTTGTATTATCATTTTATGTTTCTGCTGCCTTTCAGCAGTGAAGTGATGCTCCTCTGCCATAGCGGAGTGGCTGCCCCTGCTTGGGTTACATGACTGGAACTGGCACCTAAAAACATGGTTGTTTGTACTTTGCTGGTGTCAAAGAGCTTTACGGTTTGAAACACTGAGTGCAAATAATGATACAATTTGCACTATAAAAAATACAATAAATACAGCTAGTGGAGGAGGCCTATTTCTGCGATTACTCATGCAAGCTTCTGCTTTGTGTTCCAGACCAGTGCCAATAGCCAGAAGCAATGGTTTTTCAACCATTTCTGATGTTGTGTCAACTGATGTCATGTCATCGGCCCTGGGCCTACATGCTAGGCAAGTAAGGCATGCAGACACATATGTAGGGTACTAGTAACTGGCCCTGATCACATGCGCCCGGATGCTTTTTATTTGCAGACACCAAATCACCGGTGACGCCTGTGTTGGTTGGGGTGAGTGTGGAAGCTAGCCCTCACAGAGTGGCTGGTGGGAACACTAGAAATTGTCCAGCAGGACACTACATTCCTCCCAATCTTTATTAAAAATAAAAATAAGTCCAACCTATAAGAAAAAACAAAACACTAAACACCAACATAGTCACTTAGCCTCAAGAGGCAGTCTGCAAGACGTCAGTTGGCAGATGCAGCAGGGTGCACTCGGGCATCTCTGCACACATCCATGATTCATCCATCTACCACTGGGCACGAACACTGTGTAAATGGAGTCCGGATTCTCTGAGAGCCTATTGATTGGGCCAATGTCCATTCATGCACTTGTGGTCAGTCCTGCATGTTCTTGCGGAGATGCGGTTAGGGTCAAAACAGGTGGTGCAGCAGGAGCATTGATGAAGTCCGCTGCAGATGTTCCTTCGGAGGTGCCATGGCTCTGTAAAAGGAAAAGCCTCAAAGATGGGAAGGACACAGTGTGATGTTGGAAGTCTTGCTCTGAGGTCTTGGTGCCTCCCGGTACCTGCCGGTAGAAGTGCTTCAGACTCATCTCTCTTGCCAGGATTTCCTCACCTAGGAATTTCCATGAGACCCTTTTTGGTGGGATGCCATGGGAGCAGGTGAACTGTGCAGGGCCTCTCGTAGGCCACACAAAGGGGTCGCTGCAGAACATCCAACAGTGCCATGACCAAGTCGCTCGTGCAACCACAAATGATGGGTGTCTCATGGTCTGTGCGCTCTTGTTCGCAGGACTTAGGGGTGCATGGGGGCTAACAAATGGGCTCTGGGTGATTGGTCTACCACAGTGCCAGGAATGCCTTGTCAGGCCCTTGGTGTTGATGTTTTGCATGCACAAGGCTCCACTCTGGTGGTGAGATGCTTCCTAGATGGTTCTGGTGATGCATGTGTTAATGATATTGTGTTTGCCATTAGACGACCTGGACAACAGGTGGTGATGATTTGCTGGAGTGAGGGTGACTGGAGGGACTTCACAACCATGTGGCTCATTTCGTAGTTGGGGCAGCTCCTGCTGGGCTGTCTCCAGTGATTTCATTGCACCCTGGTGACAGGCTTGTGTTGGTAGGTGTACTCGGGTAATGGCACAAGTCCTCTATCTCTTCACCCTGTGATCTTGTACTCTTGCGCATCTCTTGTCACCAAGTCTTTCAGTGTGACAGGTCTGGCACACAATCTTCTCTCCTCTCCCTTTCCTTCTTTCTTCACAATATGGCATTGTGCCATGCAATGCTAGTGCAGTAAGGTTGAACATGATCCCCTTTGTTGATGTGGTGTTGTACCATGCTTGCAGCTTCTTCTGACCAGGTCTGGTCAGGGGCACTCCTCTCTACTCCTTTTCTCATTCTTTCCCTGTTGTGGCATCCTGCCACGGGTCACATGTTCACTTCACATGGACCTCTTACTGGACACATCCTGTTTATAGCAAAGTGTACCATCTTCCATTGCTGCCTCTCACGGGCCCAGTCCTGTCAATAGGACTTGACTTTCTCCTTGTGGACCTCTTGCAGTTCGTGTCCTGTCAGTAGGACATGACTTCTTCTCCTCATGGACCTCTTGCAGGTCCTGTCCCTTACTCAGGGATCTTCTCAGTGCTCTGCTCGTTGGATCACCTTCCTCCAGCCTTCGCTCGAGGGTGTAGTGCCTGTGCCTGTGCCTGGAGGCTACATCATTGGAGTTCCTGGCTCTGCCTATGTTTGTGCAGGCTTGTTGACTCTATGTGACATTCTCCCCGACTGGCCAACAGTGGCCATTCGGTGTTGGGGCTGCCGACCAGCTGGCCCAGTCTCACCCTTGGAATTATGCATTGTCTCTGTGATCCTTGAGCTTCATGCCCTTTCAGGCAGTGGTGGTGCTATCAGGCAGTCTCTTCATGGGTGCCATCTCCTGGCTCCTTACGTGTCTTCTCTTCTTGCTTGCGGTGGTGGCCACTTGCCACTAGGAGCATGCAGTGCTGTTTTCTCAATTTGAGTGGTGGCAGATGCCATGGGGGTGCAATACTTTTTTTATTCTGACACTGGCTGCCCTTGGCCAAGCAGTAGGTGCTCCCACCACTGTAGATAGTATGGGTATGTGCAGTGGGGTCTCTTTCAGTCTCTTAGTGCTGCTGCTGAGGGCTAGGTCACAGAGCCACTGTAGTCTCCCATTGATGTCTGCCATCAGGGTGGCTGGTGTCATGCTGATTGACCACTATTTCAGTAGTGGAAGCAGGTGGCCTCTTGGGGAGTGCATTGCGCTCTGCATCCGTCCCATCTCCCTTGGCTTCTGGCTATTGGACTTCTCCCTAATCTGGTTGCCTGGCACCCAGTAGGTACCTTCTTGTGCGACAGCCCCTTTGTACCCTTGCACTGAAGGGGGCACTCTCTCATGCAGAAGACCTACAGAGGTCATTGCACTCCTTAGCACCAGTAAAACATTCTTGCAGTGGGATTAGCATTTGTATCAAGAGTGAATTGCTGGTGATCCTGGCAGCTCCTGCTTTCACCAGTGTAGCAGCTCTTGTTTGTCCAGACTGGCTTGTTCTGCAGAGGGAAAATGCTTGGGACTTAACATGCAGGTATGGTGGAGGTTCTGTACTGCAGGTACGGTGTCTCCAGGGCTGGTCAGAACAAATGCTGCCTTGCTGAACTTTGCAACGACTTAGCCATCCTTTGCAGGTTGGTGTTGAAACTTACAATGCAGCCTTCTTTCTGCTGCATGCCGATCCAGCGGAACGGACACTAAGTGGTGGTGCAGCCACTCTTTTTGATACAAAGTCCTCTTCTCAGATGCTGCGTGCCTTTCGAGAACTCAGGAGCGAGAGACCAATCATTTGGCAAAAGCCACAAACCCTGAGAGGAACACGTCCTCTGTTGTGAGTGTTGATTGCCGCAAGGCCTGCCGAATGAGAAGAGTAAAGTTCACTTACCAGCAGGTAGGGACCTGCATTGTTAGTTCTCCTGAGCATGCCGTCTGCTGGGCAGGGTGCATGCACCCTGCCACAATTTTTCTTCATTTTGGATTGTAGTAGGGTCTTGTCTGCCATGTGTTCTGGCACCTCAAGTAACCGCCGCTGCAACAGTTGCAGGAAGGGTGGATGGATGAAGGCACACTGCACCTCACAGCTTTATGTTGTCTCACTGGGGGTAACATGGTCAGCTGCTGCACATGGACCGCAGTTGTCTGGGTGCCGTCTGCAGTGCAGTGTGGGCCGGCATCGCTTTAGTGCTTTGAGTGTTGAGGGTGTACCATGCTAGCTGTGGCACCCCTCCTCTTCACCAACATCTCGTTCACACTCTCCCAGGGCAGGTCGATACGGCAGACAGCAAAGGCTCAACATTAAGGGCCTTGCTATAATTTTGCTTGTGCGGCTTCCTCTTCCTTTAGAGGACAATCCTCTCCTCTCCTGCGTGAACAGATGCCGGTATGCAGGGGTGGCTTGCTGGTTCCTCTCAGGTAGGGGAATGACATAGTATTGGGCCCGGATGTACCTGGAGAAGCCAGGGTACTTGATTCCGCAGCATTCCATGGACAGCGCCATCCAACCTTCTCAGCACCGGGTGACAGTTATGCTTGCAAGGATTCAGAGGCAAAACAGTCTCTTTTCAATCCTCTGTCAAGGCAAAGAGAGAGTCCCTTTTACTCTTGGGGATGTAATCACCTCCTCTCTTTGGGCCAGATGAAATGCTGGTTCATGGCAGGTGGGCGGGGGCTACCGGGCTATGCCTTGCAGATGACAGGTACGGGGGCACTTCAAGCTACATTTCCCCTTCAAGGCATAGTCAGACTCACTGATCACCAGTGTTGTGTTGTGGGTCCACATGCTAAGTAAATAAAGCATGCAGACACATATGTAGGGTAATGGTAATTGGCCCTGAGCACATGCGCTCAGAACCTTTTTATTTCAGGCGCCAAATCACCCATGACGCCTGTGTTGGGTGGATGTGGGGTGAACGTAGAAGCCAGCCCTCACAGAATGGCTGGTGGCAACCATCAGAACACTACAACTGATTTGATTCCATGCGTAGTACTCCAAAGATAGCCCAATACATGGGAAGAAAAAATGATGCACAACACCAGTGTGCAAACAGACATAAATCTCCAAAGACGGATGGGTCCATCTTCCACTGAAAACTTCTAACCGAAGCCATGAGGAAAAATGAGATAACTACTTTGACCTTCAACTCATTGTGAAGAACAGAAACAGGGAAGGGGCAACCAAGGACAGTTACCTGTGCCTGCTTCAACTTTAACTCCCCTCAGTCATTAATTTGCTCAACAAATTTCAAATCACACACCTCTACAGTTAACTAAAATGCTTAAAAATGAAGAAAGTGCATAAATGGCTAGATTTGGAAGACTTTATGAGAATGATGCTGAGATAGTAACAAGCAATAAAGGATAGTTAGAGGCAGATATGGGGGAGACAAGCAACAAAGGGAAAAGCAGTAACAGGCTCGGAGGGAGGAGGGAACCTGTGGACAGGGCAAGCCATGAGGTGAGAGGGGACCAGCAGCAATGTGAGGCAGGTGGTAGGGGAAACAGTGCAAGCAGCAACGAATGTGGGCAGGGTGGAATGGGTGGGCAGAGACAGCCTGTAAAATGATGCACTCTGATGGTGTGCTACACTACCAAATTCAAAAAGGTACCTCTGCAGGCGCTCACGCACAGACAGGAAGCAGTACTTGGTCCAGTCTCCATAGCAGGGACACACACGAAGCCCCAGGAGGAAGCAGGAGGTGAGGATGAGGTACCTCCAAATAAGAAGGAAGGAAATGAGAGCAACGCAGAGTGTCAATCAATGGTGAGTAAAGGTATGTAAAGGGCACACCCTAAGCGCCTTTTAAGATTTTTTTTAATTACAAGAGATTTTGCAAACAAAGCGCAAGTGCTGTGCAAGCGAAATCTAAAAAGACAACAGCCTTGATGTCCTATTTTTACACTTTCACAAGCTAGACTCAATGGTCAAAGTGACTGGTAGAATTCTGCACAATAGAATCTTAGATGAGGACACATGTAATAAAAGCATATTAAAAACACAGTATGGGTTTAGATAAGCGCTGGGTACAATGGAACAATGTCTACATTTTCCTCTTGTCACTGGTAAATGTACCATAGCTAAAGGCTGTCTCTTGTACCTGGCCTTCATGGACCTAACTAGTGCTTTTGATTATATCCATAGACCCAAATTATGGCTTTATGTGGACGTGTAGGCCTTTATACACCCTTAGTTGATTTTAGTTATCCATGCTACACTCTAATCTATCTGCTAAAGTTAGGTGTGGCAATAATGGTGAGTATGCACAAGCATTAAAATTTGAAAAAGGAATGAGTCAGGGTTTTGTGCTGGCCGTGATTTTTAAACTGAAATGTTCTTAATTCCTGTACCTGAAAATCATAATTGTACTAGATGCAGATGACATACTTTCGACAGATGTTATTGGTATAGAGTCTTCCAGAACCTGGGTACCCCCCAATGAATATGCAACTGCGAATTCAACATTCTAAACCTGCATACACTTCACTACTTACACAACACTACATCTCCCCCTCTACTAAATAAATATTGCAATTTTTACAAACATATACACAATCATAGCTCTTTGATTAGCCTTCTTGGTGCTCGGATTACTCGTCCCAATCCTGTCTTCTGGAAACTGGGAATCAGCAACTGGAGTGTCTATCATCTGTGTTGGCGCTGCAGGGGCAATAGCAATCTGGGATTTTCCAATTGTCCTTTCTGAACTAATCTCTACGTTGAAATCACTATCAGACGAATGATGAGCCACATGTCTGAAATGCGAGGAATCCTGCATAATGGATTTCCCAGAAAGTGGGGCAGTCACCATGTGTCCTTTGCGGGTTACAACATGAAGTGGCTTAGCACAAAATGGAGCATCAGACTGGCGTTTTCTCTGCTGATGGACAAGCACTAGATCACCTCATGTGAAGATGATGTATTTTGCATGTCCTCTCTTGTCTGCATAGACCTTCATTTTCTCTTTACGATCCAAGAGCCTGATTTAGATCTTTTTGGTGTTACCACCAAACTGTTGCGTTCGCAGACTTGAGAAGACCGTCAAGTCAGCGGTGTTCTGCACGCCGTATTTAGGTGTTGCAGTCTTGCAGGTGATGTACTGACAGTGGTTTGCTGACAGACGGAGGACATTGTGGGACCCAATGGACATTGGGCAATAGCAGTGGCTGTGGAATACAGGTAAATCACACATACACAATGGACCTTAGCCATATGTATTCCACTAGATCACACACAAAACAAAACACCACTTACACACTATTATCCATTGCCATTCCACCACAACACATACATGCTGAAAACACACATTGACGTATATCCATGACACAACATACACACATTGTTGACAGTGCACCCACACACAATATAACCACAACAACCAATACAACTACATACTCATCTACACAACTACTCATATCACAACAATGACCATCACACAACACCACTCCCCTGAATGTTGCATGCAGCAACAAAACACAAACACATCCTACCCAACAACATCAGTGCCAAATGCAAGTGGAACACATAATGCATAATCATAGCATCCTAAGATTGAAATAAAACCCCATGTTTAATTTAAATGATAGATATTAGGGGGTCAGGTGCATTTTGATTTTGATGGCAAGTAATTTTATGTGTTTTAAGGCTGAACATATGTTATTCTATTTTATTCTTATCCCTTTTTTTAACTAAACTTCTTTTTCTTTTTTACTCAATTGTTGGTTGTTTGCTTTTATGGTTGAAAGTAACCAAATAAAGCTATGTGACTTGATAACATAATGCATAATCATAGCATCCACTCCAGCTCCCTTAACTTCAACCAGCCAGTGGCATTGTACATGCACATACACGTACGGACTCACACACACAACTCGAAGCACAACATGAAAGGTACAGGTCCCCTTCAAATTTGCACACATGGACACAGTTGACAGGTGTGATGGTACTGTCATTGTGGTGCCAGCATTCATTTTCCAATGAATACTGACACCAGAATGACAGTTGTGTATGTGTATGATATTTGTAATGTACCAGTGTGTTCCCATCTGTGTCTGACCTACTTGTGTCCCCATCATATGCATGTCACAGTTATCCAAAAACATTATTGTGACATGTACATGTCTGCAGTGTTCCCGAGCTCAGGTGCATTGACCCCCCCCAATGTATACAGCCAATGTGGGTTCCCTACCTTTGTGGTCAGTGATGGGGAAGCGTGTTCTTTCCATGATCCAGTGGCAGCAGCAACAGAAGGTGGTGTTGTCCAGACGTGCCCAGCTGGAAACAGAAGTGGAATGGGGAAAAAGGTGAGTTTTCACCTTTTCCCCCAAATCCACCAAATCAGAAGTGAAGGTCGGACCACCACATTTTGCTTGGTGGTGAGACACATCCAAATCTGCATGACGGTGAGTGTGGCTGGAGCCCCATTCCCAGCCACTATTTCCTATGGCACCAGAGTGGCATATGGTAATCCTTGGCGGAGTCGGTGGGACCCAGGCGGGTTATATTGTATGGAAGTGCCAACATCTAAATCAGGTGGGCGGACTGCCAAGTGGGCGGACGGGGTTTCCATTAAAAAAGTTGCAGCGGACCAGTTACCGTCAACATCTAAATCAAGTCTCCAAGTCTTTTATATGGATTTCTTCCTTGATTCTTGATCTTGTGCTGGTCCATTGAGGTAACTTGGTCTTCATTGCTCTCCCAAGCATCAACTTTGCAGGGCTTTCACCTGTGGTCTAGTGAGAAGTCGAGTGGTAAGTTTGTAGGGTAGAATTCAAGACAGTCTTGAGGTCAAGCTTTTCCAATGCAACACACTGAACAGCTTTCTTTGATGTACTCTTGAAACGTTCAGCAAGGCCATTAGCCTGTAGCCAAAGATGTGTACTCTTCTGATGATTCTCATTAAGCAGATTGAGAAAGTCTCTGAATTCTGGACTATTGAAAGGTGGGCCATTATCAGATTTTAAAATAGCAGTAATGCCCCATGTCTCAAAAATGACATCTAATCCCTCAATGACTCTTTCCTGAGTGATAGGTAAAAGATTTTTTATTAATTGAAAACAGGAATATTCATCCACAATCATCATGAGGTGATGTCCATTGTCAAGTGGACCAAAAAATTCAACATCAATTCTTTCCCAGGCATACTTTGGCAAATCCGACATGCTTAAGGAGTGTTGAGAGATTTGTGGTTACAGGCAGGCCTTTAATTATGCTTCAACTCTTTCATCAAGATAAGGAAACCAAGCTCGATCTCGGACAGGCCGTTTTGGGGCAACAATTCCACAATGTCATCCATAGGCCACTTCAATTATTTTCTGTTGCAGACTCTCCGGAATAACGATTCTCAAAACCCCTCTGGGTAATGCCTTCATTTGTCATAGACAGTTCATCCTTTACATTTTTCATCTGCTGATATTCATTGTCACTAACAGGTTGAGTATGTTGGATCCATGACTGATGTGTAATAATGCCTTTCAGCTTCTTGACCATCACTATCTTGACTCAGGGCAGTGACAATCTGTTTTAACAAAATAGCAACAGACATTTTCGATTTCACAATGAAATTTATGTAGGCTTTAGCTGTCTCAGAAGGGGTGCCTTGGCCCTGTTTAGGGACTCTGGAGAAATAGTCGGCACAGTTTTAATTTTTCCCTGGATGGTGCACAATTTGTGTAGATATACTCTTGTAATTGTAGAGCCCAACTTTCAATGCGAGGAGGCATCTTAGCCTTGAATTTGCCAAAGATGGTCAGCAATGCTTGATGATCTGTAACAAACATAAAAGGTGTTTAGATAGGAACATGTGGAAATGTTCACACACCAACACCACAGGTAAAAACTGTTTTTCAGGTTGTGAATAAGCATGTTCAGTCTGGGACAAACTTTTGCTTGAATATACCCTTGTATATCTTTGAACATCTGGGTGTTTGCTGTGCTGTGCAAGGATTGTGCCTAACTCGACCGGGCTAGCATCAACAACAACTTCTGTATGTTTATTTCAGTAGCATTTTAAATAGCTTGCTTGATTCTCTTAAAGTTTTGCTCGCATTCATGTGACCAGTGAAATTAAACATTCTTTTTCATCAACTCTCTCAATGGAGAAATCACAGTGGCAAAGTCTTGTATGTATTTGGAACAGTAACTGACCATGTCAAGGAATGAGTGTAACATGGAAGCATCTTGTGGGGGACTGGAAATTGACCATGTTTGAAGTTTAGCTGGATCTGGTATCATGCCGCCATCAGAAAAGATATGGGCAAATAATTTTAGCTTTGTTTTATTGAATTCACATTTCTCACAGTTCAGTGTTAAACCTACTTAAACAAGTAAACAACATACTTACCTGAGAGCATTATCATGCCCCTTCTGTGTAGCTCCGAAAACTAAAATGTCATTGTTACAGTTGAAGGCACTCATGAAAGGCTGTATGATTCGTCCAATGACATCTTGAAAAATCTTTGAAGCTGATAACATACCAACACTTGGGGCCTGATTAAGAGTTTGGCAGTCGGACCGCCAGACCCCCAAGGTATCGGCCTCAAAAAGGCAGCTGCGCTGGTGGACTCCAGACTGCTGTATTACGATGTATGTAGGCTGAACTGCTGACCAGCAAAACAAATGTCTGCCCGCCAGCTGCGCAGCAGTCTGAATTCTTTGCAGTGCACACTCCGTCACTGTCATGGCTGCGTGGAACTGCCGAGCCCATTACAAAAACAGGTCGACGAGTCAGTCTCCTTGGGGTGGTCAGGTGAAGGTGGTCAGTCGCCGTGGTACGCATTCAGCAAAACAACAGACAAGTGCCAATTGGATGGATTAAAAAACAACACAGCTGACATACTTTTGCCCAGTGAACACATCTGCAATACACAGTACAAAAACACTTCCCTTCCCAGACCATGGTCCTCTGCCTCTCCACTGCAAGAAAGAGACCAGAGCCCACTGTTTTTCACATCCTTGACAGATAAGGCACCCCTTTTATCACCATCCCATTCAAGGGAGGAGGACCCACCAGGGAAGCATTCTGTGAGGCACAGAAGACATGCTCTACTCTGGAGAGTTTGCAGCAGCAGGCTGCATACCAGGTGCCTGGCAAGGAGTCTGGTTCACATCTGATTTATTAGGAGGATGACGTCCTCTATAGTGAGCCTACTGTTGCTGAGCCTGGGGCAGCCCATATGCTGGTGATACCCCAGTGCTTCAGAGCCTTCCTACTGTGTCTGGCTCATGATGTGCCTTTGGCGGGACATTTGGGGCAGGACAAGACCTTTGCAAGGCTTGTCACCCACTTTTACATGGCCTCAAATGTGCAGGCACTCTGATGCATATTGTAAGTCTTGCCAAACTTGTCAGGCAAGTGGGAAAAGTGGGGGGAAATGTAAGGCTCCACTCCAACCTTTTCCTGTTGTTAGCACCCTCTTTGAAAGGGTGGGTATTGACATTGTGAGGCCTGTGGCTCCCAAGAAAGCCCTGGGCAACAGGTTTATCCTGGTCTTGTGGACCATGCCACCCGGTACCCGAAGCTATACCTCTGAGATCAATCTCAGCCCTGGTGGTGGGAAGGGCATTGAAGGGGGGGTTTTACCCACATGGGGTTTCTCAAGGAGCTGGTGTCTAATAGGGGTACCAACTTCATATCTATTTATAGGAAGTCTTGTGGAAGGAGTGTGGGGTGACATATAAGTTCACCACTCCTTACCACCCCCAAGGAAATGGTCTGGCTGAGAGATTCAACCACACCTTGAAAGGTATGATTATGGGCCTGTCAGAGCCTTTAAGGCATAAGTGGGACGTTTTCTTGCCACAAAAGGGACTTTGTTTTAGCCTTATTGAATGGTTGTATGGACACCCTGTGAGAGGACCTCTGAGTCTGGTTAGGGAAGGCTTGGGGAAGGCCTCCAGTAAGCCCTCCAGGATGTATTTAGCTAAATGTTGGCTTTTAGGAACCAGACAGCCCGCTTCAGGAAGCTAGTTCAGGAGAACCTGGAAGCAAACCAGGAAGACATGAAACACTGGTACGACCAGAATGCCACTCTGATTGAGTTTCAGCCTTGCCAGAAAGTATGGGTGATGGCCCCAGTGGAGCCTAGGGTGCTCCAGAACAAGTGGACTGGGCCATTTGAGGTAGTGGAGCGCAAGAGTGATGTCACCTATCTGGTGAACTTGCGGACTCCCAGGAATGCTTCGAGGGCCCTGCATGTGAACCACCTGAAACCTCATTTTAAGATGAGTTGACAATGCTCCTAGCAACAGATGACGGGGTATAGGAAGAGAGTGAGCCTCTTCCTGACCTACTGTCTGCTAAGGAGAAAGATGGCTCTCTGGAGGGTGTGAACCTTTCCCCCTCTCTGACCCCAGAGCAACAGAGGGACTGGCACTAGGCGTTCAAACAGATTGCCTCACTGTTTTCCTTGGTCCCAGGGGTCACTCATTTGTGTAAACATGATGTGGACACTGGGGACAGTCCACCTGTAAAACACAAGATTTACAGGGTGACTGACAAGGGCAGGGCTAACATCAAGGATGAGGTGTCCAAAATGTTAGCATTAGGGGTTATTGAGTTTTCCAGTAGCCCTTGTGCCAGTCCTGTGGTTTTGGTCCCAAAAGTTGCTGCTTCAGGAGCCACTCCAGAACTCAGGTTCCCTGTGGATTACCATGGACTCAATGTGGCCCTGACTGATGCGCACCCCAACCTCCAAGCTGATGAGCTCATTGATCGGTTATGGACAGCCAAATGTATCAGCATGTTTGACTGTTTGACTTAATGTCTGGATATTGGCAGATTGCTCTGACTGAGGGGGCCAAGGAGAGGTCTGCATTCTCTCCCCCTGATGGGCACTACCAGTTTAGGGTGATGCCCTTGGGGATGAAGAATGCACCTGCCACCTTTCAGAGGCTGGTTAACCAGGTTTTGGCTGAGCTGGAGTACTTCAACGACGCTTACCTAAAAGACATTGCTGCACTCAGCTTCTGCTGGGAGGAACACTTGCAGCACCTCTGCAAAAGGTTGGAGGCCCTGCAGAAGACAGGCCTCACTATTAAGGCAAGTAAGTGTCAAATAGAGAAGGGGTCTGTGGTGTACTTGGGACACTAGGTGGGGAGTGGCCAGGTGGCACCCCTACAGGCAAAGATTGACACCATTCTGGCTTCGGAGCCTCCCAAGACCCAGACTAAGGTGAGGGCCTTTCTAGGTCTCACAGGATACTACAGTAGGTTTGTCAAGAGGTGTGACACTATTTCTGCTCCCTTGACTGTGTTAACCTCCAAGAAACAGCCCAGACTGGTGATCTGGACTGAGTCTAGCCAGGAAGCTTGTGATGCCCTAAAGACAGCCATGTGCATGGCATCCATGCTGAAGGCACCTAACTTCTCTAAAGAATTTGTCATGCAGGCTGATGCTTCAGAGCATGGTGTGGGAGTACTGTTGTCAATAAATGAAGAGGGCCTAAACCAGCCTTTAGCCTTCATTAGTAGGAGGTTGCTTCCCCGGGAATGTAGGTGGGGTGCAATTGAGTGGGAAGCATTTGCTGTGGTCTGGACTCTAAAGAGGCTAAAACCCTACTTGCTCGGGCCTCTCCTCCAGGTTCAGACCGACCACAGGCCCCTCAGATGGTAAATGCAGATGAGGGGTGAGAATCGAAAACTGTTGAGGCGGTCCATTTCCCTACAGGGGATGGACTTTACAGTAAAACACCGCCCTGGAACAAATCACGCCAATGCTGATGGTCTGTCCAGATTCTTCCACCTTAGTGAAGAGAACTCACATGAGGTTGGGTAGTTCTCCCTACTTTCAGCTGGGGGGGACATGTGTTAGACCTGGCATCCTTGGAGTGGTCTCCCCTGTCTTTTTTGCAATGCTTCCCATGTTTGGAAGGAGTGGTAGGCTCTGCTTGTGCTGTTTTTGGTACTCTGGGTACTTTACCACTGCTGACCAGTGCGAAAGTGCTAGTGCTCCCTGTGTAAAATCTATGTGTAATTGGCTTTTCCCTGATTGGCCTATTTGATCTACTAGTAAGTCCCTAGTAAAGAGCACTAGAGGTGCCCAGGGCCTGTAAATCAAATGCTACTAGTGGGTCTGCAGCACTGGTTGTGCCACCCATCTAAGTAGCCCTATAAAAATGTCTCAGACCTGCCACTGCAGTGTCTGTGTGTGCAGTCATGCACTGCCAATTCAACCTGGCAAGTGTACCCACTTGCCAGGCACAAACCTTCCCTTTTTATATATGTAAGGGACCCCTAAGGTAGGCCCTAGATAGCCCCATGGGCCGGGTGCAGTGTATGTTAAAGGTGGGACATGTACTGATGTGTTTTACATGTCCTAACACTGAAATACTGCCAAATTCCATTTCCACTGTTACAAGGCTTATCTCTCTCATAGGTTAACATTAGGGCTGCTTTAAATAACTTTTAAGTACAGTTTAACTTTGGGAGCAGATGGAAATGTGGAGTTTGGTGTCCATGAACTCACAATTTGAAAATATATATTTTGGTGGAGTTGTTTCTTAATTTGTCAGTTTGAAAATGCAGCTTTTGGAAAGTGGGCATTTTCTTGCTTAAACCATTCTGTGACTCTGCCTGATTGTGGATTCCCTGCCTGGGTCAGACTCACAGTTAGGCTGTTTGTGAATCCCCTCTAGACAGTGAAACAAAGGGGGATCTGGGGTGTAGCCTGCATATCCTGATGGGCCATCTGAGCTAGAGTGGAGGGAGGAGTGGTCACTTACACCTGAATGGGCTGTGCCTGCACTCACACAATACAGTCTCCAACCCCCGGTGTGTGGCCAGGCCCGGGCAAAGCAGGATCCTGTGAACAACAGAGACTTTCCATTGAGCTTTGCCTACTTCAAAGGCAGAAAGGGGTATAAGTAGTGGCGCCAAACCCCCTGATTTTTAGATGACTTTTGGAATCAAGAGGAACCTCTGCCAAGAAGAAGAGCTGAATAGCTGGAGGAAGAGTACTGCCCCTTTGTCTGTGACTGTGCTTTGCTGGGTTGTCCTGCAGTTGCTGCTTCTGCAAGGAATAGGACATGAACTGGACTTTATTGTGCATTCTTGCTTGAGGAGAATCTCCAAGGGGTTGCACTGAGCTTTCCTCCTGTTTTGAAGTCTCAGGTTCATCAAAGACTTCCCCTGCCAGCACCTGGACCCCCCTCTTCTGAGACTCCTGCCCTGCCAAGTAGTGCCCTGTCCAGTCTCTGGACCGTTGAGAGGTGACGTTGGCAGAACAAGGATTGAAATCCACCACAGAACGCTGTGCAGGGAAATTTTAAACGCACCACCTGCAAAGCGACTGAAAAATAACATACAACCCACTTCAAGGCAACAATTGACACTCCACCTGCATCACAGCTGGGAGATGGATGCATTGTGGCTGGAGAAACTACGCAACACCCTCTTGCGGCTGCTGATAATGATGCAAACCCCGTATAGTGTGGTTTTCTAATACCGTGCGACCGGCTTTTACATGCATCGTCGCTGGGCATCAAAGTCATTGTGAACCTGAGTGGATCCAAGGTGCCCTGTCCGGAAATCGATGCATCACTCTTTTGCGAGGGAGAAAAACAACGCATTGCCGACCTGACCAGAGAGGAAAACGACACACGGCTTCACTCGCACATGCAGCTTTATTTTTTTACGCAAGCCAGATACTTTGTGTAAAATCAATGCTTCCATTGTTTTCTATGGAGTAAGACTCTTATTCTTTTGAAAATTCACATCTTGACTTGTGTATGTTGGATTTTTGTCATTTTGGGCTTGTTTTATTTAAATGAATATTATCTATTTTCCTAAATTGGTGTGGTGTCCATTTTGTAGTGTCTTCACTGTATTACTGTGTGTGTTGGTACGAATACTTTACACATTGCTTCTGGGTTAAGGCTTTCTGCTCATGCCAAGCTATCAAGGGGGTGAGTGGGGGTTAACCAGGTGTGTTTCTCCTTTGCCATGACTACAGTCAGGGTCCTTGCTTGGACAGGGGGGTAACCTGACTGCAAACCAAAGATCCATTTCTAACACATGTGCAAAGTAAAATGTGTTCAAGGACAGCAGCCTTACTGGGGTCCCCCTGATGCCGCCACACTTATTTTGTAAGGATTGTTTATATTGTGTGCTTAGCGTGTTTGTCACATAAATTATTCTGCATCCCATTTACCTTACATTCTCTTGCAATGTGGGTAATATATGTGACTCCATTAGAAGGATTTTGCAGGGAAGGTGTGTTTGCGTTCAATGACACATCTATATGGATGTATGTGTTCTGTCTCAACAGGCCATGGCATGTGTTTAATGTGAGGGTGTCACTTTAATTTCCAGATGTGATATTGATGTGGATTTGCTATGAGTGACACAATGTTATAAACATATAATTATCCCTTAAACTGACATTATTTTGTGATGAGCATTCATGTTGTAGTTCACTGAGATCAGTCCTGTGTCAGCAGCTGTGCTGAAACAGTAAACAGGCACTTGATGCCGTACCTCAAAGCACATGAATGGGCACTTGCACGTTTGTCTTCTTGTCCTTCGTCCTTGCTGCAAATTAACTTTACTTTTTCAATAGCTTCGATGCAGCCCATGTGTATATTTTAGTTTTTAATGGCGTCAGTTGTGGTAATGGAGATAGTTCATTATATTTCTGTTCAGGCATAACATTTATCAATACAGCACTGTCGATACTGAAAGGTATTGAACAACCATTTTTTTTCAGTGTAATCTTCAGATAATGTTTGAATGACTTTCATGCTTTTCCATATAAATTTTTCTTTGAGTGGTAGTTTTCTTAACTTGTGGCCAATCCAACATGCTCGCATTTTTCAGAGTGAAACATCAACACTGCGCAATCAATCTTGTTCACTTTCACTTGATATTGATACTGACAAACTTATTGGCAATGATTTAGATACAATTGACTTTGTTTGGTGTCGATTTGTCTCAGCTGATGTTGTCCCTTGGCATTGTGATCGTGCGTCAAATGGCGCTTCTGGAATGTTCGGTTGGCCATTTTGTCTTCTTGCGGTGACACACTTTCTTTTTCCGTCGCCTTGCAATCCATTATAAAATGCTTCTCTTTCCCACAGCCCCTGCATATCTGTCCAATGGTGGGACATTTACCTTCGTGTGGGAATGACAATCCATACCTGAAACACAACTTCTTTTTCCTCTGAGACATCACCTTGTGACGTTCAGCTTTGTGTTTCTGCTTACTTTCAATGTTCATGACTGACTCACTTTGGGCCTTTCCGGCCTCCATGTCAGCAGCTTGTTGATTGTCATGCTATTGAGCTCTGGCAGCTGTGAGAACTTTCTCCAGACTTAGAGTTTTTCTCAGCATTCATCATGTGAATGAATCTGACAGGCATCCGTTAATAACTGTGAGACGTATTGTCATGAACCAGAAGTTATATCTCCAAAACCACCCCTTCACCTCCTCCAAACGTGCATCCAGGTACATATTCTGTCTGCAAGGGTGTGGACTGTTGCACTCAGTTCATGCAGGTCCGCATTAGGGCAGTCATGTTGTGTTCTGCATCCAATGAGCGCTCATTCTCCTTGTGAAGATCCACTTGCAGTAAATTGACATCCATGGATACTGCATCTATTTTCCGCTCTGGTGACTGCTTCATTCTGTCTATTAGTATCTGGGCCTTAGATGGGTTCTCAGTCTGTGGGGATTGAGCCTTGTCCATCATGAATGTTCCACATTGGGCCCCACCCACATCATTATATCTGTCTTTTTTTGTCCGCTGTCCTATGTGGAAGGGTCTGTTGTGACCCATTGCTTCAAAGGAGCCTCAGCAGTCTGAGGGGGGTAATGTGTGCATGGGGCCTACCCCACTTCTCTCAACTTTGTGGTGCAGCAGGGACTTTTCAGTCTTTCTGGGATTGCCCATCCACCAGCAGCCACTCTGCCTTCTGCGTGTCAAATGGCCTTGTTGAGTGTTGCCTGACTCTTGGGATTTCAGTACAAGAGGTGGGCGGGGTGCCCATGTCTCCTACCTCTTAGGCTCAGCAATCCAGACCTCTGGTCTCATCTCTACTCTTTCACCCCACGCACTGGTGCAGTAGGCTGGGTTGGGACCATCACATCAGTCCAGATCTCCCAGTGCACCGCAGCAAGTGCACGCTCATCCAGATTTGCATGGTCATAGCCCGCCTGCATGTAGTTTTGCAACTTTCAGACCAAGATCTATCGCTACTGTTCTGCCCAGTCTGATGATGCAGCTCTTACCTTTTACAGGGCTCCCCTGTCTAGGAAGCCTGCTCCATGCTCCTGTGTGCTACTGCAGCCATCACTGAATTGGCTAGCCTCTACATGTGACAAGGTCCGATCCCCAGTTGGCTCAATGCAGCGCAACCTCGCTGCCTGCTCGCTCATGGCCATCTCACCAGGTCCAGTGCACCTGGCTCCATCGGCTCTCAGCTACTTTATCTCTCTTGCACTCACCTCATTGGCCCCCAGGTGCCATCAATCCAGGTCACATGGGCTGGGGGGTGCAACCATGTCCCACCATTTGGTCATTCCCACACCACCCTCCGTGATGACCATGTGCCTCTGGACTGTTGACCGCCCCAGCAGCTGCAGCCAGAGCCTTCAGTCAGGGATTATAGGGGTAGGTCTGGCTTAAGGGGCACGCAATCCCAGCAAAACCCTCTGGAGGAGCGCAGGATTCTGTAGGATTAGGTAGGGCGCTGGGCAGAGCACTCTTCTAAGATGTACACTTGGCCATCTTTGTTGGGCATGCCCTCAACTTACCAAATGTAGGCAGGTCCCAACAATTTCGCTTAAAGTTGCACTTTCAAAAGAACTCTCTGGCTCTTGAGGGAACTTCAAATTTTTCCTCTATACAAAGTGATGACAGTGTTACAGGGCAGCCTCTAAAATGCATCTGGTGCAGTGTCTGTAAAGGTGCAACAACATAACAGTAGTCTGCTCTTGGTCAGGAGCATGTATTTTTCACTATTCTTTTTCTTATATTCAATATTTTTGCTTTAAGTGGCCTTAAAGCAAAAAGTCCGCACAACATTTTTTAGCCATTGAAGGCCCACAATACAAAATCCCAGAATCAACTCATTTTATTTTTTTCTCATCTAACGCCTGCCACTTTTTTACTTTACATGGAGTACTCATGCAGGAATACCCATGGACATAATTTAGGAGTCCCCTGTCTTGCACCTTGCAAGACATAACATTGCCTTTGGATCCTCTGCCATCAGAAGTGGCACAAGCAGTTGCTAAGAAAAAAAGTTCTGTTTATTTTCTGCAGAACTCCTTCCAGGATATTACTCTTTCAGTTAAAATTAATGACATCAAAAGTGCACTGCACGCTCTTATAATACAAAATAAAATTAAACGATTAAAAAAATACACACTTTCTTTAAGCTCATTACCATGTGAATACTTGAAACATTATGTATTTTGACAGAAAGACACCTCTGTGCCCCGCAAGTGTGATAGTTCCTTACAAGTGATGAAGCAGAAAATGAAGGTTTTGATTTATTTACGCATAAACGTAGTGTGAAATAATCATGTGTGACATTAACCGAACTAATAAAGATTGTACGGGGACAAAATGTGCCCTTAGAGTAGTTTGCCAACATTTATATGCGTGCTTTATATAACGTGGTGTATTAGAATTGCACTAATCCGACATAATCATAAACGTATGCTACGATTTGCTTGTTTGAAATGCCTTAGCTTAGCATTACTTTAGCGGAGGCTTTGGCCTAGTGGCCTGGTCTCACGGTTTAGATGTTCATATTTTTCCAATGTGCTATTAAACGTATATTTCTGCTTGAAGCTGTACTTTTCCACAGAAACTGTTCACATGCTTATCTTAAAGTTTCGTGCCAGCATGGCATATTTTCTCTTTAATTCAAGGTCGACTTGCAGGTGCGGACAATGGAAGCTCTGAAAGTGAGCTAATTGGGAGACAATGTTGCGATTTGCGTACCCATCTCCAAGGATAATGTATGCTTAAGTAAAAGCTTGAGAACTGTCGTTTTGATTGGACAATTTGAAGCTAACCTATGAACCCTCCAATGGAGACCCTACTGGACTTGAACTGTTGTCTATAAAAACCAGGTGCACGAGAAGAAGGTAGCCATTGAGCCATTGCGAGACCATTGAGCCATTACCAGCTCGATACCCGCCATTTTGCAGACTTCGTAGCTATTATGGCCCACTTTGCTGCGACGCCATTTTGAGAGACTTTGATGCTTTCTCTAGTCGAGAGAAAGAGACTTTAACGATTCTTGCCCTAGAGACTTTAACTTTGATCCCTTTGCATGAAGTAGTAGTTCTACCTTGCCGCCGTGAGGCAATTGCCCCGTTCACCCCTGCCCCTTTGTCCCGTCCCATGCTGATCGAGAAACGGTACCTGTGAGACGAAGACTTCCTTGTACGCTGATCGTAATTGGTAAATATGAAAGGAAATTGTAAAATTGCATTGTGTTTCTTTTAGGTAACCAACTGCTGATTTTGATAAGAGCCCTAGCTAGGAGTTTTCTAAATTAATGTTGCTAAATTGTTTTGCATGAAGTCCCACAGGCTGATGCTAATTTGAGGTTAGACGAGGATTCCATATGTCGCACGATGCAATTTGAGATCTTGTTATGCTGACTAAATGTATGCCATTAGTTCATTACAGATTATCGTATTAGTGATTTGCATTGCTATTATCGAATGCCTTGTGATTCAAATGCTTCATAGATTGCACTTGTTTCGACGTTATGGACAGCTATTAATGTTCATTTATGTTTATCATTTGGTGTTGAGACACATCTATATTGTGCTAGCTTTGTTAATATAGGGAAATAAATTCACTAACTTTGCAATAAACTGGTGTGGTTATTCCTGGCTGAAAGGTCAGGGTTCGCCGAAATGTATTCTGGATTAATTGTTAAGTGTTATGTTGATCAAGGTATTGCTTATGTTCGTTATTGATTATCGATTTAATGAGATTGATCGATTAAGAGTACAGAGAGTTCCCACTTAGTCAAAAGATTCATCGGCCTAAAGAGCGTCCGAATACAGGTAAATTATTAGTATGGACCGCTCTATCAGTAGATGGTAGCAGAGGACGGTTTCGTCTTTTGGGACCCTGTACTCTTAAAGTACATGGTGTTGAATTAACGGTTACGCATTTTTGGGACCCCACTCAAGAAGTTGAATTAGATTTTCTTGGGTAAAACAGATTGACAGAATGATGATGGGCTAGGTCCACCGCGACTTTCCCGGGATCTCGGAGCTTGCAAATGGAGAGAACGGAGGTGTGGAAACAGCGTTGGCGGTACTAGTGATGGTATGAGTGAAGTTAGGGTTTTGCGCTTGCACAGCTTATTGCCGCAGAGTGTGTGAAAAGGTTGCGAGGATTTTTTTTTCTTTTTAAGGATAGCGGAGGTGCGACTCCGGGTGTAGAAGTAGGGAAGTCGTCGAACTTCATAGAGATATCGGAGGTGCGGCTCCGAGTGTGAGAGTAGGGAAGTCGTCGAACTTCATGTGCGTCTGGCGCTTTGTGCATAAAAAGGTCCACGTGGTTGTTGTTGTTGAGACGGGCCCTGCGAGGTCAAGAGACTCCGGAGTATGTTGATCCATGTTGTGGTCTGGGCGGTTTAGTAGGTTGATCGGGCGTGGTCAACAAGTCGGTACGTGTGTTAGGGAGTGAAAGAAACTTCGACTTCGGGCTTTGACAAGATTCTAAGTGCACTAGAACAGATCATTGACAAGTTGAGAGTAGGTCTGCGGGTCAGATTTGCTTGCGAATGTGGGGACTGAGAAAGACGGAATAGCGGCCAGAGGCTAGTGAAAGGTCCCGAGGCTAGTGAAAGGTCCCTAAGGTCCTGAAGCGATTGTGTTACCCTTCCTGTAGTAAACCGACAGATCTGTTTTATTTTTTGGTAGCTCGCAATATATGCAAGAAGTTGTTACGAGAGGAGGTGAGTGAAGGAAGACTAGCCGCGAGGCTTTGTCAGCCGCAGTGTGTGTGAGTGTGACGTCACTAAGAGCCGCGCTGGGATAGGTTGGTTGCAGAGAAGGGTCGCGCACGGATTGGACGCAGTCCGTGGGACTCGATTGGAAGGGGAAAGGCAGGTGAAGAGTATTCCGGGAATTAAAGTCACCTATTGATTACAAACTTTGTGGAATAAAAGTGACCTATTGATTATAAACTTGGTGAAATAAAAGACGAGAAAATGAAATTCTTTAAAGCATTCAGGAGCGCGATGAAGGGGGAGTCTTACATTAAAGCGAGCGTAGGAGAGGAGACGCCGCCCGAGGGCACACCAGCTTACATTGTAATGGAGGAAAAAGGGGTAGCTCCGTGTCTTTGGCTAAAGCAATGGCACAAACTGACAGAGAAACATGGGAGCGTAGCGTTCCCGATATATGGGACATTCAATATAAAAATTCTAGAGAATTTGAGATTCACGATGTATGACATGAAGGTGCCTCCAAGGCCAGCCCAGTTTGAGGCTCTAGCAATATGGGAACTCATGGCCAGACAGCAACAGCAAAAGAAGTTCGAGACCAGAATGAGGAAGGTAGAAAAGACACTAGCGGATGCTAGGTGGGATAATGCGCAGAAGGTGTGGAGGTCAGATGTATTGCAGGGAATAAAATTGTTTCCAGCAATTACTAAGGAAGAAGAGGAGACAGGTAAGAAAGCTACCTGTAAGACAAACAGGAAGTGTCCCAAGGATAGAGAGGACGAGGAAAAGTTGAGAAGAGAAGAGGAGTTAGAAGATGAGGAGTTAATAATGCAATTGCTGAACGACCGTCCACCACCTTATGCGGAAAATGGACAAGGTCCAAGTACCAGTTCTGCCCCTCCGGCACTGGTACAGAACAGTGAAACCCAGAGTTCAGGAGCGCCATCGGGATCTAAGGACCCGAGTTTACTGTTCACCCCGCAGATACCGCAGGTTAGGAGAATATATCCAGATGTGCCCATAATGAAACCAGCAGAAAATTATCAGCCGCAGATGTCAGGGTACTACAGCAGTGACAACAGTGGAGGAATGATCCTAGATCCAACCGTAAGGGGCGTACAGAATGGCTACAACCCAACAATGGCACAAGCTGAATCAACTCAGTTTATGATGCCTCAAAAGCAGATGCAGGGAGGAAACGCTCATGCTCAGATGACGGGGAGTCAGATGGGCATGCCGGCAATGATGACCCATAATATGGGGATGAACATGCCTCAGAATATGGGAAATGGACAGAATCCAGATGCGATATCACTACCCATTACTGTAGGTCCACCGGTACCTCTGTATAGCCAGCCTAACTTAGGTACGAGCAGACAGGGATCAATGCTGCAGAATGGGACAGAGAGGAGGTGCATAGAGAACACTCCAGGGATAACTCCGATAGCGGCTCAGCCAAGTGGATCTGGATCCTTGATGGAGTTTAGTCCCATATGTGCTCAGTCTACACTGGTGAGGTCGAGTCCCCCACTGATAATACCTTTAACATCGAATACTGAAAAGTTGCCGCAACCATCGATGGCAGTCGATGTGAATGCTACACTGATGGGGGTAAATGCGCAACAGCTGACCCAGTGGTTCAACAGTCTAAATTCCACACAAAGTTCAGGCAGTGGGAAAGGAGAAGATTACCTGAATAGGATGAGGCTGAACATGGAAGCACAAGAATTGGTGGAAGGAATATGGGTGTGAATAGGTTAGAGTCCTACACGGAAGAAGAGCTGAGGTATCTATGTCCCAGGATTACGAAGGAAGTGAACAAGGTACATAAAAGTTTGCAGGAAGTAGCGGACAGAAACGGGATTGACATAGGCAAGACGAAACATTTGAGCAGGAGCTATAGGTTGGATTTTGGGACCACAGATTTTGAACACATGGGGTCAGCAGGTATGAAGGCACACCTTAGGGAATTGTTGCAGAGTGCCCAAGTGTGGAGGTGCTTAGACAAGTGGGAAAGCAGATGGGTAAAGAGGAAGGAAAAGAGGAGGGACAGTGCTACAGAGCACAATGAGAAAAGACCGCAGAGTAGTGATACAGTAACAATGTTACCAATGAGGGAGACAGCAGGGGGAAAATTAGTACATGTACCATGGCACAGAAGCGACATTCAGTCTTTTACGGACGATTTTCCCAAACTGAGAGAGAAACCAATTGAATGGTACCAACAGACTGATAGGTTTGTGAAGCTTGCAAAATGTCTCTGGGAAGACCTGAACACTCTCTTTGAGATCGTGGTTCCGGCAGATTTGTGGGAGGATTGCAAAAGAGCTGTAGGTTGGCTGACAAGTGAACCAGAGAGAGACAGAGAGACGCGTGCACCATCACCTATGGTGATGAGCTTGTACTATAAGGTGATTGAGCATTTGAAGACGAAGGTTGCCGCGAAAAATGTGGATTGGCAGAAGATTGATCGAACTGCCCAAGAGGCTAAAGAATCGATTCATAGTTACTATGAGAGGTTGTTGAAGGCGTTCAAGAATTACAGTGGCACGGAAACGATCGAGGCGAAAGATATGCTTCATTTTGTGTTCAGATTTGTGGAAGGGCTGAGACCAGAGATAAGTCAGATGATAAAGTCGCATTTGATTTGCTGGCAGTCGAAACCGATTGATGAGGTCTTGACTTATGCGAAATACTGTAGCGACGAAATTGAAGTGAAACAGAAAAAGCTGAAAGAGAAGGTGATGATGATGCAGCTTCAAGCAGCTCAGACAGGTCTGCAAGGTTTGCAAGGGATGCAAGGGTTCCAACAGCAGGTATCGCAACCGCAGCCGCAGTTGCAGGGAAACATGGCGTTTCAACCACAGGCCAGAGGCAGAGGCAGAGGAGGTTTTGTGAATAATGGTCCGGATTTGAACACTGTTGTGACGGGTGTGCAGGCAATGAAGAAGGTGATGCCGTGTCACGTGTGCGGAATTGTAGGTCATTGGAAGCGCGAGTGCCCGATGGTGGTGCAGGAAGGTGCAGGTGTAGGTGTTGGTCAGCAAAACAATGATGTCAATGCATTTCAGACAATGAGAGGACCGAAAATGAGAGGTCCAAACCCAAATTTTCAGACCATAAATCAGTTGCAGGGATTACAACCTATGCAGCCGCAGCAGATGCAGATGCCTCGTATGCAGATGACGCAAATGCAGCCGATGCAACAGCAGTTACCCATGGTACCTAATCAGCAAATGCAAATACCTTTGGCACCAATGAGTCAGCAGCAAGTGATGGTTCCTCCACAGGTAACGGGTCAGGTAATGAGTACAAACGGCACAGTACAACAGTTCCCATTACACAGTGAGAGTGGAATAAACAACGTATGGGAGAGTGAAAGCTCAGAAGAGGAAGGAGATTGTGTGCTTGCGGCATCCTTAGAAGTTGATCAAAAGGGTCCGTACGTAGAGGGAAGGGTAATGGGTCATCGTGTCTCATTCTTGGTGGACACGGGAGCCACGCGTTCAACAGTTAAGAGCAGTGAAGTACCAAATTTGCCACTCTCAGGGAGGACAGTTCAAGTGGTGGGAGTAGCAAACAGACATCTGACGAACCCAATTACAGATCCGGTACCAGTCAGCATCAGTAACTATCAAGGGGTACATCAGTTTGTGGTATGTGACTCAAGCCCGATAGCGCTGTTAGGAAGAGACCTATTGTGCAAATTGGGTTGTTCAATAATGTGTTCAAACGAAGGAATAACAATCCAGACGAGCAGTGATGGGGAAGAAGAGGACAGTGTAGAGGGGGATGAGATGGAAACAGTCGACGAAGAGTATCCTCTGATTTGTCTTTTCCCGATGATAACTGAAGAAGATATCCCAGCAGAATTACGAGAAACAGTCGGAAAGGAAGTGTGGGACATGACAGGGAAAGAGGTGGGATTGATGAAAGGAGTGGAACCAGTGAAAGTGGCTGTAAAGCCCAATGCAATCTTTCCCCAGACCCCACAATACCACATGCCACAAGATACTCTCATGAAAGTTGCCCAACTCATTGACGAATTTGTAAAGCAGGGAGTACTGAAAGAAGTGTTAAGTAGTCCATGTAATTCACCAATAATGGGACTAATAAAGCCAAGTGGAAAAGTCCGACTTGTGCAGGACTTGAGGAAAATAAATGACATCATAGTCAAGTGCTGCCCTGTTGTACCGAATCCAGCTGTGATAATGTTTCAGATCCCTTGCGATGCCGAATGGTTCTCAGTTATCGATTTGTCACAAGCATTCTTTTCTGTGCCTCTTCATGAGGACAGCCAATTTCTCTTTTGTTTCAAATTCCTAGACAGAGTATACAGTTGGTGTCGAATTCCTCAGGGGTTTTCTGAGTCACCGTCGATATTCAATCAGGTTCTAAAGAAAGACTTGGAAGAGTTAGAGTTGCCATTCGAGTCAACCCTAGTACAGTACATTGACGACTTACTGGTTGCATCAAAGACAGAAAGTGGCTGCACAGCCGATACTATTGCCCTGTTGAACCATTTGGGAAGAAACGGACACAAGGTGTCTCCTTCCAAATTGCAGTTCTGTCAGAAGAAAGTGAAATACTTGGGTCACCAGATAGAGAAAGGATCACGGAGAATAATGAAGGAAAGGGTTACAAGTGTACTTCAAATGAGTACGCCCAAGACAAGGAAGGAGGTGAGGAAGTTTTTGGGAATGGTGGGTTATTGTCGCCAGTGGATTCCCAACTTCTCGACTCTAGCGAAGCCTTTGCTGAAATTGACCCAGAAGGATGCCTTGGATCAGATCGAACTGAAAGGGGATGAGATGGATGCTTTTGTTGAATTGAAAGAATGCATGTGCAGGGCTCCAGCTTTAGGTATGCCTGATTACACAAAGCCTTTCACATTGTTTTGCCATGAACGTGATGCATGTTCTTTGTCTGTCTTGACTCAAGCCCATGGTGGCGTAAACAGACCAGTAGCGTATTTTTCAGCTACTCTGGATCCGGTTGCAGCAGCACTCCCAGGGTGTTTGCGCGCCGTAGCAGCAGTTGGTATCAGCCTCACTCAGAGTGAAGGAATAGTGATGGGACACCCAGTAACAGTCATGGTCCCTCACTCAGTCGAGATACTTTTGACCCGCTCCCGAACGCAACACATGACTGGAGCTAGACTCACAAGGTATGAAACGATTATTCTGGGCTCACCGAATGTGCAGCTGAAAAGGTGCACTACGTTGAATCCAGCAACCTTGCTTCCTGGAGAAAATGCTGAAATCGAGAACGCTGAAGACGTCGAGCATGACTGCCTTCAGGTGACTGAATTTTGCACAAAACCCCGACCGGACATCAAGGATACTAAGGCCCATATTTATACTTTTTGACGCAAAACTGCGCTAACGCAGTTTTGCGTCAAAATATTTTGCGCCGTCTAACGCCATTTGGATGCGCCGTGCGGGCGTCAAATTTATACTTTGACGTACGGCGGCGCAACCAACAGGTGGGCGTCAGGATATTGTGACGCACACAGCGGCGTCAAGTCGTAAGGAAAAACCACGTAAAGGCGACGCAGATCACCGTGGCCCGATTTACGACAGCGCAATCGTGAAAGCGCTGGTTTTTCTCACGCAATTGCGTCAAATTCTAGCGCGAAAACTGCAGTGTTACCAGAGAGCCAACATGGATCCCAGTGGACACAACAGAGCCCAGGATGATGACAGCAGACCAGGAACCAGCCAAGAGGTCCCACAAACAAACCAGGATAACCAAAAAAAGAAAAGAAAGTGTCGCTTCAGTGAAGAGGAGCAGGAAATCCTGGTGAGAGAGGTGACGGAACACCAGCACCAACTTTTCATTACATCCAAATTGCCACTCAGTAGGAGAGAGGCCATATGGAAGCAAATAGTGGACAAGATCAACAGTGTGGCTGAAGAACGCCGCACAGTCACTGAGTGTAAGAAACGCTGGCATGACTGTAAACGCAGGACCAAAGAGAAAATGGCCAGGAACAGGAAGGCAGCAATGCAGACTGGAGGTGGGAGTCCAGCACAACAGGAGGCCCTGGACCACATGGAGGAGATGGTTGCAGCCGCCATCCCCGAGGAGATCGTCACAGGGATTCAAGGGCAGGACAGTGCAGACTACCAAGACACAATGCACATGCAGGGTAAGTCGCATGGGGAATTATAATGCACTAATGTTAACTGCAACCAGGGGGGGAATACCTACTACACAATGCATGTAAGTCAGCATATACATAGAGTGGCATGGGTAAAGGAGCACAGTAGGGGGGCATGCCTAGCACACACTGAAGCTGGGGCACCACCAAACACAGCAACAAGTACAGCCCCATGGGGACATCCTGTAAGTACAACAATAGAGCCAAGGGAAAGCAGCGACAGGTAGGAAGGCCACTACAGCAAACTCACATCCAGGCACTTGTTTTGTAAAATCTATCCTACAGCAACTAGGTCCCTATCAGTAACCCAGTAGGCAAAGCAACAACTGCAATGTAACTGCCACAACACCTTACAATAACGCCTCTCATCTCTGTGCAGCTACAGTACCAAATGGCAGCAACCTCCCCATGGAATATACATACACAAATTAGGGGGTGACATTGACATCCGCAACAAGTCAGTGTAAAAATACAAACGCACCAGTACACTCAAATGCCCAATGTCCATACCTGACACATACATAAGCCAAAGTAAACAGCAATAGGACCCACACAGCACCAACCACACACACATGCTGCATACGTCAGGGTCCCTCACATGCCTGGATAACAAGGCTACATCACTAATGTCATACTGCTCAGACAACACCTGAGGAGGAGACATAGGCAACTGGTCACTCAAACACACCTGCAAAGTCTGACAAACAAATCGGACCTTCATACGATAAACAGGCTTATACAATCAAACACACATGACCCACCTTCATCTTCAAACATCAACAATGTTTACATCCACACCACATCCAAACATGAACATGCATAGGAAATGGCATGGAACATGTACACTGCATGCAATGTGAATCAAAAGTGAATGGGGCAGGTCCTGAGAGGCAAGTGTGTTGGCAGGGCACTCACAACACCCACAGTCAGTCAATGTGTATTCTGGCAAGTGTAATGTATACTTTGCGCATTAGCCTCAGGCTGTAGGCCTTTCTGCACCTTACCCTGAATGTACTCTTACGCATATGCTCACATCTAAGAGCCTCTGAGCACTTTGCACTACATGCGTCTCATTGGCCTTCCTATCAGGAAATATACCAAATAGCCAGTCCTAGGGTGTTGTTAATAAGTCCAATCACACTGTTTTGCCTACATCTGCACTGGAGTGTGCCAGAACAGATACACTCTGTGCTCCAGTCAAGGATACAGTCTGGTACTTTGCGGATAGATGGGGTAGGGGTTCTGATTTGGCATTCCTGCGTAGGGAAACTATCTCATCACCATGACTTATGACTTATAAAATCACTTCCTTGTCCCAAGACACACAAGAGGGAGTCTCCAAACAGAGAAACACCAGACGCTGCCTGCCTTGCTGCAGATGCAAAAACAGATCACAGGCCATTGCTCAGATATGACGGATGAAGTCTCCCCAGTGATTCAGACAGGCAGGCTAGAAGCTTAACATGCTGTGCTATAAATAGAACAAGCAGAGGGAGAGTACAAACTGTTAGGCACCATGATAGCTTTCGACCAATGTCTTACTCTCCTGCTGACTATTTCAAGTCTACCATGTTGAAGTATTTGGGTTATTGTGGCTCACACCTAAATATAGACAAGTCAGTTGTTCAAAGAGATCATCATATGAAACAAATACTGTCTTTGACTTTTGTGTATGAGTTCATACTGGAAAAGAGTGAAGATGTTGGGATCTGAGTGACCACAACTTCCCTGAAAAGTTCCAAAGATGTCATGCGCTCGGATGTATAATCATTCCTTTGCTGTGGGAGACATGAGCCAATGCTAGTTAGCTAGAGCAAAATGAAAGAATCAGGGTGACAGAGTCAATTAAAAGTGGGTCAGACTCAGTCCATCACACCATTAGCTATCCTGCTGCCTCGTAAGCAAGTCAGCTCAGGTCGGATAATGAGAACACACCCTCGAAAATGTCTCTACATAAGAATAGTTAATCACGGAGGGACTAGTAGGACACAAAGATGCCTATTCACAAAATGTTACAAAGCAACACCTAGCGGCAATTAGGCAGACAAGTCTGGTAGCTCCACATCACACATGTGACACACAGGTGGGCCATAGGCCTACAACAATGCCCATATGAAGGACAGCAGATACCCAGAAAAAAACAGACACCAAAGATAAGGCATCCAAACGCCTGTAACTGTTTGCAAACTTGTTACAACACAGACACACTAATTGTACCCTGTTTCATTGCAGAGGAACATGGATCTCCTGCCGATATGCCTGACCCTGATTTCCCTGATGACATCGATGACGACCCCATCAACCTCTCCCCACAAACCCTCAACATGGTCTTAGGAAGCCTCCAAACCCCACCTTCAGTCCCAAGGAGGAGCCCAGAAGAAGCAGCCACCCCAGTAGACCCACCTGCCACCCCAAATGTAATACCTGCCAGCTCCAACACAGCTGAGGACTCCGACGACACTGGAACCAGCTTTGAAAGAACCGTCGTTGGGGTCCAGCGGGAGCTGGCCAAGGAGGTGCGGGTGGGGATGCAAACTATGGCAGCCAGCCTTGAGAGGGTGCGTTCGTGCATGATCCCTCCTGCTGATCAGACAGCTGTGATGCAAGCACTAACATCGCACATGCAGGAACTTGTAGAAACACAAAAGCAAATCGCCACAGCTGTCATCCAGTTGACGGAACAACTAAGAATGCAAGCCAGTCAACGGGTGCACGAATGCAACATGGAACCCCTCAGGGCTGACCTGGCTGCCTACCATCGGGATGTGGCTGCCATTCTGAGAAACCAGCAGGCCCTCCTTGCTGCAGTATTGCCCTTCCTAAGTCCACAGGGACTAGCCCCCGGGATGTCTGCCTCCATGTCTTCTAACACTGAGGTGTGTGTTGCCCCTTCACAACCAACAACAACAAGGACAGAGGAGGCAACACACACATCAGAAGAAGAAGACGTGGAACAGATAACCTTCACACGGAGGAGTACCCGGAAGCCCTAGTCCCTGCACCATGGCCTACTCTGACCATGGTCCTGCGTTTAGTCAAAGCCCAGTTTCTGAACACCTACACTCAATGACTGTTTGGCAATCCACTGTTTGACTTGTCCACATTGCCAGTGAATGTCTCTCTCCTACAATTTGGTAATCCTGTCCCTCTGCACTGACACCTTCTATAGGCTCACCAAGAAATGATGCCCCAGAACGGACTCAGCCAAAATGTTGAATGGACAATTTGCACTACAACACCTGTAAATAAATCGCACTTGCTCACCTATTGTGTCTCTGTGTCATTTCACACTTCAACTGTGCAGTACCTAACTCCAAAGTGGCTGTGTGGCAACCCTGTTGAATCTCTATACTACTGTCCTGATGTCATATATTCAGATCCATCTGTGCATTGGCCAGGATTGCATCATAGCCCTACCATACTGAGGGAAATAACTGAGGAAGGAACTAAGCACACACAATCATGCTGTGTTGGTCAGAATGATGCACCATCTATCGCTATTCCAGAGAGCAAATGGTGGCTGGGAAATGTAGGCTCCATGCAAGACTTAAATAAGAATGGATGCCGCTTAATGTAATGAATCGGGTACAAATCACACTGCATTAACTTCCCTTACAGAGTAGGCTTCCATGAAGGAAATTCATGCTGCTTCAGTACACACATGATGTAGCTCAGCAATGAAAGCAGCAATACATGAGTGTGAACAACTCCTCATCTACAAAGATCTCCCTGAGCTTCACACTGCTGTCCGACCTAACAATTAACCCACATTGACATGTAATGAAGCACTCTTTGTGAAGTTGGACACATATCATAACAAAAGCTTGGTGTACAATGCACACTACCAATGGGGAGTCTCCCAATTTGAGGATACTTAACAAGTGAGCACACGGGTAGATGGGATGTTAAACATCCATTCCCAGGGGATGCTGAGCATAGGACACAAATGTCACACTAAATCATTCTGCAACATGGATGTCAAGGCCATGATAAAGTAGCACCTAACGCATCAAGTAAAGGGTTAACAAAATATTTATTTATATCTAGTACTACAAGAGGCAACTAAGGGAAAGGTACACCTACACTAATCTAACCTGACTACTAATAACCCACAACTGTCCCTATCTAACCTAAGCTAAACTTACTCTACACATGTAACGAAACGATCTAAACATCAACCCCCCACCCACCATTATGAGACAGGACACATGCAGGACAAAACATACTAACCTACACACATACTACACTATCCTAAACAAGCAGATATATATATATATATATTTTTTTTTTAATTTTTTTGTTTTTTTTTGTTTTATTAAACATGAATCCCAACATTGCCCCCCACCCACCCACCCACACACAAATATTTGAGAAAAATAACAAGGACCCCCCACCCTCTTCCCTAACACTAACTAAGCTACATACCTATCCTAATCCTAATACTAATCCCCAAAGCCCAACTAACAGGAGAAAAAAAGGAAAGAGGTGAGAGGGGAGGGATAAAAGTTTAAGAGGGCAAACGAACTAGACGTTTGCACTCCTTAGTGTGCGCCTGATGTCGCGGACCCGGGTCTTTACATAGTTCATGTCATCAGTCAGGTTGTCCACCTTCCTCAAAAGTTTGTCCACTTTCTGGGACAATGCCTGGAAGGCTGCAGGGTCCACGGGAGGGTCTGTGGGGAGGGTTTGTGTGCCAGCAGAGGTCGAGCTAGTGGCAGCTGTTGGTGGGACATGTGACTGTCCTGCTGCCAGCACACGGCTGGGTCCAGGTTGTGCTGCATGCGGCGGGTCCATGGCAGCCGAAGTAGATGGGACCACTGGGCCAGACCTGGTGGCTGTGTCGTTGGTGGCTGTAGGTGGCACACTTGTTGGAGGCTGTGGTGTGGCCCACCACGCCCCGGAGGCCCTTTCGGAGTGATACCTGCGGCCCATCCGCCGATACCCAGACTGCACCTGCAGGATGTGCCTGTAACGGATGGCACGCCGCTCAAAATGGATGCGATCGGCCGCCCTCATGTTAGCAGCTGTGAAGAGAAAAGGCAGATATTTACCTTTGGCTTTGCATTGGGTGGGATAGCACAATGGGTTATTTGTACATTACTAGAAATGTATAGGTTGCAGCAATTGTCACAACATAGTTCACAGAAGGGCTCAGAGGAAGTACATGTGAAGCATGCATACATAAGGGCATATCACACCTAGAATATCCAGGTCTCTACATGATGGATGACATCACCCTACACTACTCATCCTAATCATCCCTACGGTTTTGTACATCATGGCTGCACCTCTTCCGCATACTTACTTCACTACATATGTCACTATATGTGATAACTATCACACTCCTCACTCTAAGCCATCTGGAATTGGTTGTGTGCTAAGATTGAACCAATGGGCTATAACCCAATGTCTACACTAGGGACCAGATGTAGGAAGATGGGAAATGGGACGAACAATCTGCAATGCAGAATGGGGTATCTGACACCGTCTGTGAGTTGCTATGGGGTTGCTAAGAGCCACCTCATTTACATCAATGATGTGGGTTGCAAGTTGCTCCACCTTTGCAACTATGGGCACTCACGGGGATGGAGGCCTGCTGGGAACAGCAGACCTCCATGTCCGTGACCGCTTGGAAATAACGCAGAACATGTTCCCCAAGTGTAGGCCGTTTACCTCAACGGGAAATGAGCAGCACTTAGAAATAAATTACGACAATTTCAATATTGAATAATTTAAGGCACTTAGGCCCGTATTTATATTTGTTGTTGCGCCGCATTTGCGTCACTTGTTGACGCAAAAGCCGCGCAAACTTGCAAATTCCAATTGTAATTTGTAAGTTTGCGCCGTTTTGGCGTCAAAAAGCTGCGCAAATGTGGTGCAAAAAAATTATAAATACGGGCCGCAGTGGTCCCAAGGACCACTGCCTGTTTTGTACAGGATTATTTTGGTACACTCGGAAAGGTGATGGGTTACAATGGGGACCCCTTACAGCTAGCAAGTGGGTTACCATCCACTTAAAGTGGATGATAACTGCGACTCACTTAGCAACCACAAACTCCATTGCAAATGGACTTGCATACCACTGTCAGTTGCAAATAGGACTGGAAAAAGCCTTCATATTTAGGATTAGGAATAAAATCTCCCATATATTTTCATGATCACCTAATACATTTCGGATTAGTAAACTGATGTTTGCAACTCACACACAATAATTATGAGTTTATCAACTTGTACACAGTTTGGCACATCTGGCCCTAGGTTCTGACTCACGACACAAAAGGTGTCAAGTAAGTGTGAGATACTGGTTGCTACAGTCCAAGGTAGCCTGTTTCACATTAACATCCCAGTCGTTGAGGGTGGTGTGGGAAGAACAACCACCAATCCCATGTGAAATGCACACCCAGGAGTGTATTGAACGTTCACCAAGTATGTGCCTTCACACACAAGACCTATGAATGGCTAGCAACACGTTGGACTTAGGCAAACATTGTGACATCCATGGACCACACATGTCACAATGATATGACTTTTGCAAACATGACATACTATCAGTGAGGCATGTTTTACTACACACACAGAGGAGGTGGAACACCCATTCTCATGATTCAACAGAACACATAGGCCATTGCACTCAAGTCACACACACTCCTAGTTCAGCTTGTGTAAGTACATGCCCCCGGAAGATCCAACCTACAGTGTGCACAGTCCATCCTCAACTAGGAAGATGCACTTTTCATCACAGCCATGTGCCTAAGCTATATGGGAGAATGTCAGTCTGATATGCAGACTCAGTTCATGTCAAGTCCCCGACCAAGTCTTACTTTGACCAGTGTATTCTAAGTAACTCATCCCATTCCCCATTGCGGCCCAACTGTAATGTCCTACAGCCCCTCAATCTCAGAGATGGCTAGGTGTTGCTTAACAGAAAGATAAGTCCAATTTGATATCACACTAACACGACAATGGCAATGAACGGCCAGCGCATCACATCATGATTTCTCTTGAACACACAGTAGTCCATTTTGCGTCATTGGCAAATAAATATATCAAATAGCACTCAGGCAACACTCACTGTAGGTATCGGGGTCGTCGAAGTGTGCCACCTCTCCCACGGTGTAAGGCTCTGGTCCACCTGTAAAGCATGACAGGAAGAATGTACTCAGACTGGGTGGACTGACAAAATAATTATGTTACAATGACACTGTGAGAATATGACATGGTAATGATACACTTTCACACATGCTCATACTGCATGGATGAGTTTGTATTCAACATTAACATTGGATGATTCTCCTGCTACAGTTACACACCCTACTACACACATGCAGTGGCCAGGACAGTCAGGTGTCGTCCAAGTTTACTCACAATAATTATGCCCCGACAATATTGTTATCCAAACATCTCAGCATGTGCATTCCAGAGAGACATCCAGACACTTGTTCCATGAGGACTGCATGACCACTCACAGTCAAACAGCCTATGTGGACATGTTCAACACACAGCAACCACACACACATGTGACATATCTGTGGAAAACATATCTGACTTCATGTGACGTGTATAAAACACACATGTATATCATCATCATGGGATTCAAATCAGATTTCGAGCGATGGGGTCTCCATATGTAGGTATGTTGTTTCGACATGACTTACTCATTGCCCATTATGACATGTAGAGTACAAATAGAGCCATTAACGTGTTGCTTGTCTGACACAAATGCTACACTACATTACATACAGCTACAGCCATCTGGTATGTGTAGAACAACTGAGCCATCTGACTGCTAGCATAGGTCTTCATACACATTCTGCAACACGTACACATTAGGGCACATATGTAAACATTAGTAAGGCAGCATTTGCATCATTGCATCACGCAGAGATGGGCCACACCTGCCAAATACAGATATATGTATTACGTTTCTGCTGTTTGAGGGAGAAAAAGTGTAGCCAATTTGGGGATATCAATATATATTGACAAGGGCCTAGGTTTCCCTAGCATTACACATAGGCAGCTCCTTATCTAGCAGATTGGGTAACATTCATCACATGTTCACACACAGATTACTATCATGTCCATGTAATTGATTGCTACTCACCAACAGGGCCACCAATCCTGACTCCCAGGTGGTCCAGCAGGTCCTGTTCCCTCGTGATCAGATCGGCCCAGCGGTGTTTCAACTGATGGACATTCCGCATGGTCCCATGGACCCGGACCATGTGATGGCGCACCTTCTCCCAGCGAATTTTCCGGGCCTCCGTGTGATACCCCTGTATCACACGGCCCCCAGCCTCCAGCATCAGCGGGAGGAAATGGCACACTAGCCAGATAAATCCCCCCAATTCATCTTCGCCCATCCTGGACAGGCGAGGCCTCCCTGACATTCTGACTGATGACTAACAGAAAAAATAAAGTAGGAAATGGGGAAAGGTAGAGGTGTGAAGTTAAGAAAAGGAGAAAATAGCCCAACTAACCCCAATAACTACCCTAGCCACAACAGACTCCCACAGACAATACAAACAAATACAGGAATGGACAAAACTAGACTTAACAGACTGAGACAATGATACACAACAATATTAGACTGAACAAAGTACAAAAGACAAGCTACACAGGACAACAAAGCAGTAATTCACAGGACAACACTCTTCACTGAACCACACAGTCTAGAAAAATCTGAGACTGAAAAGTGAAAGTGAAAGTCAACTTCCAATACAGATTTGGCAAACAGGATATCCTATTACATCACTTCCTGCATAAAATGGCCGCCGTTTTTTAATCGCGGTTTGCGTCGTATTTTCACGCATACATAATTTCGCGTCATTTTTTATGGCGCATAATATTGCACATGCTGCTGAGTGTAAAAATATGATATGAAGATTAATATTTATTTACTGTACGAGATGTCCAAAAATATGTGCATGTTGCGTCATTTTTTCCGACGCATACATGATGGGCGTCATATTTTATCCACCTACAGGAGTGCTAATGCTGCTGAGTGAAAAAATATGATATGAATATTAATATTCATTTACTGTACGAGATGTCCGAAAATATGTGCATGTTGCGTCATTTTTTCCGACGCATACATGATGGGCGTCATATTTTATCCACCTACAGGAGTGCTAATGCTGCTGAGTGAAAAAATATGATATGAATATTAATCTTCATTTACTGTACGAGATGTACGAAAATATGTGCATGTTGCGTCATTTTTTCCGACGCATACATGATGGGCGTCATATTTTTGAAACGTACAGGAATGCACATGCTGCTGAGTCAAATCTGAAATATGATGTAACTTATATTTTGCTGTCTAAATCTGTGAAATTTTTGTATACATTCAGATTTGACTCTGCATTCTGTGCACTCATGTACGTGACCAAAATATGACACCCATGCTGTATGCGTAGAATTATGATCAAATCTTTTTGTTACGTCTTCATGTTTTTAACTTGGGGAAGGTGATTTGTCAGGGTCAAACGGGGCAATGTGATACACATTTGTGTTTGGATATGCCACATGTCCATTGTTGTATGTATGGCAGGCATTCACACAGTAATGGTGTGGATACGTTACATAATGTCTTTTCCATATTTGTCAACATATTTGTGGCAATTGCTGATGGCTGTTTGGAAATGATGGATGGGATACCATGATGTATTCCTTCTCCAAATTTGGTCCACACTTATGATGGTGATGCTTTTATCTGGAGTCCTAACAGGGAGTGCAATGGTCACTTACAGTTATTATGGGGCTAACCATGTCCTAGCCTCATTTTGTGTTTGTGCTTTGTGTTCTACTCTTGACATGTAGGCCACACATGTACCTTATGCATGTGTTTGGCTCACAAGTACAGGATTTGTGTATGTTTGTGGGACCGTAGAAGTGGACTTAGGCCCCCAGCACCCTAGGATTTGACCATCCTGATTAGTTACAGTATCCATGGCTTGGCTTAATATTTTATGGGAAACCTGCAGCAGCAGGCTAATGTAAGGCCATATGGTATGTATGACTGTTGAGCATTCATTCATCTCATTAGCCCATTAGAAGTTTGCAGTAATGATGATTTTGAGCTGACATGCCTACCATTTCCCAATGACTATGTTTGGAAGACTCTGAGCGTTCCTGATGTTCTGGGGAATATTCTTTAGTGGGTGTCTGTGTCCCTTTCTGCATTAACTGGTTAAGTGGCATGTCACATTCTTCCTGCTAGGTTCAAACTGGGACCCGACTGTGATGGTCTACTTTCAATAATTTGGTTGATTGTATGACATATGTGTACATGTGTGTTGGTATGTGGATCCACTATCACCTGTCTGGGTGTATGTTGTCACTGAGACATCCAGGTCTCCTCCTGAGTTAGTGGCAGCTAATGTTGTCCCAATTGTGTTTTGCTCATATCACCCACTGGAGAGAAGCCATTGATGACATGGTGACGTACACATGGATGGTCCCACCCTGTCTCTGACCACATGTGATGTGACTTTCACATGATCTACTTTTTTTGTCTGGGTGCAAGACTGTCTCAGGTGTTTTGATGTAGCATGTGGATTTGCCACATTTGTACTCATGTGGGCCTCTGTGTATGGCAATGTATCATGTCACATCCTACCCTCTGTGCATACAATTGAAATGTTCTTTTTTGTTGTGATGATTGTTATGGCATTGTTGGTCAAGGAGACCACATTCTTCGTCAGCATTTTATAAGTAAAGGTGCTCAGTAATGCATGGACCAAAGCATGATGTGGTGTTTGATATCTGTGTTTATTTACAATAGTGTAATACAGGTGATTATTATACATTAAGCAAAAAAATTATTTACAAGCTGCTGGCGCCTACGCTGTCCTGCTGCCGTGTTGGGTTGTCCCCCCTCCTGTTGCGGCCCAGCATCCTCCTCTTCGTCATCCTCAGGCATGCCTGGGTCCAGTTCAAGGAGGGGAATGTTCCTCTGGACACATATATTGTGCAATATGGCACAAGTGAGGATGATTTTGCACACCATCTCTGGGGAATAGAGTAGGCTCCCGCCAGTGATGTCAAGGCAGCAGAACCTAGACTTTAGGATCCCAAAGGTCCTCTCCACAATGCTGCGGGTCCTCTTGTGGGCGTCATTGTATGCCCGCTCTGCAGCAGTGATTGGGTTCCCGAATGGTGTCATCACCCAAGGCTGGATGCCATACCCCTGATCAGCTGAAAGAGAAAGAGAATGGATTGAATTAGATGTAGGAGGCAGTGTTGTACGGATCTTTGATGGCTGTAGTTGTCTTGTGTTGTCTGTGACTCTTTTGTGTACTAATGTTCCAACCTATGGTTGTTATTGAAAACTTTGCTTTGATATATTTTCCCTTGGCTGAGCAAGTGTTTGTTGGCTAACCGTTTGTCAGAAGGACTGTTTTTGTTGTTGCAGTAGAGTGTTCCCTCCCTAGCATTGTGACTAGTGATACAGTTGTCTGTGTGTCCTCACTGGGGGTGTGATGTTAGTTCCATGCCGAGTTAAAACGTGAAAGTGTATTTGACACCTTCATGTGTATGAGCCCAGGCCATCCCATACCTTTTGACTTATGCATTGTATTAGTGTACAGGTTATTTTGAGACTTCCAATCTGTAAAGTGACATTTGGCCAACCACACTCATTGATGTCTTCACATTAGGCTGTGGATTAAATTCCAATGTGTGACAGGTTAAATGTTGACTTCTGACACATGGCTAGTGATGTGAGTACCTCAGTGTGTTCCTGGCTAGGTGTTGCTATTGTGGTGTATGTGTTGTTTGTCCTAGAGGGTTTGTGTGCGGTGTGTGTATGGGTTTGTTTTTTGTCCTTACCAACAAGTAGTCCATTGCCATAGCGTCCATCCTGGAAGTGTTGGTTGATGGTGGAGTGACGGAAGATGAATGCGTCATGTACACTCCCAGGATATTTGGCCACGATGTTGGTGATCAGTCCTTGGTGATCGACTATGGCCTGCACGTTGATTGAATGTGTGTGCTTCCTGTTGCGGTAGAGGTGTTCTGAATCAGCAGGTGGCACAAGGCGTACGTGTGTGCAGTCGATTGCACCAAGGACGTGCGGGAAGCCACTGATGGCGTAGAACCCCTGTTTAATTTCCTGCTGCTTCTGCAGTGTGTTAGGGAAGCAGATGTGGCGGGGTGTCAGGCGAATGATGGCATCCAGGACTTTAGGCAGGAATGCAGAGAATGATGGTTGGGATATTCCACCAACCAGGGCACCAGTTGTCTGAAAGGAGCCACTTGCCAGCAGGTGTAGTACGGCAAGCAGCTTTGTTTCAGTTGGGATAGTGCGGGGTGTCACTAAAGTGGGGGCCAACTGTTGTTCGATATTTGCCAGCAGCTGCTGAATGGCCTGCCAGTTCAACCGGTACCTCTGGATGATGTCCCGTTCCCTGAGGCCATGCAGGGTTGTTCTTGGGCGGAATATCCTGTCCTGCCTTCTGCGCTGTCTTTGGGGTCCCTGCTGTTGTTGTTGTAGCTGCTGTTGTTGCTGCAGGGCTCTGCGTCTACGTGCACGTTGAAGAAAAAGCACCTCCATAGCTCCCTGTTGCTGCTCTGCTGCTCTGTTGTTTGTTCTGTGTGTTCTGCTTAAGTACAGGTGTGTTTGCCCCATTTTAACGCCTGCCCTGACCCAGGCGTTAAAATTTAACGCTATTCGTGCTTTGCGTCATTTTTTTGCGCCGCCTACGGCCCGGGAGACATTTTTGCCCGGAAGCATAAATACGACGCACCGCTGTATGCGTGGGTTTTTGGACGGGAACGCCTACCCTGCATGTCATTAACGCAGGGCGGGGTGCCGCTTCCAAAAACTCACGCACATAGCGCCATTCCCCTTGTGCGCCGCATCGGGCGTCAGGGTATAAATATGGGGCATCGTTTGCGCTGAATGTGCGTCAAAATTTATGACGCACATTCGGCGCAACCGGAGTATAAATATGGCCCTAAACTTGAGGAAAATGACCAAATTCTTTTTGTTGATGGTTCATGTCTAAGAGATGGGATGGGGATTTTGAAAGCAGGATATGCTGTATGTACTGTAACAGGGGTCTTGGAAGCGGGATGGCTTCAAGGAGTCTATTCTGCACAAGTAGCAGAACTTGTAGCCCTTACTAGAGCATGTCAATTGTCTGCATTGTTGAAAGTCACCATTTACACTGATAGTCAATACGGGTTTGGGATTGTGCATGACTTTGGACAACTATGGTCACAGAGAGGTTTCCTGACTTCTTCAGGATCCCCAGTGAAGAACGGGGAAAGGATAAGGGAATTGTTACATGCCATTCAAGTGCCAGCTGAAGTTGCAGTGGTAAAGTGCAGTGCTCACACGAAAGGACAGGACTATGTCTCTCTGGGAAATGCATATGCAGATCAAGTCGCAAGATTTTGTGCCTTGAACTGTATATTACTGAGAGATGAATGGAACTCAATAAGTGAGCCAGAACTCGAACCAGCTGAAGCATTTGCCTTGAAGGTCGTAGATACAATAGAGGAACTAAAAGCATTACAGAATAATGTCAGGGAGGATGAAAGAGATTCCTGGATCAAATCACAATGTATAAAGAGACAAGACAAGTTATGGGTTTCACATGAGGGAAAATATGTTTTGCCAAATAGTCTCTTATCACAGCTTGCGCGGTTCTATCATGGGCAAGCTCACCTAGGGAGAGATGCCATGATAAGATTGTTCAAAACTGATTGGTTTAACCCCAGATTTCGTCAAGCTGCAGAAGCAGTTTGCCATCGATGTGTCACTTGCCAGCAGATGAACCCAGGAAAGGGAACGGTCGTGAACGCAAGTCACATTGGTAGGGCAAGCGGTCCTTTTAGTTGAATGCAGATGGACTTCATTGAGATGCCTGTGCATGGGGGTCTGAAATATATGTTGGTGATTGTGTGCATTTTTAGTCACTGGATTGAGGCATACCCCACACGTAGAAATGACAGCCTTACAGTTGCCAAGCTATTGTTGAGGGAGTTGATACCACGTTTCGGATTCCCGATCTCTTTAGAATCAGATAGGGGAAGTCACTTCAACAACGAGGTGATAAAGTTACTCTGCGAAGCACTGAACATTGAGCAAAAGCTGCATTGTAGCTATCGCCCTGAAGCATCAGGACTGGTGGAGCAGATGAATGGTACGCTGAAATCGAGAATAGCAAAAATATGTGCATCGACAAATTTGAAATGGCCTGACGCATTGCCCTTAGTGCTAATGTCAATGAGAAACACTCCTGATAGAAAAACTGGATTGTCTCCGCACGAAATTCTCATGGGCAGGGCTATGAGACTTCCTGCAGTTCCCGCAAACATGCTCTTGAATATTACAGATGATATGGTGTTAGACTACTGCAAAGGTCTGGCTGACGTGGTTCGCTCTTTCTCTCACCAGGTGGAAGCAACCACCTTGCCACCGATCCAAGGTCCAGGACACGCACTGAAAGCAGGTGACTGGGTCGTGGTAAAGAAGCACGTGAGAAAATCGTGTCTGGAACCCCGTTGGAAAGGCCCTTTCCAAGTGATCCTGACGACAACTACCGCTGTGAAGTGTGCGGGAGTTCCCAACTGGATTCACGCCAGTCACACAAAGAAGGTGCTGTGTCCCACCGATGAGGAAGTTGAAGCGCTGAAATTGCCAGTGCCTGATAAAACAGTGCCGAGTGCTGAGATAGAACAGAAGCGAACTGAAAGCGAACAAGCAGAAGCAGGAGAGAAAGAGATATTATTGGAGGGCGAAGAGTCTGACTCACTTGGGGAAGACCAAGGAGAAAGTTCAGACAGCGACGAAGGAGCTGCAGGTGACAAAGAGCCTGAAGCAGCTGAGGGTAGCAAAAAGCCTGAAGCAGCTGAAGGTGACAAAGAACCTGAAGCAGCCGAAAGTGATACAGAGCCTGACGAAAATAACAGTGACGAAGGGCTCGAAAAAGGTGAAAAAGCAGGAGATCCTGATCAGAGGAGGGCTTTCCCAGAAACAGACGATACAGAAAAGGGAAAAGAGAACGTGATTGATTCCCCAGAAGGAGGGAACGAGGCAGAACAAAAGGAAAAAGTTCAAGATTACACAGAAAAGATCGCAGGTCCATCAAACGGACACGGTGCAAAAAGAAGACTAAGTATCTCACCGATAAAAGAAAAGGGTAAAGAAAGTTTGAACGAGGGAGGAAGGCCAAAAGTGAAAGAGAAAAGAAAGGAAGTGACTGTCGTGGAACAATCGTCAAGTGAAGAAAAAGACTTGGCAAAAGAGGAAAGTGCCAGCGAAGCAGAGTCGAAAAGAGAAGCAAAATTGAAAAGGAAAAGGATACCAAACAGGAGATATTCCGGTCCTGAATGGGCATATGCAGTCAATGACGATTGGACTGACGAGTTTGTATCTCTAAGCATCGAGAACGAAGAAGAAGAAGAGATACCAATAGAAAAGAAAAGTTTCATAGACTCTGTCGATTGAAAGAATAGTAAATGATATTGCTTGCTACAATCTAACGTAAAATAAACAACCAGCTGAGACATTGCTAAAACGGATGAGACATTTGCTAACTTGATAAGACTTTGAAAACACGATTGACTCTTAAACCCGATTTGAGACAACTTTGAAAAAAAAAAAAAAACAAAAAAAAAAAACTGAGTTCTGAGTTATTGCCGAATTGAGACAAATGCTGCTAACCGATAAGTGACTGGCCTTTTGAAAAAGACGGTGTGAACATTGTGCTCGTTCAGCTTTGTAACTGAATTGCTAAGTAGTTTCATTTATAAGTGCTTCTAACTCTCTGATTCTATACAGATCATGCCTAGGTACGCTATGCAGAATAATAGAAAGAAATATTGTAAATATGTGTGTATAGGCTTGGTAGTTACATGTGTAATAATAATAATGGCAATAGTGCTTGGAATGCATGGAAAGGGTGAGAATGAGACTATTGAGGCTTCTACTTTTGTTCCTGTTACTGTCACTGAACTAACACCATTGAAAAGACTAGCATTGGATGAGAGGCTCTTGCACGATAAGAAAGAGCTTTCGTATAACGTTTTCTATCGCTTACTAACAGAGTATGTTGAGACTATGGATGCGAAAGATTGTTATGTGTGTACCCAGATACCGACATCAGTAAAGGAAGGGGTGACTTATCACCACATGCCTCTTACATACGGGATTACATGTAGTATAGTAATGTCTAGGTTTTATGGTCAAACTAACATACAGTATTTTTACTCGAATTATGATGTTACCTTTGCTTATGTTCCTATAATAGCACAGCTAAGCCAGATTGCTAAAGATTGGGATGCTAAAATAATGAGGGAATTTTTCGAGCCAATGCAACCTTTTGAAACGGCTCACGCTCATAGGGAAAATCTTACCTGCTCACTCTCTGCAGTAGAAATAAGTTTTTTAGATCGCACAGATGATAGAAGGGCTCAAATGAAGGCGAAATTAGAAAAGGAGTTACATAAGAGGACTTCAGTAGATAATTATGATTTTGCTGCAATAAAGACACAGGGGAAAATTGCTTTGGATGCTTGGCATGTAGGGAAGTTTTGTATATATCGAGGTGAATCTTATTATGACAATATTTTTGTAGGAGCGAGTGAGTGTAAACATACGTTTATCTTTAAGGCCAAATGGACATTCATGATGGACGGACTTGACCCTGTCATTCCAGGTGTATATTACATTTGTGGGTATAATGCCTATTATCGTCTTCCAAAGGGATGGTGGGGAAGATGTTATTTGGGTATAGTGTTCCCAAAGGTTTATCAACTGGATGACGTATCGATGATTCAAAAGACATCTGGATCCCATCGTATCCAGAAAAGAGAGACCGCAGCTGCTGTGGTAAGTGATATATTTGGAGCCATGATTCCTTCATTGGGAGTTGTGCTGAATTCCATCAAAATAAGAAAGTTGTCTACTATAGTGGATAACATGTTGACAAAGTTTTCAGGTGCTATAATCCTGATAGATGCTGAACTTGCAGCGGAAAGAGCTATGACTCTTCAAAATAGGCTTGCTTTAGACATTCTTTTAGCAAAGGATGGAGGCGTTTGCAAAATGATTGGTGCAAGACACTGTTGTACCTATATACCTGATAATAGTGTGAAAATTAAAACTATGCTTGCTAATATAACAAAAGAAAGTGCAGATTTGAAGGAATTGAAAGAACCAGGAGTGTGGGAGAAGGTTGGAAAGGGACTTGCTTCAGTGGGACATTGGATTGGGGGAATTTGGAATGGAATATTATTAAAAATAATAGAAGGAATATTAATAGTAATAATTTGTGTGTTTGGAATTTGGGGAATAAAAAGGGGAATAATAATGATTATGGAAAGAATTAAAAGAAGAAAAGAAGAGAAAATTATGAAAAGAATGGCAGAAGAATATAAAGTGCAAACTAGGGGAACTAAAAGGAAAAGGGAGCAGACAGAATTTTAATGGAATAAAATTTGTGGGCTAAATTTGTGTGATGACAAGTAGTCATCAGAGGAGGGATTGATGAAGCAGAAAATGAAGGTTTTGATTTATTTACGCATAAACGTAGTGTGAAATAATCATGTGTGACATTAACCGAACTAATAAAGATTGTACGGGGACAAAATGTGCCCTTAGAGTAGTTTGCCAACATTTATATGCGTGCTTTATATAACGTGGTGTATTAGAATTGCACTAATCCGACATAATCATAAACGTATGCTACGATTTGCTTGTTTGAAATGCCTTAGCTTAGCATTACTTTAGCGGAGGCTTTGGCCTAGTGGCCTGGTCTCACGGTTTAGATGTTCGTATTTTTCCAATGTGCTATTAAACGTGTATTTCTGCTTGAAGCTGTACTTTTCCACAGAAACTGTTCACATGCTTATCTTAAAGTTTCGTGCCAGCATGGCATATTTTCTCTTTAATTCAAGGTCGACTTGCAGGTGCGGACAATGGAAGCTCTGAAAGTTAGCTAATTGGGAGACAATGTTGCGATTTGCGTACCCATCTCCAAGGATAATGTATGCTTAAGTAAAAGCTTGAGAACTGTCGTTTTGATTGGACAATTTGAAGCTAACCTATGAACCCTCCAATGGAGACCCTACTGGACTTGAACTGTTGTCTATAAAAACCAGGTGCACGAGAAGAAGGTAGCCATTGAGCCATTGCGAGACCATTGAGCCATTACCAGCTCGATACCCGCCATTTTGCAGACTTCGTAGCTATTATGGCCCACTTTGCTGCGACGCCATTTTGAGAGACTTTGATGCTTTCTCTAGTCGAGAGAAAGAGACTTTAACGATTCTTGCCCTAGAGACTTTAACTTTGATCCCTTTGCGTGAAGTAGTAGTTCTACCTTGCCGCCGTGAGGCAATTGCCCCGTTCACCCCTGCCCCTTTGTCCCGTCCCATGCTGATCGAGAAACGGTACCTGTGAGACGAAGACTTCCTTGTACGCTGATCGTAATTGGTAAATATGAAAGGAAATTGTAAAATTGCATTGTGTTTCTTTTAGGTAACCAACTGCTGATTTTGATAAGAGCCCTAGCTAGGAGTTTTCTAAATTAATGTTGCTAAATTGTTTTGCATGAAGTCCCACATGCTGATGCTAATTTGAGGTTAGACGAGGATTCCATATGTCGCACGATGCAATTTGAGATCTTGTTATGCTGACTAAATGTATGCCATTAGTTCATTACAGATTATCGTATTAGTGATTTGCATTGCTATTATCGAATGCCTTGTGATTCAAATGCTTCATAGATTGCACTTGTTTCGACGTTATGGACAGCTATTAATGTTCATTTATGTTTATCATTTGGTGTTGAGACACATCTATATTGTGCTAGCTTTGTTAATATAGGGAAATAAATTCACTAACTTTGCAATAAACTGGTGTGGTTATTCCTGGCTGAAAGGTCAGGGTTCGCCGAAATGTATTCTGGATTAATTGTTAAGTGATATGTTGATCAAGGTATTGCTTATGTTCGTTATTGATTATCGATTTAATGAGATTGATCGATTAAGAGTACAGAGAGTTCCCACTTAGTCAAAAGATTCATCGGCCTAAAGAGCGTCCGAATACAGGTAAATTATTAGTACGGACCGCTCTATCACAAGCCATCATAAATCAAAATTATGAATGATAACGACTTAAGCCAATTATATAGCTCATAAGCAAAATATGGCAATACGGATTAGTACCAGTGGGCCTATCCTCTATTGTTTTTAAAATCTCTTTTAGTGAACATCCCTTTGACTTAGCAAGATATATATTCTTATACGTATACGCTGGGATTCTGTGGCATCAGTTATTATGAGGTCATCAGATCCATTTCTTGCGGCATCAGTTCTTAAAATTCAGGGTCAAGGACATATGATGCTGCATCTTGTGATGTCATTGCGGTTAAAGGGTGCGTGAGAGCACTTCTGCTACCTCTGGCCTTTTGGTGACTCAACATCTATAGAAATAACACAACACAGACACACAAAGTGCAAAATAACATGAACTTGTCTTCCACTTGAAATGTACCAGAGAACAGCAAAGAGGGAGAATGATGGCAGCTGCAACCTGTTAAGTTTTATCTGTTAAAGTCAGAAAACAATTAGAGAATTTAAACTGAAAAAAATAAAATGGCTAGATGGTATTTGAATTATGTATTATGAAGTAGGCCCCCTTCACTCCTAAAATACACATTATTGCACCTTTTTTATTTTCTCTTGATATTTAGGAATCTTAATTTAATTCCTCCAACTTCCTGTAGGAAAAATATCAAAATAAACAGCCAAGGAATTTTACAAAAATCAACAGCACGAATGTCACCAGAGAACTCTGGGCCAGATTTAGAACTCAGTGGATGGCTTACTTGTCACAAACGTGACAGCTATCCTGGCCGTCCAAGTGCATTATATTCAATGGCACTTGAAATATGATCAGGTCCACTGGAATTAAGCGATTCTCCTGTGATTTTCGCATAATTATAGATTTGCTGCACTTGCCACATAAGTCATCATCTGCCGAATAGTCTGCAGATTTTAACAAAAGTGTTTGTTACTAGTTGAAATTGTTTCAGTTTCAAAAAATGTGGTGACGTGTTTCCGTGCTGTGGAAAGCCCTTTGCAAAGCTGGATGGTCACGTTTCTATTCCTTATTTCTATATTTATGAGTTAAACTGGTACTACTGTGGTGCAACCAAGGCCCAGTGAGTGTTACTAAGTTTACGAATGAGGAAATAATGAAGAAATACTATTACAAAATGTGCCACTTTATGCAGGACAATTTGCCTTTTCTTGCCACTTAATTTACTCAACACTGCCACATAATTAGACCCTCTCCTGTCGCATAATTCCAATGGCCCTGATTATGATGGACATCATATCCCTCACGTTTGTGACGGAGTAACCCGTCTACCGCACTCTAAGTCCGTCCCATATTTTTTTTAACACAGGCATCGATTTTCTGACCTCACCTTGTGTGTCTGTGAGAAACTGAGTGCCCCTCCTTCTCTGTCCTATATTTGAATGCACTGCCGCATCAGTCCACGTTTGCGGGAAGCCCCTGGGAATGAATGTAATTGGAAAGTATAGCTGTAGGTATATGCTAATGTCACCGAGCATTAGCACACGTCCTGCAGCCATACAGGTGCTATCTGCAGAGCTCAATTGTATGCCCTTTTTGTAGCTAATGTATAAAAATAGATTATCATCCCTGCAAAGGAGAAATCTTGTACATTTGACTTTCAAGCTATATTGTCCTACTTTGCACATTTGTTTGGCAAGTTATTTTTGACAATGCGACGATCATGGTAGGCGGACTTTCAAAGTGGACGCCACCACATACAGCAACAAGCGTCCCTGACAATGCATGCACAAACTCATTATTTGTCAATCGCGTCAAAGTGACATTTCGTTATCAGATGCAGATTTATGTGACTATTAATTTGGAACTTGGAACTTCAAGAGCAGAAATGAAGGTGCCCCAGTTTATTTTGCCAGGGTGGTGGTGATTTATGGCACGTCTTCTACAGTGTATGCCACTGACTGCCTTACTTAAATATGAGTTACCTGTGTGAATATCAACACTAGTGCCCGCCATGAACTCTCATTGTCATGTCAGAACAATATTTTATAAAAGGGGCTACTATTCTGTAGCTTGCTATTGGTTCTCAGTGGCACGCCTATGACGAGCTCTCAGACAGATACAGGTACGTAGATGTGAAATTTAGGCTGTGAAGTTAAGAACAACACTCAAGAAATCAATACTTACCCATATATACTATTGTCACAATATTGTGCTAATTGATATTCCGGATAGAATATTCTGGCAGGATGAGTTTAAAACTCAGTATTCTGGTAGCTCGTCCCTGTGATGATGCCCCTTTTGTTGTAGGGAATAGCGGGAATCAGGCACAGACAAAGCTGCATGTTTTGTCTATGTTGCTGATAATTCTTACATCTTACCCAGGAGGCTCCTACCTTTTCTATAATAAGAGCTACTTATGTTCAATAAAAATCATCCTGAGCTACTAACAAATACTATGATAACAAATATTATTGGTGTGGTCAGAAAGACCACATCAGACAAGCTAACATTAGTGGTCACCCTTTATGCGATTACCAGAAGTGATTACATTATTGATGACATAAAATAATGAAAATTAAGGTGTAGAATTAACATATAGGTTTTAGTTGAAATGCAATGTCTTTTAATTCAAGTACAAGCAGTAGTCTGTCACATTTACATGCATTAGACTTTAAGAGCTGAAACTGCAAATTCTGCAAAGCTGACCTAGGTTAAGAATGTGAAATGTTTCAATCAATCAATCAATCATTCATTATTTGTATAGCATATCTCTATCACACCTGAGGATATCAAGATGCTGAGGTTTCTCAGGCCTTAGTCAAAGAACCAGGTCTTAAGGCTGCATCTGAAGTCCGCCAGGGAGGAAGCTGTTCGTAAGTGAAGGGGTATGTCATTCCAGGTCATGGTGGTGATGCAGGAAAAAGACCAACCCCCCCCGAAGCTGCAATGGATGTCAGGTGTGTCAGCGATGCTCAGGGCAGAGGAGCGCAGGTGTCTGGCCGGTTGATGAAAATTTACACAACAGTTGAGGTATGCCTGTCCTTGGTGGTGCAAAGCTTTTAAGACATGTATGAGAAGTTTTAATTGGCATTTCTTCTGGGGAGCCAGTGGAAGTTTGTGAAGTGGGGGCTGATATGGGTTCGTTTGAGAAGGTTGAGTATGAGTTTGGCTGCTGCAATCTGTGTGGTGCGGAGTCTCTTGAGGAGCAGAGTGGAAATGCTGGAGCCAAGAGCGTTGCTGGAATCTAGCTGGCTGGTGACAAGAGCCTGGGTGATGGTCATTCTGGTGTTGACAGGGATCCACCTGAAGATTCTGTAGAGCATGCAGAGGGTATGGAACCAAGAGGAGGCAACTACGTTGATTTGGCGCTTCACGGTGATTCTGTTGTTGAGGATGATGGAGAGGTTATGGGCGTGGTCTGTTGGTGTGGGTTTCGGTCCAAGCTAAGAGGGCCATCAATTGTTGTCCCATTGGGAGGTGTTCTTCCCAAAGATCAGTACTTCATTTTTGTCTGAATTGAGCCTGAGGCATTTGGTTCTCATCCAGTCAGCGACACAGATCATTGCATTGCAGAAGTTTGTTCTGGTGGTGGAGGTGTCTTCGGTAAGCAGAGGATGAGTTGTGTGTTGCCTGCATAAGATATGATGCTGAGTCCATGGTTTCTGATGACGTCTGCAAGGGGAGGCTTGTAGTTGTTGAATAGGGTGAGCTGAGGGACGATCCTTGGGGTATGCCGCAACCGTATGGTTCTGAGGTGAAGGGTGGCAGGCAGATTCTCTGCGCTCATCCTGTGAGGATGGATGCAATCCATTTGAGGGCATTCCCCTGGATGCTGAACCTGTGGAGACCTTCGTCGAGGTGAAAGTTGAGGTTGCCAAGTAGTATGTAGTACTTGGAGTCGATGACTATAGAGGTGATGAAGTTGGAGATGGTGCTGTAGAATGCGGATAGAGGTCCAGGGGGTCTGTAGGCGAGAGTGCCTCTGATGGTGGTCTTGACATTGCTTTGGAGTTGGAAGTTGAGGTGTTCCAGGACAGGTGTGGAGTTGTCTTTGGTGGCCTTGTATCAGAGACTTTCCCTGTGGATGATGGCAATGCCTCCCCTGAGTTTGTTTGCGCTGTCTTGGTATATCATCTTGTAGCTGCCAGGCAATGTGGTGGCAATGTGGGGGATTTAACAGTGGTTGAGCAAGGCCCCTGCGATGAAGATTATGTCAGGGGAGAAGGTGGTGGTGGTGTCCCAGATTTCCGTGGCAAGTGGACATGTTGTGAAAGAGATGACTTAATGTAAAATAATATCGTTTCGATCCTTCCCCCTTCCCATAGGCATACATTTCATAGTTTACAATAAAGTACTGAAATATTTTTAGTTTAACTCTGCAAAATGTTTCTAATCATACAATGAGGCTTAATTAGGGAGGGCTGACTGCCCCTACCCTAAATATAAAAATGTCTCTGAGAGATGGGGTCCCAGGGGCCTCCTGAAGGCTCAGGAGGGGGCCATATGCCCCATCCCCTAAATAGAAAAATGGTCCTGTGTCCTGCTAAAGGATCCCACACCACCCCCTAGAAAGAATAAGCTTTCATACCCCGTGGGACTTGGCCAACTCCTTCTGGATTGTTTTTTAAAAGGGCGTCTTTTTTATCAGAACAGCAAATCTGTGGATCTCAGTAACTCGGGGTTCTGTGGTACCAATAAAAAATCTTTTGGCCACAGGGGCCGCATCTGGGCTCCTCCGGAGGGCAGGCTATCCTTACCCTGCCCCTTCACATGTTGTTTTTTTATTCTTGTTGTAAGACAGGAGACTAAGTCCCTGGGCCGTAGAATGGCTGCCACTACATCTTTGTTGATGTGGTGGCAGCCTATCATATCTCATTTAAATATATTTTTATGAAGTAAGCCTTACTAACTCCTCAGGGTAGAACTCTCCAAGTCGCAGGCCGGTGGACCTTGGATGTAAGTTGAGATTAACCAGGAGCTGCGCATCAACTAAACAGTCATAAAAATTTCAATTATTATTTTCAGTCAATGATGAGAATTCGTGTGAGTTCAAAAAATGTATTTATCATTTGTTTTAATTGCTCCAGTTTTAATTAACTCAGCATAGAATGTCATCAGTAGTTAATAAATCATAATAATCAATCAGTAGCTGAAAGGTTTTGGGGAGAATGAGAAGAGAGTGTCAGTCAGAACCCATAAAGAGCTCCAAATAGAGAGGTTCAAGCATTAAGTTTCAGCATCAAATATAGTTATCAATTAAAGCAGAATTTCCCATAAATAGAGGATCAAAAAACCTAGTAGAGTTTCAGCATCGATTTGGGTAGGAAATTGAATGAGTCTGGAGTTAGTCTTGCAGAGAGAGAGTCTGACCCTATTCTAGGAACATGCACTAATATAAAACAATACATCTAAACTTGTGCAACATGTTTATTCTTCATCCTCTCGTCAGCTAATCAATCTTAGGTGTCTTCATGGGAACAGGATCATTTAATCATCTTCTCACCGCAGAAACAATAGTCCACAGACAACAAAATGTAAGTGAATCATTTTAATCACATACATTGTATAAACCTTGATGGTTCTCATCATTTACTTTTGTTAAGCAAACTGCAGTTTCATTGTTAAGCTTTTACATCATTTTACTAAAACACAAGCTACCCATTGAGTCTCTATAGGCCCCTGTCCTAAGCCTTCAGGAGGCCCTTGGGACCTGATTCCCCAGAGACATTTTTATATTTAGGTTAGGGGAGGGGCATTGGGCCCTCCCTTCTCAAGCCTCAGTGAAAACCCAGGGACCCTATCCCCTGTGGCCAGTGTTTTTTGAGGGGGAGGGTCATCGGGCCACTCTCCCTGAGCTGTACGTGGGCTCTGGGGGCCCCATCCCTGAGGCCGGAACATAGCTATGTCCTGGGGTCCTCTTCCCCAGGGACACTGCTGTTCCCTGCACAGGAGAGTTTGGATAGGGAATACAGATTGTATTCCCTGCCCACACTTTAAAAATATTGTCCACCTCCTTCCAACACCCAGAATGCTTGCTGGCTTAGGAGGCAGAAAGGTCATGCAGGCTTTGGGGCTGTACCCACAACCCACAGTGATTGGCCATTTGGTGCGTTCCCCAAGGTGGGCACCAGGGCACCCACTTTTAAATAAAAAACGACTATTGTAGGCACCTGCTATGGGTGCTGGCCGGTGAGTCAGCAGGGACTGCAGGGCCCTTGGGCCTCCCCTGCAACACCCAATGATTGGCCATGTATTGGGTGTCCCAGGTGGGCTCTGGAGCACCCACTTTAAAAGAAATGCCAGCTCATGCAGGCACCCACTGTGGGTGCTGGCTGGTGAGCTGACAGAGGCTACAGAGGCTGCAGGGGCCTTGCCCATGGTCCCAAAGGGAATGTAACGTTAGGGTGTTCTTGGTGGGACAGCAGCACCCAAAATACAAAAACAGAATAGTATAAAAAGAATAATAAATGAGAAGCAGGAGCCCCTCCTTTAATGTTCAGTACTCCAATGACGGAGTGCCTCATAATGCCCTGCATGGGCATTTTTATTTATATTTTTGGATCCTGGTGGTGCCTCTAGAAGGGAAAGAGGCACCAACAAGCATTTGTTAATGTTGTGGAGGGCTGCAACGTGCATAGTAGCTCCCTCAGTAACGTTAGATAAAACACAGTAAGTCTTCTGGATATTATATCCATGACCCTGGGATAACTTACTATTTTTTAAAGCACTCCAAGCAGGAGGTTTATGCTCTTCAGCTGGAACGTAGGGAACCCTTGGGGTTGGCTCTACTGCTACATGTTGTAGCCTCAACAATGGTGAAAAAGACTCAAAGACTGGGTTCATGTTTTTCTAAATGCTTTATTGAAAATATTTGGTGACAATCACTTTTCTTAAACATTACAATGTGTGAATTTATAAAATATACATTTCATTATAGTTATTGTTTATTTTTTTAAAAAAGCTAATAGTCTGCTTTATATATGTTGATGTACTGAATCTTTGGTAAAGCTGAACTGCTTTTTATATTTTGGTGTCCTGACCCTTTGACAAAGCTAGTAGGTCTTCTGCACAAAAAATGAAACTCTTTATTTTGTTACATGACATAGTCAGATGTGCACACCTAGTGGGGTTTAGGGGCAGGACGTGTCCAGAGGCTAGGCCCTGTGTCCAACCCCATGCTACGGACAGCTGAAGGTCCTCTATGGTAGGGAGTGATCACCCCACGCAATGCACAGCTTCAGGTCCTGTGCCCAACCCCATGCTGTGCAGACCAGGCCCTGTGACCAACCTCATGCCGCGTGTGCATGGCTGGGCACCCAATGGGGTTGGGCACAGAACCTGGCTGGCCCTGCACCCAACCCGACATTGTACACGGTGATGGACATCTTACTTTGGGTTAAAAAAAAAGGAAAATTACTGAAAGAAACCAAAGGATAAAACTACGTTCTAGTTAAGAATTGTAATAATACCTTCCTTTACATTAAAGAAACCTTAATAAATCACTGAAGAAGACAAAAGTTATAAGGATATTATGGTTCAGAGAAAATATCAATTCAAACATACCATTTTAAACTAACAAAACCACAGAAATTAACCAGCTATAGCTATCTCAAGTAATGATAACTTGTACCCACACCATGCACTGCTATGTATCTCACATATTACGTCACTCATGATGTCCTATGACATGGTTGATAACATCACTTCAACATCTGAAATGACATTATTAATGACAACACTGTGCATGGCAGGTACATGAGTTATAATTACTTTTGGGTACGAGTTACAGTTGCTTTAGATAACTACAACTGGTAAATTTCAGTGCATTTGTACATTTCAAATGGAATGTTTTGACTGACATTTTCTTTTCACCTAACTATAATGTCCCTTTGTGTGTGTGTGTGTGTGTGTGTGTGTATGTTAAGTAGGGTTGGGCTCATTGCTGAGCTTTAAGGAAACCCATGATTCAGTTCTTTATAAACAGAACTAAATGGGGAGAGAAAATAACACCTGCAATTCATGAGCTAGGTAGCAGTTTAGCCACTTTTTGGCTTTCCCAACTATGTAGGATGACTCCACTCTGTCAAATGTGATGGGAAACTTTATCAGAGGCTGCCGATAAGTCAGAAAAAAATCAAAACAGCTTTCTTGCAGTGAGCCAGATTGATTTTGACAAACTTGGAAACTTCTAGGAGGGTAGTCTACATACTATGTCCAGAGCAGAAGCTCGATGGAGAGGGATCCAGTATATCATTACATCTAAGAAATTCAGCAAACCGTTTGTTTATCAGCCTTTCCAACACTTTACCTAATGCTGGAAGCAACAAAATCAGTCTAAAATTGCTCATCAGAGCAGGTCAGCATTAGGGTTTTTCCGGAGCAGAAGGACCCGCTTTTTTTCTAATAAGAAGGATAACTTCCAGTGTCAAGTGACTGATGAAATCACTGATTTATTACAGGATTCACTGTCGAGGCCACTAGTTTTAATACATGAAGGGGACAAGGGTCGAGAGGGGAGCCGGATGTAGCTTTCTGGATCGCTACTTCTGACTCTACTCGGGAGACAAATTCAGACACGCCCGGACCTTTTGGCATGCTCAAGTTGCCCATTCTGTTACTTTTTATTATTTCTATTTTCTGGGTCATCTTGTAATATCATAGTCGAGCTAGATGGATCATTCTAGTTCCTTATAGCTAGAACGAATGCAAAATGTCTCCTCTAGTCTTTGTTTTCTTCAGAATAGTATGCATACAGTGACCTTTGGGGTAACTTTCAGTGAGCCACTCGCCTGTTTTGACAATTGTTCTATATGTTGTCTGACCCTCTGAATGAGGGAGGTCGTGACAACATCCAATGGCTTCTTGTTAATCAATGCTGATGATTTTATTGTAGAGGAGTTTACATGATCTCCTTCTTACACTATCATCTGTGGGATTGCACTTTATCATTTTTTTTTATTTTTTTTTTATAGTACTTAAATAATGACCTGGCCTGTTTGATTTTTGAACTTCTTTGATTGATCATTTGATTGATCATTTTGAATTCACTAATTTTAAATGGGAATTATTCATATGATTTCCAAATGAATGTATTGTGTGAAATGTATACGATTATAGATTACGATTACGGAATTTATATGATGACTACGGTGATATGAATTATGGATATTGCAACACCCATAGTAAATCTTCAATTTTTTCGAAAAGGGGTCCTTATTTATCAAGGTTTTGCATTGCCTTGCGCCACACAAGGGGACGAAAGGGTGAGCCTAAATCTATTTATTTTCTCAAAATTAAAACGTATCCACCTACCTGAAAATTGAGTATGTTGGTGAAATATTTTTTGGAGTGCCATCAATTGTTGCCTTTGGTTAGAAGCAGTAGAGACTACCGTCCCCCTGACCTCATGATTGTGCACTGTGATGGTAATGACTTGGGCACACTGACTGAGGTAGGAGTAGAAATCCTAATAAAAGATACCTTTGTGCAATTAATAAACCTTTTCCCTTACACAGATTTGGTATATTCGCACATCTGCCAAAGCCATAAAAGGTACTAGTCTACCTAATTCTGCCCACAGATTGACAAAGTCAAAAATACATGTTAATAAAATTGTTTCTGCATTTCTAAGGACCATACATAGGCTGTGTATAGTGATATATATACATGATGGTGTGATTCTACAGATGAAGGCAACAGGGGTTTTCTTTCAGACCTGAAACTCTGCATCCAGTCTTACATGTAACTATCTCATACTAAAATGAACATAAAGGCTCTTCTTCGGGCCACCCTATTGCCCAAAATTATTGTTCATTTTGTTGCATACATTTTTTTTGGCATATTCACGACGGCGTCACGATCATTGCAACTATATTGCAAAAATGCAGTACTAAAGGAGGCATTCAATACATACAAAACCATTCAAAAATTATATCTATCTATGTCTCTTTCTCTATATATATTTAAATCTATATATTATATATATAGATATATGTGCAATTTTCAATAACATACACACATACACTAAAAGTTATTTTATATGAACTCCACAAACATATCTATGAGTATGTCTCTAACTCCATATACAATTTTGAATCGATCTTTCAGTGATCTAAAAATAGGTGCAAGAATGACTCTGCGAATGGGTGCGTAAGAGTCTCACTAGGTCTGTAAATGGCTGTTGAGGATGTGAGTGGGTCGCTGTATGGGTGGATCAGGCTCAGCTTAAGTCTGCAAATGGGTGCATCAGTGTGTGAATGATTCTATGAATGGGTACATGAGGGTGTGTCTGGATCTGTGAATGGGTGCACAACAGTATTACTGGGACCCTCAAATGGTGCACAAGTGTCTGAATAGATCTGTAAATAGGAGCATAAGGGTCTAAGTGGATATGCTAACGGGTGCATGAGGGCATTAGTTGGTCTGTGGTTGGATGCATGACAGTGTGACTGGGTCTGCGAATTGCTGTATGAGAGCCTGAGTGGGTCTGCATATAGGTGCATCGGACTCAGCCTGGATCTGCAAATGGGTGCATCAGGATGTGACTGGATCTGCAAATAGATGCATCAGGGTATTACTGGATATACAAATGGGTGCAGCAGGGTGTGAGTGGATCTGCGAATGGGTGTGTAAGGGTCTGATTGGGAATGCAAATGGGTGCATCAGGGTGTGATTACGTCTGGGAATTGGTGCATAAGGGTCTGACTGGATCTGCAAATGTGTACAACAAGATTTGAGTGGATCTGTGAATGGGTGTGTGAGAGTGTAACTGGGTCTGTCAATGGGTGCATCAGGATGTTATTGAATTTGTCAATGGGTGCATGAAGGTATAACTGGGTCTGTGAATGGGTGCATCAGGGTGTGACTGGTACTGTGAATGGGTGCATGAGGATGTGATGGGGTCTCCAAATAGGTCTTTAAGGGTGTGACTGGATCTGCGTATGGATACATCAGAGTGTGAGTAGATCTGTGAATGGGTGCATAAGGATGTGTCTGGGTCTGTGAATGGGTGCATGAGGGTGTCTAAAGGAGTGCACAAGTGTCTGAGTACATGTGTAGATAGGTGCATAATGGTCCGAGTGGATATGTGAATGGGTGCATGAGAGTGTTTCTAGGTCTACAAATGGGGCATCCTTGTATGAGTGGATCTATCAAAGAGTGCATGAGGGTTTAATTTGGTCTGTGAATGGGTGCATGAGAGTGTTACCGGGTCTGTGACTGGGTGCATGAATGCTTGACTCTGTCTATGAATGGGTACATGAGAGTGTGACTGGCTCTGTGAATGGGTGTGTGAGAGTGTGACTGGGTCTACGAATGGGTGCATGAGGGTGTGACTGGGTCTGTGAATGGGTGCATGAGGGTGTGAGTGAGTCTGTGTATGGGTACATCAGTGGGTGTGTGAGAGTGTGACTGGGTCTACGAATGGGTGTATGAGGGCGTGAGTGGGACTGTTTGTGGGTGCATGAGGCTCCTTCTAGGTCTGCGAATGGCATGTCACGTCAATAAATTCTATCCAAATACTGAAGCAATCACACACAGACTATAACAACATTTGATTTTTAAATTTCTTGTGCTGAAGCATTTGGATGGGATTTATTGATGTGACACCACTATCACGTAAGAAAGCACCCGTTCTATAAAAGATTTCAGCAGCTTATGAGATGAAAGATTGACATTTATAGTGCCAGAACTGCCCAAAGCCTAAAGTGACTGGCAGTTCTGCTGACACGATGTCAACATTACTAAATGTTTTGCTGCTGGTTACTAAACCTCTGGATGTGGAAATGTGACAACAACTGATATGGCAATGAGAGGCTTGAAAGATGGGAATGGAGTACAGTTTAATTATGTAGAACTGCTACCTTGGGCATAAGTATGTTGTGTCAGCATTTCACTGTTGGAATTCGGTGCACAGCAATATCTACATCATTGTGTGCAAGGCTGAATTGAAGGTTGTATTTGATATATGCAAAGCACCATTATTGGGACTAATTTTAGTCAAGAACATCCTTACAATATGGCGATATGGTGTCAGAGTAATACAGGGACTAGGATGAGTCAATCTCTGATGTTTACTAAGTCATTTTATAATGGGAGCAAGACACAGAACATTTAAAAATCAAAAGTTGTTATAGTCTGGGTGTGATTGGCATTGAAAAAGTCATCACTGCTGAAGCACGTTTGCCTTGTTGATAAATAGGAATTCTGATCCCCGGGAGTGCTCCATGTCCCTTTCATGTGGAGCAATTGGATGGAATGTATTGACATGACACCACTATCATAAAGAAGCACCCATTATATAAAAGAGTTCAGCAGCTTATTAGTGGGTATTGATATGCACATGCACATATATATATATATATATATATATATATATATATATATATATAAAGCACTTAAAATACTTAATGCTTACCTGTGCTTACCTGTTAAACCTTTAACCCCTTCGCTGCCAAGCCTTTTCCCCTCCTGTGCTGAGCCTTTTTTTGGCTATTTGGGGCAGTTCGCACTTAGGTCCTCATAACTTTTTCTCCACAGAAGCTACCCATGCCAAATTTGCGTCCTTTTTTTCCAACATGTTGGGGATTCTATAGGTACCCAGACTTTGTGGGTTCCTCTGAAGGAGACCAAGAAAGTAGCCAAAATACAGCGAAAATGTGTTTTTATTTTTTTTAAAAAGGGGGAAAGGGCTGCCGAAGAAGGTTTGTGTTTTTTTCCCCTGAAAATGGCATCAACAAAGGGTTTGCAGTGATAAACTCACCATATTACCAACTTTCAGGAACAGGCAGACTTGAATGGGAAAACCCAATTTTTCAACACAATTCTGGCGTTTTACTGGGACATACCCCATTTTTACTATTTTTTGTGCTTTCAGCCTCCTTCCAGTTAGTGACAGAAATGGGTGAGAAACCAATGCTGGATGCCGGAAAGCTAAACATTTCTGAAAACGAGACAAAATTCTGAATTCAGCAAGGGATCATTTGTGTAGATCCTACAAGTCTTTCCTACAGACAATAACAGCTGAAATAAAAGAAAATTGAAATTGAGGTAAAAAGAAACCCAGCCATTTTTCTCCACGTTTTACTCTGTAACTTTTCCCTGCGATGTCAGATTTTTGCAAGCAGTACACCGTTACGTCTGGTGGACTCTTCTCGTTGGGGGGATATATAGGGCTTGTAGTTTCATCAGGAATCCTAGGTACCCGGAGCCAATAAATGAGCTGCACCTTGCAATATGTTTTCATTCTATACTGGGTATACAGCAATTCATTTGCTGAAATATAAAAAGTGAAAAATAGGTATCTAGAAAGCCTTTGTATTTCCAAAATGGCCACAAGATAAGGTGCTGAGAAACAGTGGTTATTTGCACATCTCTGAATACCGGGGTGCCCATACTAGCATGTGAATTACAGGGCATTTCTCAAATAGACGTTTTTTTTACACACTGTTTTACATTTAGAAGGAAAAAATGCAGAGACATACAAGGGGCTGTTAGAAATGGGGTTTTTGGTTGGCAGTCAGGTTGCCCTCTGTCCAAGCAAGAACCCTCACTCTAGTCAGGGTAAGTCACACACAATCCAAAATCAGCCTGTGCTCACCCTCCGGTAGCTTGGCACGAGCAGTCAGGCTTAACTTAGAAGGCAATGTGTAAAGTATTTGTGCAATAAATCATAAAATACCACCATATAGCACCACAAAAATACACCACACAGTGTTTAGAAAAATATATAATATTTATCAGGATAATTGTAGGTCAAAAAGAATAAAGTTGCAATGGGAAATTGTAGAGATATCACTGAAAAGTGATATAAAGTGTCTTAAGTCTTTAGAATATAAACAAAGTCTCTTTCAAGCACAAGTACCTGGTTTAGCGTGACAAAATCTCCTCAGAGGGCCACAAAAGAAGAGGTGCGTGGAAAAAGGGTGTGTGCGTCGATTTCTCCTCAGCACACACGGACTTGCGTCGTTATTTTCCACGCGGGGAAGTCGTGCGTCGTTTTCCGGCGTGCGGACAGTCTCTTTTCGTTGATCGCGGGGATTACCAGATGTCCCGGGTCTGTGCGTGGATTTTCCTGCTTGTTTTCCGGCTGCGCGTCGTTCTGCGGGGCTGCGCGTCGAAATTACGATCTCACGGCAGGGGTCGCGTCGATTTCTCCTCTAGAGGTCGGGCGGCGTTGTCCTTGCGAAGCCGTGCGTCGGATTTTCGGTCGTCCCAAGAGCCTCGCGTCGATCAGCGTCGGTGTGCGGCGTTTTTCTTGCCGCGGAACAAGCTGTGCGTCAAAATTTTCTGCGCACGGAGCGTCCAAGCGAAAGAGGGAAGTCTTTTTGGTCCTGAGACTTCAGGGAGCAGGAGGCAAGCTCTATCCAAGCCCTTGGAGAGCACTTTCACAGCCAGGCAAGAGTTCAGCAAGGCAGCAGGCCAACAGCAAGGCAGCAGTCCTTTGTAGAAAGCAGACAGGTGAGTCCTTTGAGCAGCCAGGCAGTTCTTCTTGGCAGGATGTAGTTTCTGGTTCAGGTTTCTTCTCCAGCAAGTGTCTGATGAGGTAGGGCAGAGGCCCTGTTTTATACCCAAATGTGCCTTTGAAGTGGGGGAGACTTCAAAGAGTGGCTAAGAAGTGCACCAGGTCCCCTTTCAGTTCAATCCTGTCTGCCAGGGTCCCAGTAGGGGGTGTGGCAGTCCTTTGTGTGAGAGCAGGCCCTCCACCCTCCCAGCCCAGGAAGACCCATTCAAAATGCAGATGTATGCAAGTGAGGCTGAGTACCCTGTGTTTGGGGTGTGTCTGAGTGAATGCACAAGGAGCTGTCAACCAAGCCCAGCCAGACGTGGATTGTAAGGCACAGAAAGATTTAAGTGCAAAGAAATGCTCACTTTCTAAAAGTGGCATTTCTAGAATAGTAATATTAAATCCGACTTCACCAGTCAGCAGGATTTTGTATTACCATTCTGGCCATACTAAATATGACTTTCCTGCTCCTTTCAGATCAGCAGCTGCCACTTCAACAATGTATGAGGGCAGCCCCAATGTTAGCCTATGAAGGGAGCAGGCCTCACAGTAGTGTAAACACAAATTTAGGAGTTTTACACTACCAGGACATATAATTACACAGGTACATGTCCTGCCTTTTACCTACACAGCACCCTGCTCTAGGGGTTACCTAGGGCACACATTAAGGGTGACTTATATGTAGAAAAAGGGGAGTTTTAGGCTTGGCAAGTACTTTTAAATGCCAAGTCGAGGTGGCAGTGAAACTGCACACACAGGCCTTGCAATGGCAAGCCTGAGACAAGGTTAAGGGGGCTACTTAAGTGGGTGGCACAACCAGTGCTGCAGGTCCACTAGTAGCATTTAATCTACCAGCCCTATGCACACAGGGTGCACCTTACTAGGGACTTATAAGTAAATTAATAGTCCAATCAGGTATGATTCAAGGTTACCATGTTTTAAGGGAGAGAGCATATGTACTTTAGCACTGGTTAGCATTGGTAAAGTGCGCAGAGTCTAAAAACCAGCAAAACTGAGGTCAGAAAAAGAAAAGGAGGAAGGCAAAAAAGTTTGGGGATGACCCTGTCAAAAAGCCAGGTCCAACAGGGGCAATAACACTTATTTTGCTATTATGTGTTCCCCAAGTCTCCAGATAAAAATGGTACTTGACTTACGTGGGTAAGCCTAATGCTCACTACAGGAAACAGAAACTGGACACATCACATTTTTACATTGAAATCTGACATGTTCTTTGCAAAGTGCCTAGCTGTAGATTTTGGCCTCTAGCTCAGCCGGCACCTAGGGGAAACTAGCAAACCTGCACCGTTTTTAAAACTAGACACATAGGGGAATCCAAGATGGGGTGACTTGTGGGGCTCTGACCAGGTTCTGTTATCCAGAATCCTTTGCAAACCTCAATATATTGCCAAAAAAACACTTTTTCCTCTCATTTCTGTGACAGAAAGTTCTCAAATCCAAAAGGAGCCACAAATTTCCTTCCACCCAGTGTTCCCCCAGGTATCCTGATAAAAACGGTACCTATCTTGTGTGGGTAGGCCTAGCGCCCGCGACAGGAAATGCCCAAAAACACAAAGTGGACACATCACATTTTCCCAAAGAAAACAGAGCTGTTTTTTGCGAAGTGCCTAGCTGTGGATATTGGCCTCTAGCTCAGCTGGCTCCTAGGGAAACCTAGCAAACCTGCACAGTTTTGAAAACTAGACACCTAGGGGAATCCAAGATGAGGTGACTTGTGGGGCTCTGACGAGGTTCTGTTACCCAGAATCCTTTGCAAACCTCAAATTTGGCCAAAAAAACCTTTTTCCTATTATTTAGGTGACAGAAAGTTCTGGAATCTGAGAGGAGCCACAAATTTCCTTTCATTCAGCATTCCCCCATGTCTCCTGATAAATATGGTACCTCACTTGTGGTGGTAGGCCTAGCGCCCGCGACAGGAACTGCCCCAAAACACAACGTGGACACATCTCATTTTCACAAAGAAAACAGAGCTGTTTTTTACAAAGTGCCTAGCCGTGGATTTTGGCCTCTAGCTCAGCCGGCACATAGGGAAACATATCAAACCTGCACAGTTTCGAAAACTAGACACCTAGGGGAATCCAAGATTGGGTGACTTGTGGGGCTCTGACCAGGTTCTGTTACCCAGAATCCTTTGAAAACCTCAAAATTTGGCCCAAAAAAACTTTTTCCTCTCATTTCGGTGACAGAAAGTTCTGGAATCAGAGAGGAGCCACAAATTTCCTTCCACCCAGTGTTCCCCCAAGTCTCCCGATAAAAATGGTACCTCACTTGTGTGGGTAGGCCTACTGCCTGTGAAAGGAAATTCCCCAAAACACTATCTGGACACATCAAAATTATCAAATACAAACCTACCTGTTTTTGCTGGGGGGCACCTCCGTTTTTGGTCCTGTGCTCAGCAGCCATCTAGGGAAACCTACCAAACCAGGACATTTCTGAAAACTAGACATCCGTGGGAGTCCAGGGAAGTGTGACTTGAATGGATCTCCCAATGTTTTCTTACCCAGAATCCTCAGCAAACCTCCAATTTAGCTAAACAAATCACATTTTTCCCACATTTCTGTGTGGGATCACTGTACTGGGACACATTTCATACCACCCAATGTTCCCCTCAGTCTCCAGGTAAAAATGTTACCTCATTTGTGTAGGTGGGCCAAGTGCTTGTGACAGGGAAGAGCGAAAAACATGTCCAAATTGTGGGGGAAACAAAGCGAGTCCAAAAGGGCAGTTTGAAAAAAACAGTTTTAGGCTGACAAGTGCAGCAGAATATTTACCGCTATAGATGAGACAATGCTGGGTGGTAGGAATTTTGTGGATTCCTGCAGATTCCGGAAGGTTCCATCACAAAAATGTGGGAAAAATGTTTGATTTCCAGCAAAGTTGGAGGTCTGCAGGGCATTGTGGTCAAGAAAATGGTGTGGGGTGCATATGAAACACACCACCCTGGAATCACCCAGATGTTTAGTTTTCAGATGTGTCTAGGTCTTGTGGATTTTTCTTCATGGAAGCATCTCAATGTCCATAAAGTGCAGCCCTCACCATTGCAAGTGGGATGATTTTGAGAGTTAGCCAAGCTCTCATGGCCCAAATGTAAAAACAAAACCCCAAAAAATCAAATGTCCTCTTGCTTGCCGTGGCATAAGATGTTTTGGTGGGCGGGTGAGAGCTGAAAGACTGTTACCCCCTTCAGTTGGGGTGGTGGCATAACCAGGCCCATACTGATTGGTAGCCACCACCCCACAATTTTTTATTTTTGTTGTTAATTCCCTGGCATCTAATAGACTTTCTGTCCCCCGGGGGGGCACATATGGCCAACAGTAATGTGCCCCCATGGGGAGCGACCCTTTCCCAAGGGGCTGCCCCCCTAAAGAAAACACACACATACACACACCAATCCCTGGTGCCTAAGTGGTTTTTGCCCCCCCTGGGGGCAGATCGGCCTAATAGAAATATGCCAATATGTCCCCAAGGGGAGCAGAAATGGCCTAAAATAATTTTTCCCCCCAAGGGGAGTGACCCTTGCCTAAGTGGTCGCTCCCCTTGCGTGAAATTGATGCAAAAAAAAGAATCCCTGGTGCCTAGTGGTTTCTGCCCCCCTTGGGGGCAGATTGGCCTAATAGAAATACGCTGACCTGCCCCCAAGAGGAGCAGAAAGGGGCCAAAATAAATTTGCCCCCCCAGGGGAGCGACCCTTGTCTAAGGGGTAGCTCCCCTTGCGTGAAATTGGCGCAAAAAAAAAATCCCTGGTGCCTAAAGGTTTCTGCCCCCCTTGGGGGCAGATTGGCCTAACAAAAATCAGCCACTCTGCCCCCAAGGGGGGTAGAAATAGTCTAAGTACAATTTGCCCCCCAGGGGAGCAACCCTTGCCTAAGGGGTCGCTCCCCACCTCTGAAAAAAAATAAAACATTATCCTTGGCGCCTAGAGGTTTCTACCCCCCGGGGGCAGATCAGCCTAATAGCAATAGGCTGATCTGCCACCTGGGGGACAGAAAAGGCCTTGAAAAAATTCCCCCCTGGGGTGCAACCCTTGCCCAAGGGGTCACTCCCCTTATGCCAATTTCTTAGTATAAAATAAATCCCTGGTGTCTAGTGGGCATTTCAGAAGCCGGATCGCTTCATGATCTGGCTTCTGAAAGGCTGTGAGAGACTTCAAAGGGAAGGAAATTCCTTTCTTTCCCATAGAAGCCTCTCAGGCCCCCATCACATGATCAGAAGAGAAATGCTGAGCATTTCTCTTCCCCAGCGTGATGGGGAGTGGCATCTCATGAGGTCAGCGGGCGATCGCGCGCTGATGTCATCAGACGTCACTGGAGGGTCGGGGGTGGAAGAGGAAGGACTTCCCCTTTCATCTGAGCTCCATGCCGAGGACATAATAGTTACGTCCTCAGCACAGGCGCACTGTGCCGGTGTACGTAACCGTTACATCCCCAGCACAGAAGGGGTTAACACGCATACATCTTTACCATTCATGACTTTACAAAATTAAAAAAATATATATTTACCTTTAAAACCTTTACTATGTGTATCCCTTTATCATTCATGCCTTTGGAACAAAATTAATTGTAAAGGCATGCGTGGTAAAAGTACATTTGTGGTAAAGGCATTGGTGGTAAAGGCATGCGTGTTAAAGGCATATGCATGGTAATGGTTTTGTTATAGCGGTCATGAGTGGTAATGACTGCGTTGTGATGGCTGTTTTCCCTAGTGGTCATATGTTGGCCTTGGGTAGCCCAGCTGGTTTCTACCTAACATAGAGTTCCCACCTTCTAAGACAATCCTGTATGTAGGGGAAGATGCACTTGGGATCTCCATGTTCCGAACCGGATTCAGTGTTCTGCAACAGCTATGTCCTCTGGTCACGGTCTATTGTACTGGTCACTTCTTTTGATCTAGCAGGCTAGCAGGTGACAACATGGTCGCAAAAAGATCTCACCTTCCTCTCAAGCCACTATCTCTTTCAAGGTTGGTTTGTCTGTCCTGTGCATTCAGGAGGAGCAGCAGATGTCTTAGTCGCTGCTCCCCTCATGCGCAGGCATAGGTGCCATCTTGGTTCTCCTGTGTATAAATTGAGTTTGCACCAGGCAACCCTGATCTCGTATTTCCTGGTCAACCCCTGTACTACGTTGATGATCTGATGAGGCTCATACCCCTGCCAAAAGCCTTTCCTCTGACTTTTCCTCAAGTGGGGCTCAGTTCCTACCCCTGCTCTCCTGGGGTGAAAGGTGCACTGCTCTAATCTCTTTTTGTGCTTCCATGATGCGAGCACTCTCTCACGTCCTCCTTAATTGCATCTCTCCTATAGATCCCATCTAGATTGCCTCCGTCATTCTGAGCTATGCGTTGTTCTTTTCTGGTTGGGGCCTGCCCTCAAACTTGCTTTCTGTTGTTTACTTGGCTACCTGAGCATACCATGTGGCTCCCCCCTCTTTATCAGATCCCGGAAGTCTGGGACCCCTTTACTCACCCCCACTAGTTATCTCACTGTCCAGAAATGCTTTAAATCTCCCTTTCATTCAAATATGTTCACTGAAACCAGTGAGAGCGTGTGTGCTCTGTGCTAGGGGAGTTCGAGGGGTTTGAGGGACTGAATGCGATGGACTGGGGGTGTCGAACTTCGAGGAGCTCTAGCGCTGGACTTGGGTGGCACTGGGATCGCCTGTGCCAGCTGACCAGTTAGTCTGCCATGCCTAGATTCAACAGTTAGTTGTTGGGCAGGGGTCACTTCGTCTCTCTCGACTGGCAGATATGGCATAGTGTTTTCGATCTGGGCCTCCTCGAAAATGGCCCATAATTCTAATAATGCTTTTCTCCTGTTCTTCTATTGCCGTGCATATTAAGTCAATAGATGTGTTTTCATGTGTTCAATTATGTTGGTATTAAAGGTTCCCTCTTTTGGCCACGGAAATGCATATGCCTTACTGTGTGTGTGCCAATCGTGGCAAAAAGTATAAACTTTTTTAGCCTGTGTGAGGAACCTGTTTTGCATGTGCTCTAGTGGTGATCCCATGGTAAGTTGGGCAGTTTTTAGGAGACAGTTACACTTCTAGCTTTTTCAAATGATTTTTAGGGAATCCTAAGATCTACAAATCTAGCTTTTCTGTTTTTTAGGGAATCAAGTTTTACTTTGGTAGTGAGGAGATATGTACACGAGGATTACTAGTTCTACTCAGGTGGTGTGGAATATATATACACGGGGATTGCTAGATCTAATGAGCTTAGCATTATGCCCAGATTCAGCAACATAAACATTTATCAAACACAAGTAACAAAGCATATGAAGTGCAGTTGTTAATTCAAACTTCATGAAATTTGGCTTGAAAATAGTGAGCCTTACCTTGGTATCAAATAGCAGTTTGTGAGAATTAGCAACGCTTTCATGTTGTACATTGAGTCATCGACAAAACACAATACGCAAGACAAAACACAGTTGCATTAATTTACCATTGCTAAAATATAGCAATGACGTCATATTTTGACTGGAACACTGACAAAACATACAGGGGGATGACTTTGTCAAAAGTACCTTAGCCCGCACTTAGAGCCTACTGTCCTGTCACCAGGTGGAAGCTCTGTGTGGTACAGGGCACTAGGGGCAAATATATACTCTATTTGTGCCAGATTTGCGTCATTGATTTTACACAAATCCGGTGCAAACCTAACTCCATATTTATACTTTGGCGTTAGTCCCATCTAGCGTCAAGGTTATGGACTTAGCATCACTTTTTGCTTGCAGAAAAATACCTTGCATCAATAAGATGCTAGGTAGGTGTTCCCGGGCAAAAATCATGCACGGGAGTAGGAGCGCCTTAAATAACGGGGCTAAGCCTGTTTAGTGCCATTATTTAACGTCTGGGTCAGGGCAGGCGTTAGGGGACCTGTAGTCTCACTTCCATGGTCAGAGACCATGGAAGCAGTCCACAGGTGGCCTTCCCTGCCTCCAGGGACACCCCCAGCCACCACCACCCACATCTGAAGGACACCCAAGGATGGAGGGACCCATCCAAGGTAAATCCAGTAGGTATTCATCTTTCTTTTCAAAGAGTGCCATAGGGGGCCTAACTTGGGCCCCTTTACATGGCACTGTGCACAATGGCCATGCCCAGGGGACATAAGTCCCTTGGGCATGGACATTGGGCAGGGGGGCATGACTCCTGTCTTCACTAAGACAGGAGTCATGTCCATGGGGGTTGTGCATCTGAAAATGACGCTAGTCAGGTTAGGGGCAATATTTTGTAGGCTAACCTGACTAGCGCCATTCTTTGACGCACAACCTCCAGTCTCCCACACGCCTCCCCTACCCGGTTAGCATCATTTGTTTTTACGCTAACCAGGCCTTAGCCCCGGCTGACATCATTCCTTAAAAATGACGCCCAGCTGGCGTCTAGGAATGGCGGTAGCCAGCGGTACACTTTTTGATGCAAACATGCGTTAGTGCAGGTTTGGGTCAAAAAGTATAAATCAGGGCATAAGTGAGCCTGATTGGCCTTGGGGCAAAGATAACAGCAATTTATACAGAGAACAAAAGGAGTAACCTGACAGCCATGGAGTCTTCTTGGCCAAACACAAGCTACCCCTAATCTACTAGATCCCGAACTTTTTCTTCTCTAACATCCGAATCACACCCTATATCACACTCATAGGTGATTTGCACCATTTGTGCCTCACTCACTGGTCGGAGCGAACAACACTTCTCACTTCTTCCAAATACCAACAGTGTTAAGAAACCGGTAGCAATGAGAAACTCTTATAGACTAAAAATAAGATTGTGGTGCAGGTCCTCTATCACATCCAGAGCCTATGCTTGCCATCTGTGTCACACCCAGCGGTCTAAGCGATAGATATCTCTCAGAATTGAGATGTCAGCTCTATATCACACCTAGGGCTTATGCATACCATCTGTGTCATGGCCAACGGTCCAAGTGGTGAGGCCTCAACTCTGTATTACACCCAGAAGACAAACGTACCATCTGTGTTACGCCCAGCAGTCCAAGCGATCAACCCTGTGTCCCACCCAGGGGACAAGTGTACCATCTTTATTCACTCCCAGTGGTCCAAGTGGCCAACCCTGAGTCACACCCTTGGTGCAAGAGCACCATGTCTGTCATGCCAAGTGGTCTAAGTGAAAAGAAAAAAAAGCAACATTCACCCATTTTAGAGTGCTGACTATCGAAAAAGAGGACTTCCGTGAGTTATGCTTTTTCCTAGGAGTGAAGCTCTGATGCACTCTCTTACCCTTCTGAAGGCGGCCCCAGGATGGGCCTCCGTCCCACAGATTAATCAGAACTCCAAATCAATTTCAGCATCTGCTCACCTTTCCTTGGTGACATGGCAAGCAAAATAATAATGGAATAAACCCAGTTCTGTGACTAGGGGTGAGTGTTTGAAAAGTTTCAACACTCCGTCCACTGTTTTATTTTATGATGTTGCTATGTGCACCCTAAGAGGCCATGGTATGCTGAGACATGGGTCCCTTGCTTGATGCGCAACCAGTCCCAGGATGCGTGTTTCCCATCCAGGGATATCCTGGTTTGACTGTTCGGGCTGGACTGTTCCCATAGAGAGCAGGGTCAAGAATGATTTGCATATGGCTGGGGATGAGTGTTTAAAAAGTTTCAGCACTCCATCCATCCATCATCTTATTTTGTGATGTTACAAGAAACATTTTGCCAGGTCTAAACCTTCCTTTTTAATACCTATAAGTCACCCTCAAAGGAGGGCCAAAATGAACATAGGTCAGGAAGTACAGTAGTTAAAAATAAGGATGTGTATATTTAATATTTTACATGTTCTTGCAATGAAAAAGATCCAAAGTAATTTTTCACTGTGGCAAGGATAGCCCACAGATAGGAAAATACTGGGTTACATTATTACAATTTATAATGCCTGATTTCAGTTTCAGAGTTAGAACCATGATCCAAGGCCTCATTTTATGGTATTTTAACATCCAACTTAATGGACAGATCATATTTTATATTACTATTTTAGAAATCACACTTTAGAAAAATTGTCATTGCTTCGACCAACTATACCTTTCTGCCAGTGCCCAGGGTCACTTGACTGTAACGGCTCCCCTGTGGTGTTATGTGTTTTTCTAGCAGGCAGTGGTAAAAAGGCTTCGGTGTGGAGAGGTGTTTTTCTTTTTTGAGAAGTATGGCCTTAGGGGTTGTGTCAGTCCCTTCCTTAGCTTGGAATGGTACCTGCTCTGTCACTGGCAAATGTAGTGCACAACTAGGTCTGCCTCCCTTTGACTTCCTCGTCAGCTTGGATCCAACCACAGTGGGAAGGGGGGAAGGTGCCCCAAAATTGATTTGGAATGGTCACAAGAGAGTGCTGCCATTCTCATAGCCCCACCTCTGAGTGGACATAGGGAGCTCGGCTCAGGGCACTCAGGATTTTGTCATGTTGGAATTAGGTATAGCGAGGCATTGTGTGATAGTTTGCAGTAAAAGACTGACAAGAAATGCTGCAAAATTGGATAGGATCCCCACTGGGAACTTTTGCCCCACTGATTAGGGAGTTGCCAGCAGTTTCCTCACCCACAGACTAGCATGGGCATAAATGTGCCATCCCAATGACCCTACTCAGATCACCTCTGGTCCTGTGGAAGAACAAAGGAAGACTGGACGTGCTGTCTGTGAACTGAGAAGAGCCTGGGACTCCTTTCTCTTGTACCCAGGAAAAAGAAGTGGTGTCCAAGGGTCATTAGGTTGAGCTTCAGTTTGCGATACAGGGACACAACAAGCTGCAAGATGCCTTTTTTTCCTGCATTCCCAGCTGACAAGTTCCAACTGAACCTGGCCAGGACTCTGCTGCTGGTCACTACTGGAAAGAGTCATGACCCCAAGTGCTGTCCCCAAGGTTCTGAGCCCTTGTCTGGTGTCATAGTGTATTCACCCTTAGGTTTCCTGAAACATTGAAGTTAAAAACTTTTTGCCAATGTTTTGCTCTGAGAGTCAACGGGGGACCAGGAGCCAGTCCGATGAAGGTGCATTGCCATTGGGCAAAATATAGCTGTTACTCCAGCTACATTCTTCTCCACAGCATCAAATTCGGTTCAATAGGATCTCCCGGAGAAGGTATCTGACCTCAAATAGCTTTCTTCAGCTACAGCTTGCTGCCTTGCCCTGCTGGGAGAATTCAAGCTCCAAAAAGTGAATAAGTCAGAAGGTAAAAATCTTCACCAGATGAGGGTGTGAAAATTTTCTGGCCGGTGAGGGATCTTCTCAGGGTGCTAAGTTCACATTTCTCCTGGTTGGAACTTTCCTGCCAACAGTCAAAGACTTCACAGAGACCTCCTCCAGGGATTATCCGATGACTTGGAGCCCTTTTCGGCCACAGCCTGCCCGGGGGGTAACACAAGCCCCTGCAGCCCTTGCACCATAGGGGAGGCCCCCAAACCTCCAGGGGACCCCAAACCTTTGAAGGGTGTCCATATGCAGCCAAATGCTGATGAATATCTATAAAATACAGGAGATTTGGGTCCCCCTCATCACATTCTGCAGAGGGATCTGTCATTTGTTGTTATGCCACAGCAGCATGCTGCCAAGCCCCGCGGACTATTTCTGTCTTCCATCCCAAAGAATAAGTCTGAAGGTACAACTTTTCACTAGGAAGAACTTCGTCTCTGTATTTGACCTGTGCTCTATTGTGCTTGGCCTTCATTGTTGATTGTGTCCCAGTCAAGCGCAGCCAGGTGACCGCAGTTGGTGTATAATGCTTTTGGATGTTTTAAACCTTAAACTTAAAAAAATGTTTTTTGGTGTCATTTTATTTCTTAAAATGTACTCTATTCTAGATTGATGTGGGATGTTTCTTGTGTTGTGTTTTTACTTTTTTACTGTTTGAATCCTGCATAAATACTTTACACATTGCCTCAAAGTTAAGCCTGACTGCTTTGTAACAAGCTACAAGAGGGTTATACATAGATTTATTTAGTGACTTTTGTGGTTCATCTTGAAAGGACTGTGTTTATCATTTCTGGTGGGAATCGCTGCCTCTAATAATATTCCAATCTCTTACATTTGGCTTTAAGGGTAATTTTACCTCTTTTTGTAAACTCATTTCCTTTCCTTTCCTTTCCTTTCCTTTCCTTTCCTTTCCTTTCCTTTCCTTTCCTTTCCTTTCCTTTCCTTTCCTTTCCTTTCCTTTCCTTCACCTTCCCAAGCACAGTGGACATGTATGTGTTCCTCAATGATCTTCTATTATTGAATTGAATAGAATATTAAGTATCAAAAAAATGTCCAGTTTGGGTCCCATATGTTGGTAAAACTAACTGTATCAGACAACGCCATCTCCAATTATTGACAAATGTAGGCTTAATATTGTCCTTGCAGGAATGATATTCTACTGAACCATGCCACCCAGTGTTAAACAGCCAGTGCTTCATAGATCCATCTTCTGGGATCTATGGGTTTTGTTCTTTTATATCCTACATGCTAAGTAAGAGTAAAAACCTTTAGTAAGTTGGAGACTTGACACCATAGAATACAAGTGATTGTTTTCATTAGACCCTCAATCACTCTAATAGTGCCATGCCTCATCATCAAGTCTCATCATGGTCCCTAAAAACCAGGATGGACTTGGCCATATTCCAGGGAGCATTTGGATAGTTTCCTGCCAGGGTTCTGTCAATAAAAATACCTTGGAACATGTTGACTCCATGTATGTTTATCAGTGGTGTTCCTGGTATGGTTAGAAGAAATGGAAATGGGGGAGTTTTTGAGGTAATGGTACTACACCCTACATGGAGTCAACGTGTTTCATGCCTATAATGAATGGCCAATGGGTTCCCGGGCTTTTATCATTTCTTATACAATAAAATGCTCCAGAGTCAACGTCTCATGCAAGTCATTTAATTTAACCTGACTCGAGTCAGTCAGGACATATACTACACATATAAACGTAAAAGATGCAACAGGCACGTGCACCAATCTCCAACAGCTTTGTTGTCTTGGGTCCCAAAATTATAGTTACAAGTATGTCACGTAGGATGAGTTGGAGACATGCCCCTGTAGTCACACATTCATCAAGGATGCCATGTCTCCAGCCATACCTAATCATACCCTGTCTCTCTGTGTACCACATTACATTTAATGAGTGCTAACGTTTGATTGGGATCAGATAGAGAAGTACTGTCTATACTTAAATGAATTGTAATATAAAATTATTTTTAATAATAATGGAGCAGCATCATTTAATGGCCCACCCCTTTGTACGTCATTTACATACTCAACATGTATTTAACAGTATTCCTTGGGGAGATGGAGTACGGTTAGGAATGGCTGGTGACATGGCACCCTTGATAAATATGTCACAAAAATGTAAAACAAAAAAGGAATTGTGTGCATCCTATAGGGTCAGGCCTCCTACCTACTGAAGGTTTTTTGTGCTTGGTTAGTGTGTAGGATACTTGTTGGTGTATTTAGGGTGTTCATTTGGGAGGATATATCCTATCCATTTCCTCTCTTCCCCTTCCTCATAGTGAATAACCTGTTGGTCATTAACTGCAAGTCTTGATAGTTATCTTTGGTTGGTTTGTGCTTTTATTCGTTCAATGTTAACCTCATGAAACTTTTACTGGGGTGTCTGTCGATCACCTGAGTTGAGCCTTCATCACTTATTGTTTGATCTTATAGGCAATTTGCTAAGGTTTTCTCTGCTTTGGTGGTGGTATTGGTGGTATTTGTGGTTTCTATGGTTTTCTCCCTGTTACATTGTTGGATCTTTATTTTCCAGCACCCTAGGGATTCTACAGGTACCCAGACTTTGTGGGTTCCCCTGACAGAGACCAAGAAATCATCCAAAATACAGTGAAAATTTAGTTTAAAAAAAAAAAAATTTGGAAAAAGTGCTACAGAAGAAGACTTGTGTTTTTTTCCCCTGAGAATGGCATCAACAAAGGGTTTGCAGTGCTACAATCACCAGCTTCCCAGCTTTCAGGAACAGGCAGACTTGAATCAGAAAACCCAATTTTTTAACACAATTGTGACATTTTACTGGGACTTACCCCATTTGTACTATTTTTCGTGCTTTCAGCCTCCTTCCAGTTAGTGACAGAAATGGGTGAGAAACCAATGCTGGATCCCAGAAAGCTAAACATTTCTGAAACGTAGACATAATTCTGAATTCAGCAAGGTGTCATTTGTGTAGATCCTACAAGTGTTTCCTATAGAAAATAACAGCTGAAATAAAAGTATATTGAAATTGAGGTGAAAAAAACAGCTGTTTTTTTCCACGTTTTACTCTGTAACTTTTTCCAGCAATGTCAGATTTTTGAAAGCAATATACTCTTACATCTTCTGGACTCTCCTGGTTGCGGGGATATATAGGGCTTGTAGGTTCATTAAGAACCCTAGGTACCCAGAGCCCATAAATGAGCTGCATCTTGCAATGGGTTTTTATTCTATACCAGGTATCCAGCAATTAATTTGCTGAAATATAAAAAGTGAAAAACAGGTATCAAGAAAACCTTTGTATTTCTGAAATGGGCACAAGATAAGGTGATGAGAAGCAGTGGTTATTTGCACATCTCTGAAATCCGGGGTGCCCATACTACCATGTGAATTACAGGGCATTTCTCAAATAGAGGTATTTTTTACACACTGTCTTACATCTGGAAGGAAAAAATGTAGAGAAAGACAAGGGGCAATAACACTTGTTTTGCTATTCTGTGATCCCCCAAGTCTCCCGATAACAATGGTACCTCAGTTGTGTGGTTAGGCCTACTGCTTGCGACAGGAAACACAAAATGGACACATCACATTTTTACATTGTAATCTGACATGTTTTTTGGAAAGTGCTTAGCTGTAGATTTTGGCCTCTAGCTCAGCCGGCACCTGGGGAAACCTACCAAACCTGTGCATTATTTAAAACTAGACACCTAGGGGAATCCTAGATGGGGTGACTTGTGGGGCTCTGACCAGGTCCTGTTACCCAGAATCCCTTGCAAACCTCAAAATTTTGCCAAAAAAACACGTTTTCCTCTCATTTCGGTGGCAGAAAGTTCTGGAATCTGAGACGAGCCACACATTTCCTTCCACCCAGCGTTCCCCTAAGTCTCCCGATAAAAATGGTACCTCACTTGTGTGGATAGGAATAGCGCCCGCAAAAGGAAATGCCCCAAAACACAAGGTGGACACATCACATTTTAACAAAGTGCTTAGCTGTGGATTTTGGCCTCTAGCTCAGCCGGCATCAGGGGAAACCTAGAAAACCAGCAAATTTTTTAAAACTAGACCTCGAGGGGAATCCAAGATGGGGTGACTTGTGGGGCTCTGACTAGGTTCTGTTACCCAGAACCCTTTGCAAACCTCAACATTTGGCCAAAAAAACACGTTTTCCTCTCATTTCGGTGACAGAAAGTTCTGGAATCTGAGAGGAGCCACAAATGTCCTTTCACCCAACGTTCCCCCAAGTCTCCTGATAAAAATGGTACCTCACTTGTGTGAGTAGGCCTAGCGCCCGCAAAAGGAAATGCCCCAAAACACAACATGGACACATCACATTTTCCCAAAGAAAACAGAGCTGTTTTTTACAAAATGCCTAGCTGTGGATTTTGACCTCTAGCTCAGCCGGCACCTGGGGAAACCTAAAAAACCAGCACACTTTTGAAAACTAGACACCTAGGGAAATCCGAGATGGGGTGACTTGTGGGGTTCTGACCAGGTTCTGTTACCCAGAATCCCTTGCAAACCTCAAAATTTTGCCAAAAAAACACGTTTTCCTCTCATTTCGGTGGCAGAAAGTTCTGGAATCTGAGAGGAGCCACAAATTTCCTTCCACCCAGCGTTCCCCCAAGTCTCCTGATAAAAATGGTACCTCACTTGTGTGGGTAGGCCTAGCGCCCGCGAAAGGAAATGCCCCAAAACACAATGTGGACACATCACATTTTCACAAAGAAAGCAGAGCTGTTTTTTACAAAGTGCCCAGCTGTGGATTTTGGCCTCTAGGTCAGCCGGCACCTGGGGAAACCTAGCAAACCTGCACAATTTTGAAAACTAGACACCTAGGGGAATCCAAGATGGGGTGAAATGTGGGGCTCTGAACAGGTTCTGTTACCCAGAATCCTTAGCAAACTTCAAAATTTTGCCAAAACAACACGTTTTCCTCTCATTTCGGTGACGGAAAGTTCTGGAATCTGAGAGGAGCCACAAATTTCCTTCCACCCAGGGTTCCCCCAAGTCTCCTGATAAAAATGGTACCGCACTTGTGTGGGTGACCCAAGTGCCTGCAGCAGAAAAATGCCAAAAAGCTGTAGAGATTGAGGGGATAGCACAGCAACCTGATCTGCAGATATTTTTCTTTTATACATCTTTTAGGCTGACTCTGCTTTGGGGACACACACAAGTGAGGTATCATTTTACTTGGGAGAGTGAGGGGAACTCTGGGTGGTAGGAAATTTGTGCCACAGCGGTGATCCTACAATGAAAAGTGAGGAAGATAGGTTTTTTTAAGCAAATGTTGAGGTTTGCAGAGGAGTCTAGGTAAGAAAGTGTTGGGGGATCCAGGCAATCCACACCTCCTTGGACTCCTTGGGGTGTCTATTTTTATAACATGTCTGGATTTGGTAGGTTTCCCTGGATGAAGGCCACATCCGGGACCAAAAACATAGGTGCCCCCCCCAAATACAGGTAGTTTTGCAATAGATACATTTGATGTGTCCACCTACTTATGTGTTGTTCCAAACACTAAAATTGTGAAAAGAAATACACTTTGGTTATGTTAAAAAGACTCCTCACCCACCAACCAAGTTGGTGGTATGCTTCATCATCGGGGTCTCACCCGAGACACCTAGCGCGTCACAGGTGTGCTGCAATGCCTGATTACAGCGGAGCAGGTTTTTCATTTTTACCACATATACTGGTTGGATTTGGCACAAGGGTGAGTGATGGTTCAGTGGATCAAATTTTATTAACAAGAGATTTCACAAAAATGAAGTGCACTGTTAATAACTGAAAGGTCAAAAAACTGAACCAATGACTCACAGCTCGTGAGCTGTAAAGCCACGACAAGGCACCAACCACTTTACAGTCCATTCACACACCTTCCATACATGACATGCACAAGACCATTCATGCCGCCAGCCACGGGCCCAGCACATTACAACACTCGCATCGACAGACAGCGCCACTCAAGGGCCCATCACTTTCATACGCCCACATGCCTGATACAGCAATCACACCAGCTGATGAGTGTGTGGACTGGCGTTTGGCTGGCACCGCCAGACAAGCGCCACGCCACACACACCGCCAGCCAAGCGCCACACCACGCACACCGCCAGCCAACCGCCACCCCACACACACCATCCCTTTTTTTTGTTTTTAAACAACAAAGAAACCACTAATCATAAATAAGTACAAAACTACAAACACAAAAGCTCTAACTGAATATATGACTAATGCCAACCGTTAAACTGTACATATAAAAATATAAAACAGCAGTTTACGCTCACGGAATTTCCCAATAATTCTTCTGTGTGTGGTAGCTCCTAAAACAGCCACCCACACACAGCCCAGGTTTTGCAGGACAATCAGGGCAGTACATCCTAGTCTCCTTCCTGATACCTCTTTGAGCACAGACTTGCAGGAAAGCAGGAAAGTTTTTTTGGGCCGTGGGAGGAATGTGCTCAGCAAAGTAACAATCTTTCAATCTAGCTACATCCTCCACCACTGCTTCTCTAGGAACTCTTGCCTGTTCCAGCACAACAAGGCTAGCCATGATAGACTCCTGAAATTTCACAAATGTCATCCTTGACTCTGGAGAACTATCCTTGAACAAATAAAAGCATTAAAAGTTGCCAAGTGGAACAAGTGAACCGCTAATTTCTTATACCAAACATAAGACTTAAGAGCAGCAGTGTAAGGTTCCAACCTCTGATCTACTCTATCAAAACCACCCATGTGCTTATTATAGTCTAAAATGCACACAGGTTTGCACACTTCGGCAGCCTGACCCCAAACAGCCACAGGTGAAGTACTCTCATCATGGATGGTACTTACCATGTACGCATCCCTCTTGTCTACACATTTCAGAGTTAGCAGCTCCTCATTCCGCAAGGCACTGCACTGTCCCTTTTTTACAGACAAGCTCTCTTAGATAGCCTTTCCGATTAGAGCGGATTGTGCCACAAGCAACAGTGTCCACTCTGAACAACTCCTTGAACAACTGAACTCCAGTGTAGAAGTTATCTACATATAAATGGTGACCTTTGTTAAACAGTCGTCTACCAAGTTCCCACACAATTTACTCACTAACTCCAAAAGTGGGTGGACAACCGGGGGTGGGGGGGGAGGGGTGTCAATATTGGAATCCCTACCAGTGTAGACCCGGAAATTATAAACATATCCTGTACTACTTTCAGACAGCATATACATCTTAATTCCATACCGTGCCCTCTTGCTAAGAATGTACTTCCTAAAAACCAAACAACCCTTGAACAGGACCAAAGACTCATCTACAGATATTTCTTTGCCTGGAACATAGATCTCTGAAAACCGATCTACCAAATGATCAAGGACAGGTCTAATCTTAAAAAGACGGTCAGAATCAGGGTGATCTTGTGGCAAGGCTAAAGCATTATCTACAAAATGCAACATCTGAAGAAGAAGCTCATACTGGTTATGACTCATGATGGCAGGAAATATAGCAGTTGCCATCAAGGGATAGTAGACCAATATGAAGACAGTAATGGCTTGCTTGTCAGCCCCATCAAAAAAGTAAAGCCCAAGAACTTTTTCAACTCTTCCAGACTTGTGGGAATCCACCAGCTAGCTCTAGAGTGTGGCCTAAGTCTGTCAGCGTTGTCCCTCAAAAACTGCTCTGCATACAAATTAGTCTGCTCAACATTCTCTACCAAAAATATATTGTCCATAAACAACTCAAAAATGTTGACGGGCAAAAAGATTTCCGTATCATCTCGACACCATGGGAAACTAGTAAACGCAGGCAACTGTGGCTGCTCCTTGTTTGGATCAACCCACGTGTCAGGTCTTCCAATGGGAAGCCTTTCAGATGCTGGCTCCTGCACCATCAGCACGCCAGTGTCCTCCTCTAAAGCAGGCCATTCATCAGCACTGAGAGTGGATTCATCATAAGATGATTCCTTTCTGACAGAAAATTCACCTCCAGAATCTTGCACTTCCTCCTTTGACTCAGATGCAGAGTCAGTCTCATAATCATGGTCAGAAGACGACTCAAAAAGCACACCAACAACCAGCTGAGCGGTCATCCTACGACTAGCCATGATCCTTCCAACAAAAATGAACTGGACAAATGTACCACCACCAACCAGCACTGTGTAAGATAAGTAACAAACAAAGTGTAGCTTTATCACTAAGAGTTATAAACTCAAACACTAAACCGATCACTTGCCTGAAAAAGTTTGACTCACCAGCAACTACTGTGCACAGCCACAGCAATCACCAATGATATCTCACTGAAAAGAGAAAAAAAGCAAATTAGATATAAGACAACACAATAATCATTGTGCATCAATCTAAAGACAACTTCACACACAATCCTGCATTCAGTACACCACCTACAAACATGTCATTCATGCATGGCAACAATACTCCTTTGGAGTACATTTATTTACTTACCTAAAACATGCAACTACGCATACCACAGGACAACCACTGCCACAACTGCAACAAGCCACAGCAAAGGAAGCAAAAGCTTTGAACTAGAACAAAAAGAAGAAATAAACTGTTATCATAAATGCAAATACTTCGCCAGTTGACAAACACCCGCCACCAACCATTTTTAAATGTTCCCTTGTGTCTAGTGTTCTCTGACTGGGGTAGATGGGCGTAAAAAAATAGGCCAATCTGCCTCAAAGGGGGGTGGAAATACCATAGAATCTATTGCTCCCTTTGGAGGGCAACCCTTGCCCAAGGGGCCAACCCCATACAAAACACATACATGATCCCTGGTGCAAAGTGGATTCTGCCCCCCTTGAGAGCAGATGGGCCTGAAAAAAAATAAATAGGCCGAGCTGCCCCCAAGGAGGGCAGAACTGCCCAAGAGTGCTTTTTGCCCCTTGGGCGCGACCCTTGCCTAAGGGGATGCACCCACAACACAAAAAAAAACACAAAAGAAAAAATAAATCCCTGGCGTCTTCATGGTTTCTGCCCCCCCTTCCCGGGGGGCAGAAGGGCCTACAAAAACTAGGCCAAATGGCCTACATTACATTGCCCCCTTTGGTGGACGTCCCTTGCCCAAGGGGCCACCCCCCCACAAAAAGCACACACACACACACACACACATGATCCCTGGCGCTACGTGGATTCTGCAGAAAGGCCTAAAAAAAATAGGCCAATCTGCCCCCAGTGGGGCCAGAACTGGCCAATAGTAATTTGCGCCCCTTGGGGGCGACCCTTGGCCAAGGGGGCGCCCCCAACACAAAAAAAAAGAAAACAAAAGAAAAAGAAATCCCTGCCGTCTTCATGGTTTCTGCCCCCGGGGCAGAAAGACCTATAAAAACTAGCCCAATCTGCCCCCAAAGGGGGAAGAAATGGCCTACATTACATTGCCCCTTTTGGAGGACGACCCTTGCCCAAAGAGCCACCCCCCACACAAAGTACACACACACACACACACACACATGATCCCTGGTGCTATGAGGATACTGCCCCCCTTGGGAGCAGAAAGGCCTAAAACAAATAGACCCAATAGTAATTTTTGCCCCTTTGGGGTGACCCTTGCCCAAGGGGGCGCCCCCCCAACACAAAAAAAAGAAAACAAAAGAAAAAAACATCCCTGACGTCTTCATGGTTTCTGCCCCCCTGGGGGTAGAAGGGTCTACAAAAACTAGGCCAATCAATGGCCTCTATTACATTGTCCCCAATGGGGGGCGAACCTTGTCCATGGGGCCACCCCCCCACACAAAGCACTCACACATGATCCCTGGCGCTATGGGGATTCTGCCCCCCTTGGGGGAAGAAATACCTAAACAAATATAGGCCAATTTGCCCCCAAGGGGGGCAGAACTGCCCAATAGTACTTTTTGCCCCTTGTGGACGACCCTTGCCCAAGGGGGCGCCCCCAACACAAAAAAAAAGAAAACAAAAGAAAAAAGAAATCCCTGGCGTCTTCATGGTTTCTGCCCCCCCGAGGGCAGAAGGGTCTACAAAAACTAGGCCAATCTGCCCCCAAGAGGGCAGAAATGGCCTACATTACATGCCCCCTTTGGGGGGGCGACCCTTGCCCAAGGGGCCACCCCCCCACACAAAGCACACACACATACATGATCCCTGGCGCTATGGGGATTCTGTCCCCTTGGGGGCAGAAAGGCCTAAAAGAAATAGGCCTATCTGTCCCCAAGGGTGGCAGAACTCCCTAATAGTGTATTTGGGCCCATGGGGCGACCCTTGCCCAAGGGGCCGCCCCCAACACAAAAAAACAAAGAACGACAAAAAAATCCCTGGCGTCTAGTGACTTTCTGCCCCCCTTGGGGGCAGATCGGCCTAAAACTAAGACAAATGGCAAAAAAAGGTCTTGCCCCCCAAAGGAGAGTAACCCTTGCCCAAGGAGTAGATCTCCAAAACAACAAACACACACACACATTAATTCCTTGGTGTCTTGTGGGCATTCCTGCTGCCCGATCGCAATCGGGCAGCAGGAATGTTCAAAGGGAAACCCTTTTCTTTCCCTCAATGCCTCTTTTACAGGCATTCCCCCGAGGTAAAAACCTACCTCCTTGCTGGAAGACGCGCTGGAAGGAAATGGCTTCCACGCGTCTTCCTCCCTTTCATGATGTCAGCGCGCGATCGTGCGCTGATGTCATGGTGGGAGGGTGGTGGGGTGGAAGGGGAAGAGATTCCCCTTCTAGCCTTGGCCTTGGCCCCCTGGGGAGCTCTAGCGCTTCTCCCGAGGGCTGTGCAATGCGCAGCCATTATCACATCCATGGCGCCACATGGGCGCAGCCATGGACGTAACCATTACGTCCATGGCGCCGAAGCTGTTAAAAATTGGCAGTTATTTCCCCCATGCAACTTACCCTGCATTTGTGGTGGTTGTTGGAAGTCTGCACTGTCCTTTCCTTGTATTCCTGTGACTGGCTATTCCGGGATCACCGATGCAACCATCTCCTCCATCTCTTCCAGGTCCTCCTGTAGTGCAGGACTTCCACCGCCATTTTGCAGTAGTGTCTTTTTGTTCCTGGCCATTTTCTCCTTAGTTCTTCACTTACAATTATGCCTTTGTTTCTTGCACTCTGTGACAGTTTGCTTCACCTCTACCACACTGTTTTTTTTGTCCACTATTTGCTGTCATATTTCCTCTCTTGCCAATTTGGAGGTGATGAATTGCTGATGTTGGTGCTCCGTCACCTCTCTCCCAAGGATCTCATGCTCCTCCTCACTAAACCGACACCTGCACATTTTCTTTTCCTTCCCCTGGGACTTCTGTGTCTCCTCCTGGCTGTTTTTTGTGTATATGGGGTCACCCTGGGGTCTCTCCTGGTCTGCTGCTTCCATCTTCCCTCTGCTTTGCCACCTTTCCTGCTTTAGTCACTTAAGTTGATGCAAATGCGGGGTTAAAATGTTGCATATCCGTTTGCGACATGTTTACGTGCCGCAAAATGTGTTGGAGTCAGTTTTGCAGCATTAACGTTGATTTGCCTTCAGACAGGGCGCAAGGGTTTACGTCAAAAGTTTTGACTCTAACCATTTTTTTGCATCATCATGCATCATAGTATAAATATGACGCCCGGATGGCACTGAAAAAATGGTGCAAGGCAGTGCTAAACATTTTGACGCAAAACTGCGTTTTTGCAGATTTGCATCAAAAAGTATAAATATAGGTGTATGTCTTTTCCTTGTTGAGACAGTAGCCTCACATCTTAGAGTAGTTGTTGATGCTGGATATGATGTGCGGCAAAGCTGAGTCTGCCTGGATGATAAAAAGGAGAATGTATCCGAGTAAGCAGGTAGTTTTTGTGGGCCTGAAGAGAAAGGGATACCGGGGATGAGTGGAATTTCTCTGATCAATGCAAGTAGGGGTTCTAGTGTTGGTAGAAATAGTAGGGGGGAGAGAGGACATTCTTGTCTGGTTCCTTCTTGGCGGAAAAAAGGATTAAACAACATTCTATTGAGGTTTATTCTTGCTTTTGGTTCTTTGTATAGAGCAAGAATCATTTTTGGGTAAGCAGGCCAAAGTTGAAGGAGATGAGTGAGGTTTAAAGGAAGGTCCACAATACCTTATCAGAGGCCTTCTCTGCATCTAATGCTATCACGCAGGTTGGTTGATGCAGGAGTTTTCCTATTTAAATCGCATGTCTAAAAAGTCTGTTATTATCCGTTCTGAATCTCCCTTTAATAAATCCTGATTGAGAAGGATGTATTTTGCTTTTGAGAATGGGCTTCATTCTGAGGGCTAGGATTTTTGTGTATATTTTGGGGGGTGTTTCTGAGGGATATGGATTGGTAGTTCTTGGGATTGGATGGGCCTTTCCCTTCCTTGGGTATAACAATTATAGTTGCCTTCGCAGTGAAGCTCTCAAAAAAGCCAGTGGAGGAAAAGTGGGCAAATAAATCTTCTAATTAGAACTAGTGTGATTATGGAGGTAACCCGAGTTTGATAGAGTGACGCCGGGAAGCCCTCTGGGCCTGGAGCCTTTCTGGCTTAAATTTTGTTGATCTCGTTTATGATTTCTTTGTAAGAAATTTGTTGATTCTTTTGTTGATTCACCTATCTTAGTTACATTAATTTTGTTGAGATTAAGCATAGGTCATAGCATAGGTCGTAAGATGTGTTATTACTTTTGAACTTGAACTTTGAGGAGCATGAGCAGTGCAGGTGCCCCCAGGGGGCCCGACACCCCCATCCCACCAGCCTTTCCATGGTGGTGGTACCGCCATGAAAAGGCTGATAGTATGGCGATTCGTAATCCAGATTAAAACCACCGGGACTGCCAGGCAGTGTCGCGGCCCGACTGTGGCGGCTCCGCCACAGTCGTAATGCGGCGGTCGAACTGCCACAAGTGTGGTGGTCCAAAAGCCACCGTTAAACCTCCAGACTCATAAAAAAAGGCCTGAATGTATTAAACACTGTTTATTTCTATCTGTTTTGTGCTTGCCGAGATTAATCCTTGTGAATCCTTGAAGATGCTATATGAGATCTAGTCATTCATTTAAGTTAGCATGCACACATTTGCTGATTAGTTTTCTGGACAACTTTCTAATTTTTGTTTTGTCCAGGGGCTTCCAAGCTATTCACATTTCCAGTATTCCTGATTTTCACATGTTTTCTTGTGTTAGAAGTACTTTTGCCATTGTAAAGAGTTCTTTCTGGACATTTCCAATATGGCGGACAAACTGCTGCCATATCCATTACCCTAGATATACAACCCTGTTTTTCCACATGTATCGTTACTCCCCTCGTGATACACTGTCACTCTTACATGGCGTATCTCTTTTGATTTAAGTGTTCACAATAGCAATCAGACACCGTAAGACGGACGGAGTCCCTAATCACATGCCATGGGGGATTGGACTCACAACCTACCTAACCGAACTCCAGCACTTCTGCTTCATTCATTGTGGCCATACAAGTACGTTTGCACCCCAGAAGCTTGCCACTAGCAACTTGAGTCCGCTAGCAGATCTTTTAACTCAGGCGTCCTTCTCATCTTTGTATTTTTTTTCCTCCACTCCTGCTGGCTAGACTTTGCAATGAGCTATATATAAGTGGTTACAGTGTCATATTAACCCTCATATTGATGGCAAATTGTGGAACGTTTTACTCTTGAAAAATAACACTCCCATTACTCACTAGACGCATTTTGACTGACTTTGAATATGCAAGCATTATGCTGCACAGTATACTCACTGCATTTTTCCTTTACCCGTTAACTAGGATGTTTCCGGTGTTCATTAAGTAGTAAATGATTCAGGGCTCACGATCGATTGGTACAAAATGGAAGATTACATAATACACTTCCCTGGGGCACTATAGTAAACACAAGCACAACTGAACCTGCTATACTTGTCATTTATCACCTTCCCCCCTTTTTCAAATCTTTTTACTCTTTGAGATTGTCAGCTTTCCTTACTGAGCAATGGGTCAGCCTTGCAGGCTTTTCCAAGTATATGTCATTTTTTCACTGAATTCTGGATAACCACAGCTAATATGTGCACGTTCACACCATCTGTAATGCTATCTGTATTTAGCAACTGGATTTATCTTGACCACTGACTCCGTTTTGTGCTTAGCTTAGCTGCAAACACTGTCACATTAGTGGTGCAGGCATTGTTCTGTGCACAGCTTGTGCAATGTGTTTTCACTCTTTCTCACCAAGGACAGGCACATAACATGGGGGAGTAGTAATGATAAGATGTACCAGGCTGAGAATGTTTATGGGAAAGCAGAGAACAGCTGGGTGTTGGAAGTGCACCTTGTGATGTGGCCAGTCTCTAAACATGCTCTTTCAACACTGACCTGTATGGGCCACTTATCCGATGGGAGGGAGGTTTCTAGAATCTTTCTCTTAAGGTTGTTCAAAATATATAAGTTGGTGGAAGCTTGACGGCTGAGGGGAGAGGAGGTTCCAATATATTCCAACTGGTTCTGAGAGTGCCTCCTCTCTCCACCAGCACAGGCTCCAAACATCAGTTGGGGGTAAACAAGCCCTTTTTTTAGGCCAGGGCACAGCCTTTATAGATGCTGGTGTGCCCCGCCTCCTTCTCTCAGCCCAAGAAGACCATTCAATATGCTGAATGCACCTCTATGACACCTCCACCCTCCCTGTGTACAGGCTGTCTACAAGTATGTGCAAAGCCCAGCTGTCACTCTGCTCAGACAGGGATTGGAGTCGAGCTGCAAAACACCAGAGTCATAAGCAGAGAGAAATGCTCACTTTCTAGAAGTGGCATTTCTGTCATAATAATAAAAATCCACCTACACTAGTAAGCAGCATTTCTCACTACAGGTACAACCATATTAAACATGCTTACGCTACCCCTTATAAATCAAACAATACCCCCTAGACATAAGGCAGAGCATTTCCAATACAATCCTATGAGAAGGCAGCGCTCACAGCAGGAGAAACCAAATAGGGTGTTTGTCACTAACAGGACAGGCCACACAACTAGGCACATGTCCTGCCTTTTACATACATAGCACCCTGCCCATGAGTCAGGGGTGACTTACATGTAGTAAAAGGGGAGTCTTGGACCTGGCAAGTAAATTTAGAATCCCGGTCCCTGTAGCAGCAAACTGTGCACGCAGGCCCTGCGCTAGCACGCCTGAGACGGGTTTGAAAGGCTACTTCACTGGGTGGCGCAAGTAGAGCTGCAGGCACACTAGTAGCATTTAATTTACAGGCTCTGGGTATAGAACTAATACTGTACAAGGGACGTACAGGAAAATTAAACGTGCCAATTAGGTATAAACCAATCATACCAACTTTAGAATGGAGAGCACCTGCATTTTAGCACTGATCAGCAGTGGTAAAGTGCTCAGAGTCCTAGAGCCAACAGCAAGAGGTTAAAAAAAATAGGAGAAAGGAGGAAAAGGTTTTGGGATGAACCCGCAAAAAGGACCAGGTCCATCACAACCCCCCACCATCCTAAAGCCAGGGGAAACCAATCAATACCTTGATGGGCTTCCCTGGTTGGGGCGATAGAACATGGACCCTGGACCGCAAATGCTGGGACACACTCCGGTTCTACTCCACTCTGATCCCAGTTGGGGCCCTCTGTCAATGCTTCCCAGGCAACCTAGGCTAACCCACGGGGGCTCCCTAAATGCCAATGGCCAAAACCAGGCCCCAGGCCATCTATGGGCTTCTGGTCGGTAGCCCCAGGTGCATAGCAACCTGCCTCTATTCTACTTCCAATCAGTTCAGGGACTCTACCCTGCCACTGATCCACCAACCTAGGGTCCGCACCCATAAGTTCCACAGGGGCTAGAGGCAAGGTTCTCCTCCCCTACCACTCTTTCTAGGATCCCGCCCTCCTCTCCTAGGAGGGGTATCACCAGGATCCAAAACTGTCAGGGTGCTGGGTACAGCCATCCTGCACAATTCCTCCGCCAGCCCAGGATCACCCCCCAGCAACTGGCCTCCCAACCCAGGGTCACTACCCATGAATTGCACCGGGGTCCAGGGTGAGTTTCCCCCTCCCTGAATCCCACTCCTAGAGTGGCGCACCTCCCCACCATAGAAAGTGCCTTCAGAAGTCACACATGACTGGGAGCATACCAACCGCCCCCCCAACCAGGTTGGAGTTTCCCCGACCTGTCTACCCTGTCCAGAGTCACCACCCTCAGACTGGACCATTGCCCGGCGAACCAGGACTTCATAGGTAGCACACCTTCCCCCTGCCAGGTCAGAGTTTACACCCTGAACCTGACCATCCAACCCAGAGTCACCACCCTGAGGCTGAACCACTGCCTGGCACACCAGGGCTTCCTTGAGAGCACTCCTACTCCCCTTCAGGACAGAGTTTACCCCCTGCACCTGATCATCCAACCCAGATTCACCACCCTGAACCACTGCCTGGCACACCAGGACTTCCTGGGGGGCACACCTCCCCCACAAGGGAAACACCTTCCCCAAGGGCTGCATCTGGCAGAGTCTGGATTCCCCCCAACCCAGAAATGGTATCTCTAGGGTCATTCTTGGATGGGCTCTTACCTCAGATCTGACCCCTGACCTTCCAAGTTCTCCACTAGGGCTGTAACCCTCTGTCAACCCTATGCCTGGATTTCCACCTCCTCCACTTTGGGGTGAGGCTATCAGACACCAGGACCGGCGGAACGCTATCACCAGCCACCCGCCCAAGTCCTCCAGGCAAAATGGGATCCCTCTGAGCAGCTGCCACTACGGTGCAGGCTAGGTTCCCCTCCTGGCGTTCCCTTATGGAACCAACCAGGCTCTGAGACTGGGTCTCGGACATTCTGGGACACAGCCCACCCCCACTCCCTCTCCTCTGAGACAAAACATGGGAACCCAAACCCATCCTATTACACTGGGACCACTCCCTTTAGGAACACTCCCACATGCCACACTAGACCCTCTGGCGCTCAACCAGAGGATCTGCCTCCTTAGCAAGCTTCCTGGGGTTCGAGAGCTCACACACTCACAAGTGTTGATGTAACCGTGAAAAATAACAAGGAAGCAGGTGCTCTCTGACAATCAGATTGAACAGCCCTTTAAAACTGTTTACTGTGCTACCCTTCACCCATCCATCTAGTGCAATGCACCAATCCTCCACAAACTCCTCCCAAGACTGGTGGGACAGTTTCTTACAGCCCCTGAATCTCTTTATGTATTCCTCAGGGGAAAAACCATACTTCTCAATCAGTACTTCCTTCATAGCGGCGTACCCCTCCCTGTCACTCCCTTCCAGAGTCAGTAGGGAAACCCTCTGTTCCTCAGGAATATAGCTCCCTAGGCCAGTCCCACAATCCTTCTCAGGGATCCTGCACTCTAGCACAGCCCTCTCATATTCCTTCAACCACTGAAGTATGTCACCCCCTCTTGGAACCTAGGTACCAGACCAGTGGGTATGTAAGGAACATCTTTGCTACAGCACTCTACATTGCTGCCACCACTGGACTCCACCTGCAGTGCTGGTGAGTCCAGAACCTTCAGACAGTGAGTCTCTCATTGGCAAAGGCCCTCTCTGCCTCTGCCATCCTCTCCTGGACTAAGGTCTTTTCCACCTCAGCCCTTCTCTCCTCCACAGCCAGAAGCGTTAGGTGCAACTTCAGGTCCCTCTCTTCCCACCTATCTCTAAGTTCATCAGGCGCCAAAGAATGAGAGGTAGCTCTGCTTCTCACACTGGACCCAGCAAGGGACTCCCTATCACTGGTCCTTCCCTGTCATCTGGCGTCTGGGAGCCCTCCCATTGGGAATCCTCACTACAATCAGGATCCTCTGTGTACCCCCTAAGAAAACTCTTCTCCGAGGTATATGCACAAACCTTTCAAACAAATTGAGAGATATCCTGAGGTCCTGCTCACTGGCATTCCTCTCTCTCTACAGAACCTCTCTAATTCCTCCTGTGTGTAAAATGGCAGGCCCTCTAGGTTAAAGGTTGGCCCCATTTTGAGAAGGTAAAGTAAACAGAAGTGTGACAACCCTAATACCGAAGCGTAAGAACTGAAAACAGGAGAAATGACCAATGAGAGAAGGTTAGGAGAAACAAAACATGTGATGGTCTAAACACAGTTTTTGCTTTGCAAGAATGAGTCACAATGGTATTGTGCAAGCACAAGTCCTATCCCATCACTTCTACCAATGTTAGAAATGGGGTTTCTGGTTGGCTAGGGTATCCACCAGGGCACCAAAAGGCACCGACTTGTGCCAATATCACCGTTGCAACCCGTGAGCTGGCTTTACACTTGCGCACCAGGTCGAGTGCGGGTGAGTGAGGAGCTGATGGTCCCCAGAGGGAGAGGAGCCATATCCGAGGCCCCTTCAGACTCCATGGCCGCCCAGCACAGTATGTGTGGGGAAGGCAAGGGTAAGTCCCCCCCTCTCCTGGTCGCTGCCACAGGAGCATGAAGCTCCAGTTGTCTTATTCACCCTCGAGGCCCACGGCTGGAAGGACAGCCTCGATAGAGGTTCCCCATCCCGCCAGGCCCTATCCCGTCTTGTGACAGAGGGGCCCCTGTTGGTGCTGCCCACCCTTTTAGATTGTGATTGTCCCTTGACTCCCCCCACCATGAGGGGCCGGTTGTGGCCTGGGGAGGCCCACAGAGTCTACAGGCACCCGGTTTGGGCCCGGTCCCAGGGAGGGCCCCTATGTAAAAATGTAGGGGGTGCGTGCAGCCCCCTCCCGCTAATCACTAAAGTGGCCCCCGTTTGGGACAGAGGAATGCTGGGGCCCCCTTGTTTTATCTCGTGGCATTGGAGGCACCCTTGTCATTCAAAACAGGTACTTTTAATGGACATATGCTTTTCGAATGTTACTTTTATGGGCATGCTCGGAATATTATGTTAACCTGGTTCTTTTATTATGTGCCACATATTTACTAATGTTCCTTTTATGGGCATTTTTTGCTAATATGTTTTCATGACGTGCCATGTGTTTTCTAATGTTCTTGGTATGGGCATTTGTGATACTTTCATGACAAGTGCATTATATAGCAATGTTTCCTTGACTACTGTTTATGTTGCAGAATAATGAGTAATCTGTGTGTTATATGTGACTACTGCTGATTTCTGCAGAGTAACAATATTGTGTAACATTCTGACAACTGCTTGGGTAGCAGGGTATTATTGACATGCTGTGTTTTGTCTAATAATATTGTGTACAATACAGTTTATTTTTATGTAACTTGGTGTTGTGTTTCCTTTATGGTGGGGACAGTGCGTCATGCATGTTGTATGTGATGTGCAAACACTTACACTGGGATAGGCCTTACTGCTCGTACCAAGCTACCAAGGGGGTGATCAGGGGTTATCTTGGATGTGTAACTCCCTTGCCCTGACTATAATGGGTGGGTTCTTCCCAGCTTAGGTGCATACCCTAGCCAACCAGAAACCCCATTTCTAACACTAACTATGCTGTCTTGAGCCAAAAACTGTTCATGCACAGCCCATATTTAGATGAAAAACACAGGGCACGCCACAGAATCCAGCAGGAATAGAAGATTACACCCAGCAAGAAGTTAACATTAAAGATAGATTTAAGCAGAGATCTGGGGTAAAAACTACTTGCATGGATGCTACAATTATTTGACACAGGAGCCTCTGGAGTAATGTTAGATATAGGAGATGCTCCTAAGTTTTGCACTCTTAGCACTGACCCCATAATACAGGAGCAGTCCAGGAGTTATCAGGGCAACCAAAAAATCACCCTACTGTAGCTAGCAGTTATAGGGTGTAACTATATGTATCCTACAGAATCAGATTGACCACCAAATGACAAATTCTAGTACACCTTAAGAGATGCAATGCAGAGTATTAAGGAGTGAATAAAAATTAAAATTTTCCTGGGTGATGCTCACCGTCTATTAGGCGGACCGCTCTCTGTATCAGTGCAAAAAAAAATCATTCGCCTTGCTCCTCCAGCCCACAAGCAAGTAATAATTTACTCTCCTAATTAGTCAGACAGGGCAGGCATTGAAAGATGTTCTGGGGGCAGTTTGTGAGCCAGGATAGCTTGGAGACTGGAATAAACCTGAGAGAACCGCAAGGTCTGAGGGTCACACAGATAATAACAGAGTATCCAGGAGAGACATGTTTATGGCATCACTGAAGGATAGTGTTAGCAAGGAGCAGATAATAAAACATTTGTGGTAGATGTACCGCAAGAGAGGCTTGACCGAAAAGAGGGCAGTAGAAAGGAAAACAAGCAGGATAATAAACAAGTGAATCAGGACCAGCCACAGACGCAGGAGGATAGAAAAGAAAGGGAAAGACATGTTTCTTCTTGAGGGAAAGAGGAGGAAGATTTGGCCAGTGAGTGGTTGAATGTTGAGAGCAGTGAAGGAGGAGAATCTACTCGCAGATGTGAAAGCATATATCCAGATCTGACTTGAGCAAAAGTTGACAGGTTTAAATCAGATTAGGAAACAGGCCAAGCTCTGGTACTGGGATGGGCTTGTAAAGAGAACAGGCCCCCATGGTGATTTAGAAGTACATTGGAAACACAGAGATGTTCAAAGAGGCTGAGCATTAGTTGACACTGGAGCAGAGGCCTCTTTAGTTTATGGAAATCAAAAAATGTTTACTGGTCAGCACTACATCATCACAGGGTTGGGTGGAAAACAAACCCGGGTCGTGCAGACTACCATTCAGATGAAAATATGAAGAACACCAAAAAGAGAATATACCATTTTGATTGTGCTCCTTCTAGAATATATACTGGGAATTGATATTCTAAAGGGGATGACTTTATATTTGGATGATGGTTGTTATCAAATTGGATCAAAGAAATACATCTCAGTGGCAGCCTTGAGGATGGGCCATCTGAAGATACCCCCAGTGAACGTGCGCCCGGCAACCAAGCTAATTCACTTGAAGCAATACTGCGTTCCAGGAGGGCATGAGGAAATAAGTAAAATTATACAGGAATTGATTGAGGCTGGTGTGATAACTCACTGAATGGAATAATCCTCGGTGGCCCGTTCGTCGACCTGATGGGTGCTATAGAATGGCAATTGATTATTGCGAGCTGAATAAATATACAGCCATGGTCCCTGACCCCATCCTTTGAGTGAAAGAATACAAAACCATAGAGGGACCTGGTATGCTAGCATTGATGTTACTAATGCTTTTTTTCAATACCATTGGCCCTGAGTTTCAGGAACAATTTGCTTTCTCACACTGGGCAGACAATTTAAGGTGGGTGCAATCTTTGCCTATGAGGTATATACATACCCCCACCATCTGTCACGGGCTGGTGGCAGAGCACCTGGATGAAGTAGCGTTCATTCCATGGGTGCAATTGACTCATTACATTGATAATGTGATGAATCAAGGAGAGACACAAGAACAGGTGCAGACAGTTGGAATGGATCGTTGAACTCTTGCTGAGTAAAAGGTGGATGGTTAATCCAGACAAGACACAGGGACCCTCTCAAATGTGAAGTTTTTAGGAACTCAGTGGAATCAGGGACATATAGAGGTGTTGCCGCAGGCAAAACGAAAGATTTTAGAGTTTGTCACTCCCTGCACTAAGTAGGAGACACAGCGATTAATTTCACTGTTTGGTTTTTGGAGACAGAATATCCCTCACTTGAGTCAGATTTTTGCCCCTTTCTACAAAGTGACATGAAAGAAACATGAGTTTGAATGGGGTGAACAGCAGTAGTGTGTGTTTGATTTTGCAAAAGAGGTGATTCAGCAGGCTTTAGACTTTAGACATATGGCTAGTACAGGAAGAAGACATTGAGTTGCATGTAACCGTCCAGGGGCAATATGCCAATGGCAGCATGTGACAAAAACAGGGAAGAACAAGGGTACCCCTGGGTTTCTGGACTAAAAAGCTACCTGATGCTGGAGAAAAATATATTCCTTTTGCGAAACAGTTAATTTCTTGTTATTGGGCTCTAGTGGATACTGAGCAAATTACCCTATGTCATGATGTGATTCTGAGACCTGAGATTCCAATAATGTAGTGAGTGGTGAGCTCACCTAAAACTCACCGTATAGGACATATATAAGGAGCTAGTATCATATGTTGGAAATGGTACATACAGGATAGGGCCCACGTGGGACTAACAGGAACAGGTGTTCTACATGAATAGGTATCACAAGCCCATGTACATGATGAGGAGAGGGTGCAGGAGGTAATGCAAATAAAAGGGTCACCAGTGAGGTGGGGTGAGCCATTTGAATCCTTGTCCCCTGCAGATAGGAAGCATGTAAGGTTCACCAATGGCTCAGACAAGTTTATGGGGCCAAAAGACATGGGAAAGCATTTTCATATAACCCAATCACCAAGAAGTTGTTAACTACTACAGGAGAAGAGGAGAAGGGAAGTGTAGTCAATATGTAGAATTGCACACTGTGTATCAAGCACTGAAACAAGAATTACCTGGGACTTGTCACATTTACACTGATTCTTGGTCAACCGCCAATGGGTTGGTCACCTGGAACCCACATGGCATGTACATAACTGTCAAATACATTCTGAGGACATGTGGGGCAAAGAGTTGTGGCAAGAAATTTGGGAAATTCTAGAGCAAAGTACTGTTACTGTGTGTCATGTAGATGCCTACTGTCCCATGATTCCCAATAGAACGATGGTTCAATTACCTTGCAGACAACAAAGCCAAAATCTCAGAGGCAGAAGTGGTGACACAGGATTCTGACTTGGTGGAGATGGCTAAGTGGGCTCACAAAAAATGTGGACACTTGGGAGAGAAAGCCACTTACAGTTGGGCAGAGATTAGAGTGATGCACATTCCCCTAGACTTGATAAAAACGAGATCTGTCCTGCAAACAGTTAAAGGTCAGTTGTGGAGAGGGAAGTTACTGGGACAGATATGACAGATTGATTACATTGGGTCACTGCCAATTAGTCGCAGGTGTCAATACGCTTGCACAGTAGTGGACACTTATTCTGGTTACCTAATTGCTGTCCCTTGCATACGTGACACTCATTATAACACTATCAAGACTCTGGACTTGTTAATGTTGTATTATTGAGTCCCACTCCAAGTCCAGAGTGACAATAGGTCACATTTCAGAGGGATATTGGTACAAGACTATTGTTTATAACACAATATTGAGTAGGTTTAATCATATTCCTTATCATCCACAAGCTGCAGGACTGATTGAGAGATTGAACTTTGAAAAACTGGGTAGAGCATTTAAATGAAGCCCTCCAGATTTTGAACAACAGGCCACTGACAAATGCAGACACTCCACTGATGAGAATGTTAACCCCAGCTTTACAGATACACCTACATGTGGCATACATGACTCCTTACTGAGCCACATTCTGTGATACAAGTGTTTGGATTGATTGTTTGTAGTTCTGGGTTGGCACTCAAAGATATTCAGGTCTTGGAGGGAGTGATCAATGCAGATTACCAAGGAAAAATTCTAATCATTCTCCTGAATAGTGGAGACACTGACTTGATAATACAATCTGGAGATGTGATTATCCCAGTGTATCGAGGAATTGTGAAAAAAGGGACAGCTCCAGCCCTTCTTACAGTATGTAGGGAGGGAGGTTTTGGTTCAACTGACAAAAACCCTGGTGCTAAGTTGTGGGAAGAATCACCAAATTGTTCTCCTGTTGAACCAGCAGAAATCATAGCGAAAGGCCAAGATACTATGCTCCTTGACATAAAACCTGGAAACGAGAAGTGGGAATACATACCAGCTGACAAATGTTATTTGCAAGAATGATCATACTTGTCCCTTTTACAGACCATACTACGAGGTGTCTGCATGCTAGCTGTGCTACGTGGGCTCCTTTAGGGCGTGTGGGGTCAGAAGGGATCAAAAGCCCCAGGGCTCAAGGCTCAGGGAGCAGGGAGGTGCCGAGGTGCATGGCAGAACAGCACAGCTGCACAATCAGCTCCAACAGTGGCACAGTGGTAGCGGGGGGTAAATTAGCCTTAATTCTTTTAAAAGTTTTATTACCTGCGCCAGCCGGCCAATTTATTGGACCCTTTTTGGACCTTGGGCCTTGCCCCCTGTTGTTTTCATGCTCCCTGTACCCCCTGCAGCAGGGGTTGCCGGGCCGACTCCCTAGGGCACAAGAGGGACCCTCAAATGCACCACACCCCCTCGCTCCTATCTCAAACAAAGGATAACAAAGGAAAAGGAAAAGCCTCAACAACACACTGGCGGTGCATATAATGCCACAGTCAGCACAAGGAAACCAGGACTCCAAATAAATTAGGCATGGAGGCCCCAAGGGGGCTGGTTGAGCGCAGCGGCTTGACCTAGTCATTGCTGAGTGTGAGCCCTAGGGGCTCAGAGAAGAGGCCAGCTAGACCTGTGTGCGGCTTGTGATTTCCCTAGTGAGGCCCACTCATACCCTTTGAGCCTTCTTTCCGATGTCACCCGGTTATTCACTGGTTAAAAGCCATCAATATCTAAAAATTTCAACCTCAAGGCCAACAGAAGTGGACTAAAAGCCTACTTTCGGAAGGGCCAGGTTTCTCCACCTTCCATATGCCTAAGGAACATTCTTGTCCTCCCCGGGAGCAGAATCTGAAAGTTACTAACAAGTTCACAGTTGACATCCATTGCCGCTGATCCCTCAATTCTTGATCTAGTAGGTAAGAACAATGTGATCCGGCAAGCCCGGGGGGGGACTCAATGGAGTGAAGAAACGGCCACAAAAAAGAATGAGGCAAAGTTCTCCAGCGAATTCACCATCATTGCTCACAGACGTCCTCCCAAACGTAGGAGATCAGCTCATGGAACAGAGGGAGAACGCTTCCAAATCTTCTTTAGCACCACCAGCAAAAAAACTGCGGTACAAAATTACAGACTTTTTAACCACCTGGCACCAAGTTCACAGAAACCAACAGAACTAACAGAACCAATAGCCTCAGCATCAGGGAAGAACTCCAGAAAAAGAATCCGAAAGGGTCCTCTACCCCACTAGTCAAACCACTAAACTGCAAGAGATTAAATAGTCAGTTTTCAGTAAAACCAAAATGTACACTCCCCTCTTACAGCAGGGAGTCTGAAGGCCGCATCCGTCAGAGCGGTTTCTCTGAGTTCACCTCAGTCTTGGATTGTAGTAGCTGGGAGGATCAGTCCCCAAGGCCATGCACAAGGAAGGATCCAATCCATCCAGACCCCGTCGGCTCCGACGACCACCCCTCGAATAGAAATCTTGGATAAGAACTTACTCGGGGAGAAGGTCAGTACTGTGCAGGAAATTACCACCTTTCCCCTAGAAACTATCCAAAAGCAAGAAGTGGAATCCACAAACACTGCAATTTCTTTAAGCCCATTCCAGGGCGGCATACAAAATTCTCAGCTATAACCGGAGGAGCCAGTCAACACATGGGACTCTTTCGTTGACGCTTGATGTCATGGCAGTTGCAATAAAGCATGAGGCAGACAAACAAGATATTCAAGTCGACTTACTCAACATCATGGCCAAATATATTGTGGGTATTGACTCTAAATTACAAGCACTCAACAATCTGATTCTCAGAGCCCAAAAGCACAACTATGTGGGATGCGATTGCATTCCCTCAGGGAACAAGTCTCAGGTCATTGCTACCATCCTCAGTGAAATAATTATGGAAGTCAGGACCCACACCCTAAGCACAAGAGAAAGGCTCTGAGGAGCAGAATTTGATGAATGTGGAGCAAAGACCACACTCATGGAATAGTCACCAAGGGAGCCCTCAATGTTAAAATCCCCACAGTCAACAGGGCTCATAGAAACTGGAAGGTCTCTGACCCGCTCACAGGAAGGAGTTCACAACTCAGAGAAAAACCTCAAAAGTACAAGTACCACTACAACAACTAAGGTGAACACCCTTCACAGCGCCCCACAAAGCCCAACGCTGCCAAAATCAAAAAGGGAAAAGAAGAAGCAAAGGAAAGCATGGAAAAAAGTAAGAACAGATAAGCAGAAAAGCATTTGGCAATTTTTCACAGAACAGAATCAGTCGGCTGCGCTGAATACCAGTAATACCATTGCTAAATCATCATCCCCACCAGTCCTTAAACAGACTACAACTGTAAAGAAATGGCCCAACCCAGGTCCAGGCTCTCAACATTCCTTTACACCCTCTGCCGATGGGGGTCAGAGCAGTAAGGCTCCAAGTGCCACTTTTAGAAAATTGGCAAAGAGAAGAAATAGACGAGGAAAAAGAGGAAGACTTGACCAGCAAGCTGGGTAGGAAAAAACAGCCCACTCGGAATGCATCCCAGCTCGCTTTTTCACAAGCGCAGAGTCCCGTAGTCCAATAGTTTGGCAGTCCACAACAATAGATTATATCAATCAGGATTTGGAAGAACAAAGAGGGAAAGAAAGGAGCTTACCCAGCATCAGTTTCCAGTTACACCAATCACCCCAGCATGGCCAAACAGCCTGAACTAATGGACCCCCACTGATCCATTTAAGGGAAAGTTCAGTGGTGGTTCCAACACCCATCACATCTCCAGAGGCGCACAAACTACTCTTCATTCCACACTTTAAGTCAGAGGGGAATTTCAACATCCTCAACAGAGGAAACATCTTAAAACTGATAGGGGTAATAAGAGACCTATCCCAGGTCTCATCGGCAGACCTACATTTCGTCGAATTTAAACCCCACGCACTAAGGAACAACCAAGAGGCCACACATACAACATGGACTATGGTAGGCCTAGTACATCAACTAGTCTAATTTTTTTACACCTTTCATTCATGGGGCATCGAACTGCGTCAAGTAGATCACCCTCGATACCCAGGCCCACTGAGGGCTCCAATGCACCGCAACAAATCAGTACTAAGAGGGGCAACAGGAGCAGACACAATTGCATCAGCCATGGAAAATCTAATGGTAGTGAAGCACGCTGATGAAACAGGCATAGGCCACATTATTTGGGCTTCCAAAGAGTTCCAGCCCCCTATCTCACATAAACATCCCTGACGACAGTCAAAAGTCTAGGGGCCAGGGCTCACTCAGACCACATGTCAACATCTGCTCATGGAATGTCCATGGCATTGAATCAATATTACAAGACCTAGAAACACAGTACTTTCTCCAGGAGTATGACATCATCCTACTTCAGGAAACCTGGAGCTAAGAGCCGATTGCGGTGTCTGGGTACACTGCCTTTTAGAATCCAGCAAAGAGCTCCAGTAAATATGGCCATGGAAAGGGAGGCCTGGCAACTATGGTCTCCTTGGCACTCATAGGACACAAAGTCTTAATTGACAAAGAGTCAAATTGGATTCAGACAACCAAGGTTACACTTGGTAGGCCGCATAGCAGTCAATTCGAGTAAATCCTCATAAACGTGTATATTCATCCAAAAAAAGCTCAAAGGGGGGAAAAGTGGAAACATTGGGCGAACTAATTAAGGTCCTACAAAGACAATACATCGAGTCCATATTCATCATCAGTGGTGATTTTAATCTTAACTTGCTCGCCACAAAAGGAGGAACTGTGAAAAACCGAATGACATGTACTCACAGGGAACACCTGGAACTCTCAGGCCTAACATTATTAAACGGGAACAATGAAAAGGACTCCCCAGCATCCGTAACCTTTGCAAGCAGAAAAACAAGTTCAACCATCCTTATAAACAACTCCGCAGCACCCCTGGCATGGAATTTTCAAATTAAATGTAGAGCTGAGACTGATCATTTTTCCACAAACACTGGAATTGGCTTACAAACCAGAGTAGCTACAAACCTTGATTGCCTTAATTTCAACTCCAGTGATGTTCAGTCTCAAGAAACTAAAATGTAATAAAACAGGTATAGCGGCCATGATGGATAAGGAGCATCAAAGGGCAGGATCCCTAGACGAGAGAACAAACATAGCTGTCATGCAACAAAAGGAGCCCACTTTCAAAGGGACTGGAATGAAGATTGGCCTAACCTCACCTGCGGTCTTCTTTCAAAATTTCCAGCCACCTTTCAAACAACTCTTCAGCGTTTTGCTTCTGACTCAAAAAGGGTTCGAGTCAGACAGTCCTGGCTAAACAAAGGTTTGTGCACACAGAAATCACAAATTGTGCAGCAGGCGAGGACACTGATTTAAGCGATCAGACGGGGAGAAGGTGCAGAGAAACTCACCCTGAGGACTATGAAAAAAAAGTATCACTCTGACTGCTGGTCAGCAAAGAACATTTTTTAAGAATATTCATGGACCAAGTTACTTTGGGCAACCAAAATGCCTAACAGCAAGCTCTTTTGGGGCATGGTGAACGAACTGGCCCTGGGAAAAAATAGACACCCTAGCTTTGGGATCCATTCAGCCACTTGGGAGAGTCATATTTGCAGCATGTATGGACCGACATACGGTAGTGAATCATCAGCCAATCCTCCACTTAACCTGACGGGGTGCAACTCTCGCCGGGGCAATAACTACCTCCCAAAGTCACAAGCAGAGGGAGTACTTTTGTCCATCTCCAACAAGGAGCATCAGGATCAAGTTTGGGAGCCAGAACAAATAGGTCTGATTAGGAAGATGAAGCCCGAAGGACCTAATGGGCTCCCAAACTCAATCTTTAAATGCGATCCAGAAATCTGGGTGCAGTACTTCTCGCCACTCTTCATTACCGCTGCTTATGCTAATCGGATCCCAGAATCGTGGTGGAGAGGCAGCATTATACATACTATCTTTAAAAACGGAAACCTGACCCTACCCTCGAACTACAGGCTAATAGCTCTCATCGATGTAAAAGCTAAGCTATACGGCTCCTGTCTGTTACCACATCTTCAAACCTGGGCTGATGATAATATGCTTCCCCCGAGATTTTAAACTAGCTTCAGGGCAGGCATTGGAATTTCAACAAACCTAATCACCCTCTCCCTTATCGTGGAAAAGGCCAGCCACAGGAATTTGAGCCTTTATGCATGTTTTGTTTACTTTGGTCCAAGTTGGCCAAATGGGTTATTGTGCACAATCTGCTAAGGGCCATTATAAACATTTACACAGACACCTGGGTTCAGGTCAGAATTGGAGATGGCACTAGACTCACAAAAAGATTCCCACAAAGTCAGGCCAAAACCAAGACTGTGTGTTGGCCCCAATTCTTTTCAATTTATGTCTGGCAGACCTCGCCGGTGTGTTGGCACAAGTAAATAGCCTCCCCCCAGCTCTAGGTCCAGAGAAAATCAGGTGCCTACAAATGCAGATAACATCTTATTACTGAGTGATAGCCCACGAGGCCTGCAACAGAGTCTATCATCACTTAAAACTTTCATGGACCAGCAAGGTCTAGATATAACCCTGGCCAAAACAAAACTGATGAGGCTCCTTGGGGCGAATCATAAATCTTTACATTAATTCCTAGGAGACAAAAAAGTGGAGGTGGTGCAGTCATATAAATATTTGGGAGTCCACCGCGAACCACGTCTGAAATGGAAACGCCACCTTCTGTTGATCCAGACAAAGGCCCACTCACTAACTTACAGTTTCAAGTTGCTTAGGAGGAAGCTGGAATGTCCAAATTGGTCTCACCGTTTAAACATCATGTCAGCCCAGTTGCTCCCAGCCATTTCTTATGGGACCGAAGTGTTGCAGGGCCGGCAGATTCCATCATTAAACACCAGCCAAGTTAGAGCTTACAAGGCCTTCAACATTTTGAAAAGTGCCTCCCCCCCCAGGACAGGCTGCAGATGGGCCTAAAAAAATCAGACTTTTCAGCGACAGAGACCCTTTCTCAAAGCATCATGGAGGCTACGGCTTGCAGAGAACACCTCCATACTCCACTCCTGCTGGCAAGAAGTCCAGGCACAACAAACCAGTAACTGAAAAGGACCTTGGAGAAGTTATCTGAACAAAGTCATTATTAGCCTGGGTATGGAAGACACATGGAAAAGTGGAGCAGGGAAGTCTGAATTCAATAGATTAGTTAATATCTCTGTTTACTCTCTTTCACTCATCACTGACAAAGCTTCCTTAGCCAAAAGATGGTATGCCTGGGCAGTTTTAGGACTTACTCAAATCTGTCTCCTCAAGGTTACCTAGCTGAACACTTTTCCAATCGAACAAAACAAAAAAAAAATCTTTATCGCATGGGATTATTTGATACCAAAGTTGCTCTCCCACCCTGGAAAGAGCAGTATGCTGACAGAACTGCTGCCTTTGAGGATACAATCAGGACTCATTGTTGCATGCCTTTTGCACCTGCCCAGCTTTAGGCCTAGAAAAAACAAAGCTGCTGAAACTTGTATTTTTTAACTCACAATATCTGCTCCTACAGACCAGCTGTAATAACTTGGCTCAGTTCAATTCCATTCTGCTGCAGGGGAGTAACGTTTTACAACTGTTCCAAAAGAAACTGACCACAGCCAATTTGGGATAACTGTTGATACATACAATGTTGCGAACAACGAATGGCAAGTCCCTCCACCTTAAAAACTTAATTTTAATCCCCACTCATGATTTATGATTGCATTGAGTACAAAAGCTCCATCAATGACTGTAACGAGCAGGCAGGGATCTCATTCATTTTATACAGCCTCCGTTAAAACTCTAGTTCCTAATGGCTTTCAAGCATTTCTGAGAACTTAACTTTTGACTCTAGCAATTGGTCATTTTATTGCATTTTATTGCGTTTTATGTTGCAATGGTTTTTATTAATCGAGCAATAAAGATATTTCACATTTCACAGAAAGCCCCAGCTCAAAAATGATTGATTGACCATGTTGATTGACGCCTTTACTGCACTTGACCTAAAATGTCTGGACACATCTGGCACAAGTCATACTCAATAGGTCGGATTTTTTCATGGAATCGATGCGAAGTACGGTGGATGTCATATCCACCTGTCTGATGGCCATCCCGACACCTGCAAATATTTTACTGGACATTTTTTATGCCACCAACAAAGATGGAGATGTCCGGGAGAATGATGTGTTATCCCATTTCATTCACTACGAATACTCTAGGTTTTGCCAAGAAACAAAAGATGAAAAATGGAACAATTTGACTGAAGTGATTACTTACCCCCGGTGATGTATATTTTGGGTTTGCTTGTGATTCACATCAAATTAGAAAATGTGCTCAGCTGCGCCTAGGGGCAGGTCTCATCAAGAGATACTGTGGGAACAACAAATTCTATGTCACTACCAAACCAATAAACATTGCCAAAGGATGACAAATGACATGTCCTGTCTCCACATTGTAACTGCTGCTAGTCACATCAAGCATGTCAAACTACCAGTAGGATGGTTATACTCTTGTGGAAATACCACCTTTACATATCAATCAATCAATCATAGCATTTGTAAGACGCCCTACTCACCCATGAGGGTCTCAAGGTGCTGATGAGAGGGGGTGCTACTGCTCGAACAGCCATGTCTTGAGGTGTCTCCTGAAAATAGGTCCTGTATCTGATGCAGGTGGGTGGGAAGAGTGGTGGGAGAACGATCCGCCACCGGCGGTCGTTCTGTGGATGCGTGGGACGGTGGCGAGGGCATGGTCGGCAGAGCGAAGCTGTCGGGTCGGGAGAGCCGTCTGTTCAGGTAATCTGGTCTGGTGTTGTGCAGTGCCTTGTGAGCGTGGGTGAGGCATTTGAACGTGATTCTCTTGTTGACGGCGAGCCAGTTTAGGTCTGAGAGGTGGGCTGTAATGTGGCAGTGGCAGGGGATGTCCAGGATGAGGCCTGTAGAGGCCACGATACATTCCAGCTAATATAACTGATGGACAGTGTACCTTTACACGATTAGGACTCATGATATTTCCAATTCATTCTGTAAACCCTTGCTTTCCAAGAGCAATAGTTCCATTAAGAGAGGAATGCGATGCTGAAATTCAATTGTTATCGAAAGCAGAAAATATAACCTTAAGTTTTTCCACTGTAGGAGTTCCAGGATGAGCTGTTTAAAATACTTGAGTTATTAACACGTTAGCATGTTTAACTGTTAGGAATATCAATCATACTTCCATCACTTTAGCTGAATTATTGCTAGATATTCGATGTGCTGGAAAAGATGCATTGCAAAACAGAGCTGCTATTGATCATTTTAAAGCATAATCATGGTTGCTCAGAATTTGAAGGATTACGCTGCTTCAATATGTCAGACCACTCTAAATCCATTCTGTCCCATATTGACACATTACATGAATTGATGAAAGGAAGATGCAGTAATGTTTCAATAGTTTTTATTTAATATAATCTGCAATCTGCGGTAAATTGCATGGGCTGCAATGAGTAGGATTATGAACAGTGCAAGAAATAGAATTGTAAAGACAAGAGTCATGATTATGAAGACCCCCACCATCTTGCAGTAACATAAAAAGAGTGTATTATATGTCCTAGTACCCTATCATAATAGGCCTAACCTTCTACCTAGTGGAGAGCTTGGTATGTTAAACCAAATCTGCCAATGCCATGTTCCTGGAAAGAGCCCCCAACCCTCGTTACCTAGGAATAAGGTCTCGAGCTCACACTCCGGAGAAACACGAAGTCCGGGTCAGCGTCAAGGCGGCGTGCAGCATCGATGGTATCTGGTCGGAATCCCTCTGATTATCTGTTTGAAGTGTGATGTATTTATACAGATCTACTTGGACCCCTGACGTAGGTTGTTCCCAAACAATAGATAACACAGCATGCTTGGGACAGTAATCAATATAAACAATTCCCCCAAAAGCGTGAAGAGGGAAAGTACCTAATGTGAACACCTACAGGTTGTTTGTCTTTGTCGCTTGATTTGACGCCTTAGCGCAGTGGCACTAATAACTTAAAACTAAGCAAATGGCCTACCTAGAAACAAGGCAGCCATCTTAGAAGAATTAATTAAATAAATGGGCTAAGACAGAACCAGCTAAGTAGGTTAAAAGTCACCAGGTGACAGGGGCACGAGTCTGCAAGCGAAAGGCTAAGCTAACTCCTGTTATCCCATTAAAACAAACTAGGATTCAATACAGAAGCTTGATGGCTGGGAAGAAGGAGCTCATCTGTGAAGGGACGCCTTGCTCAGAAAATAATTCCATTGCGGGCAGTCTCCCTTTGTTCGGTTGTCCGGATTCCACGACCTGAAGTTGGCAGGCAAAGAGATGATGTCGGTGATGCATTTTTAATTCTTATTTTTAGCTTTGCGTTGTGCATGCATCAATACAAAGTCATATAGAACGATATCTCCACAATGTGAACTATATATATATAAACAAGACACATGAGTGGCTGATTTATGGTTTGATGGATAATGTAAACCATTTTTCTTTGATCCGAAGATACATTGCAACTTTGTCTAATTAGATTGGATAGTGCAAAAGATTGTATTATTGGAATGATATATGGTTTCACCTATTTGCTTTGATTTATTATGGCTTTTAAGTTTAACTATCTTGATTCTCTATTGGTTGTATTTTACTTTTGTCACACTACATGTTCCAGAATGCCTCATTATGGGCTCACTGTGGTAGTAGTAGTATTTAATGAATACTGAAAAAGGGCTCAGCAGCCTTGAACAAGACTCCAGAGTTGAAACTCGTTGGTGTTTGTTGACATGGATTAAATACCGTGATTTTTCAGGAGAAATGGAGTGCAGTGGTTTCTTTCCTTGGAAATATATCTATATATATATATATATATATATATATATATATATATATATATATGTGATTTAAATCAATCGGTGGCGACTATAAGAGGATATTCATTCTGTCTTCGTGTATTTACACTTGAAGCCCGTGAGAACCTGGATAGGTCAGAGACTTTAATCTCTGTGAGCTCTTTTGGTTGCCGATGTGTTCCTGGCCTCGAATGAAAGTCGGGGGTGACAGGACTCATAACTGGTGGCAGAAGAATGCAGAGGTAATCTGCATGTATGAAAGAACGATAATGTGGTGCCTGGGCATTACATTAAGTGAACTCAGAGTACTTAAGTGGTATTTACTTGGTGGTTGTAACAAATTGGCTTTGAACTTTTCACAAGCACAAGCATGAACTTTACTAATGTGCTCTGAGTCCAGGTTTATTGTGATACTACATCTATGGTCTATAAGTACCACAATGCCCCTGAGCGCGATATAAAAATGCACAGGAAATGGAGGAACTGATCCACTTTGAATATTCCACTTTGAGGAAGACGGAGGTCAAAACGCATCAGTGGAACTAAGATGGTATCAGAAGTTGAAGTTTGCGAATAAATTAAATGGTACACCAGCTCCTAAAAGTGCAACAGCTCTTTTGGGTTTTTTAAATGTTGGAGGTATGGTCAAGCCTCCCATTCTCACCAACAGATAGGTCCGCGTTTGTTGTTGATATTTGTTATGGCAGCGGCGCCCGGCACCAAGAGCGATTTAAATAAATTGGCTGCAATTATAAGAGGATGCTCATCCTGTCTTCATGTATTTACACTTGGAGCCCGTGAGAACCTGGATAGATCAGAGACTTTAACCTTCGTGAGCTCTTTTGGTTGCTAATGTGGTCCTGGACTCGAATGAAAGTCAGGGGTGACAGGACTCGGAGCTGGTGGTGGAAGAATGCAAAGGTAATCTCCCTGTATGAAAGAACAATAACACGGTGCATGGGCATAACATTAACTGAACTCAGAGAACTTAAGTAGTATTTACTTGGAGGTTGTAACAGATTGGTTTTGAACTTTTCATAAGCACAAGCATGAACTGTAGTAATGTGCTCTTAGTCCAGCTTTATCGTGCAGCTACATCTATGGACTATAAGTACCACAATGCCCCTAAGCATGATATAAAAATGCACAGGAAATGGAGGGACTAATCCACTTTGAATATTCCACTTTGAGGAAGACGGAGGTTGAAATGCGTCAGTGGAACTAAGATGGCCTCAGAAGTTGATGTTTGCAAACAAATTAAATGGTACACCAGCTCCTGAGAATGTGACAGCTCTTTTTGTGTATATATTCACACACATATATATATATATATATATATATATATATATATATATATATATACTGTCAGTTGTTGAAGTATTGCATTTTCTCTGTTTCTGTGATCATTATTATTCTACTGCTGTGATCATTTTTAGAATTGCACATGTGTTGATGCACTTGAAACAGAAGCTCACGTTATTTTTTCCTTGTGTGAAACTTGGGACGTGCCTTAATAAATTCATTATTCAGACTTAAGAGTGCTGCATTCTTTGCATTCTCTTCACTGCATTCTCTCTCAGTCTGAAGCACAACACCATCACTGGGGGCTAACGTAAAATCATATCTTCTGCCTTTAAACAATCACTTGATTGCCTTATTTCAGTTATTAAGTTTGGTAGACATTGGTTCGGCAAAGTCCTGAAGAGGCCAAATAAAGCACAAGGCTGAAACATGTCGACTTTTATCATCTAGGAATGACACCTTAAAGAAGAAGAATTAAGAGTGGATATATAATGTAGTGATAGACCCATTATCCAGCGGAAATTTGGCACCACTGTGTCATGGACTGTACTAACAGGTTTATTACAGTTAGGTGTCTTTACTTAAAGACGGTTACTATTGAGTTACTATTTCTAAGGACATATTATCCGTCATTGCGAACACATTGCCTTCCTTTGTATCCTTTGGTTTTTAATTTTATGCATCTCATAACTATTTTTGATTTTCCCCAAAACGTTTTTGTACACTTTCCTGAATAATTCAAATAATGAATGTAGTATTCATTGTCTTGTTTGTATAGTAATCATGTAAACAATATTTATTAAAGTAGACCATCTATGTTAAATAATTTATGGCTGCCAGCCCTTGATTTTGCAGTACAGCACTGTCTCCATATGAACTTTATGCAACATTTTATTACTATTGTTGATTAATTTATTCCAGGGTTCCTTGTTTACACCATAGAGATTTCAAATAATAAGTCATCCTCTGTTTGTATTACTTTTGATTTGTCCTGCTAGAAGCTGTGTTTGTTTGTTGATCCTAAACAGAAAGGGAAAGGATTGTTCTGAACTCCAGAGTTCTCCATTTTATGCGGAAAGAGTTGGCTGGGAGAATTCTGTACTTAAATGTCAGAAATAATTGCCTAGCTGTTAGAATTGGAATATAGTCAAGGAAGTCTTCAAATTTGCTATGGTCCCTAAGAACCATACATTTTTATTTGAGAGACCCTTGCCTTTTGTCACGGAATTCCTGTCCCAGATGAAATGCCCAGAAAGACTCTTTAACACAATTCTTAGTGACCACGGTCAAGGGCCCCCCAGCAAATCCTAATTGGTTCAGGGTGTTTTTAATATAATGAATCAATTTGATTTTCCCGCTTTTGCCAAGGGCAACTATTTTTAGAAAGGTAGTATGGTACTTTTCAAGGGCTGAGATTTGCTTCAGCCCCCACAAGTATAAAATGGGTCTTACATTAACTATTATGATGGATTTAATGCCCAGGTCCCAGCACACAGGGAGGAGGGTGTGTTTTTCGGCAGACTCAGTAAAGATCTCAGGAAGTTGTTTTCAGTAGATGCCTTACTAGTGAGTCCAGAATGGCCCCATAGATCAGCCCCATAATGAGCACTTCCTGCTGCCCTTGCATTGTAGACATTAAAAACTGGGGAGATATACTTTGCCTTGGTAGAATTATAGAACTGTAATATCCCTGCTGCAAGTTGACAAAGTTTTAAACTGTTTTTCTTAATTTGGGCAGACAAAGACATGTTGTGGTTATTCTGACTCCCAAGTAGTTGAAGTTAGAAACACTTTCCAGGATAATACCACCCAGCCTTATGGGTTATTTAAATGACTTCTGGGGATTTATGGGTATAAACTTGTTTTTTGAGCGGTTGTTCTCTAGGCCCCTGGTTGCACAAAAGGCAGCAAAATGTTCCACAAGTGCCTGCAGACCAACTAGAGTTTTAGATATCAACAGTGTGTTGTCTATGAAAAGAAACAAAGGGATTTTTGGCCAGATATGCTAGGTGCGTCATTTTTACAGTTCTCCAAATAGGCTGCAACATTTTATAAGTAAAGGGAGAATAAGCTCCTGCTGTGCCTCTTTGTGCATCCCTATGAGCTTTGTTAGTTCCGCCTAGGGCCCCCAGTGAACTTGTACATATGTGCCCGTGTGTAGGCGATTCAGAATATCAAATAGGTCTAGGGGGACTCCATTATGTTCCAGTGCTTCCCAAAAGTTTGCAGCGTCGGACCAAGTGAAGTGTAGACTCTAAGCCCACGAAAAAACACCTAAAAGTGCAGCTTCTGTAGAACTACAGTTTTCCAATAGGTTGTTAAGAACCTCAAGACCTGGTTAACTGAAATCATCTTGTAAAGATGAGAGGGAATTATGTTCTCCTATCCTTGTACCTAATCTGTTCAGTATCTGTCTACACAACCTCTACTGGATAGCATATGTTAAACTAATGGGTGTATAATTCACTAGTAGGCACCAAGAGCCTTTTATGAATTGTGATAATTGTTGCAGTCTTCCAGCTGCTTGGGATTTCTTCTCCTTGAATTTTGCCCAGTCCTCGAGGTCTAAAACAAAGAGACTCCCCCTAGGATTCCATCTGGGCCTGCTGATTTACTGGGAACAATGCTTTGGATAGCACACAATGTTTCCTTGGGATCCAGGGCCAGGGGATTTTGGTAACAGAACCCACCTGGCTCCTGAAAAAGTGTTTACACCAAACATCCCCAGTTGGATTCTATGTGCTAACATTTCTTGGAATCTTTAGTTTTTCTGGCTTTGTATAGATCTAACCATAGCTGGGATTCCCAACTTCTATGTGCCTTAGCCTGCATTAGTTTGTAATGTTTTCTTTTTAGTTCGATGGTAGTATTTTTCACACTTTTCAGTGGCTGGCATAGATCATTTTTTGCTTTCCTACAATCTTTGTTGAAACAGGTCTTTTTGGAGTTCTTAACTTGTGAAACCTCTGAATAAGTCTAACTGAAGTATTCTCCTATTGCATTGCAAGGTTTTTTGTGAATGGCCAAAGCAGAGCAAATGTTGGGCCCAGAGGGCTGGATAATATCCAATTCCTTTAGAGCAATAGTGAGAGACTGGAGATAGCAGCCCTAGTTTCTGTATAGTGATACCCGGGACCATTTTAGTGTGCACCTATTATTGGCTAGAGTGAGTTCACTGGATAGTGACTGTGGGGCTTTATCGGGAAAATTAAGTAGGTCCAGGAGGGTGCAATGAATGGCACAGAGATCACTGTCACTCCTTAATACTACCTTCATATCTGAAACAAATTTCCATAAAAGCAGGGCGATCAAAACATAATCTATTCTGCTAGAACGTCCTGGTCGATTGTAAGTGTGATGAACCTGTGAGTAAGTACTTGGTGCTGACAAAGTTTTCAGATGTCCATTGTCCAGGAAGATCTCAGAAACACAGTGACATGCACTCCTTTTGAGCTTTTATCAACACTAATCACTGTAATGGCACAAAATCTGTATCAAGGCCTAGCTTCTGACTCTTGAAAACATTTGTTGTCAAATATTACGTATGAATTACAGAGTTGTCTCATGATGCATTTTATGCACAGAGTGTTAAATGTCCACCAGTCATCATTGACAACAGACTGTGCAGTCACATAATGGATGTAACTCAACTGGTGGCTCAAGAGAAAAAGTGTCAACCAGCTGATCATGCACCTGCATGCCATGCTCTTTGTGTGATACAATGGGCCTGTTCTGTGGATTCAGACCTAGGTGAGAGTTCAGAGTTATGTGTAAGCCCTGACATACTGTAATGTTGTCAACATTATCTTGCTATTATCTTGCCCACAACTTCAGGGGAGTACAGCAGCAACCCCACCCCCGAATGGTCAAGATATCTGAATTGCGACTTTAGGAGTGCTAAAAAATTATGCTCTAAGATGGCTTGTGTCTTTATGTGTGCCCTATTATACCTACGCTATGGTACAGCGATTTCATGTCTGTGTGGTGTGAGAGGATACAGGGAGAGTGCATATGCAGCAGGACCTGAGGAAGAAAATGTAGAAAGCTTGGTGCATGTCCCTGTTGAATTTGTAAAGTCACTAATATATTAAACGGTACATGCAGTGTCTGCTGGTGTCATGTATTTGTCACAAGAAATATTAAATTGTGATGGATGCGTATGTAAGCAACTTTAAACAAACACAAACTTGTCTGTTGCTTGAGTAGTTATCCAGAAGTCACATGCTGCCAAATGCTTCTGCTGCCAGCCACCAGGCAATAGGTGACCTGCAGAATATATAGCTGTTATGTGTACTACCTGAGAACACAGCATGCACATCTGTAAACCATCCAATGGCATCATATACACCCTGCATGATGATGGAGTGCCAGCACGTCTGTTGCAGAAGATGTGTACATTGTGGTGTGGTGGCTGAAGTGCTACATGAGTGCAATCCATTGTACCAACCACACGTGGGAAGCAGGAAAACATGTAGAAATCGCTGCCAACACTTTCCTTTCCTGCCAGTGTATGTGGCATACATGTGTGTAGATACACCCTCCGTAGTATGCAGCTCGGAACTTGATGCAAACATTGGGACTGGCTTGCCTGATACATGCCAACAATGTCACTGGAAACCTTCTAGAACACCCTGTAGCAAAGAAATGGAGAGCGGCTAGGATCTTGACATAGGCTAAAATGGTGCAAGAGCAGCAGGTCAGAGTCAAGATCCTGCTCCCACTCAGGAACCATCTCCAAGATAACATCAGGGGCAACGGAATCTGGAGCTCACATCTTGGGTGGACATCCCAATGGAGGTTAATCCTCTGTCTGAATATTCTCTCTGCTCTCCTTCTCCTCACCTCATTCTGTTGCATGACAAGAAGCTACCCAACACATTAAGCAGCATGTTGTAACGTCTGAAAGGGTTTGTGTGTGGCAGCTCTGAATTTATGTTTGCAGCCAGGATGGGATTGGATAACATCTTTCAGCTGGAGCTGTGTGGTGGGATGGTAAGCACTGGCACAGGTATGTGTGGTGTGTTAGGGAGAAACTTAGAAATTTGATGTTTGTTAATAGATTTAGAGTTGTATATTACATTAAAAATTTGTCTTTGGAAGACATTACCTGACCTATGACTATGGGTTGAATGTGCAACTATAAAAAATATGTTTTTTAGAACTTGTGATGTTTTCTACACTCTTGTAGTGGTGTGTGTTTTTTCCAGAACATTTACCACCGCAATACACACCCTACGCATACACATATGTAACTGCCCAGTGCCTACATGTAGCTATTTCATATTTTGCAGTGATGTATTTTGTGCTATGTTGGTTGTTCGCCTAGATGTTTTGTGTTCTGCCCCAAGTGCGGAGATTCCGTCCCAAGGGCAAAACCTCAGCAGTTGTAAAGATACAACTCATAAGTCCCTTTGTGAATACCGAAAATCGTACGATTAGACTTTTGGTCTAACTTTACCTTTGTAAAGTGGGCCCAAAGTGTGTAGATTATTCCACAAGTTTGAAAAACCACAGAACCATTGTCTGTGCTCTAATTATCGACCCAGGTTTAACATACTGGGTATCAGGGTCCATCCTGTATGTTTAAAACTACTTGACCTGGGGCTCATGGTATCACAATCCACAATTACACTTACACACATGCTGCATATCAATCGTTTCATCTGCTTTTTGGAGACAGGTTGCACTCTATTTCTTTGTCTCACATCACTCTGGCCACTCCAAAGTATTTGTGATCACTTAATCAAAAACGTCTTTGTTGCTTCAGTGCTGTTGTGTTTTTGTGCATTATTTTTGTATTGTGGTATTGTTGTGTTGTATTGTGGTTTATTTGTTGCATTCTGTTTTTACTGTTTTGCTGTCTTGGGTCCCGTTCAATTTAAAAGTATCGTTATTTTGGTTGGTGTTATGTTGTTGTGTTGTTTTTGTAGTATCTTGTGATTACATTAGAGATATCAAAAATGCTGTTACGTTTCAATTCATACGCAGTATTATCCTTTACAGTTCAATGACGCCAAACATTTACCTTGGTCGTAAGTGGTAAACTACCTGTGCTCCATCTCTTGACCTATTTTAGAGTTTTGTCAGTTCAAAACTGTATGAAAACCTGTGTCTTTAATTAGCACTTCGAGTGAACACTCAATGACCTGGAGTATCTAATATGAAAACTATAATAAGGGTGTATGAACACCACTTCTAAAATAGGCATCCTAAGCTCCCTCACCTTTCAACCAGAAACTTTGGAAGGTTGCTATTATTCAAAAAAGGGGTTGAGTTTTGGAATATACTACCACTGAGAATAGAAACATCACTCCCTAGATTTTATTCAAACCACTTTTAACACTCTAGAACATGCAACACACCTAGAGATGTCTGCATAGAGTGTGTTGAATGTCAACATCTATATGAGACTACCACTTAGAATAACCAATTGCTGGGTGGAGCTCACTGCTGTATCTGAGTTGTTTATTGCTTTTTAGTGACGTGTAAGCTGGGTTCATATATTTGTGTGGTGTGCTTTTGTCAGTCATGTGCTGTGAGGTGCGAGTGAGCTCCTGGCCCATTACAATTCTGGATTTTGGAATGTGGAACCCATTGGGTCAGTTTTTGTTAGCTGACGGATATCATGCGCCACCGCTCCCATGGGCTCCAGTATTATGCTGTCACACTAATCATGTATGTTAGTAGTATCTTCAAGCAATTTCTTTATAACTTTATCTGCCACATTTTGGCAACGAGATCAGGAGCTTGTTGTAGGGATGGCAATTGTCGCATGGTACTGTGAAACCTCCAGCTGCAGGAACTGCCAGAGCTGCGGTGCCCAAGACACATCAGCTGGTGCAGAAACATGGAATTTGGTAGAGACTGGCAAACAGCTGCATTTGTCAGTGGCCATTGAAGGCAGTGACAATGGAGAATCAGGAAGATCACTGCATTTCTTAGCGAAGGGATGTCACATGAGGTCTTGTTGTAATGCTGTAATGTTGTAATGTAATGCTGCTGTAATTGAGTTCTGCCTAACATTCAGGCTATGAGGTGGCTCAAGAAAACTGAGAACCACAAGGCGGAAGGAAAGTAAGCAAGTGAAGCACTGCAGCCAGCCTTGCAAATCACATTATAAATACTTCATAAAATGGAAAAAAGCTGACGGATATGTCAATGTGGACACCAATTTGCCTGTGCCACCGTGTTGAATGCAAATCCATGGTTGCACTGTGACATCAACATGCATGCAGGCTGGCATGCATCCACCCTAACAAACTGTCAAAGTGCTCTAGTTTTCATTGTCACGCAGCTGGATATGCATCATTGGCACTTGTCTGTGAAGGTGACTGTGCACAGAAAAGCTAAACATCTCTCAGATGTTTGAGGGAAGTGTATCCAACGCACAAGGAGAATAAACAGATTACTTTGACTTGGTAGATCTTTGTTGCAAGTGACTCCTGGCAGAGCGTGGAACACTGTCAGTTTACATTGAATCTGTGCTGCTTTTTATGTTTGTAGGTCCGCTTATTCCCAGCAGATTAGGCATTTATGTAAACTTTCATTATGGCTGCACAGAAAATATAGCCCCCCTAACGTTTTCCTACATTGTCCTGGAAGACCAGGGGAATGCCTGGCTTAGGGCATTTGAAAATTATCTTGTGGTCATTGATGCAAAAACTATGAAGCTGAGCACGAAACATTATTAGGCCTGATTTACTTTCTGCTCCAGGAGTGAAAATGCAGGGCGCAGCTCTGTAGTACAGAGTATTTCATGTTTCTTTCCAAGAAAAAAACCAAGAAACAGGATTTTCTTTTTGTAAGGAAAAAAATATGATGCTCTCCTTGCCAAATAAGTTTTCTCCCATGAAAAGAGGAGCATTATAACAATTTTACGGTTCCTTAACACTAGGTGTTACCTTTCAGTAAAAAACAGTAAATAATGACTACATGTCCACCAATCTAACTTTGGCAGGTGGACATGTAGCCATTTGTCCGATGGCCCTTACTCACCAGGCAGTGGATGAAGTTTGGCCATGGCAGAGATAGAGTAATCTGCACTGTGGCCAAACCTAAGGTCTGCCCACATTTACATTTGGCGGGCGGAGGGGGAACTCTATTGCTTTTGTGACAGAGTGACCTCGCTGCCTATATATAAATCAGGCCTGCTGCTCTTTAATTGCTTAGGGACTGATTGTTAGGGAGGTTTTGACCACCTGCTTCAATTGTGTCTACACATGATGAATATGGGGCTGTGAAAGAGGCATTGTCAGGGTGGAGCGACACTTTAATGAGGCATCAGTTACAGTTGTAGAATGGTTTAATTTATTTTCCAGAAGCACGGAAGTCATGAGACTAGATAAGTAGCTAGTTAATTAAACAAATTTGTAAGCGCCTTGTGATTTTGAAAATACTGTTGACCCACAATTATTTGGTCAATGGGTGTTCTTCAAAGAAAATACAAGAAAAGTTGTTGTTTTCTTGTAATCCCTTGTTAGCGAAAGGTGACTTTAGTGGCTCGGGTGTTAAAAGAACCATGATGTCTTCCAAGGCTTTAGCTAATGGGGATGACGCTGTTTCCACACAAACTCGCATGGTGAGGGTCAAGAAGGAAAAAGATGAAAGAGTTTTTTTAGAAGGAAAAAAAAAACAATGCACAATAGGCGAGTCAACGGTTTATTTAGGCAATTCAACATGATGTCCAGTGCAAGGGAAAATGTAATAAATGCACCAATATTGGATATTTTACCAAAAGTCCGTAGAGATAGTGATGGAGTTATGAGGGTTACTAGTGTTTCTAATGGTGGCTGTCATTAAGAGACTGATAGTAAGACATTTGACACAAGGATTTCCATTTTGGTATTGGTTATTGGTGCTGTAAATCTATGTGAACGCTGGTACACTTCTATAATGAAGGTGGAACATTTTCAGGGAAAATAGGATTTTGAGGGGTTGTTAAGAAATTCCAGTGAGGTATTTTAAGATTGAACTGGGTGTTTCAAATGGTTTTTGCACAGGATTGTGTTAAGAAGAATGCTGTTCCCATCACTGACAGAGTTAGAGATGTACCATTGAGTGTCTATAGTGAGTTAATGGAGTTGGTTGATAACATGTATGCTGACAACACCCTAGTTCCAATGGACTCCTCGAATGGGTGTTCAGTGTGGTGATAGTGCACAAAAAGTGTGGAAAATGTTGTTAACATGTGGAATTAAGTTCAGTGAATAAGAACATTATGGTGGGCTATCATTAACTGCCTAAAATCCAAGCAAAGATAATGCAGTTGGGCAATGCAAATATTTTCTACTGCTATTGATCTGAAGGTGGCCTATTACTGGGGGTGGTATTATTGAAAGGGATAACTATCCCTTTTTTCAATATGGTATCTTCAAACAGGTGCTCTGGTTGGAAACGACGATAGTGCACTCCATTACAATGAATGCACAGCCCCAAGGTCAGTCATGACCTCGTTCTGCCCTGCAGGCAGCCTAGTCAATGAAGTATGGAGCAGCTGTTTCAAAGTTGCTCCATGTTTCTCAGTGCAGGCAGAATCTTTCCTGCACTTTGAAGAGAGAAGTGAGAGTTGCAGGCAGGAGCTGCATCGGCCTCCAAGGGAGGTCCAAGAGACCTCCTTTCACCTCTCCAGTTGACTGCCTTCAGGTGGTGCTCTGACAGTGTGCAAGCTTTTAATGGCACACAGTGATTGTGACGCCTCAGGGCCTGTTTGCATCTGTGCCTGCATCGATAATATGGCATGGATGCAGAGGCAAAGAGGTTCCTTCATTTGCATGCGGCCATGCCCCCATGCAAATGAGAGAACTCCCTCTGATGATAGCACCAGAGCTACATGTGTGCCAGCGCTATCAGTATTACAGAAGGGGACGCACAAGTGTCTCCCCCCTTCTGTAATACCATTGTGCTCCATGGGCCCACTCCGTTTCCACCTTTGGGGACATAGTGTATGTTGCAGCCCCAGGAAGCTCTTTCAGCTGACTCTCAATCATACACTGCATTTGTTGCTCCCTAAGGAGCACACAAATATCATAGTTTACACTTGGGCCCTGCCTCAACTGCTAATGTTTTTCAAAAATTCATGGATGAGTTATTTAAGGATGTGTGTGGGTATAGACTTTACAAGATCACATTCTAAGTTTTGCTGAATCTCAGGAGGAGCATGGCGAAAGATTATGTCAAGTTTTGTGTATACTATGGGTTGGTGGCATGATTTTCCCGATGGATAAACCAAGTTCAGGGTAGATAAACTGTTTCTTTGTATCTCTGTTCTTTGATTCATTGTATTTCTTTGGATTGAAATTAACAAAAGGAAGACTTTGTAAAAACAAATGTTGAGACATCCAGGATCACTGACCAAGATACTCTATGTTTATTCATGAGAATTTATAAATACTATGCTCATTTTGCTACTGGGTCACTGAGCCGCTAAAAATATGTTGAAAAAGATAGCAACATTTGGAAGAAAGGGAAGCAGAAAGTTTTTGATGAAGTCAAACTCAAGTCACTCATTTTGAATACACCTGCATTGAAACCTTATGTGGAAGATGACAAGTATTGTGTTGTGGTGGATGTTAGCACTTATGGTTAGGGGCTGTGTTGTACCAAAGAAAGAAGAGTTGTATTTTTGTCACATAGGCTTTGAGGTACTGAAAATGATCACAGCACGCCTCAGTGTGAAGCCTTGGCTTGGGTCTGGGTGACACCTTATTTATGGGGTAGCAAAGTTGATCACTGTCTGGACCACAGACCACTGGCATACTTGATGAGGGAAAAGGGGATGGGTAAAGCTGTGTGCACTTAGTTGCTATGTTACAGGAATTTAATTTTGAAAATTTTTACATTGCTGGTAGGTTGAATGTCAGAGCAGATTATTTAGGATGCCCCTGTAGGAGACTGCAAATGAAGATGAGTACAGTCATTTTACGAATTAGTCTGGGGTTGCTTGGGGGTGCTATGAAAGAGTGTAAAGGGCTCATCAGATAAAAACAGTGGGAGCAAGTTTGCAGGAGTGATCAGGGTGTATGAGACAGAGATAAAAATGTTTGGGGACGTTGGCCTTTGGAAAAGTTTGCTTAGTAAGAAATGCATGGATTTTCTCAGGTTAGTGCAAAATTGAGACAAGAAGATTGAATTCTCATAAGAGTTGGTAAATTTGTGCCTCCAGAATCAGTCAGGATTTGGTTGTTTCAGGGCATACATGAAGGTCAATTGGTTATTACTGTTACAAAGAAAGTTCTTAAGCTACATTATTAGTAGAATGGGATAGATAAGATATGTTTAAATGTTTCTGTATTTGTTTAAGAAGTGTCTTTTGTTTCATAAACATTAGTCCCTCACTACAGCCCTGTAGAATGTTCTATCTCTGGTTGAAAAACCCTGGGAGAAAATTGTGATTGATCGCCTTTCACACATGTGTGACACAGTGGTTGCAATTGATTACTATTGTAAGTGGATTCACTATTTATTTGAAAGAAAGATCTCGAGGGCCCTGGTTATAAAATGTTTAGAGAAACATTTTTAAGTTTGAAGGGTTACCGAAGGTGATGGAATTCTGACAATGGAGTGCAACTTGTTTCTGACAAAATTAAGGGTTTATTGATTGTGGTTCAATTTACTGTGCCCTTTTATTCAGCACTATCAAATAGGTTTGTGGAAAGAACAAAACGATTTTCAAAGAGGGGTTCTGAGCTGCATTGTCTCTGGCTTTGGATGTCAAAGAGTATATAGAAGAGAAGATTCAGAGTTATCTCAACGCTCCATATTCATCTACGTGAGTGGTACTTTTCATTTTGCTTAGTGGCAGTCAGACTATCACTAAAATGTTACCTGGCTGGTTGAATGATAGGTGCTAGGAATGAAGCTAGTAAAGGAAATGCAAACAATACTATGACAGTATATTTGATGTAAAGTGTAATTATTTAGCTATAGGTGGTTGGAAACCCCAAGTTGTGTAATCAAAGGAGACTCAGATTTTACTGGACCAGAAAAACTCAGTAGAGCAAAGAATTCAATTTTACAAACCAGTGCAGAAAATATTTTTTATTAAATGTTTGGATTATGTTGATGTTAACAAATAGGCAAGCAAATGTTATATATTCTTTGTGTTTAGACTTAATGAAGCTAGTGTAGGCCTGCATTTAAAATAGCTGTCTTAGCTTGCCATCTTGCTTCATGGAACGTGATTTTTTATTTCCAGGCAAAGCTGAAGTTCAAAGTAATAAATTAGATGTTCCTTTTAACTCCTTCTCATGTGAAATGTTTACTTTTACTTTGATGATCATGAAATGTTTTAATTGGTTGCAACAGCCCACCTGAAGAGTACAGGCTGGTCCAACGTATCTTGCCTTGTTGCAGTTAAGTGTAAGCATAAAAGACACAGAGAGAAGCTATATTGTGGAGGATGCTGAGAAACTAAGCCCAAGATTGTTTCATTATGCTTTAACCTGACTGGATATTTCTATGAGAACTGGTGGAGGTGTTTGTTGGAACTGTTAGAACTATGTGATTCAATCAAGTGCAGAGCAGATTACATTTCAGAAATGCTATAGGACTGCTCTGAAACATGCTTGCCTACTTTTCAATGAAGCTTAGAGCAGATATTAGAGTACTTTATTAATGGGAGAACTGATTTTAGTCAACTTTTTATTTTGAGGCTTCTATGCTAATATGTCCTCTTTAAATTGATTTCAACTTATAATTACTGACACATTCATACATTGATTAATGATATTAATGATGTGTCACTCGCTTAATTAATTTTGCTTTCTGTGAACAACTTTTAATAAACGTTTATGTTTGGAAACGTACCCATTCTCTGTCTCTGTTGTGGAGCCTAGTGTGCTTCACTTTATTTAAATGTATTGATTTGTTGAGTTGCCTCAGTTTTGAATTTTGATTAGTCAGATAGTGCTTATGTGTGCTGTATTTTGCACAAGGAACGTGATAACAAAACTGGTAGTCTAGTATGGTTTAAAACTGAAGCTTGAAACATTTAAAACCTACCCTTAAACAAAATTTACCTTGATTCATCCTAATTTCCGAGCTTCCATGGTCCCATTCTGATTATTGACGGTGTTACAGCGTTTCTGAAAGCAGTTGCAATATCCTAGGAGTGTGAGTATTAGTAGTGTTATGTAGTTTTCATTGTGTGTTGTCAAGAGTTCAGTTTTTGATCACTTGCTATACTTTGAGTTGTAGTGTCCAAGAGGGCATTGTGTTGAAGTGAAAATTGAAGTTTTATTTTAATGTATATCGGTTAGGTTTGTGAAGATTAATGAACTTGATGCAAACAGTCAGAGATGAGTTATGGATGGGATCAACCCCCAACTGAGACTTCTTCAGTTTCAAGTGTTGAATGCATGGGAACATACAGTACAAGAAAAAGAGAAGGAAAATACAAAGCCTAAACGAGAAATAACATTCGTAGTTGGATGGAGTCAAAATGGAATGTAAGACAGCAGGGGTGGTGCGTGAGTGTGATTGAGGGCATAGCTATCTGTCCTGTGATAGTAAAGGAAGGGACTGAGATGAAGAAGCCATCAGAGTGAGCTGGGGATGACTTAAGAGAGTCAGAGGTAGACAGTGATTCAGATGATGGGTTTTTAGATTACTTGTTAAGTTCCTGACCACATCCTTACAGTATTGTCCCTCCACCTGTAGTGCATCCTCTGAATCAAATGGTGACCCCTGGAAGAAACAGACCTTGGAATGGGTAGGAATGGGCCTGCTGAACATGGTCACTCACAGACAGGTATTCACATGACCATACCAGTTCTATTATGAGGTGTTGTTAGTGCATCTGATGGCATTACCGCCCCAGCATGTAGGTTGTCTGAACAACCCCCAGAACATATACCTTTGCTGCTCCTCTAGATTTGGAAGCAGGGCTTAAAACAGGGGATATTGTTCTACAAAGTACATCTGTGGCCGCTACTATTGCAGTTTCAGAATCACAACCCCAGACAGTAGAGAATCTTATTAGAGAACTGAATGTTTTAAAATTAAGAGCATAATTTGGGGAACTGGCAAAGGGAAGTCTTGACCTTGATTTCATAGATGTGTACAATGAAAAAGAACTTAAGTTCCTGAATAAGGGAATTGCAATTTCTGATTATGAGGCCGATGAAAAAATGGAAGGGCTGACTAAAGAATTTGGAATCAATTTTAGTAAAAATTAGATAAAAAAAAAAAAATTAAGAATGTTCATGACTAAGCATACACTAAAGGAAATAAGATCTCCAGGTTTGAAAATGCATGTCAATGAGTTAGTGGAATGCATCAGAAAGTGGGGGAAACAAAAAAGTGCTAGACTGATGGGCAAAACAGGAGAAGAAAAAGAAAGATGAAACAGTTGGGGTAGGAGGGTAACTAGCAAGAGTGATACATTTGTTGGAGATTACCTGTTTAGAGAGGTGCATAGATGGCGGCATGTTCATATTCCATGGAGTCATGGTGATCTTTTTACATTGACAAATCAGTTTCTAAAGTTGCAGGAGAATCCTGAGCAGTGGTACATTATGGTTGACAAGATTGTGAAGATTTTGAAAGTGCCTTGGAAAGATTGAAATACTTTTTTGACATTGTGGTCCCTAAGGATTTACAATGTAAGGTGGTTGTGGTTTGGCCCAATGCCGAGCACAAGAGAGATGCTCTAAAATACGCACCATCTTCTTCTGTTATGTACAAGTATAACCAAGCGATTGCTCATTTGAAAATGAAGGTCCAACAGAAAGAGGTTGATTGGCTTAAGATAACTGGAACTAGCCAAGAGTCAAAGTAGTTAATACAAGTTTATTGTGAGAGTTTGACATCACAGTGGTGTTGAAAACCTCAGTGGGTTTTTGCCTCAATTTGTTCTTGGGTTTGGGTCACATACAAGCAAATGTGATTTTTTTCAGTCAAAGTTCCTAGATGAGAATGTCCACTTTGCAAACATTTGAAGTAATAATTTGAGGTGAAGCAAAAGAAGATTAAGGAGAAAGACATTTTGACTTAGACTTATTTGGCTCAGGAAGGATGTCAAGGCTGTCCGTATGTGGCTGACCCAGGGTATAATCCAATTCCCAGTTTTGGTGCAGTAATGCAGGGAGTTTATTTTCAAGGAGTTGGTCAGATGTTACAGGCAGGGAATTTTGGTCTGGAGGAGAGAATGTGAGGGATGATTGCTGACCAGAATGTAGGAATGGACATAAACACGTTGAAAAAAACTACTGCTTGTTACATTTGTAACAAGATGAAAACGAGAATGTAGTCTGAACCCCCAATCAAATGCAAGATGATGCTCAATTGTCAAATATGAATGTGATGTCATTGCTGAATATGCAAGTTCAAAGTTTCTATCATGCCAATATTCCCCAAGCCCCAATAATGCAAGGCATCATACCTAACGAAAAATGTAACAAGAATTCAAACCCAGAGGTTCTCCAAACCCTTTCAACTCCAACAGCTTCAAGCCTTTGACAGTCTCATTGGACTGGACCCTGATCAAACACAAATATGATGCCTTAGAGGAGAATATTGCATACTTGGCACAGTTCTAAAGGGAGAACAAAATAGGCCTTAAGTACATAGGAAGGTTTCATTGATACTGGAGCTATCTTGAAGATGGTAGAGGTCTCAAACTTACTCCTCTCAAGAAAACAAGTCCAAGTCGGAGACATCTCCAACAGGAAGAGTACAAAACGAGTTTCAAATAAAGAGAGAAATCAGGTCATTCTGGGGAATGGTGGGCTACTGCCATCAATAGATTACGCAGAGATTGTGTATGTAAAGTCACTGTGTGTCACAAACTATATTTAATTCTGTATCATTGTTGTACTGTTTATTGTCATGTGTAATCCTATACATAGTACTAGGTTGGTGCCATGCTATCAAAAGAATAATGTCACATGTAATGGCACTAATTATCTCAGCCCCTTTCATTAACAAGGTGCAGGAATCATAATTCCGCTTTGTTGCTCATAGGACAGTGATTGCAGACTGAGCATGTACATTGTTTACAATATGTTTCCCCTGAAGTAGCTAGCACTCTAATCTCATGGGGTTTTGGGATTCCATTGACCATTTTAGGTGCAGTCTGGGCGTGGTCTATTGTCGAGGATTCATCCAGCACACACCTACCTGCTCCAAGTCTTCGCTCTGAAGGCCCCTAGCTCTCGATCCTCCTGACTCCTTCGATGGTCTGCACAGTGTCTCCTCAAAACCTGCAAAAGAAAATAAAACAACAAGAGCCAAGAATCGTAAGCTCTTACACTAAAGAAAAGCCTCAACAAAAAGCAAACTACAAACTCGTCGTGCAGTAGAACGGGTAATGCCTGGCTCATATAACACAGATGTTTTAGGATTTTGTTTCCTCATGTCAAAGACATTAACATTAACGTACATGCTAACCCAGCGCTCAAAGACATTAACGCATAACTCATGCATGCTAATGGTCATGGCACAAAGGCATAGATGTGCTCATGGATGTTTACCAGGATCACAAAATGTTGTCTGAAATTGTATTACACAAGCAATAAGAGGAACTCAACAGGCTCTGCTAAAAACAGTGAAACTCTGTTACAAATGATTCCTTTGATGCACATATATTTAGAAACATGGGCCACACACCAGACCTACGCAGTGTCCGGTTGGCATTTCACTGAATTAATGCAACTTCTGTAAAGACAATCATATAAAGGTCAGTCCTATGTTGCAAATCCATTGATGTTGAATTACATAGAATTTTATGCTCATGGATATTTAAGGGTGTGTTAATATATTATTGTATGTGTGATCATAATTCATGTGTTGTTTCAGTGATCAACAATCACAAAAAACCTCCCAGTCAGAAGAGATATGTGAACATCACATATCCTACCAAATAGTCTTCCAATTTTTCACAGGTACTACGCAGTTGGGTAACAGGTCACACTTCACGTCTGGTGGATGAGGGTGTAGCTCATATATGATACTGTCTTTTTTTTTGTTTGTTTTTTTTGTCCTCATTCCACCACCCTCGCTTTGGTAGAGAGAGAAAAGAAAGAGCCAAAAGGCCTTTGATGTATGCATCCAAGGGCGAGGCCCACAGTACCACTGGGCCACACCGCCTGTCTTACACGCACCAATTTTCCCCCCGACTGCCATCAGCCACATCTTTCTGTTTTACTCAGGCTGTGGTCATACCAAAGCGCCACCCAATTAGGTGGAGGGAGTTTTAATCATTGGACTTAATTTTTGAGAGGAGGAAACCAGAAAGAAAACAGGAAATTAAACATCTTAGCACACTCCAGACTTATTAACTACTGGTAAACATTTTCCCAATCCACCCAAAAATAGTCTCTTCTACTAAGAGGACCAAATTGTTCCATTTTACATAACCGTTTTACTGATGATTGCCAGTCCTGAACAAAGGGGGGTAATGAGTTCACGCATTAACAACATATTTCCCGTCTAGCCAAAAGCATCAATACAAACAACAAATGCTCTTGCTGCACAGTCACTTTCTGAGCCTTTAGATCTGGATCGCATACCCCAAACATTACCATAAGGAGATTTATTCTTAAGTTATCACCAAAAATTACCTTAAGAATACTTCCTATATCCTCCTAATACTTACTCAAAATTGGACATTGCCAAAACACATGAACATCATCTGCATTGGCATCCCCACACTGCGGACAATTTTTGTTGAATTTCCCAATGGCCGTTAATCTAGCTGGTGACCAATATACCCTATGTAATGTAAACAGGTGATTCTTCTTCAATGCCGCCGATTTAATAGTACACCACAACTCAGAACATGACTTTTGCCATAGAGAAGTAATTTCTAAAGTAGGAAAAATCTTCCCCCATTTCAACACAGGGAGAGAAAAAACATCTTCTACTACTTCCAACTGCACATGATACCAAAAGGCAATCACCTTCTTAATACATGTCTGATTTAATTTCCCCTCCCACGAACTCCTCCCTATTTCTCCTACTTGGCGAGACTTAACCCAACTAGATAATTGGAGATACTTAAACTTGGAAATTGTCTCACCTGTACACGCCTGGAGTGCAGACCAAGATATTAATTCGGAGTCTTCCATGATCTGCCCCCATCTTACCACACCATTAACTCTCAGCGGAATTGATAACTTATCCATAAGACAATCAGGAGTACCTGGTGAATTCCAAATGGGAGCAGAGCAGCAATAATAAGCTATCCCTAACACCTTTCGAAATTGCATCCAGACCTTACAGGCATGTCTGGGGATCTTCAAGCGAACCTTCTTAAAAAACTTTGGATGCCCAAATTTATATAGAAAAGTATCAGCTCCTTCCGCAAGATGCGCCGTCAAGGCTCTCCAGACCGATGAATAATCTGACTTCTTATTCAATAACACTCTAATATTCTTTAGTTGGAAAGCCAGATAGTACCTATAAAAATCTGGAGATGCTATGCCCCCCCACTCCTTCTTTCTACATAGCTTCTTCCATGATATCCTTACTCCCTTAGAAGCCCAAACAAATGGAGATAAATCCCCCTGTAGTTTTTGAAACCAGCCCGACTTGAACTCTAAAGGAATAGTATTAAATAAGAAAGTAAACTTTGGAAGAACGCACATCTTTAAAATATTAGATCTTCCAATTATAGAAAGGGGAAGAGCAGCCCATGCCTTTAGAATTTTTTTAGTTTCCATATAAGCTCTGTCAAAATTAACCCTAGCCACATCACTAAGATCAGCCGTAAACTGGATTCCCAAATATTTAATCTCCTGTTTAACTAACGGAGAAACATAGACCATATTCCAACACATAATTTCTGTCTTCTCTGTATTTATACCATAACCTGAAATTCCACCAACCTGCTCCATCAATGTACTAATAATAGGTAGGGAGCCCGCCACATCACTAGTATACAGCATCAGATCATCCGCATAATTAAAAAGCAAAGGTGACAAAGGACAACCCTGTTGAGTACCCCAACCAATCCTAAATTCTTGAGACAACAAACCGTTAACCAAGATTCTCGCAGTTGGGTGTCTATAAAGTTCCCTAATAGCCCTAATAAAAGAAATTCCCAGTCCACCTGATTCCATCACAACCTGCAAAAAGAGCCAATTAACACGATCAAAAGCTTTGGCTGCGTCGAAAGTCAAAACCGCCAAGGGAGCCTTTTCCTGTAACGCCAAATCTACTGCAGCAAGTAAATCATGGGTTAACTCATAAAGCTGTCTGCCTTTCATAAAACCCTTCTGATCTGGGTGAACCAAGTTACCTATAACTTTCCCTAATCTTCTGGAAAGGATCCCTGTATACAATTTGTAATCTGAATTTAATAATGAGATAGGTCTATACGATGAACATAACATTGAATCCTTGCCTGGTTTTAACAATAAACAAATTATAGCTTCATTCCATGATTTAGGTACCTGTGCCCCCTCTAGAAGCATAGAATTAAATAATTCCAGTAAAATTGGTATAAGTTCCTCCCCCAGTACCTTATACAGCTCATTTGGTAGACTATCAGGCCCAACTGCCTTCCCTTTCTTCAAAGCTTTTATAACTTCAACAAGCTCTCTCCCGCTTATCTCACTACCAAGTAACTGCCTTGCCGATTCATCCAAAACAGGGGGATGGGCTTCATTAAAAAATGCTCTGATCATCTCCTCTGAATTTTCAAGATTCTCCGTATATATTTCTTGAAAAAACGACACAAAGACTCTCTCTATTTCTGACTGCTCCACACAAGGCTGACTTGCAGTATCCAATTTAATCGATGAAATATACCTATTTGAGTAATCTGACTTGACCTTCCAAGCTAACAGTTTGCTGCACCCTTCCCCATATTCATAATGCGCATACCGACTACTTTCCCACTTTAATCTATTCCGATTCTCCAGAAAGAAATCTAACTCCATCTGTGCTTTTTCCTCTTGACGCACCAATTCCTCTAGTTGCCCTTCCTTCCCTTCTCTTCATGCATTGTGCATTAATACCTGTAAGGCATTTATAGATGTTTCAATACTTCCCAACTTCTCTTTCTCTTCTCGACGCCTATAGGCCGCCAAACTAATAAGCCTCCCTCTAATATATGCCTTATAAGCATCCCATACACACCATAAACTTGCTGATCCACGATTCAAATCAAAATACTCTCTCGTATCTTTCTTTAGCACCTCCACTATTGAATCATCTAAAAATAAAGAGTGATTTATTGTGCACCTAGGACCCGGACTCTCCACCTTAATACTCAGTTGTAACTTTAAAGCTGAATGATCCGAAAGGTGTGCTGGGATATAAGCTACTTTTATCACATCTGTACACAAGCTCTTATTTATTAAGAAGAAATCTATTCTAGATTTATGGCCATATTTTTTATTATAGAATGTATATCTAGATCCTTCACCCCCTTTCCAACAGTCCTAAATCCAGCATGGCCTGCTTCACCTGTGACCTAGTTTTAGGTGAGTTAACCGTACCCCGAGGGGTGGACTTATCTAGAGCAGGATCCAACAGTATATTGAAATCACCTCCTAACACCACCGGATACCTAGCTAAAAGTAGAATATTATATAATTCTTGAAATGGTGTCGGATCGTCTAAATTTGGGCCATAATAACCTGCCACTGTGACCCAGTATCCATGTACACAGACTTCCACCACTACCCATCTACCCCTGGAATCTACTTGCACGTTACCTACCTTTAACCTTATAGACTTTATAAACAAAATTTGTCACACCTTTGACTACACAAGATTGAGTAGAGCATGCACTATATAACACCCATTTCATTAGTTTAAGCCAATTTTCCCACTCTTCTCGTTGTAAATGAGTTTCCTGCAGTATAATTATCTCTTCCTCGGCCGGTCTTAGATATTCAAAAATCTTCCTCCTTCTATGCATCACCCTTAAACCATTAACATTCCATGAGAGAATCTTTAACTGTGATCTTCTGTACTTAGTCATTTTCAAAAAAGAAATCTGGACACTATCCTCCCCCCTCCTATCTAAACAGATTACAAGGACTCTCTTATTTTTATCTTTGTGTGCCCACATGCCCCTACACCCAGTGCAAAGCCACCCCTCCACCCACCGAACCACCACCCAACCAAAACCCCACCCCAGGGGAACCCTCCCTACTTCTTTTAGGATAACCATCATGCTACCCTTATTTGAGCTCTCCGTCGGACATCATTTCCCATTTCCTACTGAGATGCCTTAATCTGCTCTATAAAAGCCCTGACCTCCCCCGGATCTCTCATATTGTGCATTTTGTTTCTCCACATAATGCGTAAAGCAGCCGGAAACCTTAACTTACCGTGGCCCCAAGAGATCGAAGCTCTTGCATGAAGTTCCCCAATTCCCACTGCCTATCCAACGTTGCTCTAGACACATCTGATCTCACACAAAAAGACCAATCTCCTTTAGAGAAAGTTCAGATTTTAAGGGCTTCGGACAGGATTTTCTCCTTGATTGCATATGTAGCAAAATATGGAACGGTCTTGTAACTTTCCACCCATTTTATAAAGGTTGGAGGATGTGCCCAAGAACATGACACCCTCTCTGAGCTTTACCCATAATTCCTGGAGTAAGTTGTAATCCCCTAACACTAGGAGGTGGATCCTTATCATCTCTGCAACACTACCATGCAAGTCATCAGGTAAGGTTTGCATTACTGAACCTGTCATGCCCAGCATTTACCTAGTGGCTGAGCCTCCACAGAAACATATTTACAATTATGCATGTGATCTGCTACCCTGGAACCACAAATGCATGTGTACCTTCCTAGTGCTCAGATAGAAGCTGTGCTACACACTAACACTAGGAATGCCCAACTATGATAAAGATTTCATGTTATACTTCCATGTGAGAGAAGGGGGCACATTGTCTGTGTTGACACAAACCTATGGGGAAGTAAAACGGCCAGTGGCCTACATGTGTTCCACACTTCATCTAGTAGCTGCAACACTTCCTGGATGTCATAAGGCAATGGCTGCTGTTGGTGTCCTTATCCTGCAGTGAGAAGTCATTTTTGTGGTTTATTTCCTCATTGTGTTTGGTTGAGATCTTGCTGACTTGTACTTAAACTTAGCACATGATGAATCGTAAACTCACTAAGTATAAACAAATAATTTTGGCAGCAGAAACTGTATCTTTGAAGAGGTGTAATGTCTTAAATCCTGCTGTTCTTTTGCCACTCGCAGAGAATGACCGGAAAATGAAGAGATTGAATGAACTGCTTAGATGTTACCAGGATGGACACCAAGCCAATTGTTGCATTACTAACAATCTGAGTGTCAATATCTACACCAACAGTCAATATGGGTTTGGCGTGGTCCATGACTTCAGACGATTGATTGTGGTCAAACAGGGGCTCCCCGATTAGGAACGGAATTTATGTCATGGATTTGTCATAAGTGTTACAGTTGCCTAGAATGATATCTGTTTTAAAATGTGTAGCACACAAGAATGGATGGGATTTTCTTACTGCTGGAACATGCAATGTGGACAAAATGGTGAGTGTTGGGCTCTTGAGTCCTGTACATTCAGGCTTAACTTAGAGGCAATGTGTAAAGTATTTATGTAGCACACAAACAGCAATAATGTGAAAAAATAAACAAGCAAAATCCCACACCAATTTAGAAAATAGAGTAAAATGTTATACATTTTTTGACACCCAATGTCAGGAAAACTATTGCCAGCATTAAGTTCTTTCCTCAGCAAAAATGATTCCCCTTTTCCTTGTACCCACGTTGGTTGCAGCGGCGTCCTCACTCCTGGTGGCTCTTGCAGAGGCTGTTCTTAGAACTAGCTTCTTCAGGTTTAACTGCCACTCAAGATGGTGGCCGCAAATCATTGTGAGGTCAGTGCTCTAGTGTTTCTACCTTAGTCTCGTGCTGAAGCTTCCCTCCAACTGTTTCTCTCTGGGAGCCCTGCACTTCAACTGTCATCCTGAGGAGAATGAGCAGTGTTCCTGAGGTGCTTCCTTTGATAGGGAATTCTTCCAGTTTAGAGTAATGAATTATTTTTCTTGTTACAGTGTGCACACCAGCTTCTTTTTCCCTTTTGAAGAAGCTGAATTTTTTCCTTCGTCCAACAACTGGCTAACGGCTTTCTGAGGAGAATTTGTTTAGGCTTAACAGAACTTCAAGCAACTGCAGTAAGGAATCCTTTATTATGATTTCCAGACTTGCCAATATATATATGTATATATACATATATATATATATATATATATATATATATATATATATATTCAAGAACTCTTTGCTTTGCAGACTTGTCAGTCTTAGAGACAAACCTCAGTGCTCAGACTAATTCCTAGAGACTTTGATTGAGAAAACTGAACCTTGAGAAGGAATTTTCGTTTCCTGTAAAATACATTGGTAATTTGTATTTTTGTGAACTTTTGAACTGTCCTCCAGAGAACCTTGGAAACCTCTGACTCCTGGAGAAAAGAAGATATTAAGTTAACATTGTTCTTTTAGAGAGAGGCTTGTCTCTCAAAAGATCCAGGTCCTTTGTTTAAAAAAATCCCAATAAGAAAAATGGTGCAGGTTTTCAGAGACACACACTTGATATCCTATCTTCAAGTGGGAAACACAGGCTGGAACTGGATCTGGAGGCTGTCTCTCCTTTTTCTATCCCCATTCCCCTTTCCCCCTAGTGAATGGAGGGTTCAGATAATCAGTTAAAGTCTGAGCATGCATCTGTTGGAGGGAATTGGGTAAAAGGCATCTGCTGCTGTGGAAGTTTGATTTAATGGGTAATCTTCTCACACCCAAGCAACAAATATCTTATCAGAAGAACTGGAGATTTACAATTTTAAAATGTAAGTGAAATAGTGCTTAAAAGCACAAAGCACCAACTGTGGTTATCTACTCATGTCAGACTAGGGCAACGTCACAAGTTTAGGCTGACCATGGTGAAAGGGGGCCAGATACAGGGACCACGTTAGGCTCCTGAACAAAGTACCTTAAATCCTGGTTGGAAAGCGTTGTGACTCCCTACCTCAAGGATGCATAGCACAGAAGCGATTCTGAGGAGCAGCTGAGCTGCGATGAGAGGCCCTGCATCGGGGATGTGTCATGCAGCAGCGATTCTGAGGAGTTCGAGGTCCTGCATCGACGATGCAGCGCACAATGGCGGTTCTGATGTGGGGGTGTGAGGCAATTTGTTGCACTGCATCAGTTCTGCTGGACCATAGTAGGGCTGGCAAAGCACCATCTGGCCTACTTCCAAGAAACCAGGACTAGGGTGGCAGGACTCACCAAGCAAGTCCAGGTGCAGGGCTCATAGTGGTTGGACCCTCTTCTGCCTCTGAGGCTTTGATCAGGAGACCCGCCAACTAGGCCTTGAAGTCAGTCTGGGGCTCCTGGGTTCAAGATGCAGTTCCAGTCCTTCTCATTTAGCCTGCAGGGTAGCAGGCCACCATGGCAGCAGAATAGCAGTCCTTTCAGCAAGGCAGCAGAGCAGTCCTTCTTCTGAATCTTCCACAGCTCCAGAAGTTTACTGAAGAGTTGGGTCTGAGGGTCGACTATCTAACTTACAATCTACTTTTCAATAGCAAGAGCTTCTATAGTCCTCCCTACAGAGTTGTGTGTAATTCCCTGCCTTTCTGCCATGGCTCAAGTTTTTCTGGGGCCCAAAATACTAGTCTCAAGCTCTTGTAAGTATGCTGAGGCAGAGTCTTGGTGATGTGCAAGTGTGTTAGGTGACAGCTCTGCCCCCTCTATCAAGTCAGAGCTGGCCCATCCTGCCAACACCTATTTTCCCTTAGTTTCAGTGTCTGTGAGCAATACATAAAGACCTGCTGTCGGCTGCCCCGGGTCATGTGATCCACGAGCCATGCTATAGGCACCAGATGGACAAGAAAATGGCAACTTTCCAAACGTGGCATTTTCAAAATTGTGACTTAATATCAAACTTTGCCATTAAAGAGGGTTTCAAATTAAAATTCTTTAGGGACCCAACTCAGCATTCCTACCTGTTCCCAATTGAAAGGTATCCCTTATTAAATATTGTAAGATAGTGTTATCCAATGGTAGAGGCAGACCTTGCAATAGTGAAGAATTCTTTACTACTGGGCATGTCACAGTTAAAGGTACATGTCCAGCTTTTTAGTACACTACTCTGCCCTATGCTCTGTGTAGGACCTAACATAGGGTGACATATGTATTAAAAAAGAAGGTTTAGGCATGGCACATACCAGACAGGATTGTGTTCAAACGTAAGTTTATACTTCCACCCTCCCGGGTTCGCTTTATATGAATCATTTGGCATCCTGTACGGACCTGAAACTCTGGCAGGAATACATGAGTTTATCGCAGCTATGATTTATTTTAGGGAGGGCAATAGGGAGCTTAGATTATCTATTTTTCCCTCAACTAATGGGACGTTGTGTTTCTGCTCCATGGTATTGCTACTTGTGTGCAGCTTACTGTAGAGGGCTACCCACTCTTGGGGCAGGACACCAAATTCTAAGGCAGTTTTGGGGCCATTTATACAAACTGCAACTGTCCTCCAAAAGGACTTCTTATCTGTGGTTTCTAGCACTTCTTAAAGGGATGTTCACAGGGACCTCTTCCAGCCCATTTTAGCTTGAGTCTGTACCGGCCTATACCTGGTCCAACACCTCACCAAGTCTAGCCTAGAATTAGATTTTTCTGCAACTAAGAGATCACTTTTGGTGATCCTCAATGCATGGTTGAACTAGGCTGTAGGCTCTGGGGTTTTCTTATCCACTTGTTTGGTTTGTCCTAATTAGTCGCTAATATGAGAGAACAACGCTTCATGATTCAGTTTCATTTGCTCATTGCTATGCTCCTGGGGAAGTTGGAATAAAAGTTCAACCTTTATCTCCACCTTGTTCCTAACTATCTCTATGACTAAAGGCTTCTATTTCACCCATTTCCATTGAACTTTCTTGAGATTGTTCGGCTGGTAGAGGGAGCCCAAATCCTTACTACACTGGAGTAGAGGTTTTGCAAATATCTTATAATGTCAAGCTTTGGCGTGGTAGTCACTATCAGACCTATCCATCACTGCCATATCAACTACAGTAGGCCAGATCTTTAGGTCCACAAGAAAATAATACATTCTACTAAGGTTACTGTAACAGGCTAATCGAGGAAGTCGGAATCATTGCCTGGAGAGATCTCAAGTATACCTAATGAAAGGGACCCCAGGAGTACGACAAGGAGAGAGGTTTGCAGTATAGCCATTCTGAAAAAACAATGCCCGCAGTCCTGATTGGCCGGAGTCTGGGTTGCAGCCAGGAGGGATTACAGAGGCAGGGCAACCAATCCAGGAGGTGAAATTTCTGAAAGAGAGAGACAGAGATGGGAAGAGGAGGCAGATTCAAATGGAAGAAGACAGGGAGAAGAGCAGAACAATACCTGCAGTGGAGACGGAGAAAAACCCACCGTCCTGCCACGTCTCAGGAGAGATGTGGCTGTACAAGGTACAAAATTGTATACAGGACCACAGAGGGTGGTTTTCAAAATGAGGGGGAGAAAGACAAAGAAAGGGAAGGAGAATGGGTTGCACAGGACTAAGAGTTAAAGGAGTACATACACAGTTAAAACCTTCCTTACACTGTGAGCCTTCACTTCTCCCTATACATTCTCCCCCGCCCTTGCCCCCACACCCTTTAGTGATAGGAGATGCCTTCCATGTCACTTATCTGTTGTTTACCTTCTTTCGTCCTGAGGTAAATTGAAGACCCAGTATGGAATTTGCATTGAAGAAGACAAGAACAAGTGACTAAGTAATCAGAGGAACTGAAAGGAAGAGATATAGACAGATGCCTTTTAACCTACAAGAAGAAAGATAGAGTTATTAAAACGTTATAAAACCCACCAGTTGTGCCTCCCTGGTTTCTCTAGATAGAATATTGGGACTGCCTATGCTCACTAACACCTTGTCCCCGCTACAGTGACCTAGCCTGTTGCAGGTCATTTTGCCAAATAGATCTGAGGGTGCCCTATCATTACTGGTTCTAAGATCAAAGTTTAGTGTTAGTGCTAGCACATGGACTGCTTTAGGAGTCCATCACACTCGCAAATGAATTCGCAGGATAGTCCATTGCCAGTCTTGTTCCATTGTGGGATCTGGGGGGTAGCTACTAACATTCGAATGTAGCGTTAAAATCCCCTGCCACCAATAGTAAGCTGTTCCCAGTGTGTTCAAGGAGAGTATGTTCTAGCACATCTAATACCCTGGTCTCTGTGATACTTGACCATACTCTGTTATATACATTAAAAAGTTGTAGGGGCAATCTGGATGTGAGCACCAACATGACTGTCATGATGTCAGGGGAATCAATAGGAATGGTTTTGATTTGGCTTTGAAATGCAGCTTTTACCCAAACTGCTAATCCCTTTGAGGGCTTCGCCACCCCTTTTAGAATGTGTTTTAGCAAAAAGATTTGAACCCACTCCTGTGAAAGGGAGAACGGCACCATGTCTTCTGAAAGAGACAGATGTCTTGTGAATCAATAAATTGATGCCATTCTATCTCTGGTAGCAACTCGGGAGATACCCCTCCTACATTCCATGACACACTATTGATCCCTGACTGTTTGTTTGGGGTTAAGTTCTGAGAGCCTAAGGTATTCATACCTCTGCTACTTGATGTCTTCACATTAGCTCCCTGACGGCTGATCTCTGAGGTAGACCTTGACAGAATCAAGCAATCACTACTATCTTTAGGGGGGTCCCCCACAAGCTTTACAGTGGAATTTAAGTGACTTCAGGTTCCTAATTGAATGACTTTGGTAATACCATTTTCTCTGCGCTAATGTTAGTTCCCTAGGAAGTACACAATAAAATGTGGAAAAACTTGCAGAAACAACATGTAGTCACTTTAGAGCAAGAATCTGCAAATAGCAATATTACGCACACACTAGGTGATGGAAGCCCCCAGTATAATGTCTAGTGTATGGTGTTAGGGAGTCAAAGCAATATCTTAGGAGTAAAGTCATAGGGTCATAACTTACAGTTCAAATTTGACCATGTCTTGTTGTACGTTTCCTTACTGGCTCATGTTGGCATGATGGAGGATTGGCATGCTTGCACATCTCACAGAGAAAGGCCTAGGATGAGGAAGATAGACTAGATGTTAATGACACAATTATTTATCAGTAATCTTCATTACTGCATGTTTTGTTCCAGTTCTGTACCTCTCTGATCATTCAATTAGTGGTCCTCTTTCCCTGAATTGTCTGGCTTGATCTTGTACAAGATGAGGCAGGAATAGGGTGCCCATTAGAAGCCATTGCATACAGAGCCAAAATTGAAACAAGTATTGGCAAAGTCAATAGGTCTTGCTTGAAACAAATTTTTGTCTTTTCCAATGCACATTTAACTTCTTGATGACTGATGTGCAGGCCACCAAACCCTACTTGAAATTATTTTTCTTAAAATTAAAAAGCAAGCTGACTGTCACACATGTGAACATGTGCATCTTGTTATAGTTATTCTTAAGCTAAAAGAAAACTTTTAGAAGATTGCTATGGAATGCGCATCTGCGCACATGATGGACATCTTGAAATGTTTTTTGTTTTAGATTGAAATATTATTTTCTCTGATGGCTGCGTTGGAGCAAAATATTAGTAATGCTTTAGTGACACGGAAGTCAGCATTTGGTGACTTTATATTTGAATTGAAAGCCCAGCCGAGATGCAATTAAAAGTGTACACATTTTGTTCATGGTGGACAATGTGCCTACCATTGCTGGACATCTTGCTTACTATAGCAGATGCCGTGCCCAACCATGTTTAATGAAATGCTATTCTGATTTACAACAATGTTTGAGAAATAATAATCATCAGAATGAACCATTATGAGTAGAAGATAATTGTTATTCATGTTGATTTATGTGAGTTATTAGTTTAAACTCACATGAGTGCAGAAAAATAAATGCACAGCTCAGTCATATTTAATGTAATGCGTTAAAGATTGCAATTAATATTGAAATGCTTTGCATATTTTATGATATATTATTAATGAGATATATTCATGATGTTGCAAATTGTGCGTATGTTATTATAGGCCATATTAATGCATTTAATTTCTTATGTTAGCACAACTAGGACTGAAGTTTCATATTTGCAGTAGTAATGAAAAAGCTGAATCATTTCTTTACCTTTAACCTGAATTTTCCCATTAGATTGTCTCACATGTTTAACAAAGAGTTCTATTATATTATGTGGAAGTGTTCCACTTTGGAATTGATACAGTGAGAGCTGGAAGTTTTGTACATTAAGACAGACCCCATTGTTTAATCATTTGGTCCCATGTGAAAGGGGAAATCTGCTGTGAGCCAAGGGAACATTTTGAAATGTATCAACTAATGTACAGAGTTGCTAGTTATTGCCGGTGTTACACGGAAGGAGAGGTGACTTCACACCTGCCCTGAGAGAGAATCTGGAGATGTTGAAAACCTACTTGTCATACTAATTTTCATTGGATATTGTTCTTTTTATGAGATGTGTCCCTACTCAGTTGACCAATTAAATGCTTAGGACCTTTCTCGTTAGGAAGAGACTTTGCAACTTTTAGTCAGTCTTCACTTAGTCCCCACGTTGTTAAGTCCCCACTTGATGCTTCTACTGTTAAGTCCCCGCTTCATTGCAAAATTGCCCTTTTTGAATTTCAATTGTTAACTTTCTACATGCATGTTCCCGATGTGCAGCTCATGTTCTGCCCTTTCACTCCATGATGTTTCTGATTAATTCCGCTGGCTCTGAAGGGCTCTGCTGACTACCTGAATTTTATGCTGATCCCAGTAGAGATATAATCAATTACAATTTTATTTGTCCCATTGCCTTATGTTAATTAGTTTAGCATGCTGACACCTGTTTATTTAGATTTTTAGTTAGTCTAATCTAAACCGAGATAGATTACTTTTCCAAATTATTTTTGTCTTCTTTTCCATTTTGCTTTTGCCCGCATGTGGTAGCCCGTTCCCACACATGCTTGTCCTAATTTGCAATAGAGGTAGGGAGAACCTTGCATATCAAATTGATGTATTGATCTGTGAATTTGAAATTGACTAATGTCATCATCTAGTGATTTTAAATCTGTTTTGGTTGCACAAATTATATCATTGTTTGTGTGCATAATTCTTTTGGAATATTTAATGGTATTGACATTGAGTAGATTAAATTTGTTCTGCAGATTTGGTCAGCCTAAGGTTTTCACTTCCTTATATAATATAATCTTGCACACTATTTATGTGACTTTGGCTTTGTGGGTATAAGAAAGCTTTGAAACTTATCACAGACTGGCGTTTTGTTTCTATGGCCAAATTGGGTATGGTGCATAAATTTGTTGTTGTATTTATTGAGATTGGAATGATTGTATTTGGTTAACCATACTCTTCACTGGGTCCAAAGATCCCATCAACCTTGATGAAACATTTTCAAATCCTGACCTAAAGGAGAAAAGGTGTTCTCACTGTCAATCTGTACTGTTTTCGTCCTTCCAGTAGTTTTTACTTCCCTGCTCACTTTCTCTGCTCACTATCTCTTCCAATCACCACTGATCGCTCACATGTGCACTCGCTTAGGACCAAATTTAAGAGAGCCTAGCGAGGCCAAATTCACCACGTCATATTTACAACGTGGCACAATGCATGCATTGCACCAATTTGTAACCCCTAGCGCCTCATTAAGCCTGTGCCAATCATAATGTATGGAAGGGGGCGTTCCCCCTTTAGGGGGACGGCAAAAATGGCAATGTGGAATCTATGAGATTCCACTGCTCCATTTTTGTGGCATTTATTAACGAGTGCCCAGATCAAAGTACAACAATAGAGCACGAAACCAAACCTCTCTAATTGTAACAACTTTTAATAGTGTGCAGCCTTCAAGTTCCCATTTCGACAAGTTCGGAAAGCCATTTGCTTGCTTAAGTTTGACTTGAATGAGTAAATATCTACTTTTATGGGGGGGGGCAAACAACTTTTGAAATTCACAAAAGTCATTTTGAACTAATAAAAATATTTGTTCGCACAGAGGTTTCCATGTGAGTAGAGCTCCTCCTATGGATGGTGGTTGGATGTTTTAGAGTGGGAATGCTCAGGAAATTTCTGGGTGTTCATGCACTCCTCCCTTCCTGTACTTGAAACAATTAAAGATTTCCTATTGAAAATTGCAGGGATTAACTCATTTCCAGGACAGAAAAGGAAAGGGACACCTCTAAATTTGGACTGGGTTTATGGACAGGAGAGTTCACCTTGGGAACCTAGGTTTATCTGCGGAGAAAAAAAGAAATTTGGAAGGTAATTTGTTCGTGTTTTTTTCAATCTCAAGCAAAAATATGAATGTGTATATAGTTAGTGTGGAAATTGTTTTTTTTCTAACACATTTTCAGGATCATGTCTAGAAAAATGTAACTAGCCTAGGTTTCTGGGGAAAATCTGCAAAAGTTTTGAGAAGTACAAAAAGTAAAACATCTGCATGGTAGTGATCCTGCGAGTGACATTTACATCTTTTTCTAAGAATGATCCCTCTGAGCAACTCATAAGGTTGGGTTTCACCTCTTAATGGATTTACTCACACAGAGGTTCCCTTGAGAATACATCTACCAGCAGTGTTTGGAAGTGAGCATTCCAGGGTGCAAATGTCCTGGAAAGTTTGTGAAAACCCACAAAGTAATACTTTTTTTGGCATACACAAATCATTTTTTGACTCAAAATGTTCTGAGATCTACTTGTGTGAATAGAAGCACTAAACACCTTTCCAGAGAGGTATAGATAAATCCCTCCAAAAATAGTGGAGTGTAGGAGAAGAGGGTTCTTGATAGGGAACAACAGTTTCCCTATAAAAACAATAAAACAAGTTGGCAAGTGCAGTTTAATTTGCTTCTTTTTGGCTGCAAGAGTGTATATGTAGGAGGCTGTCCTGGTTTGTAGTGGGTACCTAAGGTACTTACACTTTATAACAGGTCCAGTTATCCCTTATTAGTGAAATGTAGTCAGTGTCTAGAAGCCAGGCTCTCTAGGGGTAGTGTGGATGAGCAGCCAAAGCCTAACTAGGAGAAATGCAAAGCTTATACAATATGACTGTTAACACACAGTACTCACACATATGAAAGAAAATACTCAGGCCCATATCTATACTTTTTTGCTCTGCAATTGCGTAATTTTTTTTATATAATTGTATTATTTAAGTTTGCGCCGATTTTGCAAAAAAGAAAATGACCAAATGCAGTGCAAAAAAGTAAAAGTATGGGCCTCAGTGCTGGAAAAATAAAGGTACTTTATTTTGGTGACACAAATGCCAAAAATACCTTAGAGAATATACTCCCTGAGGAGGTAAGTAAAATACACAGTATATACACTAGAATGCAGAAATAGCTCTGAAAACAGTTAGAAAACAGTGCAAATAGGGAAAATACAGTAGTTAGAAATGGGCCTGGGGGAACACAAACCATATACTAAGAAAGTGGAATGCAAAAGTCGGTTTTCCACCTAGGCAAGTGTAGTGTGCAGCGGGACAGTTGCAGTGTTAGAAACCATCAAAGGTAAGTAATAGAACGCACCCCAGAGCCCAGGAAAGCAGGAGTAAATCACAGTAACTTTCCTAGAACACACAAGAACATGTGAAAGAAGATTTTGCAAGAACCAGATGAGACTGCAAGACACCAACAATGGATTCCTGGACCTGAAGACCTGTGGAAGAAGGGGACCAAGTCCAAGAAGCACTGAAGAGTCCAGGGAGAACAGGAGCCCCTGCTAACCCGGATGAAGGTGCAAAAGAAGATCCACCCATGAAGAAGAACAGTCAGTACTGCACCCAAGAAGATGGATGGGGGTTCCTGGTTGGTGCAAATGATGTCCCACACCAGGTGGATGATTGCAGTCTGGTTTGCTTTGCTGGATTCGGCCAAAAAGCCTTGGCACACGCAAAGCACGTGTTTAGCGCAAAATGGAGCTGCCCGAGACCAGGAGGGACCTGGTGGCCTCTACCCCGGAGGAAGAGACAGAAGTGGCTCTCAGCAACTCAGAGAGCCCTTAGAAGACCAGGCAGCATGCACAGGAGTCCCACAGCACAGGAACAAAGAAGGTGCAAAAGTAGGCCCACACAGCACTACACAAAGGGATCCCAGGCCACTTGAGAACCACTCAGGAAGATGTGTGTCACAGGATAGAGTGCTGGGGGCCGGAACTGCACGGTGCATGACGAACTTTGTAGAAGGATGCCAACAAGCCTTTGCAACTGCAAAACACACAGTGCATGGGGGTACTGTCTTGCATGGGGAGGCAAGCTTCTACCTCCACCAAAGTTGGACAACTGGACATCTGGACAGTCAGGACCACTTCAGTCTACCACCCATGTTGCTGCATCCAAGCACTTCTTCAGGAGAGGGGACCCAAGACACTGATCGTTGCTGCAGAGGGGTGCCTGCTGAAGCAGGGAAGTGACTCCTTCACTTCAAGGGAGATTCCTTCATTCTTCTGGTGCAGGCTGAAGACAAGCAGCCCTTGGAGGATGCACAACCTGGAAACAGTTGCAGTTGCTGGCAGAAGCTGAAGATACAATGTTGCAGAATTCGTCTTTGCTTCTTTGTTGCAGTTTGTAGAGTTCCTGGAGGGTCCAGGTGCAGTTTCCTCAGTAGAAGCAGTAGAAGGTGAAGGAAAGGATGCAGAAGATTCCTGCTAGGGTCTTGCAATTCGAATCTGAGGAAACACCAAGAGGAGAGACCCTAAATAGCCCTGAAAGGGGGATTCGTCAGCTACACAGGTAAGCACCTATCAGGGGAGGGCCCTGGCGTCACCTGCTGGCACTGGCCACTCAGATGCTCCCAGAGTGCCCTGCCAACTTGGAATCCAAGATTGCAAAACCCAGGGACACTCCGGAGGAGTTCTGAGCACCACCCCTGGGGTGGTGATGGATAGGGGAGTTCTCACTCCCCTTTCCTTTTTCCAGTTTCATGCCAGAGCAGAGAATGGAGGTCCCAGAACCGGTGTAGACTAGATTATGCAAGGAGGGCACCCTCTGTGCCCTTCAAAGCATTTTCAGATGCTCTGGGAGGCTACCCCTCCCATGTTTGTAACAGCTATTTCCAAAGGTAGAGGGTGTAACACCCCTCTTCCAAAGGAAGTGCTTTGTTCTGTCTTCCTGGGCTTGAGCTGTTCAAGCAACAGGAGGGCAGAGAGGTGGCAGCAGCCGGGGCTGCCTGGAAAACCTCAGAAAGCTGTAATGGCAGTACTGGGGGTCCTCTAAGGAGTTCCCAGAGTGCATGGCATCATACAACCAATGCTTGAAAAAGCCTTGGGGTTTGATTCCAACATGTTTGATACCAAACATGGCCACATTCGGAGTTACCATTGTGAAGCTGTACACAGGTATTGACCTATGTCCAGTGCATGCATAAAATGGCGTCTCCCCACTCACAAAGTCTGGGAAAATTGTCCTGGAGGACGTGTGGGCACCTCTGCTATTGCAGGGGTTCCCTCACACACAGGTACTCTGCACCCAGCCTTCAGGGTTGGAAGGCGTGATACATGGGTGACTTATAAGTGACCTGGTGCAGTGTAAATGGCTGTGAAAGGGTGCATGCACCATTTCACACAGGCTGCAATGGCAGTTCTGTAGAAGCCTTGGCATGGGCTCCCTATGGGTGGCAAAAGAAATGCTGCATCCCATAGGGATCCCTTGGAACTCCAATGCCCTGGGGACCTTGGTACCATATACTAGGGACTCATGAATGGTGACCAGTATGCTGATATGGGATGAAATACTGGGTTACCTGTATGCAGTGACAACATTTAGAGGAGAGAGAGCATAAGCACAGGGGTCCTGGTTAGCAGGGTCCCAGTGACACGGTCAAACACACTGACATCAGGCAGAAATTGGGGGTAACATGCCAAAAAGAGGGTACTTTCCTACAATAATCCTGTCTACATTCTTGTATGCAAAATTGGAATTCACAGAAGAGTTCCAGAAGAGCACCTGGAAACATGCAACTGTTGCAGCTTTCCAGGCCGACTTTTGGAAAGTGAACACCTTAACGCTGTAAATCTTCAACCATGAAAACACTGCTAGGTGTTCGACGTGGCCTTTTCTTCAGAGTAATCCCCAATTTTTTTGCCTTCATCCTCCTGTTTTCTGAACACACTTTTTATTTTACTTTTAGGACTCTGTGCACTTTACCACTGCTAATTAAAGTACTTGTGCTGTCTGCTTTAAACATGGTGAAATTGGCTTACACCCAACTGGCAAATCTAATTATTTGTAAGTCTCTAGTAAAGAGGTACTACCTGTACCTAGGGCCTGTCAATTAAATGCTACAAATGGACCTGCAGCACTGATTGTGCCACCCGCTTAAGAAGCCTTTTAAACATGCCTCATGTCTGACTTTGCAGCCTGAGTGTTCAGTTTTAAACTGCCATTTCAACCCGGCGAAATAAACCTTTTCCCAGGCTGAAACCATCCATTTAATTACATATGTCACCCCTATGTTAGGTCCAAACAGGGCAAGTTGCAGTGTGTGTAACACATTGGACATGCACTTTTATCTTTTAAAGGTCCAGGTAGTGAAAAACTCTTAAACTTTTTTTTCACTACCACAAGGCCTTCCTCTCCCATAGGATAACATTGGGTTACCTTGTTACATTTAATAAGCAATCATTTTCAATTGGAAGGAAGAAGGAATGTGGAGTCTGGTGTCTAAAGAATTGTAATTAAAAACCTTCTTTTATGGTAAAGTTGAATTTTAATTTGCAATTCTGAAAATGCATCTTTTAGAAAGTTGTCCTTGTTTTGTCCCAACCACTTGCAGCCTAGAGGCTGTACCCAGCCTGTGTCCTGGTTCACATGACTAGGTATAGTTGGCAGTTGGTCTTTCTGTATTTCTCGCAGACATTGAGACAAAGGGTGAATAGATGTTTGCAGGATGGGCCATCTCTGACTTGACGGGGAGGAGGTGGCTGTGACCTACCACACGTAGACATCACAAAGGCTCTGCCTGAGCACACTCACAAGGGATTTGACACTAGTCTTTTGGGTCCCCAGACAAGCTGGGACCAGGGCAGGAAGGCAGTACATTCCAAAATCCTCTGTGAGTGGAAACCTCTAGAATCTTCTCCTACTTCAAACTAGCACCACAGATAAGTACTGGACCCCCAGACCCAACTCTTCAATACACCTCTTGACCTGTGGATATTACAGAAGGATTGTTGTGCTGTCAAAATGACTGCTACCCTTCTGCAATGCTATTCTACTGCCATGCTGCCTTCTTTGCTGAGAAGGAAGACTGGACCTACACCCTTCATCCCAGGCTGAGTGAACTCCAAGGGTCAGCTGACTGACCTCCTATTCTGAGCTACAGGAACATACTAACCTCCAGAGGCCTCACTGCATCTGTCCGGCTGACCTGCTGCCTTGACCTGCAACTGAACTTGCTTCAGCCCTTCTGGCCTCTGCTGGAGTGAGTTCCTGATCCCCTAGTCCTGGACCCTTGATGTGGTATCAATTGAGCTCCTATCCAAGAGAAATAAAACCCTGAAGCTTTGGACTCTTCACATCCACGAACAGGCTTGTCCATGCCTAGATTTTGCCGCCCATGCTGACCTTCAACGTGAAGCGCCGGTGAACCCAACTCCACATGCTACAGCAACTGTCAATGATAACTAGCAATGCAAAAGCTGGATTTCTCGCTACAGCATCAACTGCCCACAGTGACAGCAAGTGCGAATCTCCTGCAATGACTGTTCGTGACACCAGACGGGATCTTTGTGCTACATTGATGACCGTTCAAGACTGCACTTTGAGTCACAGAGACAACTATCTAAGACACTCTCCCTGATTCTCACTACCCTCTCCACCACAAACAGAATGTTTTGCACCAGTCTTCAGAAGGTAACTCTTTCAGCCAGACTATTCTTGTCCTTGTGTCTAGCCTCCGCTCCATCATGGTGAGTCTGAACTTACATCTTTCTCCCAGTCTTGCACAACCAGATAACCACGAGTAGAGCTTTGTGCTCGTTGGCACTACATTTACCAAGTGTTTAAAATTGCATACCTCCGGTTCTGCTGATTGGAATTTTGTCATTTGGTCTCAACTTTATTAAATTCTACTCTATTTTTTTTTACTTGATATGAGATTTTTCTTGTGTTGTGTTTTCACTTTATTACAATTTGAAGTTACTTTATTACCATTTGAAGTGCTGCATGCATACTTTACACATTGCCACTGAGGTAAGCCAGGCTGTTTTGTGCCAAGCTACCATAGGGTTAAGCACAGGTCAATTTGGGGTTGCTGGGGACTTCACCCGAATAGAAAGTGTGGCTTCTGCTTGAGTAGGGTTTCATCCCCGCCTCCCCCCACAACCAGTAGCCAAATTTCCTACAATAAGACACTTTGATCTTTTTTTAAGAATCTGAAACTTTTTAGGTCTCACCTACCAGACCATGGAAGAGAGTAAAAAGAAAACCACGGCACATCCAGATTTCCATATTAGTGTCCTTTATTCTTCCATGATAAGTCAAAACATAGTTCAAAGTAAATGCTGAAGCCAGTAAATTTGTAGCCGATAAATGTGTCGCCAAACCAAAAGAGTTTGTAGGATCAAAGCATCGACAGCCGACACGTGTTTCGTCAGTAACGACTTTTTCAAGGCTGTAAACACAATATTGTAAACAAGGAGTACATCAGCTACTTGGTTCCAACAGTCCGGTAAATTGGGTGTGATCTGACAGAGAAAACCGCCACATAGCTATGACACGTGATGCCAAAGAGTTGCAAGTAAGGTGATTTAACATATGGGCACTCCGCCACATTTGTGTAAAGGCCAGATAAAGTGCTAAAACCGTATACCAATAACCACTGTGTTAAGCGTGTGTGTTTCATAATGGTTACTTGGTTTTAGGGATACGGTGCACATATGCAAGTACTTAACGTGAAAAGAGGGTGGGTGTCTACAAGTGCTACTAGAGACCGAAAGTGCAGGTCAGGAACAACAAGTGAGAAAGAAGAATGAAAATATTTTAAAATTGAAGAAATCATATGTTTCAATCATACCTAGAAAATGAACTTAGGATGCGAATGGTTAGTATGTAATCATAGAGCGGTCTACTGGCACGATGAGCAGTATTCTTATCGATGTACAGTGTTTCGTGGTGGGCAACTCCAAAAAGTCGAGGAGTAAACTCTGGTAATATTTCAGAGATCCCACTTAGACCATGATAAGTCTGGTGAAGAAATAAAGAAAGGGGTAATAATCAGTAAATTTAAGCATGGTATGGTGGTCTGAAAATGCCTCAAAAAGGGGACACAAGGATGTAATCTAACACCAAGGTAGGAGTGGTGGCGGAGAGAATACAAATTGTTAATAAGGTCATCATATATATATAGGCTGCGTTCTTCGGGCCGATCAGCTATAAAAATAACTATAAAAATAACATTAGTGAGTTGAAGGAAACTGAAGGATTCAATAATTTTCACTAAAACTAAAAGAAAAGGGAGGAAAACTCTAATACGTTTTATCGTGATATTGAAATTGAGATGCCATACATCTATAGTCCATGTTAGCTGGCAATAAGCCCGGACCATAGTGATTGACATGTGTGTACATAACCCAGAATAAATCCGGGCCCCGACATTAAACTAAAAATTAAGAAACAGAGCACATGTGTGGTATAACTAAATAAAAATGGCAGGGAAACAACTCAGTGTTATAGGTAGCCAACTTATGAAACACAGTGTCCCAAGCGCCATGCGCCAAAAGGTTGTTGCGCATTTGTGACAAATAGGAGTATCGCAATGCGCGTTTGGATATAGCGGTTGCCGAAAAAATGTCAAAAATCGGCGGTGAACTCCGAAGGATAGGAATAATAAAGGCCATGAGGCTATGCCCTCCCGTGTAGCTGCTGTTGTGTAAGAGGGGTGTCTTACCCGAGAAGATGATCCGTTAGGGTCTCATACGTACTGCGTCTGAGTCTAAAGGTATGTTCAGATACGTACGGCGTCTGATTCTAAAGGTATGTTCAGACGAGGTATCGTTTATAAGCCATCACCAAGGTAATGGGGATGGAAAGAGGACAGGACGGTGAGAGGCCACTAAGTGTCGGCCATGTTGGAAGTGGTAGTTGAAAACAGAGTAAGTGGTCCGCGTCTCCCAAGAAAATGGAGAGAAAAGGAGAGAGAAGATGAGCTAAAGAATAATGAAGCCCACAAAGCCAGTTAAGTGTAATGATCTCATTCTAGGGAGAAAACTTATTACTGCATTGGTAACAGATAGCATGATATATGTGTAAAACAAGATTTTGCAGTGGATAGGATGTTGATATAATTTCACATTGAATGGGAAATATATACTATACAATGGATGATATTACAACATATATAAACAAGGTTTATCCTGTACATCTGTTATCGTGAAACATATAAAATCTGTCCTATACATATGCTATCTATGTATCATGTGATTATATATATCAGTTGAAGAACATGATCATGTATTGATTGACAATTTTTCTGTGTCTCACCGGTGTGACGCTACCACTTAAACATTTGTGTATCCCCAAAAAAATAAAAGTCTGAAAACAGAACATTCAATTTGGGGGATTAAACAGTAAGTTAAGGGCTTCTTTTGCGGAACGAACCATACATTTAATACAAAAAGATTTCAACCATTTTCCCCTCAGCAGCAATAAAGAGAGAGAGAGACAAATAAGACATCCTTTAAATCTTGCATCCCCATTTGACACAAATCGCACACCATCGATGTACCATACTATTTGTGAGTTAGATCCTTTAACGGATTTATATTCATTCTTAATAAAATACATACAAGTGCCTCACCCCGTGAGGAAGCTTCCAAGTTAAGTAGGGTTGTGTTTTCTTTTTAGAGGAACAGAATTTATTAAAACATCATTTCTTCTCTTCTGGCTACAGAACTTTAGATCTAAATGATAACTTATACCCCATGTAACATCGGTTGAGCACATTTTCAACTATAGGGGAGATTGAACAAGAATTGTATCAAGATCTAACTCCAAAATTCTAAAGCATATTTAAAAAAAAAAAAAAACTGTGATTTCTCTCACATAGGGACAAAAACCTCTTTGTAAATAAGATGCCTTAGTGAAGATTAATCACTGTGACAAGCGTTTCCATTTATATTCTGACACTTCCTTATTGTCTTTAAATTCTGTTCTGAGTTTCCTGAGTGAAATGCATTTGGAAAATAAACAATGGCATTTATAAAGATGGAAAGCATTGCATTCCATCTACAGTTTAAAGATATCATTTCAAATGTTTTTGCTTTTCCTCTGGTACTTTGAAATTGTTAGCAAAGCCAACAGCTCTGCACTCACATTAGTTAGGCTAGGCCTATTTGCCTTGGCAATGCTTGTTCTTTTTAGGGTCGAACCTGCGTATCGCTTGCGAGATGCTATATTAGTTAGAAAAGGGCTCGGAGACCCGTCCAGGTCACATTGGTTAGTGGGCTTGCCTTTTAAAATCTGCTTGCTTTCATTAGTGGAAGGCATGCATATATCATGCCTTTTCTGGTGGTTAGCTCTCCTCGAGCGCAGCGACCAAGTACTGAAAACATACGAGGCTCGCTGTTTTTCGGTCCTGTTTGTGGACTACTTTTTCTCTTTTTTCGCAGCACGATCGCACTCGTTTTTTTCTCCATTTAATGAGGCAAGAAAAGTCCGGTTGGGAGTTTACAACTACTAAGAGCTCTAACTCTGAGAAATGCGAGGCACATTGCATTGCAAATGCTTGTTTGAAGTTATCTGGGGTAAAGTGTGCCAAGGGAGAGATATTTTCTCAACAGTTTAGAGGGGATGACTGTAGGGCAGACTGTTAAAGCCCCGGAAGGTAGAGGAGTGCAGAGGAAAGCCAGAGGCCACATAGGGCGTACATTTTCAGAGTGGGGAGAGAAAGCCAAAGCTTGAAATGTGGACGCTGTAATGTCGCTGGCCAGTGATGTAACTGGCCAGCCGACACTTTGTATCAAGGAGGGGTGTTCTGGTGTTGTATAACACCCCGAGTGAAATCCCCGGATGTTTCCGAGGGATTTCACCTCGATGTTTAGTTTTGTTGGTTTGCTCCGTGGCCTCTGGCCCGGAGCTATAAAATAAAGAGAGGCGTGGCTAGGGTTTATTCTGAGCCGCGATGCAAGACGGAGACCCGTGTTGAAGGGCTCGTCTTGCACCAGGCCGAATCCAGCCACGCCGACTGGAATAAAACACACGGAGTCGCGTGTGTTATTTGAACAGCGTCGCACAACGTGCACTGTGTGTCTAAGCCCTTTTCAGGGCTTAGACACCACAAAGTGGCGACGAGGTAGGCGAATCCACGCCTGTGGGCTCGAGCCCCGCTGCGGCCGCGTGCCTATCGCGGTGCTCGTGCGGAGGGCGGGCAGCCCAAAAATAAAAAATAAAAAAAGAAGAAGAAAGGAAAATACATACAACAGAAAAAAATAAAATAAGAGTGCCCATACTGAAATTTCCTCGCATGCTTGTCATTTGAAGAGGAGAATCCACATGAAAGCTGGAAAACAAAAGGACATACCAGGACACAGTGAGTACAAGTGTCCCTCCCCATAGCCGGTGATCAAGCACAGAACAGTAAGAGGTGTTTTTAATCACAGGCACAGTGGCAAGAAACCCATCTAACATCACCCCAGCCACAATGTCTGCAATACCTCCAGTAGAACCCTTTGTGGTAAAAGGGGCTCCCTCTACGCAAGCGCCCAAGTGGAGAGAATGGGTAGAAAGAGTGTTGCTATTCTTTGAGGCCACAAAGGTAGCAAATGACCAAAAAAGTGCCATGCTCATCCACATAGGAGGTAAGGACATATATAAAATATCAAAAAACCTCGTGGAAGATGCGCCCAAAACTCATACGACACTCATAGCTGCCCTCAACCGCCATTTCGAGCCAATGGTCAATACTGATTACGAGAGGTTTATATTTAGACAAGCGAGGCAACAGATGGATGAATCGCTAGATGCCTTTCACCTAAGGCTAAGAGAACTGGCTGGCACGTGTAGATTTAATGATGAGACTGAAGAAGTCAGAGGACAATTAATACAAGGGTGTGCCTCCCTCCCCCTCAGGGAACGCATCCTAGAGGAATCCGGGAAATCATTACCGGACATTCTACAGCTGGGCCGAACAAAGGAGCTCTCAAAAGCCAGGGCTTCACATATGGAGGCGGCATTGCAACGTCCCATAAAAGAAGAGGTCACCAATGCAGTCATGACACCCCGGAAGAAAACCCCACAAAAAGTGAGTAGTCCACGCCCCAGACAATGTGGGTATTGTGGGGGAGTGCCACACCGAGCCTCCGAGTGTCCGGCAAGGGGAAAAGTATGCTCTAGCTGCGGGAAGATGAATCATTTCTCAAAGGTCTGCAGGTCCAAAAGCACCCGAGGGGCAGCCATCAACATCACGCTCGAAGATGCCCCTCCTGAAAAATCAGAGCGAGGGAGCGACATGGATGATGACGAAACTGTTATTCATGTCGTCCACTCCTTATTCGCGGCCACACCTACCAGCCATCGCCAAGCGCAACTTCCAAAGTGCCAGATACTCATGGGCCACCATGAAGTGGTTGCTGTAGTGGACACGGGAGCCTCCATAAACTTACTGGCAGCGGAAGAACATTGCCAAATGTCCCCGACTCCAACACTAACCAAGACAAATGTCAAGGTATATGCATATGGACAGAGCACTCCCCTTTCCCTGAGGGGCATGTTCCAGACCACTATCACCCATGGACTACACTCCATATCGGCGAAGGTCTACGTGACAGAGGGAGGAACTGGCATGCTATTAGGCTGTCAGGCGGCGGAGGAGTTACAAATAGTGACGTTTGCGCTCAGCATCCACCAAGAGTCGGTGACGGAGTTGGTAGCCCGATACGATGGAATCTTTAATGGCATTGGGTGTCTCCGAGGACGAGAGATCAAGCTCCACATTGATCACACAATCCAACCGGTAGCTCTCCGCCATCGGCGAGTAGCATTCCATCTCCGACCCCAGGTGGAGAAAGAGCTAGACAATTTGGAGAAAGCTAGGATTATTGAGAAGGTTTCCGGGCCCACCCCCTGGGTGTCTCCCATTGTAGTAGCTCGGAAGCCCAAACAACCAGGCGAGGTGAGAATCTGTGTAGACATGCGTCTCCCGAATGCGGCCATCAAAAGAGAAAGACACTTGACCCCTACGATTGATGACATTTTGGGAGAGCTCAGTGACTCTAGGTGGTTCTCGAAGCTTGATCTCCGGTCTGGATACCACCAGTTGGTGTTGGCCCCGGAGTCACGCTACATAACGACCTTCTCTACCCATGTGGGGCTCCGGAGGTACAAACGTCTGAGTTTTGGGGTATCCAGTGCTGCGGAAGTATTCCAAAACGTTATCCAAGAGCTGTTGGTGGGTTTGCCTGGAACAATAAATGTCAGTGACGATATCCTTGTCCATGCCCCCACCATTGCCGAACACAATGCCCGGCTACAAAAGGTCCTACAACGCATTCAGGACTCTGGACTCACCTTGCATCGACAAAAGTGTGAGTTTCTAAAAGACAGGATACAATTCTTCGGTTCCACGTTCTCGGAAAATGGGGTTGCCCCGGATCCCGCGAAGGTAAACAACATCAAAGAGGCGCCCCCGCCCACCACAGTCACGGAGGTCAGAAGCTTCTTAGGGATGGTAAGCTACTGTGGTCGATTTATAAAGGATTTATCCAATCTAACCCAGCCTCTAAGGAATCTCATTAAAGCGTCTGAGTCGTGGAAATGGGGGTCTACTGAACAAACAGCATTTGACAAAATCAAAGAAGCTTTGTCCAGCGAGACTGTGCTGAAATATTTTGATCCAAAAAAGAATACCAAGGTCGCTGTTGATGCGGGCCAAAGGGTTTAGGTGCTGTGTTGCTGCAGGAACAGGGAGAAGGTATGTGGGCTCCTGTTGCTTATGCCAGCCTTTCGCTCACTGACACTGAACAGCGTTATTCGCAAATTGAAAAGGAAGCTATTGCGGTCCATTGGGGTTGCAAGCATTTCCATATTTACGTGTATGGCCGCCCGTTTGTTGTGACCACTGACCATAAGCCACTGCTTCCTCTGTTCAATGGAACCGCTTCCAAGCCACCGCGAAGAATTGAGAAATGGATGCTACAATTGCAAGATTATCGGTGTCAATTAGAATATCGCCCGGGGTCCGAAAACCCGGCTGACTATCTGTCGAGACATCCCAGAAGTGCCTCAGAGGTGGAGGTTGAAGAAGCGAAAGAGACTGAAGAATATGTTAGATATGTAACCGATCGATCCCGGCCTTTGCCAATGACTATGGGGGAGATCATACAAGCAACTAAGTTGGATGAGTGCCTGCAGAAAGTCATGGCAGACATACAGAGTAATCAGTGGCACCGTATCAAAGGCCAATTGCCTTTGTTGAACATTGAATCTCAACGTATCTTTGGAAGTCTCTATAGCGTGAAGGGTGAACTCACCACTGACTCTCAAGGGTGTCTGTTAAGGGGAAGTCGTTTGGTTATCCCTTCATCTCTCACTACCAAAGCCGTTGAGTTGGCACACAATGGCCACCAAGCGATGGTCAAAACGAAGAGCCGCCTCCGATCCAAGGTATGGTTTCCCCTCATGGACGAAAAGGTTGAACGTTTGGTTAGGTCGTGCTGTTGGTGTCAGGCTACTGGTGAGTCGAGCAGGCCTGTTCCCATTGAGACTGAGCCGACCCCAACAGGTCCATGGGTCTCCGCAAGTCTGGATTTTGGCAGTTTACCTGATGGCCACCACACTCTGGTCATCATTGATGATTTCTCAAAGTATCCTGAGGTTGAAATTATTCCTGCCCTCACGACGATGGCCACTCATGGTCTTATTGCAGAGATTAAGACCGACAATGGGCCGCCTTTTCAGAGCAAGGAACTGGCTGAGTATCTGAAGATTACTGGCACCCGTCATCGCCGGATCACCCCGCGTTGGCCTCAAGCCAACGGGGAGGTAGAGCGGTTCATGCGGACTTTGAATAAGGTGATAAGAATTGTGGTGGCTGGTGGCCAGTCTGTTGAATATGCCATTTAGTCGTTCTTACGGAATTATCGACAAACGCCTCATTCCACCACCAGCCTAGCTCCGAGTCATGTTGCTTTTGGTAGGGCGTCTGTTGATGCTATTCCTTATCATTCTTCTTGGGTTCCTCCTGAGATAGCCTGAGACTTGGTTCAGGAGAAACGGTCGATGTCGAATCTACGGGTCAGCCGTGCTCAGCGAGCCACAGCGTCTGACCTGAAAGTGGGTGATCATGTATTGCTCAAGCAGACCCTACCAGGTAGTAAATTTCGTACTCCTTTTTCTACAGTCCCGTGGAGAATTGTTCAACGGAATGGATCTGCCGTGGTTGCCCAGCGTAGTACTGATACAGTGACCCGCAATGTGTCGCTTTTTAAGAGGTTTCATGATGCGGGAGACTCTCGAGACGAAAGTGTTGGTGATGCCGAGGAGAGTGGTCCGGTGTTTGAAGGGCCTGAAGAGGGTGTTTCACCGCGTGGTCCTGTGAGTCGCACTGTGGGTGATACTGGGTCTGTCCCGATTGAACAAGTGACTGGTGGTCCGGCCACTGAGGTGGCGTCTCAACGATCCGGATCTGCCAGATATGGTTTGCGGGGCAATCCCTGTCCTTCTACCCGTCTACGTGATCATTTGTGTGATTATTGACTAATTATTCTGGTTGGTGTTTTTGCATTTTGTGGAGGAATGTAATGTCGCTGGCCAGTGATGTAACTGGCCAGCCGACACTTTGTATCAAGGAGGGGTGTTCTGGTGTTGTATAACACTCCGAGTGAAATCCCCGGATGTTTCCGAGGGATTTCACCTCGATGTTTAGTTTTGTTGGTTTGCTCCGTGGCCTCCGGCCCGGAGCTATAAAATAAAGAGAGGTGTGGCTAGGGTTTATTCTGAGCCATGACCCAAGACGGAGACCCAGGCCGAATCCAGCCACGCTGACTGGAATAAAACACACGGAGTCGCGTGTGTTATTTGAACAGCGTCGCACAACGTGCACTGCATGTCTAAGCCCTTTTTAGGGCTTAGACACCACAGACACAAAAAGGCAGTGGCGAAAAACAACAGCGTGATTCAAGGTTAAGCGTGAGCGTCCCTGCTGCTTTTTATGTCTGTCTGTCTGAACTGCATCTTTTGACAAGATTAAGGGGTTTTACTCATAACATAAAAAAACAAGAATCTGAAAAGAGTGCAAGTATTTTCACATTTGAGTTTGATATTTGGGTAACAAAGTATGGTCCGATTTGATGAAAGAAAGGAGGCTTACATTTATCCAGTGCACCGGGGAGGTCTTTGTCGATTTGTCAATGTCGAGATTGGGAAGTAAACCCCTAAAACACATGTTGAACATTTATGAGCGCATACGTTCGATCGAGCAATGACATAATGAGCTAAGTGTTTTTGACAAATGTCTCCAAGGTTCAAATTGAAGCAAATAGATTCGGTAGGCAACCTTTGGAGCTACAGCAAAGTTCACTCCAGTTTTTTGTCATAAAGAGTTGCGTCTTGTATATCTGGTGGACGAAATGAGAGGTGTCCCTTTGTTATTGTGGACTGGTGTTTAGTCGAATCCAGCCATTGGCTTCCACCATGAAACTATGAAGAATTGGCAAAGCAGGGCGCGTGGGGTAACGTGCAGTGGTTAAACTAAATGAAAACATCTCTTTGCTGAGTTACTTGAATCCCCAATGGCACTGCAGAAAAGAGCAAAATATGGGCAAAAGAGTGTACATAAATAGTGGAGTAGAAAAACCTGTGTAAGAACACACAGGGCCTTATTTACAAAAAATGACGCAAGGCTGCCTCTGCACAGTGTTATTTCAAAACTTTTAACACTGTGTAATTACAGATTCTAATGTCACGCTTACGCTATATTTACAAAACGGTGCTACATGGCGATAGGATCGGGCAGCATAAAGAAATTACGAAATCCTGTGCGCCGCATCGTAAACCGGAATGGTGCTAGTGCTGTAAAAGTGACGCTAGCCTGATTTGCAGCACATAACCTGACACTAGCTAGCCTAGCGTAACTTTTGCGCCTAAAAACAGAAAAAAAACCTGTGAAAACCCAGCTTCATAACAAATTACAAACAGGAGACACTGTAGAAGCAGAAATGGAGACCCCAGGAGGCCAGAGACCTCAGGACAACCCCAACAACCCCAGTACAAGCCAGGATGTCCAGACAGACTCCCAGGAGAAGAGGAAGAGGAAGGACAGGTTCAGTAAGGAGGAGAACAACATCTTGATCAGTGAGGTGATGCAGCATCAACAACAGCTATTCGTCACCTCCAAATTCCCATTAGGGAAAAAACACACCATGTGGCAGTTCATCGTGGACAAAGTCAACAGTTTGGCAGAGGTCAAGAGGACAGTCATTGAATGTGAGAAGCGCTGGCACAATTGCAAGCGCAGAACAAAGAAGAAACTGGCTAGCAACCGCGAGCCAGCATTGCAGACTGGAGGTGGAAGTCCAGCACACCAGGAGCAGCTGGATGCATTGGAGGAGATGGTGGCAGTCGTCATCCTTGAGGCGTTCATGGCAGGAGTCTCAGTACAGGACAGTGCGACATGATGAACTACAACAACTACAGGGTAAGTCGCAGTGGGGGGCAAAGTGGTCATTATGCAATGTCAAAAGGGGTGGTGGCCATGTCCGAGTGCCAAAATGCACTGTCGGCAGGCCATAGTGTAGTATGTTCATACACTTATAGTTAAACAAAAAGGAGATATAATGTACACAGACCTTTCACAGTTAGCACATACCAGGCCAGAACCATCACCTCTCTTTCTTTATTGTGTGAAGTGCAGCATCATTCCATGTTTACCTCATTTTGGGCCTCATTTACCGGCACTAGTGGCACACAGAACCACCAGAGTGTCAATTTTTATTGATGCTCCGGTGGCGCAGTGTACCAGCCCATATTTACAAGGCCACGCAATGCCTCCCTGCATTGCTTTTCATGGTCTTGTAAATATGGACACCTTTCATGCATAACACTGTGTGAAATGGCCATTTGGGGTAGCTTGGTGTGTTCCCACTCAATACCCATTGGAGCCCAAAGGAATTTGACGCATTCACAGATTTACAAGGCTCTGAATGCGCCACATACCTACGCCACCTCAGGAGTGGCGCAAGAATGATGCAACAGGATGCATCAGCATATTTCTGCCCTTTCTGAGTGGTGCAGGTCAGCGCAGCAAGATACTTGCTGCACCCCCCTGTATCAACTGCCATGTAAATGAGGCCCTTTGTGTCTCATGTGAGAGGAGAGGACACAGAGCAGCGCAGCCAGCCAGCTTGCTGTGCTGTGCTGTGTCATGTAGAAATTGCAGGGATGCTTCGTATGCACTGAAATTCAAGCCATCCCTGTACTTTCCTCAGCGATGACGCACAAACTGCTGCCTAGCTTCAATGTAGGCATCCTTTCACCATGTAGCTACTCAGTCTCACTTGGACCTATGCAAACTAATCTAGGATGTCAATCCTGTGAATGGAATGGTTGTGTAACAGGACAAACAACTCATCTGAGAGGGGTGAGGTGTGGGTGATGGGAGGCATACATATATAGGAACATGACAAGAGACATGTCTATTGTATCTTGCATTAAGCTAAATTGCACCCGGCTTACATGGCGGGCAGTGGAGTGCACGCACGCAGATGTCAGCAGCCATTGATGGGACCAAAGAAACCATCACAAATAATCAATTGGAGGATGGGTGAGGTGAAAAATGTACAACACTGGACCTTGAGTGTCCAAACAAGGATTTGACAAAGGGATACCAAGAAACACCTCATCACCACAAATCATGGGACCCATGGAGGACCGTGGGCTGAAATGGCTGGGCCCACTAATGTGGGATTCAGATGTAGGCACTTACCACCAATCACACCACTACAATGTGGGATGAGGCCCCAGCAATTGCTGTCTAAAACAAAATAACATGTAGTACCACTGGATATGGACATGCATGATTGACCTGTTGTAGGCATGTGAGAATGGACATATGAGCTGGATAGGATCACTGTGTACTAGGAGTCGAAAGTGGGTAATCTGAGGTGGTCTGAACAAACACAATGGCTTGGGCCTGAGTCATATGACGTGTGACGCAGATGCGCATCTCACATCAGATGTTCTGGGGCAATGTAAGTGAGCCAAACTACACAGTAGGACAGAAGCCAATCCCATCAGAGCAGGCCTGTGAGAACAATCCATTTGCAATGTCAATCTTGGGGAACTGCGCATCAAAACCCATGCCCAACAGGTGTATGATACATCACTGACCAACTCAGGGCCCCATGTATATGGAAATTATGCAACGTGGTGTTGCAAGCCAGCTTGCTATGCTGTGCTACATCATTTTGAAAGTGAAGGGATGCATTGTATTTACCAAAATGCAACCCATACCTGTACTTTCCTCCATGATGGTGTACTCACTGCTTCCTAGCGCCAACACAAGCGCTTGCACCATGGTGTAGGGGTGCCTGTGTTGCTGGAATGAGTGCTAATTTGCTGAAAGGGACACTTTTTTGAACTTGAACAATCATGAATGTTGTCTTCCACTTTCTGGGTGTGCTGCAAAATGCAGCAAACATTGAAATAGGAAAACATGGGGACTAAAATGTAAAATCCCTACTTTGCACCACTTAAATTCCATCCCTGAAGTTGTGTAGGAATCTAATGCATTTCCAGACATACAAATCTGGGATTGTGTCACATCCCTTTGGATTCTATGGGTATTGCAGGGGTACACCCACAGCAACACTCAAGGAACTCACCTTGTATGCAGTCTAATCTGTGAAAGGGTTACACAATTGCAGGGCCATGACAAGCTTCTCAAGTTGGCCTGGTGTCATCTTGTATATTAGGGACCTGCACACTGTGCCACTGAAGCATCAAATTCAAAGACACTCCAGTTGTGCAGTCTGCTGCTAGTGCCCTTGAAATGAGGCCTTTAAAGTGCTCCCTTGGAAACATTGATTGTAAAGTGGATCACTCATGTCAACATCTAGCAGAGCTCAACATTAACTTACCTCCATTTCATTGCAAAGTATGACACCATTGCTCCTTGCCAGCTACCTGTCTTGGACTTCTCCCACAAATCCTGGGTGCCATACAGACACCATCTACTTTTGCAGGGAGGCTAGACAGTGTGGCAGGGTCTCTGGATGAACCACCCAACATCTAACATACACCACCTGCCAGCTCAACCACAGCCCTGGACTTCCAGGACCCAGCACTCACATTCCAAAAATCTGCAGTAGGAGTCCAACGGAAGCTGGCAGATACGGTGTGGGTGGGACTGGAGACTGTGACGGATACCCTAGAGGCAGTCCTGAGGTGCCTTTGTCCAAATTAGGAAAACTTGTCTTCCAAACAAGGCACCGATTTGCTGCTTCCTGGCCTCTAGCAGTCACTGGCTGACATGGCTGGTGTCATTAAGGTGAGGCATGAGCAAATGCCAGGTCCAGGTGCTACCAGCAAAGTTGCCAACAGGCTGGGGGCAACACAAAATGTCTTGGAGTCCATGGAGCAGAAGCAGGACACCCTCATTTCCACCTTGGGTGCCCTTCACCGTGGCATTGCTGCAGTGTTGCAGACCCTGCAGGTTCTCCTTGCAGCTATGCTGCCTCATTTGTGCGCACAGATGAGAGCTGCCTTGGACACAGCATACACATCTTCAGCCCCTGATGTGTGTGTGCATTCCACTACTTCAGCACCTATAACACCCCTGACACAGGATGCACATCAGAGGATGAAGATGTGGAAGGAACATATTTAACCAGGAAAACTGCCCAGTAGCTTTTCTCTGTGGCACATGACCCCTTTCTCCTTTGCTTTGTTTTAAAACAGTCCTCAATTGAAATCTCCAACTGTTGACTTCTCACATAAGTGGACTGTCATTGTGGGCATTCTTCCATAATGGCATTGTGGTCCTCCTCCTCACTAAAAGCACTTCTCTCCTACACATGTCCCATAACATGTTCACTGCAATGAACTCTGTCTGGACATCCAATGGCTAAATATGTTAGACCTGACAGCCTTAGGGTGCTTATCCTCCAACTTTTTGCCTGCCTCCCTCTACTTTTCTGACACTGTTGCTGGTTTTAGGACTTTGTGCACTTTAGCACTGCTAACCAGTGCTAAAGTGCATATGCTCTCTCCCTTAAACATGGTAACATTGGCTTATACCCAATTGGCATATTTCATTCACTTGTAAGTCCCTAGTAAAGTGCACTACATGTGCCCAGGGCCTGTAAATTGAATGCTACTATTGGGACTGCAGCACTGATTGTGCCACCCACATAAGTAGCTGTTGGACCTGGCTTTTTGACAGGGACATCCCCAAACTTTTTGCCTTCTTCCTCCTATTTTTTCTGACCTGTTGTTGTTGGCTTTTGACCTCTGGGCACTTTACCACTGCTAACCAGTGCTAAAGTGCATATGCTCTCTGTGTAAATTGTACTACTGATTGGTTTATCCATGATTGACTATTTAATTTACTTGTAAGTCCCTGGTAGAGTGCACTACATGTGCCTAGGGCAGGTAGATTAAATGCTACTAGTGGGCCTGCAGCACTGGTTGTGCCACCCACATCAGTAGCCCCTTAACCTTGTCTCAGGCCTGCCATTGCAAGGCCTGTGTGTGCAGTTTCACTGCCACTTCGACTTGGCATTTAAAGGTACTTGCCAAGCCTAGAACTCCCCTTTTTCTATACATAAGTCACCCCTAATGTGTGCCCTAGGTAACCCCTAGAGCAGGGTGCTGTGTAGGTAAAAGGCAGGACATGTACCTGTGTAGTTATATGTCATGGTAGTGTAAAACTCCTAAATTCGTTTTTACACTACTGTGAGGCCTGCTCCTTTCATAGGCTAACATTGGGGCTGCCCTCAAACACTGTTGAAGTGGCAGCTGCTGATCTGAAAGGAGCAGGAAGGTCATATTTAGTATGGCCAGAATGGTAATACAAAATCCTGCTGACTGGTGAAGTCGGATTTAATATTACTATTCTAGAAATGCCACTTTTAGAAAGTGAGCATTTCTTTGCACTAAAATCTTGTTGTGCCCTTCAATCCACGTCTGGGTAGGTTTAGTTGACAGCTCCTTGTGCATTCACTCAGACACACCCCAAACACAGGGTACTCAGCCTCACTTGCATACATCTGCATTTTGAATGGGTCTTCCTGGGCTGGGAGGGTGGAGGGCCTGCCCTCACACAAAGGACTGCCACACCCCCTACTGGGACTCTGGGAGACAGGATTGAACTAAAAAGGGTGCTTGGTGCATTTCTTAGACACTCTTTGAAGTCACCCCCACTTCAAAGGCACAACTTAGTATAAAACAGGGCCTCTGCCCTACCTCATCAGACACTTGCTGGAGAAGAAACCTGAACCAGAAACTACATCCTGCCAAGAAGAGCTGTCTGGCTGCTCAAAGGACTCACCTGTCTGCTTTTCTACAAAGGACTGCTGCCTTGCTTTTGGCCTGCTGCCTTGCTGAACTCTTGTCTGGCTGTAAAAGTGCTCTCCAAGGGCTTGGATAGAGCTTGCCTCCTGTTCCCTGAAGGCTCAGGACCAAAAAGACTTCTCTCTTCCTCTTGGATGCTCTGTGCGCCGAACTTTTCGACGCACAGCTTGTTCCGCGGCAAGAAAAACGCCACACACCGACGCTGATCGACCCGACGTCTTCGGGACGACCAAAACTTTGACGCACGGCCTCGCAAGGACAACGCCGCCCGACTTCCCGGGAGGAATCGACGCGACGCCTGCCGTGAGATCAAAACTTTGACGCACGGCTTCGCAAGGACAATGCCGCCCGACTCCGCAGGAGAAATCGACGCGACGTCTGCCGTGAGATCGAAACTTTGATGCACGGCCTCGCAAGGACAACGCCGCCCGACTTCCCAGGAGAAATCGACGGGACGCCTGCCGTGAGATCGAAACTTTGACGCACGGCCTCGCAAGGACAACGCCTCCCGACTCCGCAGGAGAAATCGACGCGACGCCTGCCGTGAGATCGAAACTTCGACGCGCAGCCCCGCAGAACAACGCGCAGCCGGAAAACAAGCAGGAAAATCCACGCACAGACCCGGGACATCTGGTACTCCCCGCAAACCACAGTAAGAGACTGTCCGCGCGCCGGAAAACAACGCACGACTCCCCGCGTGGAAAAATAATGACGCAAGTCCGTGTGTGCTGAGGAGAAATCGACGCACACACCAGTTTTCCACGCACCTCTTCTCCTGTGGCCTTCTGAGGAGATTTTCCACCAGAAACCAGGTACTTTGTGTTTGAAAGAGACTTCGTTTACTTTCTAAAGACTTAAGACACTTTCTATCACTTTTCAGTGATATCTTTACAAATTCGTATTGCAACTTTGATCGTTTTGACCTGAAGATACCCAGATAAATATTATTTATTTTTCTAAACACTGTGTGGTGTATTTTTGTGGTGTTATGCTATGGTGTTGTATGATTTATTGCACAAATGCTTTACACATTGCCTTCTGAGTTAAGCCTGACTGCTCGTGGCAAGCTACCGGAGGGTGAGCACAGGCTGATTTTGGATTTTGTGTGACTTACCCTGACTAGAGTGAGGGTTCTTGCTTGGACAGAGGGCAACCTGACTGCCAACCAAAAAACCCATTTCAAACATTGGTGATCAGCGGTGAGGATAGGACTTGTGTTTGTGCAGTGACATACAATAGCTAAGTATTTCACTACCTACCCACAGTTGAAGGTCAACTTGATTTTTCATCTTTTTTTGGCTTTTGGTTCTCTGATGTCCTCCTGGATATACTATTGATATTTTGGACTTTGGATTTTGGTTTTTGCTGATAAGATCTTATCAGAATGGGATTGTGTACCTACTCATTCTTTGTTCGTACTGACCACCTCACTAAGGCTGACCTAAGGAAGCTTTGCAGAAAATGGGGCCTTCCTGTAGCAAGGAGATCTACTAAGGCGGAGATGCTACATCACTACATAGTCTGGGGGGAGGAAAGATGGGCAGAGAGAGAGGCAGCAAGAAACCAAATGACTAAGTACCCCTCAGATGAGGAGGAGGACTACGCACATGATGAGGAAGACTGCTCACATGAGGAGGAAGACTACTCAGGTGAGGACAGTGACCCAGAAATAGATGAATGGCTCCGAAGTCAAAGGCGACAGGAGCAACAATTAGAGGAGTATCTTGCAGAGGTTGAGGCAAAAAGACTCTTAGCCCTGGAAGAAGAAAAGATTGCAGCTCAAGAGCTGAGCTGTAAAGAGCTGAAACTGGAGGCCGGAAGGGCTGAGTCCAGTTCAGATGGTGGCAGAAAAAATCTTGCATCTAGTACTGCTGAAGAAGGGCACAAGCCCAGAGATGTGGTGCCCAACTTGAAGAAGGGAGTTGACACACCCCAGGCGGTTCAAGGGTATGAGGTAGTTCCCGTTATGCACAGGGTCCCTGAGAAGGTTTGGGGAACTGGCACAGGGAGTCATATTCCAACTGGGGGGAGGGACACTTTACTGACTCTAGCAGAGAGTGACAGAGAAAAGGGTTCCCCCCTGGTGGACGTCCTGGATATAGAGTGTAGAGACATCCCAGAAGAGTATGGGTTGAGTGTCAGGGACAGACAGATACTGTCTCACCAGTCTCAGGAGGGTGAGGTAGAGTGCTTTTCCAAGGTTGAATTACTGGGTGGTTGGATGAAGGGTACTGTGGTTAATACATGTGAAGGGCAGAATGATGTAATTGCTGGAGAGCATATGTCTGTTCCTTATTTTCCGGAGCTACGCCAACACCAGGTGGAGTGTGAGTTCTCTGACCCCAGGGAACTTACAATGGAGGCAGACTTCTGGGTGAGTACCAGAGAGTCTGAAGAGGCATTTGGGGGTGCTCCTGAAGGGAGTGGTCTAGGTGGTTCCCAACCGAGTGAGGTGGGAAAGGATTGTAGTGTCCCAGGTAAGTCCCAGGTCTTAGAGGGTTCCATGAGGGAACACCAGGAGGGAAGCCTAGCCTGTACCGTAGGGCCACCTTTTGAGGGAAGCCCCGCAGTGTCAGAAGAACTTGGGGGGGTGACTGTAGCCAGCATCCCAACAGTTCTGGTGTCTGGCAGTACCCCTCCTAGTGAGGGGGTGCAGAAGTCCAGACATAGGGTTGAGAGGGGGTTGCAGACCCCAGTGGAGGACCTTGAGAGTCAGGGGACAGCTCTGAGAGCGGAGCCCCCCAGGAATGATCCAGGTGAAACCGTTTCTGGTTTGGGGGAAACCCAGACTCTGCCGGATGGGCAGAGGTCGGGAGACCTGCTCCAACCAGACTCTTGTGTGGCCCTTGGGGACGGTGTGTCCCTTGTGGGGGGTGAGAGTGCCCCCCAGGAAGTCCTGGCATGCCAGGCAAAGATTCAACCTCAGGGTGGTGACTCTGGGTTGGATACCCAGGTTCAGAGGTTAAACTCTGACCTGGTGGGAGGTAGATGTGCCTCCCAAGAAGTCCTGCTGTGCCAGGCAATTGTCCAACCTCAGGGTGTTGACTCTGGGTTGGATGACCAGGTTCAGAGGTTAAGCTCTGACCTGGTGGGGGGTAGGTGTGCCCCCCAGAAAGTCCTGGCGTGCCAGGCAATTGCCCAACCTCAGGGTGGTGACCCTGGGTTGGGGAACCAGGCTCAGAGGTTAAACTCTGACCTGGTGGGAGGTAGGTGTGCCTCCCTGGAAGTCCTGGCCTGCCAGGCAATGGTTCAACCTCAGGGTGGTGACTCTGGGTTGGCTAACCAGGTTCAGGGGATAAGCTCTGACCTGTTGGGGGGTAGGCGTGCCCCCCAGAAAGTCCTGGTGTACCAGGCAGTTGTCCAACCTCAGGGTGCTGACTCTGGGTTGGATAACCGGGTTCAGAGGTTAAACTCTGACCTGGTGGGTGGTAGGTGTGCCCCCCAGAAAGTCCTGGCGTGCCAGGCAATTGTTCAACCTCAGGGTGGTGACTCTGGGTTGGATGACCAGGTTCAGAGGTTAAACTCTGACCTGGTGGGGGGTAGGTGTGCCCCCCAGAAAGTCCTGGCGTGCCAGGCAATTGCCCAACCTCAGGGTGGTGACCCTGGGTTGGGGCACCAGGCTCAGAGGTTAAACTCTGACCTGGTGGGAGGTAGGTGTGCCTCCCTGGAAGTCCTGGTGTACCAGGCAGTTGTCCAACCTCAGGGTGCTGACTCTGGGTTGGATAACCGGATTCAGAGGTTAAACTCTGACCTGCTGGGGGGTAGGTGTGCCCCCCAGAAAGGCCTGGCATGCCAGGCAGCTGCCCAACCTCAGGGTGGTGACCCTAGGTTGGAGAACCAGGTCCAGAGGTTAAACTCTGACCTGGTGGAGGGTCAGTGTGCCCTCCAGGAAGTCCTGGCGTGCCAGGCAATTGTTCAACTTCAGGGTGGTGACTCTGAGTTGAATGGCCAAGTTCAGAGGTTAAACTCTGACCTGGTGGAGGGTCAGTGTGCCCTCCAGGAAGTCCTGGCGTGCCAGGCAATTGTTCAACTTCAGGGTGGTGACTCTGAGTTGAATGGTCAGGTGCAGAGGTTAAACTCTGACCTGGTGGGGGGTAGGTGTGCCTCCAGGGAAGTCCTGGTTTGCCAGGCAGTGATCCAGTCTGAGGGTACAGACCCTGGGCTGGAAGACCAGGTTCAGGGTATCCCCCCGGACCTGGAGGGAGGGGCTACTGATAACAGTGCCCCTACCATGTTGTCTTCTGATGAGGCCACTCCTAGTTGGAGGGTGCTGGACCCCAGAAGGGAGAGCAGGGGGAGGGAAGCCTCACCCCGGGCCTAGTCCAACCTGAAGGTACAGGCCCCAGGTTGGAGGGCCAGTTGCAGGTTACCAGCCCTGCACTGGTGGAGGAATGGTACAGGGCGACTTCTGTAAGCACCCTGACCATGTTGGACTCTGGGGGTACCGCTCCAGGAGGGAGGGTACAGAGCCCCAGAGGGGAGGACCAGGTTCAGGCTGTCATCCCTGACCTGGTGGAAGGGAGAGTGGTTAAAGGGTGCCCAGCACCTGGGGCTACCGCCCCCCACTCTCCACAGCCACAGTGGTTGGAGAGCTTTGAGAGGCCTGGGGCCTGGCTCTCATCCCTGGCAGCTGTCAGTAATCACTGTGGCTTGCTGTCCGGGTGGACAGAGTTATCCCTGGGGAGGGGACAAGTGTCACACCCCGGGGGTAGAGTGGGCAACACCACTGTGTTGGTCATGGTGGTACTATCCTGCTCCTGGGATACATCTGTGAGCAAAGTAAGGTTAGGTGCTGCACAGATGGGATCCGCAGGTAAGGAGAAAGGTTCCCCATGGGTTGGCTTAGTGGGCCCTGAGAGTATGGACAGAGGGATCCAATTGGAGTCAGGAAGGCGAAGAACTGGAGCATGCCCCTGCTGTTGTGAGCCTGGGTCCTTGTTCTGTCGCCTCAAACAGGGAAGTACATCAGGATAGTGATTGTTCTCCCCTGGCTTTAGGCTGGTAGGGGGTCATGTTGGACCTGGCTTTTTGACAGGGACATCCCCAAACTTTTTGCCTCCTTCCTCCTATTTTTTCTGACCTGTTGTTGTTGGCTTTTGACCTCTGGGCACTTTACCACTGCTAACCAGTGCTAAAGTGCATATGCTCTCTGTGTAAATTGTACTACTGATTGGTTTATCCATGATTGACTATTTAATTTACTTGTAAGTCCCTGGTAGAGTGCACTACATGTGCCTAGGGCAGGTAGATTAAATGCTACTAGTGGGCCTGCAGCACTGGTTGTGCCACCCACATCAGTAGCCCCTTAACCTTGTCTCAGGCCTGCCATTGCAAGGCCTGTGTGTGCAGTTTCACTGCCACTTCGACTTGGCATTTAAAGGTACTTGCCAAGCCTAGAACTCCCCTTTTTCTATACATAAGTCACCCCTAATGTGTGCCCTAGGTAACCCCTAGAGCAGGGTGCTGTGTAGGTAAAAGGCAGGAAATGTACCTGTGTGGTTATATGTCCTGGTAGTGTAAAACTCCTAAATTCGTTTTTACACTACTGTGAGGCCTGCTCCTTTCATAGGCTAACATTGGGGCTGCCCTCATACACTGTTGAAGTGGCAGCTGCTGATCTGAAAGGAGCAGGAAGGTCATATTTAGTATGGCCAGAATGGTAATACAAAATCCTGCTGACTGGTGAAGTCGGATTTAATATTACTATTCTAGAAATGCCACTTTTAGAAAGTGAGCATTTCTTTGCACTAAAATCTTGTTGTGCACTTCAATCCACGTCTGGGTAGGTTTAGTTGACAGCTCCTTGTGCATTCACTCAGACACACCCCAAACACAGGGTACTCAGCCTCACTTGCATACATCTGCATTTTGAATGGGTCTTCCTGGGCTGGGAGGGTGGAGGGCCTGCCCTCACACAAAGGACTGCCACACCCCCTACTGGGACTCTGGCAGACAGGATTGAACTGAAAAGGGGGCGTGGTGCATTTCTTAGACACTCTTTGAAGTCACCCCCACTTCAAAGGCACAACTTAGTATAAAACAGGGCCTCTGCCCTACCTCATCAGACACTTGCTGGAGAAGAAACCTGAACCAGAAACTACATCCTGCCAAGAAGAACTGCCTGGCTGCTCAAAGGACTCACCTGTCTGCTTTTCTACAAAGGACTGCTGCCTTCCTGTTGGCCTGCTGCCTTGCTGAACTCTTGTATGGCTGTAAAAGTGCTCTCCAAGGGCTTGGATAGAGCTTGCCTCCTGTTCCCTGAAGTCTCAGGACCAAAAAGACTTCTCTCTTCCTCTTGGACGCTCCGTGCGCCGAACTTTTCGATGCACAGCTTGTTCCGTGGCAAGAAAAACGCCGCACACCGACGCTGATCGACGTGACGTCTTCGGGACGACCGAAACTTTGACGCATGGCCTCGCAAGGACAACGCCGCCCGACTTCCCGGGAGGAATCGACGCGACGCCTGCCGTGAGATCAAAACTTTGACGCACGGCCTCGCAAGGACAACGCCGCCCGACTCCGCAGGAGAAATCGACGCGATGCCTGCCATGAGATCGAAACTTTGACGCACGGCCTCGCAAGGACAACGCCGCCCGACTTCCCAGGAGAAATCGACGCGACGCCTGCCGTGAGATCGCAACTTCGACACGCAGCCCCGCAGAACGACGCGCAGCCGGAAAACAAGCAGGAAAATCCACGCACAGACCCGGGACATCTGGTACTCCCCGCAAACCACAGTAAGAGACTGTCCGCGTGCCCGAAAACGACGCACGACTCCCCGCGTGGAAAAATAATGACGCAAGTCCGTGTGTGCTGAGGAGAAATCAACGCACACACAAGTTTTCCACGCCCCTCTTCTCCTGTGGCCTTCTGAGGAGATTTTCCACCAGAAACCAGGTACTTTGTGTTTGAAAGAGACTTCGTTTACTTTCTAAAGACTTAAGACACTTTCTATCACTTTTCAGTGATATCTTTACAAATTCGTATTGCAACTTTGATCGTTTTGACCTGAAGATACCCAGATAAATATTATATATTTTTCTAAACACTGTGTGGTGTATTTTTGTGGTGTTATGCTATGGTGTTGTATGATTTATTGCACAAATGCTTTACACATTGCCTTCTGAGTTAAGCCTGACTGCTCGTGGCAAGCTACCGGAGGGTGAGCACAGGCTGATTTTGGATTTTGTGTGACTTACCCTGACTAGAGTGAGGGTTCTTGCTTGGACAGAGGGCAACCTGACTGCCAACCAAAAAACCCATTTCAAACATTGGTGATCAGCGGTGAGGATAGAACTTGTGTTTGTGCAGTGACATACAATAGCTAAGTATTTCACTACCTACCCACAGTTGAAGGTCAACTTGATTTTTCATCTTTTTTTGGCTTTTGGTTCTCTGATGTCCTCCTGGATATACTATTGATATTTTGGACTTTGGATTTTGGTTTTTGCTGATAAGATCTTATCAGAATGGGATTGTGTACCTACTCATTCTTTGTTTGTACTGACCACCTCACTAAGGCTGACCTAAGGAAGCTTTGCAGAAAATGGGGCCTTCCTGTAGCAAGGAGATCTACTAAGGCGGAGATGCTACATCACTACATAGTCTGGGGGGAGGAAAGATGGGCAGAGAGAGAGGCAGCAAGAAACCAAATGACTAAGTACCCCTCAGATGAGGAGGAGGACTACGCACATGATGAGGAAGACTGCTCACATGAGGAGGAAGACTACTCAGGTGAGGACAGTGACCCAGAAATAGATGAATGGCTCCGAAGTCAAAGGCGACAGGAGCAACAATTAGAGGAGTATCTTGCAGAGGTTGAGGCAAAAAGACTCTTAGCCCTGGAAGAAGAAAAGATTGCAGCTCAAGAGCTGAGCTGTAAAGAGCTGAAACTGGAGGCCGGAAGGGCTGAGTCCAGTTCAGATGGTGGCAGAAAAAATCTTGCATCTAGTACTGCTGAAGAAGGGCACAAGCCCAGAGATGTGGTGCCCAACTTGAAGAAGGGAGTTGACACACCCCAGGCGGTTCAAGGGTATGAGGTAGTTCCCGTTATGCACAGGGTCCCTGAGAAGGTTTGGGGAACTGGCACAGGGAGTCATATTCCTACTGGGGGGAGGGACACTTTACTGACTCTAGCAGAGAGTGACAGAGAAAAGGGTTCCCCCCCTTGTGGACGTCCTGGATATAGAGTGTAGAGACATCCCAGAAGAGTATGGGTTGAGTGTCAGGGACAGACAGATACTGTCTCACCAGTCTCAGGAGGGTGAGGTAGAGTGCTTTTCCAAGGTTGAGTTACTGGGTGGTTGGATGAAGGGTACTGTGGTTAATACATGTGAAGGGCAGAATGATGTAATTGCTGGAGAGCATATGTCTGGTCCTTATTTTCCAGAGCTACGCCAACACCAGGTGGAGTGTGAGTTCTCTGACCCCAGGGAACTTACAATGGAGGCAGACTTCTGGGTGAGTACCAGAGAGTCTGAAGAGGCATTTGGGGGTGCTCCTGAAGGGAGTGGTCTAGGTGGTTCCCAACCGAGTGAGGTGGGAAAGGATTGTAGTGTCCCAGGTAAGTCCCAGGTCCTAGAGGGTTCCATGAGGGAACACCAGGAGGGAAGCCTAGCCTGTACCGTAGGGCCACCTTTTGAGGGAAGCCCCGCAGTGTCAGAAGAACTTGGGGGGGTGACTGTAGCCAGCATCCCAACAGTTCTGGTGTCTGGCAGTACCCCTCCTAGTGAGGGGGTGCAGAAGTCCAGACATAGGGTTGAGAGGGGGTTGCAGACCCCAGTGGAGGACCTTGAGAGTCAGGGGACAGCTCTGAGAGCAGAGCCCCCCAGGAATGATCCAGGTGAAACCGTTTCTGGTTTGGGGGAAACCCAGACTCTGCCAGATGGGCAGAGGTCGGGAGACCTGCGCCAACCAGACTCTTGTGTGGCCCTTGGGGACGGTGTGTCCCTTTGTGGGGGGTGAGAGTGCCCCCCAGGAAGTCCTGGCATGCCAGGCAAAGATTCAACCTCAGGGTGGTGACTCTGGGTTGGATACCCAGGTTCAGAGGTTAAACTCTGACCTGGTGGGAGGTAGATGTGCCTCCCAAGAAGTCCTGCTGTGCCAGGCAATTGTCCAACCTCAGAGTGTTGACTCTGGGTTGGATGACCAGGTTCAGAGGTTAAACTCTGACCTGGTGGGGGGTAGGTGTGCCCCCCAGAAAGTCCTGGCGTGCCAGGCAATTGCCCAACCTCAGGGTGGTGACCCTGGGTTGGGGAATCAGGCTCAGTGGTTAAACTCTGACCTGGTGGGAGGTAGGTGTGCCTCCCTGGAAGTCCTGGCCTGCCAGGCAATGGTTCAACCTCAGGGTGGTGACTCTGGGTTGGCTAACCAGGTTCAGGGGATAAGCTCTGACCTGTTGGGGGGTAGGCATGCCCCCCAGAAAGTCCTGGTGTACCAGGCAGTTGTCCAACCTCAGGGTGCTGACTCTGGGTTGGATAACCGGGTTCAGAGGTTAAACTCTGACCTGGTGGGTGGTAGGTGTGCCCCCCAGAAAGTCCTGGCGTGCCAGGCAATTGTTCAACCTCAGGGTGGTGACTCTGGGTTGGATGACCAGGTTCAGAGGTTAAACTCTGACCTGGTGGGGGGTAGGTGTGCCCCCCAGAAAGTCCTGGCGTGCCAGGCAATTGCCCAACCTCAGGGTGGTGACCCTGGGTTGGGGCACCAGGCTCAGAGGTTAAACTCTGACCTGGTGGGAGGTAGGTGTGCCTCCCTGGAAGTCCTGGTGTACCAGGCAGTTGTCCAACCTCAGGGTGCTGTCTCTGGGTTGGATAACCGGATTCAGAGGTTAAACTCTGACCTGGTGGGGGGTAGGTGTGCCCCCCAGAAAGGCCTGGAGTGCCAGGCAGCTGCCCAACCTCAGGGTGGTGACCCTAGGTTGGAGAACCAGGTCCAGAGGTTAAACTCGGACCTGGTGGAGGGTCAGTGTGCCCTCCAGGAAGTCCTGGCGTGCCAGGCAATTGTTCAACTTCAGGGTGGTGACTCTGAGTTGAATGGCCAAGTTCAGAGGTTAAACTCTGACCTGGTGGAGGGTCAGTGTGCCCTCCAGGAAGTCCTGGCGTGCCAGGCAATTGTTCAACTTCAGGGTGGTGACTCTGAGTTGAATGGTCAGGTGCAGAGGTTAAACTCTCACCTGGTGGGGGGTAGGTGTGCCTCCCAGGAAGTCCTGGTTTGCCAGGCAGTGATCCAGTCTGAGGGTACAGACCCTGGGCTGGAAGACCAGGTTCAGGGTGTCCCCCCGGACCTGGAGGGAGGGGCTACTGATAACAGTGCCCCTACCATGTTGTCTTCTAAAGAGGCCACTCCTAGTTGGAGGGTGCTGGACCCCAGAAGGGAGAGCAGGGGGAGGGAAGCCTCACCCCGGGCCTAGTCCAACCTGAAGGTACAGGCCCCAGGTTGGAGGGCCAGTTGCAGGTTAACAGCCCTGCACTGGTGGAGGAATGGTACAGGGCGACTTCTGTAAGCACCCTGACCATGTTGGACTCTGGGGGTACCGCTCCAGGAGGGAGGGTACAGAGCCCCAGAGGGGAGGACCAGGTTCAGGCTGTCATCCCTGACCTGGTGGAAGGGAGAGTGGTTAAAGGGTGCCCAGCACCTGGGGCTACCGCCCCCCACTCTCCACAGCCACAGTGGTTGGAGAGTTATGAGAGGCCTGGGGCCTGGCTCTCATCCCTGGCAGCTGTCAGTAATCACTGTGGCTTGCTGTCCGGGTGGACAGAGTTATCCCTGGGGAGGGGACAAGTGTCACACCCCGGGGGTAGAGTGGGCAACACCACTGTGTTGGTCATGGTGGTACTATCCTGCTCCTGGGATACATCTGTGAGCAAAGTAAGGTTAGGTGCTGCACAGATGGGATCCGCAGGTAAGGAGAAAGGTTCCCCATGGGTTGGCTTAGTGGGCCCTGAGAGTATGGACAGAGGGATCCAATTGGAGTCAGGAAGGCGAAGAACTGGAGCATGCCCCTGCTGTTGTGAGCCTGGGTCCTTGTTCTGTCGCCTCAAACAGGGAAGTACATCAGGATAGTGATTGTTCTCCCCTGGCTTTAGGCTGGTAAGGGGTCATGTTGGACCTGGCTTTTTGACAGGGACATCCCCAAACTTTTTGCCTCCTTCCTCCTATTTTTTCTGACCTGTTGTTGTTGGCTTTTGACCTCTGGGCACTTTACCACTGCTAACCAGTGCTAAAGTGCATATGCTCTCTGTGTAAATTGTACTACTGATTGGTTTATCCATGATTGACTATTTAATTTACTTGTAAGTCCCTGGTAGAGTGCACTACATGTGCCTAGGGCAGGTAGATTAAATGCTACTAGTGGGCCTGCAGCACTGGTTGTGCCACCCACATCAGTAGCCCCTTAACCTTGTCTCAGGCCTGCCATTGCAAGGCCTGTGTGTGCAGTTTCACTGCCACTTCGACTTGGCATTTAAAGGTACTTGCCAAGCCTAGAACTCCCCTTTTTCTATACATAAGTCACCCCTAATGTGTGCCCTAGGTAACCCCTAGAGCAGGGTGCTGTGTAGGTAAAAGGCAGGACATGTACCTGTGTGGTTATATGTCCTGGTAGTGTAAAACTCCTAAATTCGTTTTTACACTACTGTGAGGCCTGCTCCTTTCATAGGCTAACATTGGGGCTGCCCTCATACACTGTTGAAGTGGCAGCTGCTGATCTGAAAGGAGCAGGAAGGTCATATTTAGTATGGCCAGAATGGTAATACAAAATCTTGCTGACTGGTGAAGTCGGATTTAATATTACTATTCTAGAAATGCCACTTTTAGAAAGTGAGCATTTCTTTGCACTAAAATCTTGTTGTGCCCTTCAATCCACGTCTGGCTAGGTTTAGTTGACAGCTCCTTGTGCATTCACTCAGACACACCCCAAACACAGGGTACTCAGCCTCACTTGCATACATCTGCATTTTGAATGGGTCTTCCTGGGCTGGGAGGGTGGAGGGCCTGCCCTCACACAAAGGACTGCCACGCCCCCTACTGGGACTCTGGCAGACAGGATTGAACTGAAAAGGGGGCGTGGTGCATTTCTTAGACACTCTTTGAAGTCACCCCCACTTCAAAGGCACAACTTAGTATAAAACAGGGCCTCTGCCCTACCTCATCAGACACTTGCTGGAGAAGAAACCTGAACCAGAAACTACATCCTGCCAAGAAGAACTGCCTGGCTGCTCAAAGGACTCACCTGTCTGCTTTTCTACAAAGGACTGCTGCCTTCCTGTTGGCCTGCTGCCTTGCTGAACTCTTGTATGGCTGTAAAAGTGCTCTCCAAGGGCTTGGATAGAGCTTGCCTCCTGTTCCCTGAAGTCTCAGGACCAAAAAGACTTCTCTCTTCCTCTTGGACGCTCCGTGCGCCGAACTTTTCGATGCACAGCTTGTTCCGTGGCAAGAAAAACGCCGCACACCGACGCTGATCGACGTGACGTCTTCGGGACGACCGAAACTTTGATGCACGGCCTCGCAAGGACAACGCCGCCCGACTTCCCGGGATGAATCGACGCGACGCCTGCCGTGAGATCAAAACTTTGACGCACGGCCTCGCAAGGACAACGCCGCCCGACTCCGCAGGAGAAATCGACGCGATGCCTGCCATGAGATCGAAACTTTGACGCACGGCCTCGCAAGGACAACGCCGCCCGACTTCCCAGGAGAAATCGATGCGACGCCTGCCGTGAGATCGAAACTTTGACGCACGGGCTCGCAAGGACAACGCCGCCCGACTCCGCAGGAGAAATCGACGCGACGCCTGCCGTGAGATCGCAACTTCGACGTGCAGCCCCGCAGAACGACGCGCAGCCGGAAAACAAGCAGGAAAATCCACGCACAGACCCGGGACATCTGGTACTCCCCGCAAACCACAGTAAGAGACTGTCCGCGCGCCCGAAAACGACGCACGACTCCCCGCGTGGAAAAATAATGACGCAAGTCCGTGTGTGCTGAGGAGAAATCGACGCACACACCAGTTTTCCACGCACCTCTTCTCCTGTGGCCTTCTGAGGAGATTTTCCACCAGAAACCAGGTACTTTGTGTTTGAAAGAGACTTCGTTTACTTTCTAAAGACTTAAGACACTTTCTATCACTTTTCAGTGATATCTTTACAAATTCGTATTGCAACTTTGATCGTTTTGACCTGAAGATACCCAGATAAATATTATATATTTTTCTAAACACTGTGTGGTGTATTTTTGTGGTGTTATGCTATGGTGTTGTATGATTTATTGCACAAATGCTTTACACATTGCCTTCTAAGTTAAGCCTGACTGCTCGTGCCAAGCTACCGGAGGGTGAGCACAGGCTGATTTTGGATTGTGTGTGACTTACCCTGACTAGAGTGAGGGTTCTTGCTTGGACAGAGGGCAACCTGACTGCCAACCAAAAAACCCATTTCTAACAGTAGCCCATTAACCATGTCTCAGGCCTGCCATTTCAAGGACTGTGTGTGAAGTTTCACTGCCACTTCAACTTGGTATTTAAAAGTGCTTGCCAAGATTTAAACTCGCTTTTCTATATAAGTCACCTCTAAGGTAGGCCCTAGGTAATGCATAGGGGAGGGAGCTATGTAAGTAAATGGCAGGACATATATCTGTGTTTTTTATATGTCTTGGTAGTGGAAAACTTCTAAATTTGTTTTCCATTACTGTGAGGTCAGCTCCTTTCATAGGATAGCATTAGGGCTACCCTCATATACTGTTTGAGTGGTAGATTCTGATGAGAAAAGATAACCAGGTAATATTTAGTATGGCCAGAATGGTAATACAAAATCCTGCTTATTAGTGAACTTCGATTTTGTATTACTATTTTAGAAATGCCACTTTTAGAAAGTGAGCATTTCTCTGCACTCAAAATCCATCTGTGGTTTTTCCAATCAACGTCTGGGCTGGGCAGGTTGACAGCTCCTTGGGCATTTCACCCAGACAACCATGAACACAGGATACTCAGTTACACCTGCACTCATCTGCATACTGAATGGGTCTTCCTGAGTTGGGTGGGTGGAGGGACCTGCCATTTATATTTCAAAGGCTAATGGCCTGGCCTCACACAATGGACTGGCAAACCCCCGTACTGGGACCCTGGCAGACAGACCTGTCCTGGAAGGGGACCTTAGGCACTTCAAAATCACTCTTTGAAGTCTCCCCCACTTGAATGCAAAATTGCCTTTCGCGATGTATGAAAGGAATTGCAGTGCAATTTTAGGAAGAACGCAATTTTTAGTGATTTCCTAAAGCTGCAACTCCAATTAGGGAATCGCAAATAGGGAATTCCTATTTGTGATTTCCTATGCACATGTATCATGCATTTCCTAAATGCAAATTGGGCATTTAGGAAATGCAAAACCATGTCCAATTTTAAAAATGCATTTTTAACAGTGCCATGTAGCGCACACATGTTTCTAGGGCATATCTGCACTCTACATGTGCACATTATTTTCGGGGGTGCATCAAAGGGAGCCTTAGGCCCCCAGCACCCTTGGATTTGCATTACCCAATTTGTGAATTCATAAAAGGAATTTGCAAATTAGGAAATGCAAAACCATTCGCGCCTATGGACCTTCAGGCCCATAGGAATGAATGGAGTCCCATTACCTAATAGCGATTCCCTAGTTGCGATTGTGAATTTTAGGAAATTACTATTAGGGATTCGCTATTTTCTTACATACCATTTAGCATTTCTCAAATAGCGATTTCTTAAAATTCGCTATTTAGGAAATGCAAATCGGTGCTTTGATACATCTGGCCCTATATATCATACAAAGGTCCCATGGGAAAATGAACATCAAGCATTCCATTTAAATACTATCTGCAGACATCACATGATGCACATCATAAATCACAATAACATCTTGGAGGGCAATGTGAATTGACATCTGCTCAATATCTATAATTTCCACATTGATTATGGTCAAGATATCAAGCCCAAGTAAATATTACACAATAGCAATGCCCCATCTTGGGACATCTATGAATGACCGTGCCATCATTGACAATGGTTATGAAAAATACTGTTTTGTGATCATGGTATGGCACACTCATCATGTTGTCGCTTCTGCATATGCCATTGCCCTCGGATCCATTGGCATTTAGCCAAGTCATCTGAGCAAGGACTGTAAGTTAGATGGCATGTCTCACAACATTTTGTGCCTGACTTGGCACAGACACATGTCTGGACATATTGCTACATGGAAAATGCATGTGCCAGTTATCATATGTGAGAATGGAGTGTAGATAGCTCACTCACATCACAGAGAGATACATGAAACTACTCCTATATCCACTCATGTACATACATGGTAGGCCGTGCCATGATTCCTAGCATACTCCCCAAGTAACTGTATGTGTCTCACTATGCAGCCCATTGCCTGTACCTATGAGTGCACAATTCATGTCACCTTGCTGCACATTAGCACACAGCACAACCATTTAATCTGTGGGTGCATGCATGCCCGTATCTCATCTGCGAAGGGGCTTTGAAAACAGCAATGGCTAATGCTGATCATTCTATGTACCAGTTTGCATTGCATCCTGTAGACTATCCGGGCCAGCACTATCTGAAGCTGAATTGGATATTGGCATGTCATACGACACTGTTGTGTGGACATCATCCTTCTAGTCTAACACACATTACCAAGTCTTTGAAGATGACAGGGGATAGCATTGTTGTCATACACAACATGGAGTATGGGGCATCACACCACAGGAGTGGGCAAATCAACTGAAAATTCAAGTGTGGTATGTTGACCACTATCCTGCTAATTTTAGGGCCCTAGTCACAGGATCCTCAGTCCTGGTAGTTCATCATTTACTGTGATGTTCCTGTGGCACACACATCAGGAATATGTTATGTGAACCTCATACTGTTACCCTACATAGATGTGTAGGACCCTGTACTTCTGGCACATGCTCTTCTTTCATCACTGTGTTTTTACTCACACACCATGTGTGGGCTAGCCAGCCACATCAGAAATAAATTGCACTGTGAGTAACAACAGCCTATCTATGCATATGAAAAGCTTTACTCAGGTATACAGTGCTCTGCCATGTTCAGTTATGATTCCACTATGACGAACGTTCACAGATCCTGGCATTGTGGTCATTGCTCTTTGGTTATATCAGCATATTTGTGGGCCCTCAGTTACAGCAATCGGAACCACCTTGACATTAGTCAGATGCAAAGGCACATCCTGGACCAACCTCCACCTTACTGTCCATACACATGTATGGCCTATGGAGTTTCACTTTGTATACCTGCACTCTGTACACAGCATTGCACTCAGCATACAACATCACACACAATCCTTGCATTAGCCATTACACATAAAGGAGGAGACACACTGGTAGCATCGGATCACAGAAGAATTCCACCTCTCCTGTCGTGTACAGCTCGGGTCCACCTGCAAGACTTAACATGAGACATATCAATGTGAATGTTGAACAATAAACTCTGTGGTAAAATATTGCATGCTACACATGACTTGCAAATGGTCATTATAGCTTTATGGTTGTGTCAACTCAAATGGGCCATTGAGCATGTCTCATTGCCATACATTGGTAGGCCAGGATTATATGTACAGATATGCGATGGTACTGTACATACTTGTCTCAGGTACGACGTGTGAGGCTTTCAAATGACTAACTCCCCCAAGTTTTTTTCAAGGCTAGCTGAGTGTAGTGGAACTCTGCACTTACATGACTCACAGAACACACTCAGCCATGACTAGCAGTACTCCTACCGAACTCTTGTCATCATATGTACATGGCTATGCAACATACCGCAGTAGTTAGACATCCTTGTCCCCTCATTTAAGAGACATTGTTAGATGTCATTGCTGCATGGTAAAAGACAACAAACATACATGTGTGTGACATAATCCGGCGTATGACATTCAACATGTAAGGACAATGTTCATAGTCACACATATCATGCCTCATCTATGTGAGACATGATCCACTGAAGTGTTTCAAATTTGGATCTCCAATGCCAAGGGACATCTCCCAGGGTGGCACATATATGCCCTGCCAGCTGGCCAAATACAGGAATTGTGCACATTTCCTCAGGCTGCCCACAGCATATCTGGTGACATGTGCACCATGGTGCTAACAGGAAAGTGTATGACTGGTATGCTAGGGACACTGCTCAGTGTGGGCACATGACAATCCAGAATTTGGAATTCTTTGTGTCATGCTTCATCTATGAAATTACTGTTTTGGAGTGTGATGGCATTTGTAACCTGACATATGTGAACCACTGACACTATGGGCCACCTTTACAGGCCGAAGTGTCACTCTGCACCAATAGACCAACATTCCTGTTAGGTTTCTGTGGCACAGTGTGCCAGGACATGATCCCAAGGCAGGTAATTCATCAGATTCAAATGGCACCTCAGGGGTAGCGTTACAGCAGCCCAATGGGAAAGAAATACATGATTACTCCACATTTTTCCTCTTACTATGTGTGCTGCTTTCAATAATACACATAGATGAAGACAATTGCCATTGATGATTGTGTATAAGCAGGAAGGTGTTGCTTGCTGCACATGATTACTTGTCCCTCTCAACCATGTACCCTTGCACCATGACACAAGGGTGCCTGCATTGGTGCTCATTGGCAATTTGTGCACAAGCACAGGGGACAAGGACGGGAATGTGACATATGCCATAGTAATGACGCATTGCTGCACTTGTTGGGGATGAATACTGTCACAGCAACACAACTTGCAGCCCCGCCCTGTATCCTAAATTAGTAAAGGAGGCCCTGTGACCAGCCAGTAGACATCTAATTGCATGTGCAATACAAGGAATCAGCCACAAAGAATGGGTACTTACCAACAGTTACTCCGACCTCGATTCCACGGTAGAGAAGGAGGTCACATTCCCTGCTTATGAGGTCTGCCCATCGATGTTTTAGCTGGTGGGTCGACCTCTCCACCTCGAAGATCCACTGCATGTGGAAACAGACCTTCCGCCACTGCAGCTTCCGTGCCTCCATCGCATACCCCTGGATCACACAACCGCCCATGACCACCATATTTGGGAGCTAGTAGGTGACCAGCCATAAAAGCCCCAACTCCTCCACACTCATGCCACGGGCCCTTCCTTGACATGTCCCAATCAAATCCCAGGATTAACAGAATAAAAAAAGAAAAATCCAAACTACCCCAACACACTAATCTACCCCAAGGACAAACACCCGACAATACAGAGTAAATTATAACACAAAATACAAATAAAAGGACAAAACGGATGTCAGGAACACAACAGGTACAGCAGACAGCACAGAAGACTCAGTGGACAGCACTCCTCACTCCACCAACAGCACCACACAGCCTTTCCCAAGCACAAACACAAAGACTGTGAGTGTAAGAGAAAGTGAAAATAACTTTCCAATTTCCGGTTTGCAGCATGGCTGACCGATTACATCACTTCCTGTTCTGATGTGGCAATGCGTCATTTTGTTTTACGTTACATGCCAATGCATGTTTTTTTATGACTCATGACGAGGCACCATGAGTAAGTTCAGATTTGTGCATGGGATGCATCATTTTTGGCAGATGCAATGGGTTAAAAAACACACATTTGAGGCAATGTGTCAATGTTTTTGATGCAATGACTGAAATATGTGTATGTATGTATGGTGTCATGTGGAAATAATTTTTATAGTCATATGGATTGTTGTGTTGCCTGTGAATAGTTGTGATTTATACTTTCCTTTCTTTCCATGTGTCCAATGTATGTTTTGTAATTGTACATAGGTGAAACTACATGCATTGTAAGGATCAGAGCAAGCACAGGGCACATTTCCTATGTTTTGTTGACACTACACCTTTGAAGAGCTGCCCCATCTGCCAACTATGTGTTGGCACCTGAATCCATTGCTTAGTTTATCCCCAGGGATGCCATAGACTTTCCTTGGGATGTGGGCCGCACACCCACATCTACGACAGCTCAGAGATCTGCCAATATGTGCTGTGTCCCACAGTGTGATAGCAGGCTGTCAGGCAATGGGGGTGGGGGAATTACAGTCCTCAGTGCAGGTAAGTGTCGTGATAGCATGTAGACACATGTGAAGGGATATGTGAATGGTGCAATTTGCTCATGTTCCCCCTATTCAGAGGCCAGGTATCAAGGGACACATTGCCAGTTTGCCTCCGGAGATTGAATCTGCACCTGGCATCACATCTTACATACAGCGGACAGTCAAAAATTCCCTGCCCTATTATCTACTAGCGACTTAAAGTAGCTTGATTCCCTCTTGCCCTATTATCTACTAGGGACTTACAGGAGTCTGTTGTTGGCAGTTGTACTTGTACCACTTCTGCATGTGCGTTTTATTCAGAGTAGTGGCCCTAGGCCTTCTTAGCATGTATGTTTGGTTGGAGACAGCCGGCCAAGCATACATGCACAGTGAGGGGAGTTCACAGTGCACTCCCCTCTGCTCATCACCCCTGTGGCCCGCCCCTTTCACAAGGAAGGGATAATAAACAACATTTATTATCCCTTCCTCGTGAAAGGATTCACAGCGGTGGCTGCTGGCGGAGTGTGGGGTGGACACTCCTTCAGCCATATGGAGGACCTTCCCATGCACTACTTACTCCCACCCATAATTTTCTATTGATATGAACACAATCTTCTTAAAAGATTCAGACCTGGATTTGAATTGAACCTCTTTTGTTGTCCTTCCCTAAAAACTAGAAACTTTCAGAGGTAAGTAATCCCTGTCCTTGTGATAATAACTGCACAAACCACTAAGCACTTTACGTACTGCTGTTAAATTTTAAGGAAGAAAACATGAGCGAGTTCCAGACCAGCCTTTCTCTTCCTACAACAGTTATGCACTTCAGCAGTCTTCTTATGTAGTGGGGTGCAATTAAAATCAGAATTACATAATGTTTGGAATTATAAGAGTGAATTTAAGTTTTTGGTACTGTGTGAGTTTAGCAATGTTATCTTTTATCATGTAACTTTTATCATTGTGTGTTTTTATGGTTAATACTTTTAGCCGAAGTAAACTAATATTTGATTTGTAGTGACCCTTAGTTTTTCAGATTCTATGAGTGGAGTAAATGTATTTGTGCTCTGATTTAAATGTAGCCAAGCTATCAACAATATTGTGGCATTGTGTTTTTGTTTAAAATTGAGACTTGAAATTAAGAAAGCAGAACTTGCACTTGAATCCTGTGAGAGTACATGATTTATTTTTAATTGAACAGACATCAAAGCCCACCATTATTTTCAGGGGACCGCCCAAACCTTGTTTCACACCAGTAAGATGCTTAAAACACTGCCTTGACTCCTGCAGCACAGGGACTGACATCAGAGCCGGTGGGGGCTGCAGGACTTCAGCGCCTAGCATCACTTGAAACATGGAGGTCGCCCACACCTTGTCTTGCACCAGGAAGGTGCTTAAAACACTGCCTTGACTCCTGCAACACTAGACACACCCGGGCGCATGCCTGGGTGAAGATCAGGCCAATACCAGGCCATCTTCTCCGGTCATCGCCAGGAAGAGGCTTGGCTGGGCCCCCTCTTTAATTGTTGTCCCTTACTTTTGGTGGCAGATATTTCACTGTGGCTGCACTCTTGTGATGTCAGGGTGGGATGTCATCCCCAAGCCTTTTACGGTGTCAACAAGGTGAAGGTAGTTTTTTCAGGTACTGAATTGCATTATTTCCTCTCATCTCCATCTGTTGTGCTAATATATTCGTGGCGCCTTCTGAGGGTTTACCCTCTTTTCTTCTATCGCATTATTATCTCCTACTATGGTGACGTGCAAAGCCCCCATTCCAGCCAAGCCAGAACTGAACTTCTCGTCCTTGGACGGCCACATCAAACGAGTGGGTGCCCTTAAATAAGGAGATCGAACAGGTGGAGTGTCAATTATTTGCCATCATGGATGTAGCCCCAGAGATAATGCCACCTTCCGAGTGTGCCTCACTCTCTGCAAACAGTACTACTTCAGTACCTGCCGAGGGCCCACTGCCAGATTCAGAGTTATCGCCTCCATCTATGGTCCCGCTTGGAACAAGACAGAATACTAGCATTATTTCAACTTCATCAACAGTCAGTGGCCCTCAGGCCGGACGGAAAAGACGATCAGGGATAAGAAAATCGCACCCCCCACTGACTCTCAATCTCAGCATTGGCCCCTAGCTCAGAGATCCCTTTTGTGCTCTCTACTGTGGATCTGGACTCATTTCAGGGGAAACTGATAAACTGTGTGAAGAGGTGGTGGAAGTATGCTCTTTCCTATACATGTTTGATCAGGGGTGATTGAAGAACTACTATGCAGTATTAAGTCTGTTCAGTCCACTACTGTTAGCCCAATGGCCCAGCCTACCGGTATGATACAAAGACCCCCACAACCTGACGTCTGGGAATCTCTGACCAACTGCGCTTTACCCCCTAATGGATCTAGGGATAGCCATCTGGTCTACCTTCCTCCACCACCACATAATCTTTACATCTCGGCCACTCACGAGCTGTCCATGTTCCCCAAATTGGGGGAGAGCCCTCTACTAGACAAACAGGGGAATTCGACCTTGGTTAGAATTGCAAGTTTAGTGGGTGATCCATCTCTCCCCCAATTGCACCTGACCAGAACTAATAACTTTGCCAGGAATTCAGGTTGTAGCTGGCCACAGAGAAGTCTGCCAGAAAGCACCTCTCAAGTGAGTTGCAGTACCTGTGGGAAGGAGGGGAGGTGACTCAAAATGTAGTTGCCATCAATTTACCCTCTGCTTGTTGCCCATACGTGGTGACAATGTCCAATGTTCCCTCCCTGTCTCCATCTGAGTAACCTGTCCAGCTAAGAAACAAAGGGCCAGATGTAGGAAGGTTCCCTTTTGCGAGTTGCAAATTGCGAGTCCCAGCGACTCGCAATTTGCAACTCGCAAAAGGGAATGCAGAAAGGTGTCTCAGACACCTTCTGCGACTCGCTATGGGGTCGCAAAGACCCACCTCATAAATATTTATGAGGTGGGTCGCAGTTTGCGACCCCATAGCGAGTCTAGGCACTCACGTGGATGGTGGCCTGCTGGGGGCAGCAGACCACCATGTCCGTGACTGCTTTTCAATAAAGCAGTTTTTTTTTCACTTCGCATCCCGTTTTCCTTAAAGGAAAACGAGCTGCAAATAGAAAAAATACCGAAACCTTTTAGTTTCGTTTTTTTTCAGACCACTGCCTGCTCTGAAAAAATATTTTTGTTTGCATTCACAAAGGGGAAGGGGTCCCATGGGGACCCCTTCCCGTTTGCGAATGAGTTACCATCCACTTCAAGTGGATGGTAACTGCGAGTTGATTTGGAACCGCTTTCGCTGTCACAAATCAACTCTATATCGCGATGCGGTCGCAAATAGGAAGGGCACACCCCTTCCTATATGCGAGTCGGAAACACATTTTGCGAGTCGGTTCCGACTCGCAAAATGTGTTTCTGCATCGCGTGAGGCCTTCTGCGCCTCGCAAACAGCATTTTTCGCCGTTTGCGAGGTGCAAAAGGCTACCTACATCTGGCCCAAAGTTCTTCACTGGCTACAGTCTAACTTTGTCTTCCCTATCTCTAGTGCTGGTCAAATGTTAATGACCAGAAAGGTTGGTTGGTTGGATTGGCCCAGCTAATAAAACCTTTACAGGCGATTGTGTTATTATTAATTTCAAACACCCCAGGTTTGCAGGAGAGATCTGGCCCTGGAAACGTCTTTCTCCTCCCTCTGGGCTACTTTTACTTCCACCTGCGGCTAACCTGACATGTGTTTGATGGCTCCCCACCCACTCCCTTCCTGTCAATTCCATCCCCCTATTGAATAGATTTAAGATTCTGAGGCCCATATTTATACTTTTTTTCGTGCCACATTTGCGTCATTTTTTTACGCAAAAGCAGCGCACACTTACAAAATACAATTATATTTTGTAAGTTTGTGCCGCTTTTGCATAAAAAAATGACGTAAATGCAGCACAATAAAGTATAAATATAGGCCTGAGTGACTTACAGTTGGAAGATTGACATCATACCGCTGTAGGTACTCCCCAGTCCCTCCTCCTGGAGGACACTATCCTTCAAACCCTAATTTGGAGCCTACTTCTGGGTCCCTGGTTCCAGCTTTTATTTTCCCCTTACCCTGCCAGGACAGCCCAATCAAGCACATCTAGCCCCTCTCCCCCAACTCCACCCTCAGCATCACTGGGATATAAACGGATTTGTTTTCTCACTTCATGGAACATTTTGGGCTTAAAAGTAAACTATCTGCCCTGGACTGGGTCCACATTATTTATTTTATGCACATGATCTGCCTCCGGGAAACCTGGGGTGTTGAACCCGCTTACGTCGAGGGGTTTTCGTCTATCTTTACCCCTGCTACCCTGTCACAGTCAGACCGACCTAAAAGTGGTTTACAAATTTTAATCTCAAGTTTGCTACCGGCCATTATTAGGGCGTCCATTACTACTTCAAATTCTTACCAGTTTGTATGGCTATCTTTTGATGGGGTCGGCTAAACTTGGTGGTAATTAATTTTTTATAACAACATGTTTAATACTTCTCGAAGTGACGTTATTGTTGCTTTAGATGTTGTTCTTGGCAGATTTGTAAGTTCTATTCATTCAATGTACTCTATCCTTTGGGCTGGTGATTTCACATACAAGAAGTTAACATACAAAAATGTCCTTCCTCTGCAAAGGATGTGTGTGGCATTATTGACCCAGGGGGTATGGGAATGTAACATTTTCTACGTAACACTTACGAGCAGTCACCAAATTCCTTAATTTTTAAGCATTACTGGAGAATTTCAGTGTAGGGAGTGATGAGCAGGTTGCATCTTTTACTGGTCGATGTGCCAATACAATTAAATATCACATCTTAGTTACTGCCCCCGTTAGTGATTTTGTTTCTGATTGCAGGATAATACCAACAGCAGTGCGTGACCACAGTCCATTAGTTGTAACTATGGCCCTCATTACAACTTTGACGGGCGGCGGAGGTCGCCCGCCAAAGTTGCGCCGCAGGAATACCGCACTGCGGTCTGAAGACCGCGGCCGGCATTCCAAGTTTTCCCCTGGGCTGGCGGGCGGCCGCCGAAAGGCCGCCCGCCAGCCCAGGGGAAAACGACCTTCCCACCATGAAGCCGGCTCGTAATCGAGCCGGCGGAGTGGGAAGGTGCGACGGGTGCTACTGCACCCGTCGCGTATTTCACTGTCTGCTATGCAGACAGTGAAATACAAGCGGGGCCCTCTTACGGGGGCCCCTGCAGTGCCCATGCCATTGGCATGGGCACTGCAGGGGCCCCCAGGGGCCCCGCGACTCCCCCTCCCGCCATCCGGTTCCCGGCGGGAGAACCGCCAGGAACTGGATGGCGGGAGGGGGAGTCGGAATCCCCAAGCCGGCGCAGCAAGCTGCGCCAGCTTGGAGGATTCCTTGGGGGCAGCGGGAAACCGGCGGGAAACCGGCGGGAAACCGGCGGGAAACCGGCGGGAAACCGGCGGGAGACCGCCGGTTTCCCTTCTCTGACCGCAGCTAAGCCGCCGCGGTCAGAATGCCCCGCGGGGCACCGCCGGCCTGTCGGCGGTGCCACCGCGTCCCGCGGCCCTGGCGGTTACAAACCGCCAGGGTCGTAATGAGGGCCTATGTCTTTACGTACTAAAAGCCCTCTGGTAGGCACTCATATTATCAGCGCAGCCCCTGTTAGACCCAACGTCGTCCAGATCAAATGGTTGGGGGTTAACCCCTTATCTGTGCTATAAAAGTTGTTAACTACGGATACGTAGGAAATCAATTATTGTTTGGGCAACAGGATGGATAAAGTGCGGGGTGATTTGGTTGTTTGAATCAATAGCCATGGCACTCAATCCCTCCTTGACACTCTAGACCTAGGCCCTCGAAGAAACATGGATGATTCGATCGCTCATGCACTCAGACTGCTAAGACGTTATGGATACCCCTGCACAGTTCACCCGGAGACCATCTTGCCATTAAACAACTAAGGAAGGGCTATAATTTGACGTTAGCATCCAGGAAAAAGGTGCTCAGGGAAGAGGCCTGGTGTAATCTAGCCTAGGCAGCTGAGAGAAATGACGCAACTTTCTCATGGAATATAGTTAATTCCCCTTTTTTAAAGGATGATACTGCTCCCAAATTCCCCTCACATGTTCCCCTCCAAGAGTGGGTCGACCATTTGGTGGATCCTTGTATGAGCGCCAGACAAATTAGCAGCACGCCCCTTGACGTCTCTCTGGACGAGGTCCTTTCTGCCTTAGACCGCAGCCTAGGGGGTAAAGCCCCTGGCCAATGGCTTTTCCGGTAGACGCCTTTAGGGCAATGGGCAAACTTTGGGGTCCAATCTTGATTTGCGTGTTCAACGCAGCTGCTGAGGGCATGATGCTTGCTAGGTGGGCTGATTCTATCATAGTGCCTATTTTCAAGATGGGTGATCAATCTGACCCGAAGTGCTAAATTGATGGATAGGGTCTTACTACAGAGATTAGAGCAGTGGGCCACCGATAACTCTATGCTCTTGGGAGCCCAATATGGATTTAGGCGGGGACTGTGGAGCAGTGTTTTAACACGGACCAGCCCCTTGAGAAATATACTAAGGCTAAATTGGGTTCCTTTTATTGTTTCACTGACCTAAACATCGCTTTTGATTTGGTGAATCACTGGACACTGTGGCACACACTACTTTCACTTGGGGCCCATTGTACTAGAACCTGATGCTAAGGTATGCTATGGCCCCAATGGGGAATGCTCCCCATCATTCAAAATCAAGAGGGAAATCAAACAGGATTGCATCCTGGCCCCATTTTTACTTTCACCATATTAATGGGATTGACAATGCCCTCATGTCTCTGAAAGCCTATGTGCCCAAGGTTGCTTGATGGTTGTTTTCTGTGCTACTCTATGCCGACGATGCAGTCCTGATGTCTAGGACCCCATTCGGCTAGCAGAGACTGATGGATGTGTTTGCTGATTTTATGGAGGACAGGAAGCTAACGATTAACAATACCAAAACATTTACGATGCTATGTGGGTCACAGTCCAAGACGTACAGGTCTTTTTACATCAAAGGCTCGCCTATTGTTAGGGTCAGCTCATTTAACTCCCTGGGCATTCTTTTTACTAGTAGTGGTTCATGATCCCAACACATGTAACACTAGATCAAAAATGAGTAGAGTCTGAAAGGATATTTCCAGGATCTCCCGCAAACTAGGCAGCTCCCCCATTAAAGAAATGGTCAACATCTACAAAGCCAAAGCACTGTCATCCGCTATATTTGGTGGGGGCCTGTCGGGATACTCGCCTTGCGGTACTCTCCAGGCCGAGGAGAATACCTTTCTCAGGCATTCGCTGTGTACCCTTGCCTCTGTTTCATCCTATATTATTCATGAAGAGGTTTGGTTAAAATGTGGGATCTACTTTTGTTAAAAAACGATTGTACTCTGGCATTAAGGTGGTCATTACAACCTCGGCGGTCTTTTTACAAGACCGCCGAGGGACCGCCGTGCGGAAGACCGCCAGTGGTGGCGGTTTGCCGCTTGGCCTATTATGACCGTTGGCAGCTCTCCGTCCTTTTACGGACGGAGAGCCGCCAACAGCCATACTGGCGGGAGGCGGGGAAGTGGAGGTTGCTCCACCTCCACCGCCACGCCAACAGAACACCGCCCAGCGAATCACGTCCTGTGATTCGCCGTGGCGGTGTTCTGTTGGCGGTGTGGTGTGGTCGGAGCTGCCCCCATGGCTCCCGTCCCCTCCCGGAGGATCGACGGAACAGGTAAGTCGATCGTCCGTTAGGGGAGGGGGTGGGGGTTGTTGTGTGTTGTGTGGGTGCATGGGGGTGTGCGTCTGTGTATGTAGAGGGAGTGTGTGAGTGCGTGTATGCTTGCGGGGGTGTTGCGTGTTTTAGGAATGAGTGCGTGTATGTCTGTGGATATGTCTGTATGGATGTGTGCGTGTATGTTTGTATGTGGGTGTGCGTGTCTGATTGTGTGTGTGGATGTAGGCATGTATGTCGGTGTGTGTGCGTGTGTGTGTTGGTGGTGCCTGCGTGCGTGTTGTGTGTGAGTTTCTGTGATGTTGAGGGTTGGGGTGGGGAGGGGGGCCCTGCCCACTTTGGGGGGTGGCAGGGGTGGTGGGGGGTGTAGGGGAGGGAGTCGGGGTGGGGGTGGGTTGGGGGAGACACCTATCAGTGCCAGGGAAGGAATTCCCTGGCACTGATAGTGCTTACCGCCATGGATTTCATGGCGGTTCCAACCGCAGGAAATCCACGGCGGTAAGCCGGGTCAAAATACCGCCGGAGGTATAGTGACGGCCGCCGGGCTGGAGACCCAGGTCTCCAGCCCGGCGGGCGGAACGGAGAACCGGCGGATGACCATGGCGGTAACCGCCATGGTCATAATCCCAAAAAAAAAACGCCAGCCTGTTGGCGGTCTTACCACCGCTTCTCCGCCTTCCGCCAGGGTCATAATGACCCCCTAAATTTGGTCTAAAACCGATAAGGCCTTTACGAAATCTGTCATTATGTACTGTATGACACATGATTAGGCTCTTAATATTCCTTGCCTTTCACACATTTTCTAAATTTCTAAATCATTTTTTGGCAGCCCTGTACATAGAAACCCACACATCTTGTTGGCCTCACATGAAAGAGAGATTAAGGCCCAATTTCTAGGTGCTAGGTTTGAAAATAGGGCCCTTATTGAGTCAAGGAAACCGCCTGTCACTACCTATATGTCAATTCTTCCCAGGTTGGCTTCCAACAGTACCTGTCTATGGTATCAATCCTACAACACTGTGTTGTTCTAACCAGACTGCGGCTGGGTATAGCGCACTACCATGTTGCCTTCCCTACCATGAAGCAGGAGCCCAGTGGCATGGTGCGTGCCTATGTGACAGCACTTTCAAACAGAGCACCCAGCACTTTACTCTGTTTTGCAGTTTTTGTGATGGACTGAGAACCCAGTATTTGAAACCACTTTTTTAGACAATGTTAGAGATTATAAAGCTGCTTTGATGTGTCTGTGTGCCCTCTTTTATTCCTCGGTATCGCATCATTTATTTCGGGAGCGGTCCGAATTAGGAACTACGTTTTATTTTAATTGTTCTGATGCCCGAGTAGGGATTTTAAAGGTACTGTTTTATACTATATGGTTGTATACTTGATTCACTTCGCTGAAACCTTTTATTGCTTTGCTGATTTTAAATCGCGTGTGCTGTACTTTTTGTGTTCTTTTATGGTGACCTTTGTTTGTACTGAATAAAGATTTTACACCGATTGAATTTCCAAATTTAGTCTGCAGAAATTGTGTGCAGTATTAGGAGGTTACTTTAAAAACATGATAGAACTTTTACCAAAATTAGAAACGGGATTAGTTCCACATATAGGTATTGAAAGCAAAATAGAATATGTCTTTTCAAAAGACAATCCAAAGAACTAGTAAACTCTGAAGAGAACACATCTTCTTGATAATGAAAATACAGAAATTATCTTCAAATTATAGATACACACAGCTGGAGATTTAAAAAAAAATACAGTACACTGTGCTCCTTCCGCGGTATTCGCTAGTTTAAACAGTACAAATACGAAAGTATTTTTACCTCACAGTTATCACTTTAGCCTAGTCGCTAACTGAAAATTTGTCAGGAGAGCTTTGAAGTCTTCATGTATCTAATATATCAAAGCAGATCCCTTTCCCGCAAGACCCTTGCACCAGCATCCTTCCACCACATTTGTCCTGGCCCTCTGATGTGCACTTGCCTACATTGTATAAAATATAGTTAGTTAGGGTTGGATTTTGGTCTTGGAAGACCCTAACTATAACATTACATTAACAACATTAAAATCAATGTTTTTGTTCCCTACTTCCCGATTTGGGCAACCCAAACTGCCTCCCTAAAACAAATTAGTGAGGCCCACCCCCACAACAGCCGCCCAACGCAATCACATTCATTGTTATTACGTCTGTGGTAACCAATTTCTTTCATCATGAAACATGAAGAAAATAAGTGAAAGTACGGCTTTTCAACGTGTTAAATCATGCAGTACTGGTGAGCTGTAATTCCATCACAGGGACCCCCTTACAGATCAACAGGAATTTGCCATAATCTGATTAAGGATAAAGGTCAAATGGGGTGTATTTGTACTATTCTCCTCGACAGATATAATGAAGAATACTTAGGAAAGACACTATAGGAGGCTTTTGGAAATGAGCTGGTTATTAGTCACAAAAGAAACATAGCATTTTCTTGCCAACGTTTTACCGTCAAACAATTTCAATGAGTTAATTTCCTCCTGCAGTATGATTTCATTGGAAACCATATAATCATTTGGCATGTTATTGTAGGCAAGCAATTACTGTATAATCACTGATAAAATCACAAATGACATCAGAGGGCGTCACTCTTGTGAACTTTTTAATTTCACAAAATGGTTCCACCATGACATCAAAATATACATAGGAAATGTCAGGGTTTTGACAGACAGGGGCAGTGGATCTTGACTATAGACCCCTCCTGTGTTGGAGATTTACATTTATTCTGCCAGACAAGACAAGTGTGACTGGCTGTAAGGATGCCAACAACTCTCTGGAAACAAGTCGCTGGAATGCTTCACCTTGAAATATTCGGTAGAGTTGATATAGATAGCACCATGAAAACAAAACGGTTGCCAAAGAGTAATCGGTCAAATCGCAAAAAAGCAACTTCAGCAGTAGCAGACGAGAAACATCAAACTGTAACTATCATGCAAGACGAGAAGAAGAAAATAAGCTTTGAAAGACACACAGTTAACTGATGCAGAAGTTAACAAGCGAAGATCAGGAATCTTTAGAATGAAAAAAACAGCGGAGCTTCTAGGCAATTTAGGGAACACGTTGTGAAGCATCCTCCAGCGGATGGGGAATTCCTTCTAGTGTTTCAACAATAGGCATGCGCAGTATTCTGGGCGCATATCAAGAGTTACTCACTTATGCACACTCACATCGGAACAAGACAACATTCTCTAATATTTCGACGACATTGTTAGATAGTCTGCACAGAAAAACTTCAAACAAATATAAGGTAAATGGAGAATTATTCTAAATATTCTTTGAAATGATTAATGCAAAAACTGGAAACTCATGCCAAAATTGTCCTGACGAGATAAAACAAGTAGCTACTTGACTTTAAGGTTGTGGTATCTTCTGAGCTCTGATAGAAACAATTTATTGAAGAGCTTTTATTCTCTCACACCACATATTAGCACCATCACGCATGCAACTATGTTGTTGGTATACCCACTGTTAGAAGTTGGGTTTCTGGCTGGCTAGGGTATGCACCTAAGCCAGGCAGAACCCACCCACTTTAGTCAGGGCAAGGGAGTTACACATCCAAGATAACCCCTGCTCACTCCCTTGCTAGCTTGCACGAGCAGTCAGGACCATCCCAGAGGCAATGTGTAAAGTGTTTGCACAACACAAACAACACATGTGATGCACTCTCCCCACCGCAAAGGAAACACAACACCAAGTTATATAAAAATAAACTGTATTGTACACAACATAATTATTAGACCAAACACAACATGTCAGTAATACCCTGCTACTCAAGCACTGGTCAGAACGTTATAAAATAGTTACTCTGCAGAACCAGCAGTAGTCACACATAACACACAGGTTACTTATTATTCTGCAACAAAAGCAGTAGTCAGGAATCACATTACTAAATAAATGCACTTGTCGTAGAAATATCATAAATGCCCATATCAGGAACATTATAAAACAAATGGCAAGCCAGGAAAACATATCAGCATAGAACGTCCATAAAACGAACATTAGGAAACATATGTCACATCATCAAAAGAGGCAGGAAAACATAATAATCCACCACGTCCATACCAGGAACATTTGAAATCATATGTCCTTTGGAAAAAAAGGACCTGTTCTGTGAAGATAAGGCACATCTAGTGCCTAGGCAGAAAGCAAGGGGGTCCCCAGCACTTCACTGTGCAAAATGGGGGCCTGGCTCTAATTTGGGAGGAGGGGGCGACACGCATCCTCTCCTGCTTTTAGATCGGGCCGCAACTGGCCCTCCAGAGGAGGGGGGGGCAAAACCAGCACAACAATATGGGTCCAAACAACAACAAGGGGGGGGCAGCGAAGAGACCTTGCGATGCGGGGTCCTCCGGCGAGTTGTCCTCCCCTCATGAAATCTCCAGCAAGTTATGAGGGCTCCGGTTCTGGCAGCGGGGCCTCCGATGAGGCTTCCTTTCCCCGTTCGTCCTTCAAAATAGCTGAGGTGCCCGGTGGGTCAGGGAGCCTCCGATGAGGCTTCCTTCCCCCTGTCTCCTCTAGCTAACAGCAAGGCCCACCCAGGCCGCAGCGGTGAGCAGGCACCAAACAGGGTGCCTGCTTGTATCCCGGGGGCGTTCCTCGGAGAGTGCTTCGCTCCAAGGGCATGGTAGGAGCACACTCACTCCTTTCTTGACTTCAGTAGTGCCCCAAGGGTCCCAGGGGCAGTGTGCCTCATGTGCATTTTCAAACCAAGCTTGGTCGTGGCGGTTATATCAGGCAGAACAACGCGTTTCCCAAAGCGTGCAATGATTTATGGCCACAGTGCTATAAAAGCACAAAGGACCTAAAAGGAAAAGCGCTCACAAGGTGCTTGGGGAAACAAGTAAAGCGCTCTCCAGGCGCACAGTATTTAAAAGGGAAAAAGCGCTCCTCTCGCGCTTGAGCAGATCCTGTCAGGGGCCACAGCACCCACCCCTGGGGAACAACAGAAATAATGGAGCACAGGGCGACAGGGCTTAGCAGCTAGCCAGCACATGTGAATGCAGGCAGTTGGCAGTTCTTTGACATGACAAAGCAGGTCACAGGTCAGCACAGCCGCAGCAGTCCCAGGCGGTTCCTGGTGAGTCCCTCCAGAAGCATTCTGTGTCCAGTTCCAAAATGTCCCCAAATTGTGGGGAAAACTCCCCTGTACTTATACTCAGCTTTGCAAGTGGGTTACAAAGACGAGGAGAGGTTACAACCAGTTACAACTGGTTCTGGAAGTGCCTCCTCTCTCCTCCAGCACAGGCTCCAAACATCAGTTGGGGGTAAACAACCCTTTTGATGAGGCCAGGGCACAGCCTTTACAGATGCATGTGTGCTTGCCTCCCCCGTCTCTCAGCCCAGGAAGACTATTCAAAATGCAGATGCACCTCTGTGATACCTTTACGCTCCTTGTGTACAGGCTGTCTGAAAAGTATGTACAAATCCCAACTGTCACTCTGCCCAAATGTGGATTGGAGTCAAGCTGTAAAAAACCCGGGTCATAAGCACAGAGAAATGCTCAGTTTCTAGGAGTGGCATTTCTGTAATAGTAATAAAAAATCCACTCACACCAGTAAGCAGCATTTCTCACTACCATTACAACCATACCAAACATGCCTACGCTACCCCTCATAAATCAGACAATTCTCCCTAGATATAAGGAAGGCATTTCCAATACAATCCTATGAGAGGGCAGCACTCACTGCAGTGAGAAACCAAATAGGTCGTTTGTCACTACCAGGACAGACCACGCAACCAGGCACATGTCCGCCTTCTATGTACATAGCACCCTGCTCATAGGGCTAGCTAGGGCCCACCTTAGGGGTGACTTACATGTAGTAAAACAGGAGTTCTGGGCCTGGCAAGTAAATTCAAACGCCAGGTCCCTGTGGCAGAAACATGTGCACACCGGGCCTGCGCTAGCAGGCCTTAGACAGGTTTGAAGGGCTACTTCTGTGGGTGGCGCAAGCAGCACTTCAGGCCCACCAGTAGCATTTAATTTATAGGCCCTGGGTATATGGATACCACTGTACAAGGGACTTACAGGTAAATTAAATATGCCAATTAGGTATAAGCCAACCGTACCAACTTTAGAAGGGAGAGCACCTGCACGCTAGCACTGATCAGCAGTGATAAAGTGCTCAGAGTCCTATAGCCAACAGCGAGAGGTCAGAAAAATAGGAGGAAGGAGACAAAAAGTCTGGGGATGAACCTGCCAAAAGGGCCAGGTTCAACACTCACAATCTGCCTTACAATAATGACATCCTTTCTTTTGCATCCACATCCACCCTTCAAATTCATTATTAGCTTTGACAGTATCCTTCCTGAATGTCCTGCACTGTTTTAGAGACTTTGAAAGAACACTAAGGCCCATATTTATGGATGGTTAGTGTCGCCTTAGCAGCATTCATTTTGGTGCTAAAACAGCGCTAACCTATCTCCATATTTATATTTTGAACGCTAGACCTGTCTAGCGTGACAATATTGGAGTTAGCGCCATGTTTAAGATGCGCGAAACCATCTTGCGTCAATGAGGTGCAAGGTAGGAGTTACCGTCCTAAACAAGATGCTAACCCCCTTGTGCCATATTTACATACTGGCGCAGAAACAACGTGCAAGGAGGAGTCGGGCCTAAATAATAGTGCTAAGCCCTCTTAGCACCATTATTTAATGCCTGGGCCACACCAGGCATTAGGGTGCAGGTAGGCCCAAAGATGCCCACCCCAAACCCCAGCGAAACCACCACCCACACCACAGGGACACTACAGGAGAAGAGAAGCCATCCCAGGTAAGTATAGGTGAGTATATTTTATATTTTCTTAAAGTGCCTTTGGGGGCCCCTTAGATAGGGCCCCCTGCCTGCCACTGGGTATTTTGGACTTGCCTAGGGGACACTGTGGTGGGCACTGGGGTGGTGGGTATGACTCCTGGCTAAACTTAGACAGGAGTCATTTTTTGGCTGTTTATGCATCCATAAATGATGCAGTTGTGTCAAATTTTTCATAAACATGCCCCTAAGTGCCTTATTCCGAGTTTGGAGGTTCTGTGACCGCCATGTTGGGGGTCTGACCACCAATGGTCTGGCAGAGCAGACCGCCGTATTATGAGTTTGGCGGTCATTTAAACAGAAGACCTCCAGTGGCCCACCGGCACTGCCACGCAGGACATACCGCCACTGTAGCATGGAAGCACAAGAAGGCCAGCGGAGGCAATGTTTGAGCCAGACCCATTACAAGGTTGCACACCCCCAATGTGACTGTGATGGTCCAACCACCATGTACAAGCTGGCAGAAATGGACAGTACGAAGGGGAGCCACTCACCTGCAGGCAGTTTCACATGTCGAGGCCCGCCATGGAGCCATTCACAAACATAATGACTCTGCTGATGCTCGTCAAAAGACAACTGGCATCCTTGGTGTGCTTTCCCCTCTCTTTTTGCCTCTGCTTCGTGTACATTTGACTGTGTGCTGGACTTCGTTTTTGCTGGTTTTGGTACTCTAGGCACTTTACCATGGCTGATCTGTGCTACAGTGCAAGTGCTTCCTGTGTAAATTGTATTGGTGATTGGTTTATCCATGACTGGTAAATTTGACTTACTAGTAAGTCCCTACTAAAGTGCACTAGAGGTCAAATACTGGACTTTGTTGTGTATCCTGCTTGTGAAGTTTCTCCGAGGGTGTGAACTGAACTTGCCTCCAGTTAAGAATTAGAAATAGGTCATAAAATATATATGACAACCCTTCAATACAATACAATACCATCATGTCAAGTAGACTCTATGAAAAACTTTCACCAAAGTGGCAATTCGTGTGCCATATCATATGCATGCATGTCATCTGGACTTACCAAAGTGACCACAGGGCGAATCAGGATCCCAGACATCTACAATTGCATGGCTAAAGTCTTGCAAACACACTAACCAGACAACAACTAGGTGACCTCTCCTTCCTCATAAGGAAGATGTGAGTGGGGGAGACCTTCATCTAGATTCCCCGCTCCTCTCCTGGGCCCCCTTCCTATCTTTTTGGATCCCGGGGAGGATGGTAACCTCGACGCTGCTGGGCCCCTCATTACTCATCGACTCACGGGTGGGGGTGGAAACCTCATTGGAGGTCTCCCTTCAACGCTGGGTCCCCCTCTTCTGGAACAACACATGGGTCCGACTCCTGGGGCAGAAGCCTTTGTTTTGGCTGGCATAGGTGGAGGGTCGGAGTGGCCTCCAGGATTCCTACGTTTCCTCATGTTCTCCACTTGGAGCACCAGAGCTCCTACAGTGGGAAACGTGCATCCTGGACCACCAAAATTACCATAAGAGAAGAACGGGAACTGCCAGGTAACTGTTGTGAGTTTCTTGCTCACTAATCCTATAAGAGAAGCGCAGCTGCAATTTCATATTGTATGAGCCATATATTCACATGCTGTGCATTGTAGGATCTTATGCCTTATGCCATACAGAAATGTTTGCAGGATAAGTACTGTGGATAGTGATGACTCACCGTTTGGGGAATGTTTTACTCTAGATGCATTCCTGATGATGTCTTGGTTTTACCATGAAAATGCATTGTGGTGATAGCTATGTTTTCCTGACTACTGTTTATATTGCAGAATAATCAGTAACATATGTGTGTTTATGTGACTACTGCTGGTTTTTGCAGAGTAACAGTACTGGTTCTGACAACTGCTTGGGTAGCAGGAAACTACTGATATGTTTGTTTGGTCTAATGATGTTGTGTACAATAAGGTTTATTTTTATATAACTTGGTGTTGTGATCCCTTTGTGGTGTGTGTAGTGTGTCACGTGTGTTGTGTCTGTTCTGCAAACGCTTTACACATTGCCTCTGGGTTAGACCTGACTGCTCGTGCCAACCTACCAAGGGGGTAAGCAGGGGTTTTCCTGGGTGTGTGATCCCCTTGCCCTGACTAGAGTGGTGGGTTCTGTCTGGCTTAGGTGCATACCATAGCCAACCAGAAACCCCATTTCTAACACTGGTGACCGGCGGTGAGGAAAGGACTTAGGTGCTTGCACAATACCATTGTGACTCATTGTTGCACCACAAATTACACTTAGACCGTTACATGTTCTAATTATCTTTTTTATTATTCTCCTGTTCTCTCAAACCAGTCATTTTGATTGATTACTCTTTTGTCATATTCTTGCACTTGGGTCTCTTGTTGTTTTACACCCGTGTCAGTTCTCATCAAAATTGAATCCACTTTTGACCTGGACGAGTTGTTGATCTACAACCTAGAGGAGTTAAAGGGATTCTGCAGGGAGAGGGGTATACCTGTGTGTGGAGAATCCAATATGTGGGACCTTAGGAGAGCCCTGTTTAATTTTGAGGAGGCTCACTGGGTAACAATGGTAAAGGAGGGCCAAGGGGATGATGGTTCTGAGGGTGACCCTGAAGAGCACCATAAGATTAGTGAGGACTCTGAGTGGGAGGGTCCTAGACCACACCCTAGGGGGACAGTGACCCCAAAGAGTTTAACACAGAGGGAGACGATAACTGGCCAGGGGCGCCAGTAGAGAGAGAGAATCCCTTACTGGGTCCTTTCCTAGGAGCAGTGCTACCTCCTATTCCTTGTCCACTGAGGAGCTCAGAGATAGGTGGGAAGAGAGGGTTCTGAGGCTACAGCTAGAGAGGCTGGCTGTAGAGGAAAAAAGGTCTGAGGTAGAGAAGGCCTTAGTCCAGTAGTGGATGGCAGAGGCTGAAAGTGCCTTTGCCAGTGAAAAACTCGCTCTAGAGTGTAGTCTGGCAAATCTGGACTCACCAGCACTGCAGGTGGAGTCCAGTGATGGCAGCATAATTGACTGTAGTGTTAGGCACAATCCCTACCTACCCACAGACCTAGTACCTGGGTTCAAGGAGGGGGAAGACATACATCAGTAGCTGAGGGAGTATCAAGAATCTCTGGTTGCACGCAGGATCCCTGAAAATAATTGGGGGACTGGCCTGGGGAGCTATATAATTGAGGAAGGGAGGGATGCCCTAACGGTCCTAAAAGGGAGTGACAGCAGGAGTATCCCCTCATCAAAGAGGCCCTAATAAAAAGGTATGATCTCACCCCTGAAGACTACAGGTTGAGGTTTTAAAACAGCAGGAAATGGTCTCACCAGTCTTGGGAGGGTTTCGTGGAGAATTGTTGCAAAGCACTAGAAGGATGGGTGAAGGGTAGCACAGCAAACACTTATGAAGGGCTGTTCAATCTGACTGTCGGACAGCACATGCTCTGTTGCTGTTTTCCAGGGCTATGCCAACACCTGTCACAGAGTAAGTTCTCTGACCCCAGGGAGCATGCAAAGGAGGCCAACCTCTGACTGACTGCTACAGCACTGGGGAGTGACTCAAAAGGGAATGGCTCAGGTTCCCCCCACCAGAGAGCGGGAAGGTTCAGAGTAACCCAGACAGGTTTCAGAGTGGGGAGAGTGAAGGCTCTAGATGGTCCTATGCCCCGCCGCTGTCCTTGGAGAGCACCCCGAGGGGGCCCCAGGGAGGGAAACCTAGGGAGGGAACCTAGTCTATACTGGGAAGTTATCCACTGAAGGGGATCCCCTAGAATCAGGAGAAAATGGGAGGATGACTGGAACCAGTGTCCCACCCGCTCTGCTGACCAGTAGTACTACGCTGCAAGGGGGGTGCAGAAGCTTCCACAGGGGGGTCTGCGGGAGGGGGGCGACTCTCCCCAAACTCCAGTCCCATTTAAGGCTACAGACCCTAGGTGGGGAAACCAGGTCCAGGGCAGCCCCCTTGACCTGGAAGTAGAGACAGCTGGCCCTCATTCTGACCTTGGCGGTCGGCGGAGAGGCGGCGGTCGGACCGCGAACAGACCGGCGGTATTAAAAATGGCATTCTGACCGCGGCGGTCACCGCCGCGACCGACCGCCACTTCCCCACTCCGACAGCCACGGCGGTCATGACCGATGGGCTGGAGTCTGCGCACTCCGGTCCGGCGGTCGACCCAAGACCGCCAACGGTATCATGACCCTGCTTACCGCCGCGGTTTCTGGCGTCCGGGAACCGCCATGCGAACCATGGCGGTAGGCACTATCGGGGCCAGGGAATTCCTTCCCTGGCACTGATAGGGGTCTCCCCCACCCCCCACTGCCCCCCCGAGTCCTCCCCCCACACCCTCCACCCCCCTGCCACCCCCCAGAGGTGGTACGAACCCCCTCCCCACCCCCACCCCGACATGCACATACACGCACCCCGACATGCACACACCCCCAACATGCACATATACACACCCCCTACACACACACATACACAACGGGGACACATACCCGCACACATACATGCCGACATGCGCACCCGCCGAACTAAACACATTGCCCATAGGCACAACAGCACTCCCCGCCCGCATGCACGCACTCACACACCCCCTCTACACACTCACACGCACACCCCCATGCACGCACACATCACACAACACCCCCCCACCCCCTCCCCTCACGGACGATCAACTTACCTTGTGCGTTGGTCCTCCGGGAGGTGACAGGAGCCATGGGGAGGTGACCGCCAACAGTAGACCGCCAACAGAAGACCGCCACACAGAAATGTGGGTCGTAATTCTGTGGGCGGTGTTTTGCTGGCGTGGCGGTGGAGGTTGACCAGTCTCCACTTTCCCGCCGACCACCAGTGTGGCTGCTGGCGGTTTTCCGGCGGAACGCTCCCAGCGGTCAGAATGCGCACAGCGGCATACCGCCGCGGTCGGCGGTCTTCACCGCGGCGGTAACTCGGCGGTCTTGCGAAAAGACCGCCAAGGTCAGAATGAGGGCCAGCTGTCTCCAGTTTCCCTACAATTTGTCCCCCAGGAGCACCACTCCTGACAGGAGGGTGCAGACCTCTGAGAGGAAGGTTTTGCGGCAGAGGGACGCCTCTCCCCTAACTCAAGTACCACCTGAGGGTACAGACCCTAGGTTGGGAAACCAAGTCCTGGGAAACCCCATTGACCTGGGGTATAAAGGGTAGTGTTACCAGTATCCATACTGTTTTGTCCTCTAAAGGTACCACTTCTGAGGGGAAGGTTTTGAGGGAGACGGACCACTCTCTCCTAACTCATTACCAGCCCACAGGTACAGACCCTGGGATGGAGAACCAGGTCCAGTGAAACTCCCTTGACTTGGAGTTAGAGACAGCTGTCCCCAGCCTCTCCACTGTTTTCACTTCTAGGGATATTACTCCTGGTGGGAGGATGCAGAACTCTCAAAGAAGGGGCAGGGGGAAGAAGGGCTCTTCCCTGAACCCAGCTCAGCCTGAGAGGGAGGACCCTAGGTTGGGAAGCCAGTTACTAAGGGGCTTCCCTGAGCTGGTAGGTGAGCTGAGCAGGACGACTGACACCAGGGCTCTGGCAATTCTAGATTCTGGACGTACAACTTTGAAAAGGAGGGTGCTGAACCCTGAAAGGAGGGGGGGAGACTCTCTCCAGACCCCTATTCAGTCTATGGGACCAGTCCCTAGGCTGGAGGAACAGTGGCAGGGTAGATCTCCTAAACTGGTGGGAAATAGAGTGGGGAGAGGATGCTATCCACCTTGGACTACCGCCCCCCAGTCAGAGAGGTTTCAGAGACAAGAGGCCCAGGGATGGCCGGGGACCTGAGGCCACAGGCAACATGCACATGTCTCATGCAACACACAGTCACAGACATACATCAACACAGACATGTACACACACACACAATGTGCACACTTTGGCCAGCACACTCGCACTGCACAGCAACACTACACAAATACACATGGCCACACAGCTTATAAACAGGGAACTGAAGGCTACACAACATTATCACACACAGCAACAACACACTTACAGCACCTATACAAATACAGCTCACACAATGACATTTCACACTGGCCAGGGACTGTCCACACATACAAAACACACGTGCATTGATGTGGCATGGAACACAAAACACCACCAGTAAACAGCGCAGCAGTGGACACACACATCACACACATCACAGCTCATTGGAAGCCCAAAGACAATTGAGCTAGGGAGGGGTAGTCTTCTTCTTTTTTGGAGGGATGGGCTTCTTTGAGGGGGAGAAGAGGAATGGCTACTTTCACGGGGGTAGTGGAGGCCTTGGGAAGGGACGGACTGGGAGCTATGTGGTATCCCTCTGGGTCTGGGATGGGGGAGATACACGGGGCGGTCATCAGAAGGGAAACTGGATTTGGAGGTTGAGGGAGTGGTTGTATGCTGGGTAAGTGTGGATGTCTTGGGTGCGTGCTTATGGGAGGAATGTTTGTGTGTGGTGGGTGCCTGTTGGGTGGGTGCTAAAGAGGATGTTTATGTGTCTTGGGCTTAGGCATGGTGGAAGTGCTGGGGAATACCATGGTGGGTGGGTGTATGCTGGGGTGGGGACTGCAGGTATGGTGGATATGGTAGATGTAGGTGTGACTGTAGTTGTGGTGTCTGTGGGTGTGGTATTTGTGGTGGATGTCTGAGGGTCTACTGGGGTAGTGTCTGTGGGTAGGATGGGTGTGGCTGTGCCAGTGACTGTTGCAGTTGTATCGGTAGGTAGGCTTGATTTTGTGTGTGTGATGCTGTAGGTGGTGGGGGTGTCACGGGAAATTATGAACGTTGCTGTGTCTGTGGTGTGTGCGTGCCAATATGTCTTGTGGTGCTTGTGTTTGTGTATACTACCTTTGTCTGTTGAGGTGGGTGCATGAGGATCTGTTTGTGTGCTTTGGGTAGTTAGGGGAAGGGGGAGTTGGATTGGGAAGAGGGTAGGACCTAGGCTGGGGGGTGACTAGCTGTTGTCAGTGTGGAGGCCAGAGCCTGAAAAGATCTCTGTAGACCAAACATTGCACAATGAATGCCTTTTAGGAATGCATTAGTCTGTTGTATCTGACTTGCCAATCCCTGGATAACATTCACAATGGCAGTCTGACCCACACAGATTGTTCTCAGAAGATCAATCGCCTCCCCACTGAGGGCAGCAGGGCTAACAGGGGCTGGGGCAGAGGTGCCTCTGGCAAAGGAGAAGCCCATCCTCTTGGGTGAGCAGGCTCAGCCAACTAGGTGGGGAGCTATTTGGAAGGTGGTGATAAAACGGGGTGGCAGACAAGGATGGTACTGGGGAGATCCCCTATGAGTCTGCCACTATTAGGGAGTGGCCACTGGAGGAGGAATCCAAAGATGAGGATGTAGATCCCGTCTGCCCTGTGGCACTCCCCTCTCCCTCCAGGCCACTGAGTCCCTCTGTGTCGGTAAAATCTTGCCCTCAGGTCTGTGGCTAGATAATTCTCCGCTTGGCTGTGCCCTGTCTCCTTCACCTGCCTGTGCTGATGCTGCAAAAAGAATGAGAAATAGGCTCATAAAATATACATGACAGCACTTCAAACACCACTTTAATTAATAAACAATTGCATCATGTCAAGTAGGCTCCATCAAAAACTTTCACCAAAGTGGCACATTCATGTGCCATAACATATGCATGTATGCCATCTGAACTTACCAAAGTGACCCACAGGCTAATCAGGATCCAAGACATCTACAATTGCATGGCTGAGGTCTTGCAATCACAATAACCATAAAACAACTAGATGACCTCTCGATCCTCACCGCTGTGCCACATGCAGAAGACCTCAGTTAAACTGTAGCCAACAATACTATTTCTTTGTAATGTATCTTCCCATATTTCACACACACGTTTATACACACATCTATTTTGCACTTAGATGATGTACCAAATGATGCCAGTGAAATCTGGCTATCTCAGCTACAAAAGTGAAATATCCCAGAGTAGTTGACATGGAAATACCCATGTCACAATAGACAAATTTTAACAATGTACGGCTCAAACAGTGACACCTGTCCCACTAGAGGCAAGGAGGTAGTCTAAATGTCACTCACATAGGTCTCACATGTGTCATTGAAAGGAACAACATTGACATCAGGTCCTATATGTCAGGGAGAGATATCTCCAGAATACACACACCAATGAATGAGTCAGCCCCAGTCAGCTCTTGTCTACAATTGAGTCACATATCATGGGTTCCTAGGATTCATCACACTGTGTGCACTTTGGGATTATCATTTATGTAATAAGCCTGCACAGGAAAATTATGACCTGTGTGATAATGTTACCAGGGCTTTGAGAGTGAGAGACCTGTCAGGGGTCAGAGACACACATTGACAGTGATGCCAGGTGCACATTATTCACAGATCATTGGCTCCCTACTAAAACCATTTACATTCTCGTCATGGGAAAGAACCTCAGTGCTCTGCATTTTAATCACAGAGACTAAGGGCCAGATGTAGCAATCTTCCAAATTGCGACTTGCAATTTGCGAGTCCCAGCGACTCGCAAATTGCAACTCGCAATTTGGAATGCAGAAAGGTGTCTCAGGCACCTTCTGCGAGTCGCTATGGGGTCGCAAAGACCCACCTCATTAATATTAATGAGGTGGGTCGCAATTTGCGACCCCATAGCGATTCAGGGCACTCACGGGGATGGTGGCCTGCAGGGAACAGCAGACCACCATGTCCGTGACTGCTTTTAAATAAAGCAGTTTTTTTTTTTCCTAGAGGAAAACGAGCTGCACTTTGAAAAAAAAACCGAAACCTTTAGTTTCGGTATTTTTCAGGGCAGGTAGTGGTCCATTGAACCACTGCCTGCCCTGAAAAATTATTTTTTGTGCCAGACACAAAGGGGAAGGGGTACCATGGGGACCCCTTCCCGTTTGCGCCTGGGTTACCATCCACTTCAAGTGGATGGTAACTGCGCTTTCATTTGCTACCGCAATCGTGGTAGCAAATGAAAATGCATACCATTGCGACTCGCAAATAGGAAGGGAACACCCCTTCCTATTTGCAACTCGGAAATGCATTTTGCGAGTCGGTTCCGACTCGCAAAATGCATTTCAACATAGCAAAGACGCATTTGCGACCGCAAACGGCGATTTTTGCCGTTTGCGAGTCACAAAGTCTTTGCTACATCTGGCCCTAGATTTTTTCACATAACAGGTTATAGTGGGATACAGGGAGTGGGCACAGTGTCACAAATGCGTAGTCAAAATGACTCAACACCAGCCTAGACTTGGACCCATACTGGGAGAAACATTTGACAGGCCCTGGTCTCTGCAGGCTGAGCAGACTGTACCTACATGGAACTCCATTCCCATCACTTCCATGCATGACAGTACATCATGCAGCCAAAAACAACTTGGCATATGGTGTGTATGTGGCAACCAGAAGGGCAGAGTGAGTCAGGATATGCCTTCAGAATAACAGTTTAGTAAGACCAGATGTGGTTCAAAATCTCAGTGGCACCATACACATAGCTCACTTGCCACACACCTGACACATACAGCATGCATACACAGCTTATGCTGTTATGCAAATATATGTGGCCTCATATTGACAACATCCATGTGTCAAGTGATGTATGGAAATGGCTGTGATGTGACCTCACCTAGTTGTGTGCATCTAACGTAAGGTATCACATGGTGCACTCAAAACAGACACACACACCAAAGTCTAAGGACTCAACATCTGGCACTGAAAACAGTTACATGCACATTGACTCTACCAATGATGCCACACCGACTCCATGGCCTTGACTTTACATTCTGGCACACATGGGCACAATCTAGCCTGTGAGGAGGGGAAATATGGTAAAGTACAGTAAAAAAGTAGACATGTGGTACTTAAAACTCCTCTGGTGCACCATAAAGCTGTTCATACAGGGGTAGGATGTCCTCCACTAGCCTCTCCAGCTCCTCTGGGGAAAAAGCAGGGGCCCTATCATCTGGCATGGACATGGCATGGTTGCTCCCAGAGGCAGTACACAGCAGCTGAGGTTGTGGAAGTCTTGCTGGCAGCAGAGTCAAGAGTCAAGTGAGGGATTTTTCAGAACATGGCGGTCACATCTGTCACGTACGTGGCTGCCTCCGACGGCAGATACAGCCATTGGCCTGCGGCCACCAATGGCAACAACTTTATCCTATGGCTGTGTCCGTCTCTGCAGCAGCCGCCTACCCCCATGACGACTTCAGCTGGTAGTCAGGGCGGTTCCTAATGTCCAGTGGAGTAGGTCAGTCAGTCACCATTTTAGAGGCATAAAATGCGGTATTTGGTTAAGAAAAATGTGTCAAACTCCTAAAATGTTACTACCAATGATAAGTGCTTGTCTTGTCCTCTCATGTGGGTCCTTTGACTTGGACAGCATTGTTGACAAATTGAGTGATGGCTAAACTCATAACTTGTCCTACATAGGTACCCTGGGAAGGGATGGATCAGACAACCTTCTGTCTACCATCCACCGCCAGACCATCAGGCCATGGAAGAAAGGCACATTATCCAGGTCTACCATCTTAATAGGCAAACAAACATGGATCGCTGTCATCAGTTGGAGCCAGATCTGATGCCGGCCATTCATCATCTAAACAGCATACCACCCATTATGGAAGTCTTTCTGTCCACAGGGACATTCCAAAATGCAGTGGCCATATTTGCTGGGATATCCCAGCCTATGCTCAGTATTTTATTGAAGGATATACTCTCAGCAATGTTCAAACACCTGGACAACTACATCCGGGTTCCTCAAAGGATTTCACTGACTTCTATGGTTTAGCACACATCCCACATGTAGTGGGAACCATTGATGTTAGATATGTTGCCTTGGTTCCACCGTGTTAGAAATGGGGTCTTTGGTTGGCAGTAATGTTACCCCCTGTCCAAGCAAGGACCCTCACTCTAGTCAGGGTAAAGGAGAATCACACTCAATTAACCCCCGCTCACCCCCTTGGTAGCTTGGCACGAGCAGACAGGCTTAACTTCAGAAGCAATGTGTAAAGTATTCGTACCAACACACACAGTAATACAGTGAAAACACTACAAAATGAACACCACACCAGTATAGGAAAATAGGTAATATTTATCTAAATCAAACTAGACCAAAACGACAAAAATCCAACATACACAAGTCACGATATGAATTTTCAAAAGAATAAACGTCTTAGGCCCTCATTACAACCCTGGTGGTCGGTGATAAGGCGTCTGTAATACTGCCAACAGGCCAGCGGTAAAAAAAAAGGAATTATGACCACAGTGGAAACCGCCCACACAGACAGCCACTTTAACACACCGAACGTCATGGCGGTAGCAACAAGCAACGCAGCGGTAACCGCTAACAGCCAGGTGGAAGACAATGCACCGCCCACTGTATTACAACAGGCCTATCCGCCACCTTTTCTGGGGCGGTAACAACAACATCAAAAGTAAGTTGGAAACAGAACTCAGAAGGTAAAGGGCTCACCTCTGGAGACTCAAAGAAGAACCACGACGCCATGGAGCCCGAGTTGCACCCCAACATCATATACACAAACAGATGCAGTAAACATTACATATACATCCCATACCCCTCAGGAATAATGCAAGGACAAAAGGAATTGATTAAAGTTAGTGTAATAAGATAAAATACTAGACATTTGTGATTCAAAAATTATATATATATATATGTATTTATAATCAAATGGAGGGACACTGCCCTGTCCTCAATGTCCGTGGGCCACATCACATAGGCCAAGGCCCCACTCGCCTCCTGCAACAACACAGAGAGAACACTGCAGGGGCATCAGATCAAAAATGCACAGGCACTTCAGGGGGACGGGGAATGGGGGGACACCTCAACCGGAAGATGGTACAACACCACTGGTCCTGGAGGGGGCAACATGCCCTGTGTGATGTTCTGGGAATGCAAGGCCACAGTCTCTCAAGTGGGTGCCTTCTTGTCCTTCCCTTTGGCAGCTGGTGCAGGCAAACTGTCAGTGATGATGGTTGGTTCCCTGGAGCGTCTCCCACCTGCAGTAGCTGCGACACTACTGTGGCCATGGACTGGGTGGCTGAGGTGCTAGACTGGGTTCTGACCACCCTGGACCGACGTGAAGGATGGGGGGCAGGGGTAGGGAAGAGGTCAACAGCAGAGAGGAAAAGCTTCTTAGGGACACTGGGGTGGGAAGAGGGTGAAAGTTTGGATTCTGCAGGAAAAACAAACACCAGCAATGCAACAACAGTGGATTTCCAGACCTGAGTACCTGTAAGAGAAGGGGACCAAGTCCAATAGTTGGAGGTGGCTGTGCTTGGGTGCAGGTGCATGGGCTGGATGCTGTTGTGAGGTGGAAGGCTGTTGGGTGTCTGAGTGCTTGCGTTTGTGTACCTTGAGGGGGGCACAGACACAATGGTAGAGGACACAGGGGACTTGTGCATGGATGTGGGGCTGGTGACTGCCAGTGAGGGGTGTGTAGTGATAGGCGTGATGGTGATAGGGGTAGTGGATGAGGATGTAGTGCATGCAGGTGTGAGTGGACACGCTACTGGGAGGGTGGTGGACGAGGAGGAGGAGGGGGACACAGTGGAGGCAGTGGGTGTTGTTATGTCTGCATCTGGATGGTGTTTGTGTTAGTGCCTGTAGGGATGATGTGTGGTGCTTGTGTTTGCCTGAGCCACTCCTGTGTGTTGTCTTGGGTGCATGCTGGTCTGAATGTGTGCTTGAGATAGGTTGGGGTTGAGGGGAATGGGACTGGGACTGGGCAGAGGAAGTTGGAGGAGGGAGGCTAGAGACAGGGACAATGGCTGCCATTAGGGAGGAGGCCAGAGCCTGGATTGATCTCTGTTGGGCCGCCATGCCAGAGTGAATGCCCTCCAGGAATGCATTTGTTTGTTGCAAATGGCCTGCCAATGCCATGATGGCATTCACTATGGTTGACTGCCCAACAGAGATGGATCGCAGGAGATCAATAGCCTCCTAGGCTAACTGGGGCAGGGCCTGAGGTGCCTGGGGCGAAGGAGATTCCCACCCTCCTGGGTGAGTGGGCACGGGAAACTTGCTGAGGGGCTGCTGGGAGGGCAGTGCTGGTATAGGGTGGTGCACAGAGGTGTCCGCCACCAGCAGGGAACTTCTATCAGAGGAGGTATCACTGTCCGAACTGTCCCCTCCTGTCTCTGCCGTGGTGCTCCCCTTGCCTTCCGTCTCACTGGGGCCCTCACCGTCAATGAATTCAGCCTCCTGGGCCCTGTGTGATGCAGCTCCCACCGTCACCAGTGCCTCTGCTCCTCCGCCAGATGTTGAAATGCACATAAGGACAGGGTGACAAAACAAAAAGAGAGACAAAGTATACACTTGGTGAATGACAGCAACAACACCACTGTTGGTGTACACGACACACACACACACAGGGAACACCCTACGCACAAGGCAATGCACTACCAGTCACAATGCTAGTCACCAGCCCATGGACAGGAATACCTAAAGCCAATAGCCGCATACCTGAGACCCACAGACCCCTGCTCAATAGTGGATGCCAACTAGCTTGGTTGGAGGTGGTGTTCATCAGCCCCTGGCCTGGCCTAGGGGCACCCACAGGCCCACATCCCCCACCCGGATACCACCCCACCATACGCAAGTAGCATATTTGGAAACTGTACTCACCCCCTTGTGGCTGCTGTGATGCCCTCAAGTGCCCATACAGCTCCAGATAGGCCACCGCCAGTATGCGGGCCATCAGGGGGGTCAGGGTTTGACAGGCACTGCTTCCTTGTTGGGAGGCCATCCTCAGCTGGGCCTCCGCCATCTTCCTTGCCCAGCGTCTCAGGTCCTCCCACCGTTTGCGACAGTGGGTGCTCCGCCTTTCGTAGACGCCCAGGGTCCGCACGTCCTTGGCGAAGGCATGCCATATACCCTTTTTCTGATGGGCGATGACCTGCAGAAAACGATACATTGAAAAAGGTATCAGTCATACCGTCCGGCCTGTTACACTCATGGCTCACCATGGCCCTCTTCCCCTTACGCACAGACATTGCCCACCATACATGCATCACGCTGCGCAAAACCCTTCCACCAACACCCCCCTACACAAGGCCTTCACACACAGCACTCCATGCATTGATGCCGCACGCATCGTGCTCACAGTGTACTCACCTGTTGGTCTGGAGGCCCGTACAGCATTCAGTACTGGGGTAGGACCCCATCCATCAGTCTCTCCTACTCCACAGCGGTGGAGGCAGGGGCCCTTTACCCAATGACACGAGCCATGGTTGATTCCAGACACAGGTCACTGCAGTACTTGAAGTGTAGGTTCTCTCCTGTTGAAGGTCAGGTAGCAGGTGAGTGAACAGATAGAGAATGGCGGGCAGGTCCGCGGTGGTGCGTACCATGACCGCTGGCATACATCACCATTGGCCACTGTAACCCATAGGGCCCATAGACAACCAATGAGGAGTTGCACGGCGGTACTTGACCGCCTCCCGCAACAGCGCACATCGTCAGTGGAATTACCTCATTTCCACCTGTCCCTCCAAACAGGACAGGCAGATGCCATTTCCGGTGTGGGGGGGGGAGGCAGGCCATGGCACCTAAAAACCTTGCAGTACACATAGGCACCATTTGGGCCTATCCAACAACATACTATTACAGTCACAACATGCAATGCAGTGTAGTGTTTGGAAATGTGGCATACTGACCAGCTGCTCTCCGTTTTGCCACCTAGATTACAACCGCTGCGGAGGAATAGGAGATGGAGACATCCCCGTGTACAGACCGTTGGTGGACTTGTCAACAATGGAGTACAGGCACATTATCCTCACCTATAGACTTGACAGGGCCACAATCACAGAGCTGTGTGCCCAACTCAAGCCTGACCTGATATCTGCTATCCTTCACCCCACCGGGATCCCCCCTCTTGTGCAAGTCCTATCTGTGCTCCATTTCTTGGCAACTAGCTCCTTCCAAGTGACAGTGTGTTTGGCAGCAGGAATGTCACAGCCAATGTTCTCAATAGTGCTGACCAGAGTGTTGTCTGCCCTGATTAAACACATGCGCAGCTACATCGTTTTCCCCCAGGTGGAGGATTTGGCCGCAGTGAAAGCTGACTTCTATGCAATGGGACATATCCCCAACATTATTGGTCCAATTGATGGTGCACCTATTGCATTTGTCCCCCCCCCCGGGAGAAATGAACAGGTGCTCTGAAATTGAAAGGGCTTTCACCTGATGAATGTGCAGATAGTGTGCCTGACAGACCAGTACATCTCCCATGTCAATGCAAAGTATCCTGGCCCTGTGCATGATGCCTATATCCAGAGGAATAGCAGCATCCCATATGTGATGGCTCAACTCCAGAGGCACTGGGTGTGGCTAATAGGTGAACCCTGGTTCCCACCCAGTGGATGTTGGTGTATGGGTATGGTATGGGCCCTAAGGGTTAGTGTGTGGCTAACAGGTGTCCTTCGATATTTGCAGGTGACTCTGGTTACCCCAACCTCTCATGGCTACCGACCCCTGTGAGGAAGGACAATGGCAGAGGAACATTACAATGAGGCACACAGGTGAACAGGGAGAACAATTTAGAGGATGTTCGGCCTCCTGAAAGCCAGGTTTCGGTGCCTGCATCCCTGTGCTACTCACCCAAGAAGGTGTGCCAGATAATCGTGGCATGCTGCATGTTGCATAACCTTGCCTTGAGACTCGAGGTGCCTTTTCTGCAGGACGATGAGGCTGGAGATGGGCGTGTGGCAGTAGTGGACCCTGTGTACAGTGAAGATGAGGAGGCAGAGGATGAGGATGAGTACAACAGAGCAACTATTATACGACAGTACTTCCAGTGACACACAGGTAAGACACTGTAACTTCACTATTTTCAGATATCTGTGCCCCACTCTGGCACCTGGTGTGTTAACTGCAACCAACTATAGGTCATTCCTATGTATACATTACTGTACAGTTGTATTGCAGTGTTTAAACCTTGGTAAACAAATACATAGTTAAATCATTTGACATACACCATACTTGTATTTTTTCAAAGGGTGTTTTTTTAAGTGCTAAGAGGTAGAAGGGGATGTGCAATGGGCTGGGGGGGTGATGTAGGAAAGTCCAGGATAGAGTCAAGTCTATTTGTATCACAGGTGCATTGTCCAAGGGGGCATAGGAAGGAGAGCAATGGCAATTCAAGGTGGACAGGGTGACAGAGTGGGAACAAGTGTGACAATAAAGAGAGTCTTATTTCCTGGTGGGGTCTTGGCAATGTTCTCTGGCTTCTGCCTGGATTGCAGGGACCATTTGCGGGGTGGTTCTCCTTCTGCAGGGGGAGGGGTGCTGGTGGCTTGTTGTTCCTGTGGCGAGCCTCCTGTCCACTAGCAGCAGCGGAGGTGGAGGGCTGTTCATCGGTTTGGTTAGTGTCAGGGGCCCAGTGGTGTGCCACTGCCTCCCTCATGGTGTTGGCCATGTCAGCCAGCACCCCTGTAATGGTGACAAGGGTGGTGTGGATGTCCTTCAGGTTCTCCCTGATCCCCCTGGTATTGTTCCTTGTGCAGCCACTGGGTCTCCTGCAACTTGTACAGTATCTGGCCCATTGCCTCCTGGGGATGGTGGTATGCTCCCAGGATGTTGCTGAGTACCTCGTGGAGAGTCGGTTCCCTGGGCCTGTCCTCCCCCTGTCACACAGCAGTCCTCCCAGCATCCCTGTTGTCCTGTGCCCCCTGTCCTCTGAACTGTGTGCCCACTGCCACTGAACCCAGGCCCTTGATTGTCCTGTGTTTGTGGGATTGCCTGGGGTCCCTGTAGTGGTGGGTACACTGCTGATTGACATGTCCCGAGGACAGAGGTTTGGGCTCGCTGGGTACGTGCTGTGCTGGTGTTTCCTGAGGGGGGAGGCTCTCTGGTAGCATGGGACTGTGCCTGGGTAACCGACTGTCTGGAGATCCCTGATGGGCCAGGTTGGTTACCCAGATCCAGGCGAGCAGAGCTGCTGTGATCACTGTGGGCCTCTTCTGGGGGAGACTGGATGTTGCTAGCACCTCCTCTCTGGTGACGTTGGGTGGGGGACCTGTGGGTATGTAAATGCAGTGTTATAGTTTCTGCATGTGACATCTTGTGCATGGGTGTGTTGTTCTGTATGGTTGTGATTGCCCTGTGAGCTTTGCCTTGTGTGAGTAGTGATTTTGTGGGCTATGTGATTCTCTCTAATGTGCATGCTTTAGTCATGGGTGTCCATGCAGGTCTGTGATGGGTGTCCATGCATTGTTGTTGCATGCAGGGCTTGGTATTGGGATGGGTGGGTTGTGATGGTGAGATATATGTGAGGTGGTGGAGTGATGGGGTGAGAGTAGGGGTGGGAGTTTGTGATGGCATACAGGTAGGGGGGGTTTAAAGTATTAAAGAGTTGACTTACCAGAGTCCAGTCCTCCTGCTACTCCTGCCAGGCCCTCAGGATGCAGTATTGCCAAGACTTGCTTCTCCCATATTGTTAGTTGTGGGGGGATAGGAGGTGGAGGTCCACCTCCAGTCCTCTGTACAGCTATCCGGAGTCTTGCAACCACAGAACGTATCTTCCCACGTAGGTCATTTCACCTTTTCCTGATGTCATCCCTTGTTCTGGGGTGCTGTCCCACAGCGTTAACCCTGTCCATGATTCTCCGCCATAGCTCCATCTTCCTGGCAATGGATGTCTGCTGCACCTGTGATCCTGGATGATTTCCTCCACCATGATCCTTAGCTCCTCCTCTGAGAACCTGGGGTGTTTTTGTGGTGCCATGGGTGTAGAGTGTGTGGTGTGTGTGAGGGTGTGTGGGGTGATGTGTTGGGGTATGTGTGTGGATGGTGTCTGGGTGTTCATGTGGCTCTGGTTCTGTGGGTGCTCTTTGTGTCTCTCTCTCTCAGTTGTCAATTGTTTTGAGTCATAAAGGTTTGTGGTTAATGTGTGTGTGTGTGTTTTATAGTGGTGTGGGTGTGGTGTGTGTATGTGTGTCAGATGCGTGTTATTCAAATTGTCCAATGTGGTGTTGTTTGTATGTGCGTGTGTATTTTGAGTGCAGCGGTATGTACCACCAATGGTTTACCACGGTTGAGTGTCTGCCGCAGTGATTCATGGGTCATAATGCTCTTGGCGTAGTTCTGTTGGCGTAATGGTGTGGTTTTTGGTACCGCCAGTTTATCACTGACCTTTGGGCTGGCAGACTTGTGTGCATGTCTGTATAGTGGCGGATTGCTATGTGTGTGTCACATTATGGGTAGCTGTAAACCGCTGCGGCAGCGGTATGTTGGCAGCAGTCGGCATGGTGGTAAGCGGTACTTACCACCAATGTCATAATGAGGGCCTTAATCCTTAGAAAACAGCGAGAATGCTGTTGTTACACAAAGTACCTGGTTATCATCAAAAATAAAGCTGCCTGGGGTGAGTGTGGGTCCGAAAAGGGTAGCGATGCTTTGATTCCTTACTCGCAAGTGAGGCTGTGCATCATTTCCTTCTGTGGTCGGGTTGCAATGCTTTGTTTTTTCCTCCCTTGCAAGAGAGCGATGCATCGATTCGCGGATGGGGCACCTCGGATCCGCGAAGAATTGGGTTGACTTTGACGCCCATGGTATCAGAAAGCCCGCTGCGTGGGTTTGCATCGTTATCAGCCTCCAAAAGCAGATGTTGCACGTTTGTTTCTCCAGCCCCCGATGCTTCGATCTCCCGGACGCAAAGCTGGCAGCGTGTTGTTTATCAACTGTGTTGCAGAAGGGGCGTCGAAAATTTCCCCACACAACGTTCTGTGCGAGGATTTTTAGTTCTTGTCTGCCAGTTCACCTTTCAAGGGCCCATAGACAGAATAAGGTACCACTTGGCAGGGCAGGAGTCTCAGCAGAGAGTCGAGGTGCTGACAGAGTAAGTCTTTGATGGCCCTGAGACTTCAACAACAGGAGAATCTTGCCCAGGCCAGGCCCCAGACACACACCAGGGGGTTGGAGAATGCATTGTGCTAGGGTAGGCACAGCCCTTTCAGGTGTGAGTGACCAATCCTCCTCTCCCTCCTAGCACAGATGGCTCTTCAGGATATGCAGGCTATACCCCAGCTCCCTTTGTGTCACTGTCTAGAGAGAGGTACAAACAGCCCAACCATCAAACTGACCTAGACAGGGAATCCACAAACAGGCAGAGTCACAGAACGGTTTAAGCAAGAAAATGCTTACTTTCTAAAAGTGGCATTTTCAAACACACAATCTTAAAATCAACTTTACTAAAAGATGTATTTTTAAATTGTGAGCTCAGAGACTCCAAACTCCACATGTATATCCGCTCCCAAAGGGAATCTACACTTTAATCATATTTAAAGGCAGCCCCCATGTTAACCTATGAGGGGGATAGGCCTTGCAACAGTGAAAACCGAATTTGGCAGTATTTCCCTGTAAGACACACAAAACACATTAGTATATGTCCTACCTTAAACATACACTGCACCCTGCCCATGGGGCTACCTTGGGCCTACCTTAGGGGTGTCTTACATGTAAAAAAAGGAAAGGTTTAAGCCTGGCAAGTGGGTACACTTGCCAAGTCGAATTGGCAGTTTAAAACTGCAAACACAGACACTGTAGTGGCAGGTCTAAGCCATGTTTACAGAGCTACTAATGTGGGTGACTCAACCAGTGCTGCACGCCCCTTAGTAGAATTTGATTTACAGGTCCTGGGCACCTCTAGTGTACTAGGGACTTACTAGTAAATCAAATATGCCAATCATGGATGAACCAATTACATACATATTTTGTATAGGAACACTTGCACCTTAGCACTGGATAGCAGTGGTAAAGTGCCCAGAGGAACAAAAACAGCAAAAACAGACTCCAGCACACATCAACAACCTGGGAAACAGAGGCAAAAAGTTAGGGGAGACCACGCCACCAAGGATGCCAAGTCTAACAGACAATGAATGAGTCAGCCCCAGTCAGCTCTTGTCTACAATTGAGTCACATATCATGGGTTCCTAGGATTCATCACACTGTGTGCACTTTGGGATTATCATTTATGTAATAAGCCTGCACAGGAAAATTATGACCTGTGTGATAATGTTACCAGGGCTTTGAGAGTGAGAGACCTGTCAGGGGTCAGAGACACACATTGACAGTGATGCCAGGTGCACATTATTCACAGATCATTGGCTCCCTACTAAAACCATTTACATTCTCGTCATGGGAAAGAACCTCAGTGCTCTGCATTTTAATCACAGAGACTAAGGGCCAGATGTAGCAATCTTCCAAATTGCGACTTGCAATTTGCGAGTCCCAGCGACTCGCAAATTGCAACTCGCAATTTGGAATGCAGAAAGGTGTCTCAGGCACCTTCTGCGAGTCGCTATGGGGTCGCAAAGACCCACCTCATTAATATTAATGAGGTGGGTCGCAATTTGCGACCCCATAGCGATTCAGGGCACTCACGGGGATGGTGGCCTGCAGGGAACAGCAGACCACCATGTCCGTGACTGCTTTTAAATAAAGCAGTTTTTTTTTTTCTTAGAGGAAAACGAGCTGCACTTTGAAAAAAAAACGAAACCTTTAGTTTCGGTATTTTTCAGGGCAGGTAGTGGTCCATTGAACCACTGCCTGCCCTGAAAAATTATTTTTTGTGCCAGACACAAAGGGGAAGGGGTACCATGGGGACCCCTTCCCGTTTGCGCCTGGGTTACCATCCACTTCAAGTGGATGGTAACTGCGCTTTCATTTGCTACCGCAATCGTGGTAGCAAATGAAAATGCATACCATTGCGACTCGCAAATAGGAAGGGAACACCCCTTCCTATTTGCAACTCGGAAATGCATTTTGCGAGTCGGTTCCGACTCGCAAAATGCATTTCAACATAGCAAAGACGCATTTGCGACCGCAAACGGCGATTTTTGCCGTTTGCGAGTCACAAAGTCTTTGCTACATCTGGCCCTAGATTTTTTCACATAACAGGTTATAGTGGGATACAGGGAGTGGGCACAGTGTCACAAATGCGTAGTCAAAATGACTCAACACCAGCCTAGACTTGGACCCATACTGGGAGAAACATTTGACAGGCCCTGGTCTCTGCAGGCTGAGCAGACTGTACCTACATGGAACTCCATTCCCATCACTTCCATGCATGACAGTACATCATGCAGCCAAAAACAACTTGGCATATGGTGTGTATGTGGCAACCAGAAGGGCAGAGTGAGTCAGGATATGCCTTCAGAATAACAGTTTAGTAAGACCAGATGTGGTTCAAAATCTCAGTGGCACCATACACATAGCTCACTTGCCACACACCTGACACATACAGCATGCATACACAGCTTATGCTGTTATGCAAATATATGTGGCCTCATATTGACAACATCCATGTGTCAAGTGATGTATGGAAATGGCTGTGATGTGACCTCACCTAGTTGTGTGCATCTAACGTAAGGTATCACATGGTGCACTCAAAACAGACACACACACCAAAGTCTAAGGACTCAACATCTGGCACTGAACACAGTTACATGCACATTGACTCTACCAATGATGCCACACCGACTCCATGGCCTTGACTTTACATTCTGGCACACATGGGCACAATCTAGCCTGTGAGGAGGGGAAATATGGTAAAGTACAGTAAAAAAGTAGACATGTGGTACTTAAAACTCCTCTGGTGCACCATAAAGCTGTTCATACAGGGGTAGGATGTCCTCCACTAGCCTCTCCAGCTCCTCTGGGGAAAAAGCAGGGGCCCTATCATCTGGCATGGACATGGCATGGTTGCTCCCAGAGGCAGTACACAGCAGCTGAGGTTGTGGAAGTCTTGCTGGCAGCAGAGTCAAGAGTCAAGTGAGGGATTTTTCAGAACATGGCGGTCACATCTGTCACGTACGTGGCTGCCTCCGACGGCAGATACAGCCATTGGCCTGCGGCCACCAATGGCAACAACTTTATCCTATGGCTGTGTCCGTCTCTGCAGCAGCCGCCTACCCCCATGACGACTTCAGCTGGTAGTCAGGGCGGTTCCTAATGTCCAGTGGAGTAGGTCAGTCAGTCACCATTTTAGAGGCATAAAATGCGGTATTTGGTTAAGAAAAATGTGTCAAACTCCTAAAATGTTACTACCAATGATAAGTGCTTGTCTTGTCCTCTCATGTGGGTCCTTTGACTTGGACAGCATTGTTGACAAATTGAGTGATGGCTAAACTCATAACTTGTCCTACATAGGTACCCTGGGAAGGGATGGATCAGACAACCTTCTGTCTACCATCCACCGCCAGACCATCAGGCCATGGAAGAAAGGCACATTATCCAGGTCTACCATCTTAATAGGCAAACAAACATGGATCGCTGTCATCAGTTGGAGCCAGATCTGATGCCGGCCATTCATCATCTAAACAGCATACCACCCATTATGGAAGTCTTTCTGTCCACAGGGACATTCCAAAATGCAGTGGCCATATTTGCTGGGATATCCCAGCCTATGCTCAGTATTTTATTGAAGGATATACTCTCAGCAATGTTCAAACACCTGGACAACTACATCCGGGTTCCTCAAAGGATTTCACTGACTTCTATGGTTTAGCACACATCCCACATGTAGTGGGAACCATTGATGTTAGATATGTTGCCTTGGTTCCACCGTGTTAGAAATGGGGTCTTTGGTTGGCAGTAATGTTACCCCCTGTCCAAGCAAGGACCCTCACTCTAGTCAGGGTAAAGGAGAATCACACTCAATTAACCCCCGCTCACCCCCTTGGTAGCTTGGCACGAGCAGACAGGCTTAACTTCAGAAGCAATGTGTAAAGTATTCGTACCAACACACACAGTAATACAGTGAAAACACTACAAAATGAACACCACACCAGTATAGGAAAATAGGTAATATTTATCTAAATCAAACTAGACCAAAACGACAAAAATCCAACATACACAAGTCACGATATGAATTTTCAAAAGAATAAACGTCTTAGGCCCTCATTACAACCCTGGTGGTCGGTGATAAGGCGTCTGTAATACTGCCAACAGGCCAGCGGTAAAAAAAAAGGAATTATGACCACAGTGGAAACCGCCCACACAGACAGCCACTTTAACACACCGAACGTCATGGCGGTAGCAACAAGCAACGCAGCGGTAACCGCTAACAGCCAGGTGGAAGACAATGCACCGCCCACTGTATTACAACAGGCCTATCCGCCACCTTTTCTGGGGCGGTAACAACAACATCAAAAGTAAGTTGGAAACAGAACTCAGAAGGTAAAGGGCTCACCTCTGGAGACTCAAAGAAGAACCACGACGCCATGGAGCCCGAGTTGCACCCCAACATCATATACACAAACAGATGCAGTAAACATTACATATACATCCCATACCCCTCAGGAATAATGCAAGGACAAAAGGAATTGATTAAAGTTAGTGTAATAAGATAAAATACTAGACATTTGTGATTCAAAAATGATATATATATATATATATATGTATTTATAATCAAATGGAGGGACACTGCCCTGTCCTCAATGTCCGTGGGCCACATCACATAGGCCAAGGCCCCACTCGCCTCCTGCAACAACACAGAGAGAACACTGCAGGGGCATCAGATCAAAAATGCACAGGCACTTCAGGGGGACGGGGAATGGGGGGACACCTCAACCGGAAGATGGTACAACACCACTGGTCCTGGAGGGGGCAACATGCCCTGTGTGATGTTCTGGGAATGCAAGGCCACAGTCTCTCAAGTGGGTGCCTTCTTGTCCTTCCCTTTGGCAGCTGGTGCAGGCAAACTGTCAGTGATGATGGTTGGTTCCCTGGAGCGTCTCCCACCTGCAGTAGCTGCGACACTACTGTGGCCATGGACTGGGTGGCTGAGGTGCTAGACTGGGTTCTGACCACCCTGGACCGACGTGAAGGATGGGGGGCAGGGGTAGGGAAGAGGTCAACAGCAGAGAGGAAAAGCTTCTTAGGGACACTGGGGTGGGAAGAGGGTGAAAGTTTGGATTCTGCAGGAAAAACAAACACCAGCAATGCAACAACAGTGGATTTCCAGACCTGAGTACCTGTAAGAGAAGGGGACCAAGTCCAATAGTTGGAGGTGGCTGTGCTTGGGTGCAGGTGCATGGGCTGGATGCTGTTGTGAGGTGGAAGGCTGTTGGGTGTCTGAGTGCTTGCGTTTGTGTACCTTGAGGGGGGCACAGACACAATGGTAGAGGACACAGGGGACTTGTGCATGGATGTGGGGCTGGTGACTGCCAGTGAGGGGTGTGTAGTGATAGGCGTGATGGTGATAGGGGTAGTGGATGAGGATGTAGTGCATGCAGGTGTGAGTGGACACGCTACTGGGAGGGTGGTGGACGAGGAGGAGGAGGGGGACACAGTGGAGGCAGTGGGTGTTGTTATGTCTGCATCTGGATGGTGTTTGTGTTAGTGCCTGTAGGGATGATGTGTGGTGCTTGTGTTTGCCTGAGCCACTCCTGTGTGTTGTCTTGGGTGCATGCTGGTCTGAATGTGTGCTTGAGATAGGTTGGGGTTGAGGGGAATGGGACTGGGACTGGGCAGAGGAAGTTGGAGGAGGGAGGCTAGAGACAGGGACAATGGCTGCCATTAGGGAGGAGGCCAGAGCCTGGATTGATCTCTGTTGGGCCGCCATGCCAGAGTGAATGCCCTCCAGGAATGCATTTGTTTGTTGCAAATGGCCTGCCAATGCCATGATGGCATTCACTATGGTTGACTGCCCAACAGAGATGGATCGCAGGAGATCAATAGCCTCCTAGGCTAACTGGGGCAGGGCCTGAGGTGCCTGGGGCGAAGGAGATTCCCACCCTCCTGGGTGAGTGGGCACGGGAAACTTGCTGAGGGGCTGCTGGGAGGGCAGTGCTGGTATAGGGTGGTGCACAGAGGTGTCCGCCACCAGCAGGGAACTTCTATCAGAGGAGGTATCACTGTCCGAACTGTCCCCTCCTGTCTCTGCCGTGGTGCTCCCCTTGCCTTCCGTCTCACTGGGGCCCTCACCGTCAATGAATTCAGCCTCCTGGGCCCTGTGTGATGCAGCTCCCACCGTCACCAGTGCCTCTGCTCCTCCGCCAGATGTTGAAATGCACATAAGGACAGGGTGACAAAACAAAAAGAGAGACAAAGTATACACTTGGTGAATGACAGCAACAACACCACTGTTGGTGTACACGACACACACACACACAGGGAACACCCTACGCACAAGGCAATGCACTACCAGTCACAATGCTAGTCACCAGCCCATGGACAGGAATACCTAAAGCCAATAGCCGCATACCTGAGACCCACAGACCCCTGCTCAATAGTGGATGCCAACTAGCTTGGTTGGAGGTGGTGTTCATCAGCCCCTGGCCTGGCCTAGGGGCACCCACAGGCCCACATCCCCCACCCGGATACCACCCCACCATACGCAAGTAGCATATTTGGAAACTGTACTCACCCCCTTGTGGCTGCTGTGATGCCCTCAAGTGCCCATACAGCTCCAGATAGGCCACCGCCAGTATGCGGGCCATCAGGGGGGTTAGGGTTTGACAGGCACTGCTTCCTTGTTGGGAGGCCATCCTCAGCTGGGCCTCCGCCATCTTCCTTGCCCAGCGTCTCAGGTCCTCCCACCGTTTGCGACAGTGGGTGCTCCGCCTTTCGTAGACGCCCAGGGTCCGCACGTCCTTGGCGAAGGCATGCCATATACCCTTTTTCTGATGGGCGATGACCTGCAGAAAACGATACATTGAAAAAGGTATCAGTCATACCGTCCGGCCTGTTACACTCATGGCTCACCATGGCCCTCTTCCCCTTACGCACAGACATTGCCCACCATACATGCATCACGCTGCGCAAAACCCTTCCACCAACACCCCCCTACACAAGGCCTTCACACACAGCACTCCATGCATTCATGCCGCACGCATCGTGCTCACAGTGTACTCACCTGTTGGTCTGGAGGCCCGTACAGCATTCAGTACTGGGGTAGGACCCCATCCATCAGTCTCTCCTACTCCACAGCGGTGGAGGCAGGGGCCCTTTACCCAATGACACGAGCCATGGTTGATTCCAGACACAGGTCACTGCAGTACTTGAAGTGTAGGTTCTCTCCTGTTGAAGGTCAGGTAGCAGGTGAGTGAACAGATAGAGAATGGCGGGCAGGTCCGCGGTGGTGCGTACCATGACCGCTGGCGTACATCACCATTGGCCACTGTAACCCATAGGGCCCATAGACAACCAATGAGGAGTTGCACGGCGGTACTTGACCGCCTCCCGCAACAGCGCACATCGTCAGTGGAATTACCTCATTTCCACCTGTCCCTCCAAACAGGACAGGCAGATGCCATTTCCGGTGTGGGGGGGGGGAGGCAGGCCATGGCACCTAAAAACCTTGCAGTACACATAGGCACCATTTGGGCCTATCCAACAACATACTATTACAGTCACAACATGCAATGCAGTGTAGTGTTTGGAAATGTGGCATACTGACCAGCTGCTCTCCGTTTTGCCACCTAGATTACAACCGCTGCGGAGGAATAGGAGATGGAGACATCCCCGTGTACAGACCGTTGGTGGACTTGTCAACAATGGAGTACAGGCACATTATCCTCACCTATAGACTTGACAGGGCCACAATCACAGAGCTGTGTGCCCAACTCAAGCCTGACCTGATATCTGCTATCCTTCACCCCACCGGGATCCCCCCTCTTGTGCAAGTCCTATCTGTGCTCCATTTCTTGGCAACTAGCTCCTTCCAAGTGACAGTGTGTTTGGCAGCAGGAATGTCACAGCCAATGTTCTCAATAGTGCTGACCAGAGTGTTGTCTGCCCTGATTAAACACATGCGCAGCTACATCGTTTTCCCCCAGGTGGAGGATTTGGCCGCAGTGAAAGCTGACTTCTATGCAATGGGACATATCCCCAACATTATTGGTCCAATTGATGGTGCACCTATTGCATTTGTCCCCCCCCCCCGGGAGAAATGAACAGGTGCTCAGAAATTGAAAGGGCTTTCACCTGATGAATGTGCAGATAGTGTGCCTGACAGACCAGTACATCTCCCATGTCAATGCAAAGTATCCTGGCCCTGTGCATGATGCCTATATCCAGAGGAATAGCAGCATCCCATATGTGATGGCTCAACTCCAGAGGCACTGGGTGTGGCTAATAGGTGAACCCTGGTTCCCACCCAGTGGATGTTGGTGTATGGGTATGGTATGGGCCCTAAGGGTTAGTGTGTGGCTAACAGGTGTCCTTCGATATTTGCAGGTGACTCTGGTTACCCCAACCTCTCATGGCTACCGACCCCTGTGAGGAAGGACAATGGCAGAGGAACATTACAATGAGGCACACAGGTGAACAGGGAGATAAATTTAGAGGATGTTCGGCCTCCTGAAAGCCAGGTTTCGGTGCCTGCATCCCTGTGCTACTCACCCAAGAAGGTGTGCCAGATAATCGTGGCATGCTGCATGTTGCATAACCTTGCCTTGAGACTCGAGGTGCCTTTTCTGCAGGACGATGAGGCTGGAGATGGGCGTGTGGCAGTAGTGGACCCTGTGTACAGTGAAGATGAGGAGGCAGAGGATGAGGATGAGTACAACAGAGCAACTATTATACGACAGTACTTCCAGTGACACACAGGTAAGACACTGTAACTTCACTATTTTCAGATATCTGTGCCCCACTCTGGCACCTGGTGTGTTAACTGCAACCAACTATAGGTCATTCCTATGTATACATTACTGTACAGTTGTATTGCAGTGTTTAAACCTTGGTAAACAAATACATAGTTAAATCATTTGACATACACCATACTTGTATTTTTTCAAAGGGTGTTTTTTTAAGTGCTAAGAGGTAGAAGGGGATGTGCAATGGGCTGGGGGGGTGATGTAGGAAAGTCCAGGATAGAGTCAAGTCTATTTGTATCACAGGTGCATTGTCCAAGGGGGCATAGGAAGGAGAGCAATGGCAATTCAAGGTGGACAGGGTGACAGAGTGGGAACAAGTGTGACAATAAAGAGAGTCTTATTTCCTGGTGGGGTCTTGGCAATGTTCTCTGGCTTCTGCCTGGATTGCAGGGACCATTTGCGGGGTGGTTCTCCTTCTGCAGGGGGAGGGGTGCTGGTGGCTTGTTGTTCCTGTGGCGAGCCTCCTGTCCACTAGCAGCAGCGGAGGTGGAGGGCTGTTCATCGGTTTGGTTAGTGTCAGGGGCCCAGTGGTGTGCCACTGCCTCCCTCATGGTGTTGGCCATGTCAGCCAGCACCCCTGTAATGGTGACAAGGGTGGTGTGGATGTCCTTCAGGTTCTCCCTGATCCCCCTGGTATTGTTCCTTGTGCAGCCACTGGGTCTCCTGCAACTTGTACAGTATCTGGCCCATTGCCTCCTGGGGATGGTGGTATGCTCCCAGGATGTTGCTGAGTACCTCGTGGAGAGTCGGTTCCCTGGGCCTGTCCTCCCCCTGTCACACAGCAGTCCTCCCAGCATCCCTGTTGTCCTGTGCCCCCTGTCCTCTGAACTGTGTGCCCACTGCCACTGAACCCAGGCCCTTGATTGTCCTGTGTTTGTGGGATTGCCTGGGGTCCCTGTAGTGGTGGGTACACTGCTGATTGACATGTCCCGAGGACAGAGGTTTGGGCTCGCTGGGTACGTGCTGTGCTGGTGTTTCCTGAGGGGGGAGGCTCTCTGGTAGCATGGGACTGTGCCTGGGTAACCGACTGTCTGGAGATCCCTGATGGGCCAGGTTGGTTACCCAGATCCAGGCGAGCAGAGCTGCTGTGATCACTGTGGGCCTCTTCTGGGGGAGACTGGATGTTGCTAGCACCTCCTCTCTGGTGACGTTGGGTGGGGGACCTGTGGGTATGTAAATGCAGTGTTATAGTTTCTGCATGTGACATCTTGTGCATGGGTGTGTTGTTCTGTATGGTTGTGATTGCCCTGTGAGCTTTGCCTTGTGTGAGTAGTGATTTTGTGGGCTATGTGATTCTCTCTAATGTGCATGCTTTAGTCATGGGTGTCCATGCAGGTCTGTGATGGGTGTCCATGCATTGTTGTTGCATGCAGGGCTTGGTATTGGGATGGGTGGGTTGTGATGGTGAGATATATGTGAGGTGGTGGAGTGATGGGGTGAGAGTAGGGGTGGGAGTTTGTGATGGCATACAGGTAGGGGGGGTTTAAAGTATTAAAGAGTTGACTTACCAGAGTCCAGTCCTCCTGCTACTCCTGCCAGGCCCTCAGGATGCAGTATTGCCAAGACTTGCTTCTCCCATATTGTTAGTTGTGGGGGGATAGGAGGTGGAGGTCCACCTCCAGTCCTCTGTACAGCTATCCGGAGTCTTGCAACCACAGAACGTATCTTCCCACGTAGGTCATTTCACCTTTTCCTGATGTCATCCCTTGTTCTGGGGTGCTGTCCCACAGCGTTAACCCTGTCCATGATTCTCCGCCATAGCTCCATCTTCCTGGCAATGGATGTCTGCTGCACCTGTGATCCTGGATGATTTCCTCCACCATGATCCTTAGCTCCTCCTCTGAGAACCTGGGGTGTTTTTGTGGTGCCATGGGTGTAGAGTGTGTGGTGTGTGTGAGGGTGTGTGGGGTGATGTGTTGGGGTATGTGTGTGGATGGTGTCTGGGTGTTCATGTGGCTCTGGTTCTGTGGGTGCTCTTTGTGTCTCTCTCTCTCAGTTGTCAATTGTTTTGAGTCATAAAGGTTTGTGGTTAATGTGTGTGTGTGTGTTTTATAGTGGTGTGGGTGTGGTGTGTGTATGTGTGTCAGATGCGTGTTATTCAAATTGTCCAATGTGGTGTTGTTTGTATGTGCGTGTGTATTTTGAGTGCAGCGGTATGTACCACCAATGGTTTACCACGGTTGAGTGTCTGCCACAGTGATTCATGGGTCATAATGCTCTTGGCGTAGTTCTGTTGGCGTAATGGTGTGGTTTTTGGTACCGCCAGTTTATCACTGACCTTTGGGCTGGCAGACTTGTGTGCATGTCTGTATAGTGGCGGATTGCTATGTGTGTGTCACATTATGGGTAGCTGTAAACCGCTGCGGCAGCGGTATGTTGGCAGCAGTCGGCATGGTGGTAAGCGGTACTTACCACCAATGTCATAATGAGGGCCTTAATCCTTAGAAAACAGCGAGAATGCTGTTGTTACACAAAGTACCTGGTTATCATCAAAAATAAAGCTGCCTGGGGTGAGTGTGGGTCCGAAAAGGGTAGCGATGCTTTGATTCCTTACTCGCAAGTGAGGCTGTGCATCATTTCCTTCTGTGGTCGGGTTGCAATGCTTTGTTTTTTCCTCCCTTGCAAGAGAGCGATGCATCGATTCGCGGATGGGGCACCTCGGATCCGCGAAGAATTGGGTTGACTTTGACGCCCATGGTATCAGAAAGCCCGCTGCGTGGGTTTGCATCGTTATCAGCCTCCAAAAGCAGATGTTGCACGTTTGTTTCTCCAGCCCCCGATGCTTCGATCTCCCGAACGCAAAGCTGGCAGCGTGTTGTTTATCAACTGTGTTGCAGAAGGGGCGTCGAAAATTTCCCCACACAACGTTCTGTGCGAGGATTTTTAGTTCTTGTCTGCCAGTTCACCTTTCAAGGGCCCATAGACAGAATAAGGTACCACTTGGCAGGGCAGGAGTCTCAGCAGAGAGTCGAGGTGCTGACAGAGTAAGTCTTTGATGGCCCTGAGACTTCAACAACAGGAGAATCTTGCCCAGGCCAGGCCCCAGACACACACCAGGGGGTTGGAGAATGCATTGTGCTAGGGTAGGCACAGCCCTTTCAGGTGTGAGTGACCAATCCTCCTCTCCCTCCTAGCACAGATGGCTCTTCAGGATATGCAGGCTATACCCCAGCTCCCTTTGTGTCACTGTCTAGAGAGAGGTACAAACAGCCCAACCATCAAACTGACCTAGACAGGGAATCCACAAACAGGCAGAGTCACAGAACGGTTTAAGCAAGAAAATGCTTACTTTCTAAAAGTGGCATTTTCAAACACACAATCTTAAAATCAACTTTACTAAAAGATGTATTTTTAAATTGTGAGCTCAGAGACTCCAAACTCCACATGTATATCCGCTCCCAAAGGGAATCTACACTTTAATCATATTTAAAGGCAGCCCCCATGTTAACCTATGAGGGGGATAGGCCTTGCAACAGTGAAAACCGAATTTGGCAGTATTTCCCTGTAAGACACACAAAACACATTAGTATATGTCCTACCTTAAACATACACTGCACCCTGCCCATGGGGCTACCTTGGGCCTACCTTAGGGGTGTCTTACATGTAAAAAAAGGAAAGGTTTAAGCCTGGCAAGTGGGTACACTTGCCAAGTCGAATTGGCAGTTTAAAACTGCAAACACAGACACTGTAGTGGCAGGTCTAAGCCATGTTTACAGAGCTACTAATGTGGGTGACTCAACCAGTGCTGCACGCCCCTTAGTAGAATTTGATTTACAGGTCCTGGGCACCTCTAGTGTACTAGGGACTTACTAGTAAATCAAATATGCCAATCATGGATGAACCAATTACATACATATTTTGTATAGGAACACTTGCACCTTAGCACTGGATAGCAGTGGTAAAGTGCCCAGAGGAACAAAAACAGCAAAAACAGACTCCAGCACACATCAACAACCTGGGAAACAGAGGCAAAAAGTTAGGGGAGACCACGCCACCAAGGATGCCAAGTCTAACAGACACTAAGTCCAATTAGTGTTAAAATTGAATGCCTGGTCAGACCAGGCATTAAAAAGAGCCCAAAACACTCAGAAGGAGCATTTGCAACCTCCAGGACATCATGGAAGTGGTACTGCTCCAGCTTGGCACATGCCACAGATGTCAGCGAAGACAGCAGGTCCCTCCCCCATGAGTGCAGCAACCCCAAACACCACCACAGCAACTACAAAAGCAACGTAGAAGGCGGGAGAGGATCTTCAGACAGTGGACAACCCTCCTTGGCCTCAGGGAACAAGATGTCATCAGGATGCACCGATTGAACGCGGAGTCCATTGTACATCTGCTGCACCACATTGCGCCACAGATCACAGCAAGGGTGCAAACTGCTACAACTATTCCACCCATGACAAAACTCCTTGCTGTCCTTCATATGTTGACGTCTGGATCTCTTCAGATGGCGGGTGCACAAGAGGCTCTTATGTCCCAGCCATCCTTCTTGGTCTTCCTACCTAAGATCCTGGACGCAATCATACGCCTCGCACCCCACCACATATGCTTCCCAAACACCCAGCAACTGCAGCAGGAGACCAAGCAAGGTTTCTACCAAATTGCTGGGTTCCTGCATGTGCTGGGTGCAATGGACTGCACCCATGTCCAACTGGTGCCACCTGCAGCAACTGAACATCTATATATGAACTGCAAGCACACCCATTTGATCAATATGCAGGCCATTGTGGACCACAGTGGGCTCTTCACTAACATCCTAGCAAAATATCCTGGCAGTGTCCATGATGCCTATATGTTCCACAATAGCCTTCTCGTAGATAAGCCACAATACCAATCAATACACACACAACACACCAACAATGTAGGACAAACAAGACATACACCACACCAAATACACATGGGCACGGGAACACAGATATAGAGGCAACAATACAGATGCAACATGCCACACTACACCCCAAACATTGCACAGCGAAAACACCCACATGTACGTAACACAGCCACAACCTGACTGGCACACCATGTGTGGACAGGTGAAGCTATGCCCTCTTTGCATACAGAAGCTGCCCACAAACCAGTACAGGTGTCCACTGGTTGACAACTAAATACAGATCTCAAACACATTACACCAAACAAAGAATAGCTCAGCTATGTCAATGGCATAGGGCATAGCCATGTAAAGAAAGTCACAGACAGACACAGCCTCACGTAAATCATGGTGTGCAAGCCTCTGGCAGCATCCATATCAAAAGCCACCCAAGTGGTGCCATTTCATCTATACATACCTGACATACCTGTAGTGTGCACATGCACCTGTCTGCTGTATTGTGTTGCACGCATAGGAATGCAAATTAACCTGCCATGAAAGACCATGGCCCAGAATCATGAGAAATGGTGCAGCACCTACTCCAGTGCCACCTCACATGTGCCCCTTAGCGCCCCCTAACACAACCATGTCTGTCCCGTATACTAGAAATGGTCCACCATGGTGCAAAGTTTGTGTAAAACTGTAAAGATCATGGATCCCATTGTAGGACTTGGTAGGAGTATAGAGGACATACCTGGCCTTTCATGCACCGTATATAGGGACCCATGTGAAAAATAGGTGTACCCCCTCCCAGGGCCTGCACTGTGCATGTTTTGAAAGTGTCTCTGATAAATCATGTATTAGAATCTAGAAGATATACTGCACCAAATTAGATCAGTCTACATATGTGTGATTCACACCCTCGTAAACTTGAATGCTGACACAACCATCATCTGGCACAAAAGGTCACTAAGTGTTGCACTGCATGCGTAGTGCCGCATGGTAACATGGAGAGCACAATTTGGCTTTGTAGGGCTACCATGGTGTCTCTACATCTGGCACCACTGTGGTGCAAGAAAGTAATAGGTTCCATCCAACAATAGCTTTAAATATGGACTACACAACAAATCTTTGCAATGGTTTAACCATCAGTTTAGAATTAATATGACAATTCACAGGTACCTGGGCCACTATCCAAGATTGTCATGTCCATCAGCACATACTTATGAAACCATTTCACAAAAACAGGAACATGCACTATACTACAAGCGAGTCTGAGTCACCACTTCACCTACAACGAACAACTGACATGGTATGTCCAAACCACTATCAAGCTTTACCAACTCATTTTCTCTCATTTCTTTGCAGCCGATCAAGGTTACATCACACAACCATGGGTAATGACTCCATTTGCCAATACCACAACAGTAGAAGAGCGTGCATATAACAAAGGGGACAACAGAACATGCAATGTGGTGGAGAGGACATTTGGGCTTCTGAAGTCAGGGTTCAGGTGCCTGGCCTTGACAGGAGGAAGCCTCTTGTATGCTCCACCACTGGTATGTAAAATCATACTGGCATGTGCAATCCTCCATAACACATGTATTTGAATAAATGTTCCTTGGGATGAACAGGTTGACGTCCCCAATGAGGAGGAGGATAATGATGGTGTTACTAATTTTTAGGGGGAACAACAGAACACTGCTGCAGGAGTTCACAGGAGACTCCACATAGTACAGAACTTTTATACATAGTGACAGCACTATCGTCATCATATTTTAAATAGCACCACTAAAATACTTTGCACCTGGATCTCCTTGGTCTACTACTCATTCTACACTACATATACCATTGGAATGTAACTCAAACCTCAGGAAGCAGGTAAGAAACACAATAGGTGAAAGTATGGTAGCAAAGTCGTTTGTGATGTCAGAGGGTCTACTGCCTCCAGTTCACATATCAGTGACACACAATTGAGGGGCATGTGACTCCTAAAGGTCTATATCCAACACCACAACATATATCATGCTGTCCAGGGGGCAAGATGCTAATTCCAAGCCCTTTCCCTACATCATCACCACTCCTACCAGGATGTATGCAAGGGGGGCACATATAAGGTAGGGGCTGTGATCTAATGGAGTTTAAGTAATGTAGAAACTGAACACTGTCACATCTCAGGGTGATTGCTGCTTTGCCTGCATGGTGCCTGTGTGACAAGGGGGCGGCATCATTGGTAACTATGGACCTTCAGTAATTGTACGGGTATTGTAACCAAGAGCCTGCACTGTGTATCCATGCGATTATGTCCTGGCACTGCCATTGGGCACAACCCTGACAAATGATGGGCTGTACCTCACTTATGGCCCACACTCATTGGCTGTGGAGTGTGCTATGGGTTGCCAAACAAATGAAACAGCTATGGGTTCTGAATCACATCCAAACATACTGTATGATCGATTGGCAGGACCTAGGGATTAAATGGGAGAATGCACCACCAAATAATTGTCTGGGTGGAATATAGGCAGAGTGTGTTACACTCCCTTTGTACATATGATGCACTCTTTTCACACAATTCGGCTGTCTTGACACATGTGAAGACTGATGTACAGATGTATGTCATAGGTAGCTAATGGTTTGCTCTTACCAACAATGCTTGACATGTGTCAGCATGGTTACTTAGTATGCTCTGTATGACATCACAAAGCACATAGCAATAAACACCACTCATTGCCACTCACATGGCAGAACAAGTGCAAGGTAACAACAGTTATAAATTATCCCATTCATGCTTAGGGCTCCAACATGGCAATCAGGTGCGGGATGTGCATCTATGTCCACCAATGTCCAAAAATGTCAGAGACCCATCAAAAAAATGAATGGGAGTAGAAGTAGCATATATGTTGCATTTGGCTAATGAAAAAAGCAGCACTGAGATGATTTCACATATCAACATCATTTTGTCAAGGTAAGAGTTACCTAGGTTGTGGCATGCTGGAATAAATGCATACCCATGTTCAACTGAGGATGTGGATGGACAGCTGAGAGATACCAAAAGATACTTGTAAATTCAACATGGGAGGTCACTTGGAGGCAACACAAGTGCTGTGGCAGGTCAAATGTCATGTGTGTGTGTCACTCATTACATCTCACAAATACGGACAATGGGACAGTAACTATCATGTAGCCAGTAGTAGAAGATGTTGTCGCATAGGCTCTCATTATTCTAATGAGACTACTGGATTTTGAGCGGCAGAATCACCCGCGGTATGGGAGACTAAGGGGGTAATTCTGACCCTGGCGGTCACCGACCGCCAGGGCCAACGACCGCGGAAGCACCGCCAACAGGCTGGCGGTGCTTCCTGGGCCATTCTGACCGCGGCAGTAAAGCTGCGGTCAGAAAAGGGGAACCAGTGGTTTCCCGACGGTTTTCCCCTGGCCCAGGGAATCCTCCATGGCGGCGCTGCTTGCAGCGCCGCCATGGGGATTCCGACCCCCTTCCCGCCATCCCGTTCCTGGCGGTTTTTACCGCCAGGAACAGGATGGCGGGAACGGGTGTCGTGGGGCCCCTGGGGGCCCCTGCACTGCCCATGCCACTGGCATTGGCAGTGCAGGGGCCCCCTAACAGGGCCTCATAATGATTTTCAGTGTCTGCTTTGCAGACACTGAAAATCGCGACGGGTGCCACTGCACCCGTCGCACCCCAGCAACTCCGACGGCTACATTCGGAGCCGGCTTCATCGTTGATGGGTCTTTCCCGCTGGGCCGGCGGGCGGCCTTTTGGCGGTCGCCCGCCGGGCCAGCGGGAAAGCCAGAATGGCCGCCGCGGTCTTTTGACCGCGGTGCGGTCATTCGGCGGTTCCCGCCAGGCGGGCGGCTAGCGCCGCCCGCCGCGGTTGGAATGACTGCCTAAGTCTAACCCACTGCAGGTGAAACCTGTCGCTCCAATCCGGGTTTTGCTCCGGCTAACTAGCAGTGCCTCATCTCTACCTGAGCGCAGGGATGACTGCGCAGCCGAGAGCATGACATAATTGGTTTCTCAGGGAAGCCGTGGCCACTCAGGTCTCATGCGTTTCTCTCAGTTACAGTAGTCTCATATACAATGACAAACAGAGGCAGTACATGTTTCAATAATGATTTTAATGAAGCGACTGCATCTTAGATAGCAAAGCGTGAGCTGCAATAACCAGGACGACACAGCATGACAATATTAAAATTGTGACGAGGATAGTGAAACATAAGAATAACACTACCATATTGTCACCACAGTCAATAGACTAATTCCTACCTAGGCTATGATAGAGCACAGCGTGTTAAGCTCTAATTCTGCCCTTTCGGTTCCCCTGGGAACACATCATCCTCCATACTTGAGCAAAGGCCTGAAGTTTGCAGAGCAGCTGTAGCGCAGCATTCGGCAATCAGCATACAGTCGTGGTTCTCTGGCTGGAATCTCCCTCTAACGTGTAAGGGACAGGAAAGTGTTTTTATAATAAAACATCTAATGTTCTGAGAAAATGCCCCTACGTAAGGATGTGTATTTTCTAGGAATGTCAGAGACTAAACGTATACCACGTTCAACAGCAATGTACCTTGCAGTAGCCTTGGAAGAAGAACAGAGTGAGCAAGAATGTCTTGTTTGAGAACAGAGTGCTGGCCTAGGCAAAAACAGTTAGATAAACAGAAAATAAAATAAGACTGTAAAAGTGGCTATTGTAACAATAATAAAATAAAGCTGAATAAAATATATCCAGGTTAGAGTACACAGCAGCTTGGCCGAGTGTGTTAAAATAACGTGCATGGAGTTATAGCCAAAATAGCTACATAACACCCTCCCCTTGTCGGTTGAAGGTGGTTCAAAGCCTAGTGACACATAAAATGTCACGACTTATGCGTTGCTTGAGCCTGGAGTCCGCTGAACGAGTGACGAGGTTCTTGTTCTTAAATGTTCTGCCTTGGCCCAGGTAGGGGCGACTCTTTCTGGTAGCCACGGTGCTGCAGGCGATAGGAATGCCAAGGGCAGTCCATGTCCTTCAGAAGTAGTGCCAGAGGTAAAAAAAAACGAAAAGGGGAAAAAACCTCAAAAAGAGATTTCCTGGAACAAGAGCAAAAATCAATATGTAAAACATAAGACCAAAAATGAACAGGAAAACACTGGAATGAAAGCGGAACCAGTATCTGACACAAGGGAGAAGGAGTGAAGACACCATCCAAACAGAAAGTGTTGCAGCGCAAGGAGGAAAAGAATCACAGCCCTTAAATACCCATATAACAGGAAACAACTCACGGGAAGTGCAAGGACACCATATTGGATAGGGAAAAACACATAGAAAGTAATGGACAAGGGACCATAGTGAGTAGGGAACCAATGCATGCTGGGAAGAGACGGGAATGATGGGAAAAAGGAAAAACATAAAGGGAAGAACAAACGAGGGCAACAGTACAGAAGGACAACAATATCAGGTGAGTGGGGGAGAGGTTATGTGTGCAGGGAGGCACGCTGCGCTAAAATAAAAACAAGGCCCCATGCCCAATTTGGGGCCTCGAATGCTGCGAGAGAGACTAGGGGTGCGGCGCGTCTCAGCGCCGCCTGCCGCGGCCCGAGCCGAATGTTCGGCTCGCGCTGCAACATAAATTTCTCCTAAAAAAGCTCAACCTCAGATATACATGTAAAAATTAATGTCAATTATGACAAGTCAGAGGGACACATGAGCATATGTATGTATAAAAAGACCGAATTTCAAAAGTCAAAGTTATTTTTGAAAAGTTCCAATCGATTCTGGGACCATAGTGGAAGGAAATCTTCCACTTCGGCAGATGTTAAAGTTGGAAAGGCATCGCCAAGAAGGATCAAGGAGCAGTCGTGTTCCATAGCCTCAGCCTCAGCCAAGGCGGCATTCCGTGGTGTACTCAAAGATGAGTTAAGAACCACATCCTCCAGGAAGGGCAACTCATAAGTAGCTTCCCGTAGCAAACGCAACCTCACCGCGCATGTCTGATAATGAGCCCTCAGTGAGATCATCAGCAGATCAGCATCCAATGAAAGCAAGCGCTGCATAGAAAGACAGACTTCTAGTGCCTATTCGAAAGAGCACCAGAGGCACCGAAACACGGGATGCACACAATGCAAAACCGGTCTGAATGACAGGGACCAGTCACACTCCAATTGCTCCAGGAGTGTTGCTCCTAAATACTGCATCATGCATTCACGACACAGCTGCGCTGATGGGAGCGCTTTCATTCCTCCTTGTTAGGGTGGGACAGCCATTGTGCATAAAAAATAGCAACTGCAAAATGCCAACAATTATAGCCAAAGATATTGGAAATTCCCCGCAGATACTGGAGAAAATAGAATGAATGGCTGATGGTATCAAACTGAATATGGAGGAGAAGGTGTGAACGAAATCAGAACAAACAGCCTGAAAAAGGTTTGCGATTCCAGTTGTACTTGACGCATTAAATATCCGTCCCACGAGTTCACCAAAGTGTTTCAGAAAGTTTGTACTTAAAAGGGACTGTATCTCTGCAGATGACCTTGCCACCTGAAGTGCGTGGGTCTCACGTGCAGATGTAAGGGCCACATGCTTCTGAAACAATAAAGCCTTGAGTCTGCTCAACTTGGCAAGATTCACATTAGAAGTAGCGATGTGAGGCCAAATGTCTGCCACCTCTTTTATTTTAGTTTGAGGAAACAGTACGTTCCCGCAGCATGTAACAATCTTAGAGACCGAAAGTACATAAACTATTCCTGCTCGCATCCCACAACAGTCTTAACCATTGTGGAGAACATAGCTGCTGTTTGAAAGCACCTGGAATGTAGGTCTAATCAAGGGGACAGGAACTCCCTTCATATAACAAGCTACATTTTCTGCATATGCGTTACACGCCCCATGCAAGGACATCTGTTTTCAAACCATTGAATGGCTGACTGAAGTCTCGCATTCACTACCGCTAAGAAAACTTCTTTCATGCCACTGAGACATTTGTACGAGAAAGCTCCCACACCTCATGAATGTAACTATCTCCCAGCCTTTCACATCTGCCTACTGGAATGTGTTTTAAACAGGAGGTGAATTGAAGTGTAGAAATCGGCAGATTAATGATCCCGTGTATTAGCCACTCAGCAGATGGTATTTCAGCCACAGTAAAAGGCAACTTTTCTAATTTCTCGATGTTTAGCATGACATAAGTCGCTTCTTTCTTAGCCATTAGTAGTTGTTGTCATGTTAAATTAAAGGAAGAAAACATTTCCCTCGTGCTGACATGTTGCCAGGGAACGTGACCCGCCTTCAGTGTTTGAAGTGTCCAACCCAACTGTATAATGGACCTTAGCTGACTCTGTCTGTGGTGTAAGGAAGACATATCTGTTTGTATAATGTCTATAGCAGAAGAGACAATGTTATTTAAAGTGTATATCCGGTCGGACAGGGTATTAATCCCATTATCCACAACAGCTAATGCCTTTTTAAAATTTTCCTGGTCTATTTGCCTTAACCGGGCAGCTGCTTCTTGTTGGGAAAGCTTCCAAATTTCATTATATACTGCATATAGGAAACGCTTTCTGCAGTGCTTTCTGGGGCCTAACAGGAAGTCCTGTAAATCAGTATTATTGGACAGGAGACCGAAGTGTTCTCTAACCACATCTAGTGAGGAAGTTCTTAACCACTGCTGGCACACTTTCCCTACACTGTATGTTGTAACTATACCCGCATGTTTGGATGATATATAGCGAGGGTCCGGCCTATTAGTTCTAAAACCCCCCCGAGGAGTTGATAAAACATTGGTGACAACCATTGGTATCTACTGGCCACAATAACCACCCGCCAGGACGTGTCATTGAAACATTAAATGTACCATTCTGGACCCATTTGTCGAGCTGATCTTCAGTTGCATTTGTATATTTCTGCCATTTATAAAATCTTGCAGGGGCAGGTATACTGGGCGTGTTTAATTCTTTGATCTTTGCTAAGCCTAGACAACTTGTTTGTTGCAATATTGCATTTAAAAATATAATTTGTACAGGTATCAGGCATGCTCTGAATAAAGCTTCCTTCCCCCTTATTTGCCAATGTCTAGTTCCCCACACACATTTTAAGTCAATCGACTTCAGCCAATATTCATAGCCTTCTGTAGTCAACCGGGAAACAAAGGAATCCGAATATATAAATTTCGTATTTGTCAATAGTATGTGTATGTTTTCAGTAGGTGGCAATTTAAAAAAATACGACTCAGCATTTTTAACATCATTCCCAGAAAAATATGGAAACTTTTCAGAATATGTTTTGGAACTCCCTTGTGGTGGAGTCGCATAATGTTCTCATTGTGTATAATTAAAAACAGTTTTGGGGCTGCTTGCTCTGTGCATGAAATTGTGGCCATAATAATTATAGCAAAACATATCACCATAATTTTCTTTAGATTGCTAAACATATTCGTTTTCAAATACAGTATAATACTGCAATTCAGTCATCATAGAATCAACTGTTTTCACATCCCAGTCATCAGAAACAATGACTGGTATTATTATATCATTCATGGAGAGTTTGAACACATATGATATTTGAATGACCTCCGTAGGACCGTAGATATCAAAAGTTACTTTATCCCAAACAATCCCATCAGGAATTGGTATTGCGGACATATTCACAAAAGACAAGTCTCTTCGGACTTTTGTGTGATGATAAATGTGGTTTTAGGACCTCATCCACCAGTTCAACTATTGATTTTTCAGGAAGAAAATTACCATGTATTAACAAAAAGAAAGTGATGACAAAACCAATTCAAAGTAGGAAAGCTAGTACTGTCAAGGAAAGCCACAGATAGTTCCATAGAAAACGAAAGTATGTTATTTTAAGCCAGTTCATTAGCTTACATGTTCTTGACAATTCAGGTGTTGAAGAGGCGAATGAGACTGAGACATAATCCTTGATGTCAGCAAAATATCCAGAAGCATTTTATGGAAAAACTGGAGCTGTGTTTGATGGTGGAGTTGGTGTTTCTCGCGGTGGCACAGAATAAATAGCACCATACGTTTGTGTTGAAGCTGTATCGAATCAATCAATTATTTCTATATTATTTGATGTTAGTGGAATCAATGCAAGATAATTTTCCACCCTCCCCAAGCTTGGAGAGGTGTTGGTGTTGCTACTCATAACATGTAGAGGAACGTCCTGACCAGTAGTGAGAGGGATTCGGGAACTACTGGTTGTTCCTTTTGGTCTGCTGTGCAGGATCGGCCACATGGTGTAGTTTGACATTGTTGATGGAGACAAAACGATTTTCTTTGGCACCTGCCAACGGTGGTAGAATTACAGTTCTGGTACTGTGTATTCCTAAGACTGGGACTGGTGCTCGATAGGAAGGACCAAATTCCTTTTTCACAGCAACCTTTTCACGTGCTAGATCCCAGACTTTAAGAATCCTGCCGGTAGGCGTTACAGGTACATCCTTGATTCCTGTGGAGGCAGCACTGATAGAAGAATTGTTGTCACAGAACTGATGTAAATCCTGTAAAACAGTGACAGGTTCATTTATGTTAAAGGGTGTTTCAGCCACCTCCACGCCAGGACCTTCAAGATCTGGAACATACATTTGACTTCCAAAAAGGCACTCGTATGAAGTACTACCCCCCAGGGACCTTCTAGGCAGATTGTTAAGTGCTCTATGAACTCCATACAGGTGACCAGTACCTAAGACTCTGGCTGTTAAGGATTGCTTTAAATCACGGTTTAATCGCTCCACGACACTATTCCCCTCGGGATGAAATGGAGACGAGTACTGGAGTTGGACCCCCCAATGAAGCCATGGCGTCCCTGCATGCCCTTGAGGCGAAAGAAGGGCCCTGGTCCAAGTGGAAAGCCGTAACTGCATATGTACCGATAAAGACTCGTAAATCTTTCATAACAGTCCGAGCATCAGCCGAGCATTGTGGCCACACCCATAGAAATCTAGAGCAAGAGTCAACAGCGACAAGAATATACTTGTATGCACTGTCCGGTGTTAGGGGACCGCAATGGTCCAAGTACACACATTGTAAAGGTTTATTTGAAATCAAGAGGGGTGTCTGCGGTGGGCATTTGGCAGTGGAAACTTTAATTTGTTGGCAGATGTCACAACAAAGGACATACTGCTTAGTCTCCTTGTAGAGGCCTGGCCACTAATAGCGGGCTTGTAAGATTAATATTGTAACCACCACACCAGCATGGGCAGATGCTACCCCTTTGTGCGCTGCTTTAATCAATTGTGGTCTTATATCTTTGTTGGGAATATCTTGCACCCCTACACCTGGTATCTTAACTTCAGCTTTCAGGCAACCTCCCATTTGGTAGGAATATTTGTCAGGAAATGCATTAGGATAGGGCGTGCCATCAGCCGTAGCTTTCACGGCAACCCATATGCCTGCGTCCGGTTTCATACTTAAATGAGTTACTGCAGCAACAGCAGGCACAGCTACTGCTTACTTTGCGGCTTCATCAGCCAATGTATTCGCAGCAACGTGTATTCCAACGCGCTGGTGTTCAAGTGTGTGTACAACATGGACATTTGGTAGTGTTTCTTTCAGATCTGCTACTTTCCCCTACAGAAGTCTGTGTTTAATGGTGTTGCCTTTAGAATCTCTGAACCCATTCTGGCACCAGTAATGCAGGTATTCATTGAATGACTAGACACAATAGTACGAATCACAAACAATCAGTGTATACTTGTTCTTTCCCAGTTGACGGACTACATAGACGCTTTGGACCCTTCAGTTTTTCTGATTATAGCAGGTGATTTTAATTGTTCTTTTGTGTTGGACAACTCCATTAGCAATCTGACTACTGAGGAGGACGAACATTGGGGTATTCCCCAATCTAAAGAAATGGTACTTTCGCCTGTTTCCTGTGTTGCATTCCAGATGTCTTCCCTTTGCCTGAACTATGGCCTGAGAGAATGCAATGGCCGCACTAAATCTGACTCAGAGCGAGCCATTACTTTCAAGCGAGGGCTTTCCTTTAGTACTATTGATTACATTCTTTTGGACATTAGGCTATGGTCAAGTTCACTTGATATGGAAATTTTACCTCGCTTGGATAGTGATCATAATCCTTTGTGTCTTGTATTGACTAATCAGGCATTTTTAAGAGTCCAGCACTTAAGGATTACTAATGTTCCATTCCCTCATTTGAACCATAGACGCTCTAGGGTCTGCTGGCCAAAGGTTGAATGTAACCCGTACTTAATTGGGGAAATTTATTCATCTTTTTTAAAACTCTTTGTAGATTATGAAGATCAAGAATCCTTGGATATTCCTATTATGGCGATCCACACTAAGATGGTCGATTCCCTTCAGGGTATCTTCTATAAGGAAACTTCCATTAAATTGAGACCCGCTGACACCCTTCGCAGGGACTGGTATAATCAGGACTGTGCGCAAGCAAGATCCACCTTAAAAGAGGCTGTTAAAAATTCTACGCATGCGGCTATTAAAGAGGCTCGTTGTAGGTATGCTAATGCCCTGAAGCGAGCCAAAAGAGACTGGGAGAATGAGACATGGCAGAAACTGCTTGCAGCAGTCCAAAGTAAAGATGATAGCTCTTTTTGGCGGTTGTTGACCTCCAGTTCGAAAAGGGGTAAGGACGATATTGGGTTGCATATACAGCCCGAAAGATGGGTGTCCTACTTTTCTGAAATCTATGCTTTGCCTGTACAGCAAGCTCTGGAGGACCCTGCACATGTCGAGTGTTGGGCTGCTAATAAGATCTCAACTGAGAGAATTGTTTTTACCTTAGCTGAAACCACAGCTGCTATTGATTCTCTGAGGCCAGTAAAAGCCCCTGGCCCGGATAAGATTCCAGGGGATTTGTTCAAATCAGAACCTAAGATATGGGCATGGTATATCAATTTGTTGTCTAATGCCATAGCAGCTGGCAGCCCTATTCCAGAGTCTTGGCACGGTGCTGAAATAATACCGATCTATAAAAAGGGTGATACAGGGTTGCCTGTAAATTATCGACCTATTAGCCTTATTGATATCCTTCAGAAGACGTTTGCCAAACAAGTCTTAGTGAGGCTTACTGACTGGATTCAAGACCAGCAAATTTTGTCTCCTTTACAGGCTGGGTTTCGGCCCAAAACTAATACTATGGACCAAGTTTTCAGGGTGTCATTACTGTTCTGGAAGTATGTCACCTTATCTAAGCAAAAACTCTATGTGGCTTTCGTAGACTTAAGATCTGCATTTGATCTTGTCCCAAGAGAGAAACTGTGGGAAGTATTGTACAAAATTGGTATCCCAGGGAACTTAGTGCATTTAATCCAAAGATTACATGAAAAAACATTTGCACAAGTAAGATGGGGCAATCAGGGGGAACTCACAGACAAAATAGACATCAAGAGAGGAGTGCGCCAGGGTTGCGTTCTTGCCCCAACGCTATTTACACTGTTCATCAATGAGGTGGTGCAAGTCGTGTCCAATTGTCAAAATGACGCCCCATCTTTGAATCACCATAAAATTCCAATTTTGTTATTTGCCGATGATTCTCTCTTGATCTCCAGAACCCCTATGGGCCTCCAGGTACTCATGGACAAGTTCAGTTCGTTTTGCGGTGACTACGGTCTGGAACTTAACCATAGCAAAACTAAACTCATGACTTTGGGTTGTGGCCCCACCAAGAGATATTCAATATTTTACAATGGAACGCCCCTAGGTTTGGTAAACTCTATAGATTACTTGGGGGTGAGAATCAGCAACAATCTGCATTGGGGGGCCCAAATCGACAAAAGTTTGGCTCGCCTGGTACAGTCATCTGGAGCCATTCTTCGTTTTCATAAGTCTACTTCTGAGAGAGTGATTACTCCAATTATTAAAATTTATAGAGCAAAGGCACAAAGTGCTGCGGTCTATGGGGCAGAAATTTGGGGGTCCTCAAACACTGGCAGGCTTGCAGTGGGGGAAAACAATTTCGTGAGGTCTACTTTGGCCTGCCCTCGCAGTACCCCACTGCTGCCATTGTTCTGGGACCTTGACCTTCCACGCATCACAGATGTAGTTGCCCTACGACCTCTGCTTTTTTGGGTCCGTGTTTGGTCCACCCCTGAGTTATCTACATACAAGGAGTCTATCCAAGACATCTTGGATAGACCTAATGTACTCACCATTCCCTGGTTTAATCACATCTCTAAATGGTTTCACAAATTGGGTCTTAGTGAGCTATGGAGTCATCCAGAAAGTATAAGGAAGGAGCAGAAGAATCATTTGAAAACGGTATACTGGACTTACGTCAGGGAAAACTATCTGCTGTGCCTTACTCACGGCAGATTGACCTCACAATTTTTTGATTTTAAATGGTATCCGTCTTTTGAATCTTTTATGGATATAATTCTTGACCCATTAAGTAAGAGTTTATATATCCAGTTCAGATATGGTTGTCTGCCTCTCAAATCATATGGCAGTAAGTGGAGTGCAACTACAAGATCTGATTTATGTCCGAGCTGTACCCTTAATCCAGAATCCATTGTACATTTTATGTTTTTATGTCCTGCCTATTTGATTGCGCGTCGAAAGTGGTTACGGCCAGTGTGTAGGAATGTGGGGGTAAGACATTGTATTGTTGCCTTAAGAATTCTGATGAGGGAAAGTTCCCCCCCCTTGCCCTGTGCGGTTAGTAGGTACATTACAGCTGCCTGGCATGTACGTACTAATCACTTGGGGAAAGTTGCTGATGCGGAACTTACTTCCAAATAAGGACAACATGAAAAACTGACAATGGAATGTTTTAGTCATCAAATTTTAACCACACACCTAGACTGGAACAATACCCCATGATTGATTTAAATGACAGTCAGTAGGAGATTAGGTGTTTGGTTTTTATGTGTTTTAAGGCCGTAAAGGATGTTCTTTTTTTATTCCTCTTATTTCCTTTTTAACATAATTTTTACTTATCTTTTATCTTTCTACCGGTGGTTGTTTTGCTTTTAGGGTTGAAAGTAACCAATAAAGCTATGTATGTACAAATATAACTGTGGGAGAAAACAATTTTGCGAGGGCTTTGATAGTGTGCCCCCGAAGTACACCACTGATCCCAATGTTTCTTGATTTGGGGCTAAACCAAGTAGCTGATTTAATTTCCCTATGACCTCTATTATATTGGATACGGATTTGGACCACCCTGAATTGGATTTATACAAAGCATCATTGCTTGACCTGCTAAAGAGACCAAATGCAGCTATTATTCCTTGGATTAAATATGTGTCCAATTGGTTTTGTATCTTGGGGTTTGGAGATTATTGGGAGAATCCCCAAAAATTAGTGAAATCCCATAAAACTGCTTTGAAATCAGCTTACTGGTCCAATGTATGGAACAATTATATTTGTTGTAAAACTCATGGTCGATTATCTAATCTTTTTATTGATTTTAAGTGGTTTCCGCAGTATGAATCCTATTAAGATATTATACTAGATCTACAGGGCAAAGGTTTATGTGCTAGATTCCGTTTTGGGTCCTTACCAATGTTGTCTTTAACTTGCAACTGGGGGCCAATCACTACTTCAGATATATGTCCGGCTTGTGGCGGTGCCCCGGAAACAGTTGAACATTTTATGTTTTTTTGCCCAACATATTTTTTTCCACAGTCAATATGGATTCGAAAAACCTGTAGGGAAATGGGGCTGGAAAATTGCAGTATAGCAATAAGGGTTTTAAAAAAGCCATAGATCAAATTAATTAATTTTAGCAGTCAGCAAGTTTTTAGTGGCAGCATGGCATATACGTGATCACCATTTTAATCAAGGACCCACGAAGCGTGCCCAGGCAGGATTTTAGATGAATACTCTGATATCACATGTATGTATTTATTTATGTGTTTTTTTAATAAAATTATTTAATCATTGTACAGATTATAAAATGAGTTGAAATTTTTCTTTTAATGTATGTGATGCTTTCATGGTTAATTGACCGAATAAAGCTTGAATTGAATCAGTGTATACTGTGCAGGATCCTTATGTTCCAGTGCCATCACCAGAGCTTTGTGCTCTGATAATTGTGCTGTGCAATCCCCTAGGGCTTGCGTAAATGTATGGAGTGGACAGAACTTATTGTCCTCCACATTGCCACTTACGTCTGCGCAAGCAGCAGAGTATTGATGCTTTGTGCCTATTGCAGGTTGTGCTGAGCCATCAGTGTACATGGCTCTGTGATATTGTTCGATAGGCAATGTGTTTGCTGGAATTGGGTATTCCAGCTCGTATTGCAAAAATTCTTGAGTTTGTAACTTTGGGTCAAAGATCTAGTCTACTTCAGTGGCTGTCAAAGTCGTGGCTCATTGTATCCAACGTGGATGTAATCCTTTAGCATTTGGGACACTTGATTTTGTGACAGCCTCTAGGGCTGAAATTGGAGAAACGACAATAATGCATTTGCCCTGGGCTAGAGGTCTTTCTTTAATGACAGCCATCTGAACAGCAGTGAGAATTTTCTCAGTGGGAGCAAAGCGTTGATTTGCTACTGAGTACAAATGTGATTTGTAAGCTATCGGGACAGTCTCACCCTCATTAAAGGTTACATAAGTGAAACCAACGGCCCCAGCAGATACTCTGATGACCAAGTGTGTTTTTTGTCCCTCATGAGTAGGTGGTGTGCTAACAGCATGTTTGTCTGCAGTTCCCTAAGTATTTGTGTGTTTGTTCGACTGTCCAAAATTTACTTGAAAAGTCAGGACCTATGAAGTCATATAAAGGTTTAATGCGTGAAGCATAATCTGGAATGTAAATTCTGCCAAAATTTAGAAAATCCAATAGAGATTGGAGTTTTTTTACTGTGTTTGGAGGTTGTAGTTGTGCGCATTTTTCTAAGAATTGTGGCGCTAGGCTCTTTCCATCACTTGATAGCTCATCTCCCAGAAACAGGACGCTAAGGAAGGCTATTTTTGTTTTTATTAAGTTGAATATGTGTACATTTGTATATCAGACATAACAATGTAGTATTCCCAGAAAAAAGTGTTCAAACACATATGTACACTCTGTACATGTGCTAACATGTATGTAGACACAGTTTAGCTACAAATGAACATATGCACAACGTACGAGTAAGCACATGCAGCAGACACATAAATAAACCTATGGGTTCAACATACCTATTTCACCAGAAATATATGACTGGTTAGTTACACACACATGTAGACATACCATAATTACAACATTGTTGCATAGCCCATTTGACATGGTTAGGGAATCTGGGTGCACTAAAGGCCTACATTGCAAAATTTCACACATTTCCGTCATGCGTAAAAAATGAATGGCGCAAATGGCCCAAATCTACACTCTGCAACATCAGAAAAATGACGCCTGGCCACTGAGCGTCTATCACACTCCCACACGTCTTTTCATGCACATTGGGGAAAAATCAAAGTATGGCTGTAATGCATCAAAAATATATAGACACAAATGCCTAAACCCCATACTTTTCTCCACAGTTAAAAGATGCCTGGCCCTTGAGTGTCTATTGCACGTCCACAGGCCTTTTCACGCACAATGGGGAAAAAATCGATGCATGACCGTCAAGCGTAAAGAAAAACTACGCATGACTGGAAACATAATGCACAGGCCCAGGAAGTGATGAAAAAGGACATCCTGCCTGCATACATGGTACAGTGAGTCCACTTTCACTTTCACTTCACAGTCTTATTGTCTATGACTGTCTGAGGGTATGTGGAGCTGGTGTTAATGGTGATTTGGATTATTAGGAGTGTTTTGTGCTGTGTCCTGTAGCTGTTGTGTATTTTTTCCTTTTAATCTTCTTTTGTATTGTAATTGTTCAGTATCTTGGACTGTATTGTGGGGTGTTTGTGGTAGGATAGTTTGTTGGGTATTTGGGGTAGTGTTAGGGCATTTTTTTCTGCCAACTGCTTTTGCAGTGCATGATGTCAGGGAAACGGAGAATGGCCGGGATGTTTGCCGATTAGCTGGTGGGCTTCTTTTGACTGGTGCAACATTACCTCCCCATGATGCTGTTACTGGGGGGGCCGTGTAATTAACGGCTACCCCACAGAGGCCAGGAAGCTGCAGTAGGGAAAGGTGCTCTACCTCCTGACTAGAGTTTTTTGACCCCGGAAGGAATGACCACCAATTGAAACACCGATGGGCTGATCTCTTCACAATGGAGCAAGAAATGCTGGATCCGCTGGACATCGTGATTGGTGGTGCAGTTGATAAGTATCCTATTTCCATACTGTTTCATTATTTGCATGTGCATGACAGGTGCTGATACAGTTGAGTCCAGCATGTCATTTTTAAGGATCGGGACATGTTGTATGTTGCCTGCATGGAGAACCCCAGTGCCATTTTAGGGCTGCCATTCTAATGTACAATAATGAAGCTGAGGGAGGGAAGATGTGCCACCTTCCCTGCACAACCATTACAAAGTGTTGTGATGCATGCATAGGGCAACTTGGTTTTGAGAAGCACAACATGAGGCCTGCGCCATCCATCATTTATGGGAGGGGGTCCAACACCTGTTTTAGGGAGAAAATGTACAAGCCTCTGAGAAAAATGAGAAATACCTCAATCCCATTTGTCATGCGCTTTGAATGGCTGCTGAGAACAGGTGTTATATGGAGGCATATAAATGTATCTGATGGCAGAAGTCGTGATGATCTGTTTTGTTGCAACTCCTGCTGAGTACATTATTTTCCTCCATATAAATAGATGCAGGTGGACCCTACCTGCATCATCCTGTTCTTTAATTCTCATTAGGCGCACACATGGCGGGGGTAAGGGGTGCACTGAGGGCCACAACGACTGTAGTGATGCACTTGGTGCTGCATCACTGTCGTTCAATCTGCTCCTTTGTGTCATTGGCCAAGCCATGTAAGGGAGCATGACTATGCACTGGATCCAGACTACTAGCACTTTCCGCTTCCTGTATATTGTGTATCACATACACCCCAAACTTCATCTGTTACCACACACATATGTGCTGAATTAGTACCACATGCCTGCCTCATGAAACCCACAGTATGGGGCTGCCCTGCATCTGTTCCATCAATGGCACATTACTTAGAAACCTGCACCAACACATGCATTCTTGGACCACAGAGCAAGTGTGTCTGTGTTGGGCCATATGTCTATGCACATCTTCTTATCCCTGCCTGGACAAATAATGGCTGGCCACACGGTATTGGCAATACATCCGTAATTTCAATCAGTCAATGTGCAGGTAGGGACAACTATTTAAACATAAGTAAACTCCCATGGCATTCTTGCTCATGTGTGTGCCTTGTGATGGCACACACCTATTAGTAACTACAAGCAAAGATGTATCACAGCATTCCTCAACAATTTGGAATACCCACACAACCCCTGGGCAGTTGTTTGTCAGTTTGCAGTGATAATGAGGTAGTTGTCTTCAACATCTGGGGCAGGCTCAAATGCTATAGATGTCACAATGGGATGGCCACTGCAACAGCCATCACATACCCCTTAGAGGCAGTATACAGTGTCATGCAGTCCCATATGGTCATGGAGGAATAAAGCTAACAAACACCTGCATGAAAATGCTGTGTATGTATGGTGCAGTGAAAAGCGCCACAGGGGTGTCTGGGAAAGTGATGGGTTGTAGGTGCCTGGGTCTCCATTATCTGAGACTATGGCCCTCATTCTAACCCCGGCGGTCTCAGACCGCTGGGGCCAGGGTCGGCGGGAGCACCGCCGACAGACCGGCGGTGCCCCGCAGGGCATTCTGACCGCGGCGGTTTGGCCGCGGTCAGAAAGGGTAAACCGGCGGTCTCCCGCCGGTTTACCGCTGCCCTTAGAATCCCCCATGGCGGCGCAGCTTGCTGCGCCGCCATGGGGGATTCTGACACCCCCTACCGCCATCCTGTTCCTGGCGGTTCGCCCGCCAGGAACAGGATGGCGGTAGGGGGTGCCGCGGGGCCCCTGGGGGCCCCTGCCATGCCCATGCCAATGGCATGGGCACGGCAGGGGCCCCCGTAAGAGGGCCCCACAAAGTATTTCAGTGTCTGCCTAGCAGACACTGAAATACGCGACGGGTGCAACTGCACCCGTCGCACCTTCCCACTCCGCCGGCTCAATTCTGAGCCGGCATCTTAGTGGGAAGGTTGATTTGCCCTGGGCTGGCGGGCGGCCTTTTGGCGGCCGCCCGCCAGCCCAGGGCAAATCCCAAAATACCCTCAGCGGTCTTTCGACCGCAGAGCGGTATTTTGGTGGGGGAACTTCGGCGGGCGGCCTCCGCCGCCCGCCGAAGTTAGAATCACCCCCTATGTGTGATTGACTGATCATAGATGTTTGTCAGTTGTTCTGATCTACCACTAGGTTGACTTGCTCACTCAGCCTAACAAGTTGATAGTAAACAATGTCATCCATTAACTGACATGTACAAATATCACGCAGTGTTTTGCATTCATGTCTTGCAGGTGGGCCTCCACCATTGGTGAGGTACCAGACTTGAAGACACCGGATGCAGCCAGTAAGTGTTATCTTGTACCTCAATGTGTGCCAATCCTGGGTTTGGTGTGAGTCGCACATAGAGGACCTCCACAGCAACCGCAGCAAAAGAAGGACAATATGGGCAAAACATGTGGGGTGCAGGAGGCCTCTGCAGGTCCAAGCCCCTCCACGTCAGCTACACCTGTTAGTAGCCAGGCACCTGTGCAGCCACCCACTGCGGTCATGAGCAGCCAATTTGTAAGGGTCATGAGACGGGACATGGCCAACATAATGGAGAGACAGGACAGATTGAAGGAGAGTGCCGACAACAAGAAGATGTTGAAGTTCATCAAGAAAACACTGAAAACAAATGTAAAAAGCTTGTTCCACAGCATTCCAGTTCAATCCTCTCCTGTTTACTGTTGTACATAGTTTTAGATAGGTTTTAGATGAGCAGTATTAGGTTAGTGTAGGGTAGGCATAGGTTAGATTAAGTTTAGTTGGGGGTGTTCTTTAAAAAAAAAAGTTTATTGGGGGTTGGGTGTGGTGTTAGGCCATAGGTTAGTACATGTATGGTCATAGTTTATGTTGTCCTACTTGTGTCTTGTCTCTTAAGGGGGTGGGGGGACAATGTTTAGAGTGTGGTGTTACATGTGTAAGATAAGTTTAGAATAGGTTAGATAGGTGTAGTTGTAAATGAAGTTAAGTTAGTTTAGGTTAGTTTAGTGTAGGGTAGTTTTTAAGATAGTAGTAGGTATATGGTTGTTAAAATTTTACAAACAAATTTACAATAAATCCTGTTTCTCTTAGACTAATTTTTTCAAAGTTGATTGAGTGTCTGGGGGTTCACATGTGTGCACTGGCCACGTTGCCATTTCCAATGTGTATGTATACTTTATCTTGGACAGGCACATATAGAATTTCATCTGTTATGGGTGAGGTCTTGCAGTTTCATTGTTGGCAAGTGTGGCACATCTGACAACAGGCAAAATTAGAACTGTGTCCTGCAACACTGACAGATGCCCATGACTGATAAGGTTAACTTCTTCTGTACCACACAAATTAGTTGTACTGGTACTCCCATCTGAGTAAATTACATGGATTTGGTTCTGAACCAAACATGCCGTATGTCAGCTTCAAAGGATATCTGTTCAATATTTGTATAGAATACTCAGTAAGTTGGTTGTAGCCAAAAACACCATCATTCACCTTTCTCATGTTAGGATCCTAGTGTGTGGCTTTGTGTCTGACAGTAATGGATTCAGGTACTGATTTTTTGTACTCATTGACATGGATTCACACAATGCAATCATTTAGCTGAGTAGATGGATCACAGTAAGGGCAGGAATGCTACATGGATACAAGGCATTTTATTTACAGGTGCAAGTGTATTTTCAAATGCTATACAATGTCCAATTCACAGACCCCATGAGTGAATGTTGGCCATCTGTAGCAGAATCAGAGTCCAGGGTTGAGGGTCATATCACAAGACATGGTTAGTAGTAGTGTGCATTTGTGAGGAGGTAAAAAATTGGCAATTGGTAATAATGGAGACAATGACAGTACATAGCAGACAAGTCGTAGGTGGTTGGGTGAAAAAAGCACATTTCCTACTGTGACAACACAGGCATGATCTTAAGCCCAGAACTAAGGAGATACTGTCCATGTGGCACAGGGTGCTACCGGGTGCATTTCCTTGTGAATGTTACTCCTTCCACATCTTCATCCTCTGATGTGTGTGGTGCCTCATGTACCATGGCTGGTGCTGTTGTAGAGGTAGATGGGGCCACACACATTTCAGGAGATAGAGATGTGGAGTCAAAAGCCCTGGCAGCTGCCATTTGTGGGAACACATAAGACATTGCAGCAAGGAGGAACTGCTGATTTTTCAACACCGCAGCAACATCACAGTGGTAGGCAGCCATGTTTTCCCTGAGGGAGGCCACTTCCCACTGTATGGACTCCAGGGTATTCTGCGTAGAGTTCCGGGGATCAGCAGCAGGCGTAGGTGGTCAAGGACTGTTTGGCTTCATCCAAAACCATAGTGGATTTTCAAAGCCTGGTGTTACCCCGATGAGGCCCTACCTTTAGTATTTGGAGGGTTTTGACTTCCTTATTATGGGATTTTCCATTGTTTAAAGGATTAGGTATGTACTAAGGTCATGACGAATCGCATAAGATCATTTATTGACGAGAAAATAGCGAGAAACATGTTGACCAACGATATAGAGTGACACAGGGGATCCTGTGTTTACTTTCTTCTTTTTACTAATCTCTACTACGAGATTTAGTACCTATACCTATCTGTTTTTTTATGGGGAGTGTAGACATTATTTTACTATATCCCTATATATTGTTTTTAATCATGTCAGAGGTATCAGCATTAGAATAAAATTACTATTTGTTACCTCTAGTCATTTTTAAATCTCCCTTATACCAATCCTTCACTATCTTTTGACCGGTTGTGCATCCTTCTCAAAAAGATCTCCGGCAAAGAGCCCCCGTGTGGGGCCCGTCAGGCATTGCAGTGCCGGCCTGACGAGGAGCTTGGCGCTATGATGAAGCATGTCACCGGAAGGTGAGTGAGGACTCTTGCTTCGAAAACTTTGGTTTCCATTAAATGCTGAACCACCCTTTTGAAAGAAACCTTCTTGCATTTTTGGAACCTTGTGTACTATATTTGATTTATTCTGCGTAGCCCTCAGCCTGTTGTCTGTTATGCTGCTGCCAGTTAGGAAGGGCAATTGTAGCCTCTGCCTCATGACAGCAGCTATGTTGGCCAGGAATTTCTGAAGTCCACGTAGCAGGGAGTGGGTGCCTCTGATGGCAGCTGAGGCACCTCTGCATTCCCTCTAGGCTGCCTGCAATGGTCTCTATCACCACCTGCACCTATTTGGCCAAATCCCACTGGACTTCTACCACTGTCCTCTGAAAGGTGATCTCTAGGTCCTCTGAGTCCACGGCTGTGTCAGTACTGGCTAGTGGTGTGTGTAGGTAGCTGTGTGGTTTATGTTGAGACCCTGCAAGTCTGTGTGTCGTCTCTGCTACTGGAGGTGGTGTCTGGAGGGATCCTAGAATATCCCAGAGAGCCTGTTCATTGATGGTTGGCAGCTGGTCATCCATGTCATCTGTAAAATCCAGGACAGGCAGCTCATCAGAAGGTAAGCCATCATCCTCTGCAATGAGTCAAGTTGGGGCCATTGTGGTCCATTGGACTTCTTTAACTATAGACTGGCCATTGGCCTTATGTGCACTTCTGTTGCTCAGTGAGCAGAATAAAGGTTAATGTGTGGCCTGTGTTTTTTAAGGCACCCTCTGGATCCGTGGTCTCTCGTTTCATTGTTTGGGGGTGTTGGGCACATGTGTGTACTTTGGGCAGGTTGGATTTGCCTTGTGTAGGGTAAGCAACTCTTGCTGTGGGGGGTATGGCTTGTGGTGCTGTGAAGGGGTGTGGGAGCATTGCAGGGTGGGTGGAGTGGGTGGTATGCAACTGTGCCCTTTCTTCCCTTGTTCAGTAGGTTGCAGGACTTACTGTTGTCTTCTTCGTCGGCGGACTCTGTCGTGGAGGAATATGGCAAGGAGCAGGGCTGCCATGATCTGCAAATCTCTCTCCATGTCTGCTTCAGCATGTTGTGTGAGCCTCCGGTGAGTCTTTCCTTATATTTGGTTTGTTTCTGCCTGGCTTTGCGTGACGGTGGTTCCCGCCCCTGAACTGACGGTGGTCTAGCGCTTCATTATTTGATGGGTGGGTAGGGTCTTTCCATCGGCCTGTGGGTGGGCTCTGCCTTCGTGGTCAGCACTCCTCTGCTGGCGGTGAGTGGTTTTCAGGATGCCTGTGTTTCAGTTGGTTCATTACTTGGCGGTTCGGACCGCACGTCTGTTGGCGGTTGTTACCGCCACAGCCAGCGGTACAGTGTTTACCGCCGTGTTCATAATGAGGGCCATAATGTTCACAGACATGCTCCATGCATTGTATGTCTTTTATTTTGAGGCCATTCCCATATGGCACATATGGTTGTCTCTAAGTTGCTGTGGGTTGCATTACACAGGTTGCAAACTTTAGGGCAGATTTTTTCTCAAGTGGCACGGCTCAGGGCAGCAGCAATATGTGTTGTAAGACACTGCACCAGTTTAGTTACGCAGGAATGTGCCATGTTTACTTGAATACGGTACAGCTCTGCAGTTCCCCCTGCTCCTGCACAGATTTGTTCTTCCTGCACCAACACAGACATTGTCTCAGCATGATGAAGGGGTGCCTGCATTGAGGGGATGATTTGTTTATGTGCAGGGAAGTGTCCCTTCCTGCACATGTACAAGCTTTTCTGCAAAAGTGTCATTTCAATGTGTGCTGCAAAATGAAACACACATGAGAAGGGCAATGAGATAAGGGGGAAGGGAAGCATTTTGGCCAGATACACCACCCTGACACAACCCCTGGGGTGGTATTGACATCCCTCCTCATCTCAGGTGTCTAAGTTGTGTAAGTTCAGGGGTTTTGACAATATGCAATGGGTGTTGTCATGGCACAGCCACAGCCACACTATGTGCACGTCCCTTCAGGCAATGTGCTGCATATTTACATGGTGGAGAATAGCCACAGTGAGTGGCTCATGTCCACGTTGTTTATATGTTGGAGTGCATAACACATCCAAAGAGTCAGTACATGTGTGGCTTGGGTGGGAATGGCATGTCTTGATTCAGGGCCTATGTGTCCAGATACAACCCTTTAGCATGCTTTGAGTGTGTCCTATGTGTTTCCCCGTTCTGCCATTTGTGGAATTCCAGATATTTCCCCCTTCAACTTACCCTGCATTTGTCCTGGTTCTTGGTAGTCTGCGCTGTCCAGCTCCTCCAGGATGACTGCTGCAAACATCTCCTCCAGATCATCCAGGTCCTGCTGTGGTGCGGGACTGCCACCTCCAGTCTGCTGTGCTGCCGTTCAGTTCCTGGCCAGTGTCTCCTTAGTGCTTCTTGCACTCGGTGACAGTCCTCTTTACCACTGCCATGCTGTTGACTTTGTCTGCTAATGCCTGCCATGCTGCATCTGTCCTACCAAATGGCAATTTGGAGGTGACGAGGAGCTGGTGTTGGTGCTCCGTCAGCTCTCTGACCAGGATGTCATGCTCCTACTCACTAAAGCAAACTTGTTATTTCTCTTCTCCTACTCCTGGGTCTTTTCTGGACCTTCCGGGTTCTTGGGTGATTGGATTCTCCCTGGAGTCTCTCCTAGCCTGAAAACTCCATCTTCTCTTCAAACTGCAATTTTTCCTGCTTGTGCATTTTGTTTTGATGCTAATGCAGTAAAATATGGCACTAACCTGTGTGTAGCCATTTTAGTTATAGCTCCATGCACGTTAGTTTAACGCACAAGGCCGCTGTGCACTTTTACATAGATAAATTTAATTCGGCTTCGCATTGTTATTTTTACAAGAACCAGTTTTACGGTTTTGTTTTATTTTCATCTATCTAACTGTTTTTGCTTAGCCCAGCACTGTGTTCTCAAACAAGACATTCTTGATCACTTTGTGCTTCAGTCAAGGCTACAGTTTGTTACATTGCCGGTGAATGTGGTAGAAGTTTAGTCTCCAACATTCGTAGAAAATACACATCCTTACATGTGGACATTTTCTTAGAACATCAGCTGTGTTATTATAAAAACACTTCCTAGTCCCATTACACGTTAAGAGGGAGATTCCAGCCAGGGAACCACGACTGTATGCTGATTGCTGAATGCTTCGCTGAACCGATGAGACCTGAGTGACCACGACTTCCCTGAGAAGCCTAATATGTCATGCGCTCGGCTGCCCAATCATCCCTATCTGCTGGTAGAGATGAGGCACTGCTAGTTAGCCGGAACAAAACCCGGATTTAGGGTGACAGGTGTCACCCACAGTGGGTCAGTCTCAGTCCATGGACGATCTTGCTGCCCAAAATCCAGTAGTCTCATTAGAATAATGAGAGCCTACGTGACATAGCGCCGCCAACGTTTGGTCAGGCTCTAATTTTCAGGTCCTCCGGAGTATCTCTGTCTCATTATATATAATGACACCTCAATGCCGTATGCGGAGACTTCCGTGGTGCTGAGGATTTCCACGACAGCTGTGTAGGTAATCCTACTACAACTGGTGGTTGTTCAAGCTTGAACTTCTCTGAACTCATAATGTTACTATCATGGCGAATCCCCAACAGGTACAAATAGTTGTTAACATGAGACAACCACTAACAGCACATTTATTAGCGAATGGCCTAACGGCCCAGGGAGGTCCAGTCACATTCGTGGTGGACGCCCATGCAGCTTATAGAACAGAACTTTTTTACTCTTGGGACACATTTCCAGCAGTTGATGGGAACACAAATACATTTCAACAATATACACCTGCGAATGTGCCTGGACAATACAGAGCATACGCATATTTAGAGATACCTCTATCTTATCAAGAACATAATAATTGGCTTGATTGTACCCTACCCCACACAATATTACCAGGAAGGTTAGGTCCACTAAGTAATGACGGTCCTACCTGGCCTTTATTGGCCACCTATACACCACATCCTGCGGTTGCAAATTTAGCAGTAGCTGAGGTTCGTCACTTTTATATTGCATTAATAGCAATATATAGACGATTAGTACAATTTGTGATGCAAACAGTAAATACAATCCCAGCACATGCTGCTCCAGCACATCCACATGCAGTAATGCCAGGTATAAATCCTGCAACTGTACATTCGATTATGGGTAAAGCACCCGCCAAACAAGAGGAAACTCCGTTTTGGTTAGCACAGAAAATAATACGCTGGAGGCAGTGTTTCCCCATACGGGACCTCAGGATAAACATAGGATATTAATGATGTGCTTGCCCTTTGGGATGGTCCCTACAGTAGAAAACTGTAACACTTGGGGCACGGTATTTGCGCACACGGTACACCGACACTTGCCAATTTACCAGAAGTGTTGAAACAAATTCAAGATGAATATGTGGCTGCCCCGGCCCTAGATTTGGGGATGCAATTGATGGGTCATTTTGTCACAGTATCCTTAATCATTTTAAGTAACCTTAAAGGGGAAGCAGTCGCACTTGCAGTGCGCATGCAGCTTTGTGACTTTTCACAGCAGGATCAAGAACGAGAGCTGCCTAAAATAATAGCAGAGACCTATTCAAGTATTGGTCTAGATAGCTTAGGAGCCAGACCACAAAAACCTCAATTTCAGGGTAAGTCAAAGATACCCCCAAGCAAGCACCTGAGAGTAATAAGAGTAATAAGAAATGCTGGGATAAAAAGCAACAAACTCCTAAGAAGGAGAGGGGAGAATCTCCACGTCTGGAGACCCCAGAAAATAGGTATAATCTCAAAAACAGACATAATATAAAAAGGCCTATAGATATCAATATACTGATACACGCCAAACTCGTTCCTTTCAGGACTCATCGGAAAAAAGAAATGAGAGAGGTGGGCGATCAGAGCGAAGAACAGATTACGTGAAACTGAGACAGAAATCACAACGCTCTTCGGAGGTTTCTGTTAAAAAGGAAGAGAAACCCGCCCAACAAAAACAACAATTCAAAAAGAAAAAAGTGGCAGCAGTCAGTCCGACATGCCACATAGGAAGAGGGTCCTCTTGAAGAACAAGCATTGGGCTCTAGCCTTGCTAAACAGCGCGGCAGAGGTCACAATAGTTCGCCTGAATCTTCTATAGCATCTGGAGGTGAAAGCAACAGATGACTTTATACAAGTAGAAACTGCGGACATGCGTGTCTCCACGCCTGATAGGGTGTACAAAGTAACGCTACAGTTAGAAGGAGACATTGAATACACAATAGACCCAATCTTTTGGGATCGCATAGTAAAAGTATATGATGTCTTGTTGGTCGAACAAGATTGGCCACCTCACTTTGGCCGTACCTGCCTATATGGAGACGATGTCATTAAGCCTTCTTTCTCACCCCTTCTTCCAGAGAAACTTGCTGAATCCTATTCCATTGAATGGGCTTTCGCACAAGCACCTACATTATACAAAAATCACGTGGGATGGGATAAAGGATCCCCTACCATGTAATCCCAATTAAAAACAAACCTCAGCCAGAACCGCAGTATCCTATAAAACATGAAGCAAAAGCACCTGTGAGAGAAATACAACACAATTACCAGGGTGTGATTGAACCCTGTGTCTCACCAATGAGTAACCCATTATTCCCCGTAGCTAAACCAGACCATTCATACAGAATAGCCTTAGACTACAGAATTTTAAACAGTCATACACGTACCTATGCTGTCCAAAATTTGCATAGCACAGCACTAATGAGCAACATAGTGCGTAAAAAATACAAAACAACACTAGACATTTCAAATGGGTTTTTCTGCCAGAATATAGCACCTGAGAGTAGAGACTTAAGGCTCCCAGAAAAAAATCTGTAGTTTACCTCAGGGGTATAAGAACAGCGCAGGACTGTTCGCAGCTCGTGTCACTGCTATATTGCACGAGATTGACCCTGAAGCATTGTCCTATGTAGGTGATATTTATCTCACGGATGATGAACTACTACAACATTTAAGATGGGTAGGCCGCATTGTTGTAGGGTTTGCCGATTTTGGCTACAAATTTATCCCCCAAAAAAAAAATAGCCTTCCCCAGCGTCCTGTTCCTAGGATATGAGCTTCCCTAAGTGAAGGGAAGAACCTAGCGCCACAATTCTTAGAGAAGTGCACACAGTTACAACCACCGAATACGATTAAAAAACTCCAATCATTATTGGGTTGCTTAAATTTTGGCAGAACTTACATTCCAGATTATGCTACATGCATAAAACCTTCATGTGACTTAATACGTCAGATTTTTCAAGTAAATTCTGGACAATGGAACATACACGCATTCTTCGAGAATTGCAAACAGACATGCTTGCAGCACAACATTTACACACAAGGGACAACAAAACGCATTTGGTCATCAGAGTAATTGCTGGGGCCATCAGTTTCACCTATGTGACATTTAATGAAGGTGAGACAGTCCCGATTGCATATAAATCGCATTTGTACTCAGCAGCAGAACAACGCTTTGGTCCCACAGAGAAAATTCTCACTGCTGTACAGATGGCTGTCATTAAAGAAAGACCTCTTGCCCAAGGAAAACGCATTATTGTCGTTTCTCTAATCCCAGCCCTAGAGGCTGTTACAAAAGATAGCGTTCCAAACGCGAAAGCATTACATCCACGTTAGATACAATAGGCTACGTCTCTGACAGCCACTGATGTAGACTACAGTTTTGACCCAAAGCTACAAACTCAGGAATTTCTACAATATGAAATAGAATATCCAGTTCCAGCAAATACTTTGGGGGTCATTACAACATGGGCGGTAAAAGCCACTTACCCCTGTGCAGAAGACCGCCAACACACCGCCGCGGCCGTGGAATTCCACCACGGTCATTATGACCCAAAGCCCGGAATCCGCAAAAATCTAGACACCCCCACAAGTCCGCCACACTAAAGGTCAGTGATAAACTGGCGATAAGAAATCCTCCACCGTCACGCCAACAGCAATACGCCCACACTATCACGACCCACGAATCCACGCGGCGGTCTTTCAACCGCGGTATTCCATTGGCGGTACACACCCCTGCGCTCAAAATACACACACATTTACAAAACACAACCACATTGGACAATTCCAAATATACACACCTGATACACATACACACACCACTCCCACACACCCAATACAATATAAAACACACACCCACATCACCCACAAACCCCTAACACAACAATTGCGACTGAAGGCCAGAGAGAGACCCCACACATCACCCACACCACCCCATGGCACGGCAGGTTCTCTGAGGAGGAGCTCAGGGTCATGGTGGAGGAAATCATCTGGGTAGAGCCACAGCTATTCGTATCACAGGTGCGGCACACCTCCATAGCTAGGAAGATGGAGCTATGGCGAAGAATTGTGGACAGGGTCAACGCAGTGGGACAGCACCCAAGAAATAGGGATGACATCAGGAAGAGGTGGAACGACCTACAGGGGAAGGTGCGTTCCGTGGTCTCCAGATACCACCTTGCGGTACAGAGGACTGGCAGCGGACCTCAAGCAACCACATCTCTTTCAACCACACCTCCGAACTCCACTGGACCGACCATCACTGCGTCCATTTCTCCTTCAAGAAAAACACCGAACACCACCGCACCCCTCTGCCGCCTCACCGCCGCTGGGGAAAAGTCACCGAAGACCAACTCACCAACACCCTCGCCAAAAACCCACCACCAGACCCCACCGACCCGGACTCCGCCGCCATCAACCTCCAACAATGGATCCTCAACTGCGCCAACATCCTAGCCCCACTCAAGAGACCCACCGCCAACCAAGAAAAGAAAAAAACAGCCTGGTTCACAGACGAACTAACCACCTCCAAACGCACCTGCCAGAAACTCAAGAAAAAATGGATCCTCGAGCGCACACCCGAGAACCTTGCTACCCTCAAGGAAGCCAACCGTAAACACCACCAACTGATCCGACTCGCCAAGCGCTCCCACTTCACAGAACGCCTTAACAACAACGCTCTGGACTGCAAGGAACTCTTCAGCATCGTGAAGGAACTCTCCAACCCCAATGCCAACGTCAACGACATCCCTCCATCCCAGAAACTCTGCGACGATCTCTCCACCTTCTTCTACCAGAAAATCGCAGCCATCCACGACAGCTTCAACACCTCACCTCCGCCAGACCCCACCCCCAACAACTCCTCCCACGCCGACCACATCACCACCTGGACCCAAGTAGACGACGCCAAAACCCTAAAAACCATGAACTCCATCCACTCAGGACCTCCATCTGACCCCTGCCCACATCACGTTTTCAACAAAGCCGACGTTGCCATCGCCCCCATACTCCACAAGATCATCAACCTTTCCTTCAACACCGCTACCTTCCCGGACAGCTGGAAGCACGCAGAAATCCAACCTCTCCTCAAGAAACCTAAGGCTGACCTCAATGATCTCAAAAACTTTCGACCAATCTCCCTCCTCCCTTTCCCAGCGAAAGTCATCAAGAAGATCGTCAACACACAGCTCGCCCACTACCTTGAAGACAACTCCATCCTAGACCCCTCCCAATCCGGGTTCAGACGAAACCACAGCACAGAGACTGCTCTCCTCGCCGCCACAGATGACATCAGACTACAAATGGACAACCGCAAAACCTCAGCCCTGATCCTCTTAGACCTATCAGCCGCCTTCAATACAGTCTGCCACTGCACCCTACTAACCCGTCTACACAAAGCCGGCATCCAAGACAAAGCCCTCAACTGGATCTCCTCCTTTCTCTCCGGCAGAACCCAGAGGGTCCGACTCTCACCTTTCCACTCCAAAGCCACCAACCTCATCTGCGGCGTCCCCCAAGGCTCCTCACTACTGTAAGCCCAACGCTATTCAACGTCTACATGGCCCCCCTCGCACAACTGGCCCGCCAGCACAACCTCAGCATCCTCTCCTATGGCGACGACACCTAACTCGTCCTCTCCCTGACCAAAGATCCTCACACCGCCAAAGCCAACCTTCACGAGGGACTGAAATCCATCGCCGAATGGATGAGCAACAGCCGCCTAAAACTTAACTCCGACAAGACGGAAGTCCTCATCCTCGGACGCACCCCCTCGGCCTGGAACAACTCGTGGTGGCCCACCGCCCTGGGCCCTCCACCCACCCCAGCCAACCACGCACGAAATCTCGGCTTCATCCTCGACTCCGCCCTCACCATGTCCAAACAGGTCAACGCAGTCTCATCCTCCTGTTTTAACACCCTCCGTATGCTCCGCAGGATCTTCAAGTGGATTCCAACAGGAACCAGAAAGACGGTAACCCAAGCCCTCGTCAGTAGCAGACTCGACTACAGCAACGCACTCTACACAGGCATCCCAACAAAAGACATCAAACGACTCCAACGCATCCAGAACGCATCCGCCCGTCTGATCCTCAACATACCCCGCCGATGTCACATCTCCCCTAACCTGAGGAACCTCCACTGGCTCCCCGTGGACAAGAGGATCACCTTTAAACTCCTCACCCACGCACACAAGGCTCTACACGACACCGGACCCACCTACCTTAACACCAGACTCAACTTCTACATTCCCTCACGTCAACTACGCTCTGCCAACCTTGCCCTCGCCATCGTCCCCCGAATCCAGCGCAAGACCTCTGGCGCAGATCCTTCTCCTACCTCGCCGCCAAGACCTGGAACGCACTCCCAACCTCACTACGCCAGACCCAGGATCTCCTCACCTTCAGGAGACTCCTCAAGACATGGCTCTTCGAACGATAGCAGCACCACCCCCCCCCAGCGCCTCGAAACCCTAACGGGTACATAGCGCACTTTATCAATTATTGATTGATTGATTGATTGACCCCCACCTCCTCCCCCACAACTAACAACATGGGAGGAGCAGGTCTTGGCTATTCTGCATCCTGAGGGCCTCGCAGGAGTAGCTGGAGGAATGGACTCTGGTAAGTCAAAGCTTTCACTACTTCATCTCCCACCCCACCTGCATGCCATCACATACCCCCACCCTCGCCCTCACCCCCATCACTCCTACTCCTCACACATGCCCCAATATCACAAACCACCCATCCCAACACCAAGGCCTGCATGCAACACCAAAGCATGGACACCCATCACCAAAGCATGGCCACTGCACATACCCATACATCCCCCTAAACCATCATCACACAAGGTCCTACACAGGAATGCAAGCACTGGGGTACACAGTCACCCACCCATTGCACACCATGGCACACACAGATGCAACAATCATGCTTTTACACCCCTGCAGGACCCCTACCCAACGTCACTGGACAGGAGGGTCCAGACATGTCCACTCCACCCACAGAAGAGGCCCACAGTGATGACAGCTGCTCTCTTCAACTGGATCAAGATGACCAGCTCAGCCCATTTGGGACCTCGGGACAGTCGGCTCCCCTCACACTGGCACAAGCCACTACAGACCTTCCCCCCTCTGGAAACACCAGCATAGCACCCACCCAGCGGGCCCATACCTCTGTCCCCAGGACACGTCAATCAGCAGTGTGTCCACCACTACAGGGAACCCAGGCTAACCCACCACCCCAACAGCAACAGGGACCTGGGGGCAGTTGCAGTGGGCACACGGTTCAGGGAACAGAGGCACAGGAACACAGGGGAACTGGGAGGGCTGCTGTGCGACAGGGGGAGGACAGGCCCAGGGAACCCACTCTCCAGGAGGCCCTCTCCAACATCATGGGAGCCTACCACCGTTCCCAGGAGACGAGGCAACGGTACTGCCCAAGTTTCAGGAGACCCAGCGGCTGCAGGAGGAACAGTATTTGGACTTCAGGGAGGAACTCTAATCCATCAATTCCACCCTGGGCACCATTGTAGGGGTGCTGAAGGAACTCGTGAACACCGGGAGGGACACTGTGGCACAACAAGGGGCCCCTGACACTAGCCTGGACGATGAACTGCCCACCACCTCTGCCGGCACTAGTGGACAGGACGCCCCGGCACAGGACCACCACACCAGCACCCCATCCCCTGCAGAGGGAGAACCACCCAGCAAACGGTCCCTGAGATCCAGGACAAAGACAGAGAACGATGCCAAGACCCCCACCAAGAAATGAGACCACCCTGATTGTCATCCATTTGTCCCACCTTGTCACCTTGTGCATCCTTAAATTGCCCCAGCTCCACTTCCTATGCCCCTTTGGACAATGCACCTGTGAGACTAATAGACTGGACTCTGCAATGGACATTCCTCCACCATCACCCCTCACCATTTTACAACCCCCTCCAATATTGAGCACTTAAATAAACTCCCTTAAAGCACAAAACAATCTGGAGTCTGTCTGTGATTTCGAAATAGTGTATTAGCAATTACAGTGCCAAAATGCTCTTTCAAATGTAATGTCAACATACCTATGTCACACAGCTCTAGTCCATGAGGAAACAAAGCAGATGACACACAGTGGGACCCACATCTGTGAAATCGTAAGGGAAAGTGACAACTCAGTGACCATACACTGTGTGAAAATTACAGACAGTAGAGAGGTAGTAGATTTAAATTAGATGTAGCAGGCAGTGTTGTCTTCTTACCTGTGTCTCACTGGAAGTATTGCAGGATCACCGTGTTCCTGTTGTCGATGTCCTCTTCTTCTGCTTCCTTGTCTTCACTGTCCACAGGCTCCACAGGTGCCACAACACCTCCATCTGGACCATCCTCCTGCAGAAAAGGCACCTGTCGTCGCAAAGCCAAGTTGTGAAGCATACAGCATGAGCTGACATACCTTCTTTGGTGAGTAGAATAGGGAACCACCTGTCATATGGAGGCACCGGAACCTGGCCTTCAGGAAACCGAAGGTCCGCTCTATAATCCTCATAGTTCGCCCACGGGCCTCATTGTAGCATTCCTCTGCCCTTGTCCTGGGATTCCTCACTGGGGTCAATAGCCATGACAGGTTGGGGTAACCAGAGTCACCTGCAAATGGGGAGGGACAACTGTTAGACACACACCAACTCATAAGGACATCCACAGACCCATACAACTATTCCCACTGATTTGGGTCCATGTGCTGACCTAATAGCCACACCCGGTGCCTCTGTAGTTGCCCCATCACATAAGGGATGCTGCTATTCCGCAGGATGTAAGCGTCATACAGTGAGCCAGGGAATTTTGCATTAACATAGGAGATGTACTGGTCTGCCAAACACACCATCAGCACATTCATGGAATGGTAACTTTTCCGGTTTCTGTACACCTGTTCACTCCTGCGGGGGGTACCAAGGCCACATGTGTCCCATCAATGGCACCTATGATGTTGGCGATATGTCCCAGAGCATAGAAATCACCTTTCACTGTAGGCAAATCCTCCACCTGAGGGAAAACGATGTACCTCCACATTTGTTTTAGCAGGGCAGACAACACTGGACAACACGTTGGAAAATATAGGCTGGGACATCCCTGATGCTACGGCCACTGTTGTTTGAAAAGACCCACTTGCCAGGAAATGGAGTACTGACAGCACCTGCACGTGAGGGGGGATTCCTGTGGGATGGCGGATAGCCAACATCAGGTCTGGCTCCAACTGGGCACACAGTTCCTGGATTGTGGCACGATCAAGCCTGTAGGTGATGATCACATGTCTTTCCTCCATTGTCGACAGGTCCACCAGCGGTCTGTACACCAGAGGATGCCGCCATCTCCTCACATGCCGCAGCGGACGGTACCTATGGAGGAGAACAGCGAGCACAGAGTCAACCAACTCTGAGGTACGTAAACACAGCTTACTCTGAAAATAGTCATAAATCGAAATTTCCCTGTATGAGTGTTTAGACAAGGCCTAGGTATGTGACGCAGTCAAAAATAATGCCATGTGGGCCCCTGAAATGGCGGCTGCCTGACCTGTAAGGTGGGACAAGGGGATATGAGGTAACTGCGCTGGCGTTGTACACCGTCGCAGTAGGCGGTCGAAGACCGCGGCGCAATCCTGCATTGGTTAACATTGGGCCCTAAGGGTCCCATGAGCCAATGACGATGTACGCCAGCGGTGACGGTACGCACCGCGGCAGACGAGACCGCCATTTTCTCTCTGTTCAATCACTTGATACCTGATCTTCGACAGGAGAGGACCTACACTGCAAGTGCTGCTGTGACCTCTGTCTGGAAGAGACAATGGCTCGTGTGTCTGGGGAAAGGGACCCTGCCTTCAGCATGGAGGAGTTGGAGAAACTCGTGGATGGGGTCCTCCCCAGTACACGCTACTCTACGGTCCTCCAGACAAACAGGTAAGTACACTGGGAGCATGCTGTATGGGCAATGCCTGTGTGGAGTGGGGTAGATGAAAGATGGGGGGGAATGAGGCGTGCATGAAACGACGGTGAGTGCATGTGCGTCATGGCAAGGGTAGGGTTGCGGGCCAATGACTATGACGGTGTAGTTGGTAATTACTTCTCTTTTTCCCCTGTACAATACCTGTAGGTCAGCGCCCACCAGAAGAAGGACAGCTGGCGTGCCATCGCCAAGGAAGTCTGGACCCTGGGGGTCTACCACAGACGGAGCACCCACTGCCAGAAAAGATGGGAGGACATTCGCCACTGGAGCAAGAAGACGGCGGAGGCCCAGCTGGGGATGGCCTCCCAACGTGGGAGGGGTGCCCGTCGCACCATGACCCCCCTGATGTTCAGGATCCTGGTTGTGGCGTACCCGGAGTTGGATGGGTGCTTGAGGGCATCACAGCAGCAACAAGGGGGTGAGTACACTCTCATTCTGCTGATTCAGCGCGCATTGTAGGTGTCTGGGTGGGGGAGGTGGGCTGTAGGTTCCCCTAGGCCAGGGCGAGTTTGGTAGTTAAGTTCCCTTCTGCAGGCAGGCCCTGTGGCACCCCACCCCACCTGTGTACAGTGCCAACTACACCTAGTCAGGCTCCTGTGACATCCATGTGTGCAGAAATCGGCCATGGCCTTTTAAGCCATATCCCAGGGATTGAATAGTGGACCCCAAGTGCGCAGCGTAGTACAGGGGGCTTCTGTGTCTGTCGTGTCCGCCAACGGTAGCGGTATTGCATGCACTGAACATGTCTTTCTTCTGTCTCCCCCCCCCCTTTTTGTGGTCTCCCTGTTCTTGTGTGCATTGGCATCATCAGGCGGAGGAGCAGTGGCACTGGAGCAGGAGGGAGCTGCATCCCACATGGCCCTGGAGGGCGAGACTACGGACTCCGAATTCACCAGTGAGACGGAGGGCAAGTGGAGCTCCACGGTGGGGACAGGAGCTGATACCAGCGATACGGACTCCTCCTCTGATGAGGGCTCCCTTGCGGTGGTGTCCCCATTTGTGCCCCCGCATCTACAGGTACAGCCGCCACCCCCCCTACCAGCACTGCCTTCCCAGCAGCCCCTCAGCCTTCGCCCCGTGCCCGCTCACCCAGGAGGGTGGGCATCACCTTCACCCCAGGCACCTCAAGCCCTGCCCCAGTCACCCCTGCTGCCCTCAGTGAGGAGGCCATTGACCTCCTCAGGTCCCTCACTGTTGGGCAGTCTAACATTTTGAATGCCATCCAGGGTGTTGAGAGGCAGTTGCAACAAACCAATGCATACCTGGAGGGCATTCACTCTGCGAGCTTTTCAGACTCTGGCCTCAGCACTGATGGCAGCCATTGTCCCTGTCTCTAGCCTCCCCCCTCCAACTTCCTCCACCCAGACCCACACCCCTGTACCTCAGCCTATCCCAAGCACACCATCAGACCAGCATGCACACACCTCAACACACAAGGGAAGCTCTGGCAAACATAAGCACCACACATCCCACAGGCACTCACGCAAGCATCACACACATGCAGACACAACAACTTCCACTGCCTCCACTGTGTCCCCCTCCTCCTCGTCCCCCTCCTCCCTCCCTGTCGCGTCTCCACTCACACCTGCATGCACTACCTCCTCAGCCACTACGTCCATCACCAGCACAAACACAACCACACCCCGCTCACGTGCAGTCACCAGCCCCACTACCATTCACACATCCCCTGTGTCCTCTCCCAGTGTGTCTGTGAGGCCACCTCCCAAGGTACACAAACGCAGCCACACACCCACCAAACAGCCATCCACCTCACGACAGCCTCCAGCCCATGCACCTTCACCCATAGTCAGCAAACATACACCTCCTACAACCACAACCTCTTCCTCCACTCCCAAACCACCTCCAGCTACCCGTCCCAGTGTTCCGAAGGAACTTTTCCTGGCCAGCCTTGACCTCTTTCCCTCACCTCCCCCACCCCTTCATTCTCCTAGGGCCAGACTCTCCAGGTCCCAACCTAGCACCTCAGCCACAACATCGGTGGGACCAGTGGTGCCTGTAGTCACCGGATTATGGAGTGCACCAGGCAGCAGGGCTGCCAGTGTGGCAAGGACCCACAGCACGGACAGTCCGCCACCTGTCAAGCATAAAAAGTTGGATAGTGACAGGCGGGAGAGGGGAAAGAAATCAGCCACCAAAGCCGCTCCCAGGGGTACAGTTGGGAGTGTGGAGACAGCTGCGACACCATCCAAGGTGGGGAAGGGGCACAGTAAAACCGGCAAGTCTGTGAAGATCAGCACGGCGGACAAGACCGCCAGCAGCCCCACTGCCCAGCAGATGACCGCCAGCAGCCCCGCGGCCAAAGACAGGACCACCAGCAACAGCCCCTCTGCCCAGGAGAAGACCGCCACAAGTCCCGCTGCCAAAGACAGGACCGCCAGCAGCAGCCCCGCTGCCAAAGACAGGACCGCCAGCAGCAGTCCCGCTGCCCAGGAGACGACCGCCAGCAGCCCCGCTGCCAAAGGCAGGACCGCCAGCAGCAGCCCCGCTGCCCAGGAGATGACCACCAGCAGCCCCACTGCCAAAGACATGACCGCCAGCAGCTGAACCGCTGCCCAGGACACCGCCACCAGCTGAACCGCTGCCCAAGACAGAACCACCAGCAGCTGAACCGCTGCCCAGGACACCGCCACAAGCTGAACCGCTGCCCAGGACACCGTCACCAGCAGCACCCAAGGCCAGTGAGCGCCAATGATTCCGACGCTACTGAGTCCGCCACGGGCAGGATGAAGCACTCTGGGCACAAAGCCCCCTCCAGAACCAGTGGAGTGATACATCCACTACATCAGTCCTTGGCAGGATGAAGCACTCTGGGCACAAAGCCCCCTCCAGAACCAGTGGAGACTGTTATCCACTTGAGAGACTGTGGCTTTGCACTCCCCAGGATTGAACAGTGGGCAAACCACCCACTGTAGAGACTTGTGAGACTGTGGCTTTGCACTCCCCAGGATTGAACAGTGGGCAAACCACCCACTGTATAGACTTGGGAGACTGTGACTTTGCACTCCCCAGGATTGAACAGTGGGCAAACCACCCACTGTAGAGACTTGAGAGACTGTGGCTTTGCACTCCCCAGGATTGAACAGTGGGCAGACCACCCACTGTAGAGACTTGAGAGACTGTGCTTTGCACTCCCCAGGATTGAACTGTGGGCATGGAGCCCCCTCGTGGAACTGGCGTCGTGCACTCAACCGGCTGAGGTGCCCCCCCTTCCCTTCCCCCTGAGATGCCTGTTTTATTTCTAACTGATGCCCCTGCAGTGTTCTCTCCGTCTTGTTCGGTTATTGAGTGTGGGCCTCGCTCATGCCTTTTGGACCCAGTGATCCACAGACTATGATGGCGGAATCCCTTGGATTTGTGTTCTTGGTGTATATAATTGTATATCATATAAATGTATATATTTGTAAATATTTTCGATATATGTAATTGAATATATCACAATTATTCGACTCATTTCCTTTTGTCCTTGCATTCTTCCAGGGGTGTTTGGGGGGGTGTGACTGTAATGTATCAATATGTATTCACGTGTGTGTTGTAGTGGGTGAGGGTGGGGGTGTTGCGTGTGTGTGTCACAGTTTTTACCCTCCCCTGTGTCGTAGGTGCAGTACTCACCGTGGTCTTCGCCGCCGGCGTTCGTGCTCCTGGTAAAGGAGCAGGAAAATAAAGGCTGTCAGAATCTGGAGCTCGGGTTCCATGGCGTCCTGATTCCTCGTGGGGTGTGTAGAGGTGAGCGTTTTCCCTTCGAAGTCCTGTTTCCGCCGTGTTTTTGTTTGCGGTGAATCCGCCCCGGAAAAGGTGGCGGATTGGTGGGTTGTAATAGTGTGGGCAGTACATTGTCCTCCGCCTGTCTGTTGGCGGTTACCGCCGCAGTGTTTGTTTGTACCGCCGGGGCGGTCGGAGTGTTAAAGTGGCTGTCTATATTGGCGGATTCCGCCACAGTCGTGATTCCATTTTTTTTCCACCGGCCTGTTGCCGTTTTTACCGCCGCTTTAACACCGACCGCCAGGGTTGTAATGACCACCTTTGTCTACTGATCAGTATCATAGAATCATGTACACCGATGGCTCTGCACAACCTGCAATTGGAACTAAACATCAATATTCTGCGGCTTGCTATATGGAGGGTGATAAATGTTGCCCTCTACATACCTTTACACAGACCCTAGGGGATTGTACAGCACAATTGGCTGAGCTAAAAGCTCTGCTGATGGCAATGGAACACATGGATCCGGCACAGCCTACGCTGATTGTGATTCATATTACTGTGTCCAGTCCTTTAATGAATACCTGCATCAATGGCGTCAGAATGGGTTCAGAGATGCTAAAGGCAACACCACTAAACACAGACTACTATGGGGGAAAGTAGCTGACCTGAATGAGATGCTTCCGAATGTCCACGTTGTACACACACTTGAAAACCAGCGAGTTGGAATACACGTTGCTGGAAATGCACTGGTTGATGAAGCCGCAAAGTCAGCAGTGGCTGTGGCCGCTGTAGCTGCAGTGACTAGTTTGAGTTCAAAACCGGACACAGACATCTGGGCTGCAGTGACAGCTACAGCTGATGGTACACTCTATCCTAAAGGATTTCCTAACAAATATCACTATTGTATGGGAGGTATGCTGAAAGCTGAGGTTAAGATACCAGGCGTAGGTGTACGAGACATCCCAAACAAAGACATAAGATCACAATTGATTAAAGCAGCGCATGAAGGGGTGGCATCTGCCCATGCAGGTGTGGCGGCTACAATTTGACCTTGCAGGACCGTTATTGGTGGCCAGGTCTCTACAAAGAGACTAAGCACTATGTCCTTTCTTGTGACATTTGTCAACAAATTAAAGTTTCCACTGCCAAGCACCCGACGCAGACACCCCTCTTAAAACCATTACAATGTGTGTACTTGGGCCACTGTGGTCCTTGAACACCTGATAGTGCATACAAATATGTTTTAGTCACTGTTGATTCATGCTCCAGATTTGTATGGGTGTGGCCACAACGCTCAGATGATGCTCGGACTCTTATTAAAGATTTGTGAATCTTTATCGGTACATATGCAGTTGCGGCTTTTCTTTCGGACCAGGGCCCTGCTTTCGCCTCAAGGGCATTTAGGGACGCCACGGCTTCGTTGGGGGTCCAACTCCAGTACTCGTCTCCATTTCATCCCGAGGGAAATAGTGTTGTGGAGCGATTAAACCGCAATTTAAAGCAATCCTCAACAGCCAGAGCCTTAGGTATGGGTCGTAGTTGGCTTAACCACCTGTATGGAGTCTAGAGAGAACTATATAATCTGCCTAGAAGGTCCCTGGGGGGTCGTACTTCATATGAGTGCCTGTTTGGAACTCTAATGCATGTTCCGGATCTTGATGGTCCTGGCGTGGAGGCAGCAGAAACACCTTTTGACATAAATGAACATGCCACTATCTTACAGGAATTGCAACAGTTCCATGATGATAATTCTTCCAAAAGTGCCGCCTCCACAGGAATTAAGGATGTGCCTGTAACATCTACCGGCTGGATTCCCAGAGTTGGGGATCTTGTACGTGAAAAAGTCACAGTGAAAAAGGAATTTGGCCCTTCTTATCGAGCACCAGTCCCTGTACTAGGGATACACGGTGCCAGACTGTTATTCTACCACCATTAGCAGGTGCCAAAGAAAATTGTTTTGTCTCTATTGACAATGTCAAACTACACCATGTGGCCGATCCTGCACAGCCGACTAAGAGGAACATCCAGTAGTTGCCGAATCCCCCTCACTACTGGCAAAGAAGTTTATCTACAAGTTGTTTACACCAACACCGACACCTCTTTGAGCATGGGGAGGGTGGAAGATGATCTTGCATTAGTTCTACTAATGTCACCTAATTTAGGAACATTTGACCAAGTCAACTCGACTTCAAGCCAAACGGATGGTGCTGTCTATAGTGTACCACCACAGGAAACACCAACTCCACCACTGACAACGGCTCCACCATTTGCACAAACTGCCTCTGGTTATTTTGCTGACTTCAACGATGATTTCTCAGACTCATTCGCCTCTTCAACAGCTGATTTGTCAAGTACATGTGAGCTAATAAACTGGCTTAAAGAAACGTATTTTATTTTTCCATGGAATTATCTATGGCTCTCTTTGACTGTCCTAGCCTTTCTACTATGGATTGTTTTTGTCATTACCTTTTTCTTGTTAATACATGGTCATTTTTTACCTGAAAGATCGACAGTTGAACAGGTGGAAGAGGTTTTGAAACCACATTTTTCTTCACACTTGGTCCGAAGAGACTTATCCTTATTGAACACTTCCGCAGTGCCAATTCCTGATGGGATTGTTTGGGACAAAGTAATGTTTGATATATATGGTCCCACTGAAGTTATTCAAATGCTGTATGTGTTCAAATCATATTATCAATGAATGATTGGGATGTGAAAACAGTTGATTCTATGATGACTGCATTACAATATTATACAGTCTTTGAAAATGAAGATGTTTACCAATTTAAAGAAAATTATGGTGATATGTTTTGCTATAATCACAAATAACAAAAATATCCAACTGGACTGAAGATGAGCTTGATGAGTGGGTCCAAAATGGTACGTTTAATGCTTCACTGACACTTCCAGGCGGGTGGTTATTGTGGCCAATAGATTCCAATAGGCGTCATCAACGTTTTATTAACTCCTCGGGGGGTTTAGGACAAGTAGGCCAGACCCTCGCTATATATCACCAGAGCATGCAGATATAATTACAAAATATAGGGGGTTGGGCCTACGACCGCGGGAGCACCGCCAACAGGCTGGCGGTGCTCCCATGGGCATTCTGTACTGCCGCGGTCAGATACGGGAAACCGGCGGGACCCCGCGGCCCAAGGGAATCCTCCATGGTGGCGCTGCAAGCAGCGCCGCCATGGGGATCCCGACCCCCTTACCGCCAGCCTGGCTCTGGCGGTTTCGACCGCCAGAACCTGGCTGGCGGTAACGGGTGTAGTGGGTTGCCCGCCAGCCCAGCGGGAAACTCAGAATAACCGCAGCGGTCTTTTGACCGTGCAGCGGTATTCTGGCGGTTCCCGCTTGGCGGGCGCCTCCCGCCGCCCGCCAAGCTCAGAATGACCCCCATAGTGTGGGAAAATTATGCCAACAGTGGCTAAAATCATCCTCACTGAACGCGGTTAGAGAACACCTCAATCTCCTGTCTAACTCCACTGACTTACAAGATTTCTTGTCAGGCACTAGAACACCATGTAAGAAGCATTGTTTATACGCAGTATACAATGAGATTTGGAAACTTTCCCAACAAGATGCTGCTGTCCGGTTAAGGCAAATAGACCAGGAAAATTTAAAAAGGGCATTAGCTGTTGTGGATAATGGGATTAACACTTTGTCCAACCGGATATATACCATTAATAATATTGTCTCTTCTGCAATAGACATTATACAATCCGATATGTCTTCCTTACACCATGGACAGAGTTAGATCAGGTCCATTATGCAGTTGGGTTGGACGCTTCAAACACTGAAGGCGAGTCGCGTTCAATGGCAGCACGTCAGTGCAAGGGAGATATTTTCTTCTTTTAATCTAATGCGACAACAACAACTAATGGCTAAAAAGGAGGCGACTTATGTCATGCTTAACATCGAAAAATTAGAAAAGTTGCCTTTTACCGTGGCCAAAATACCATCGGCTGGGTGGTTAATACATGGGGTTATTAATCTGCCTATTTCCACATTACAATTCACCTCCTGTTTAAAACACATTCCAGTAGGCAGATATGAAAAGCTGGGAGATAGTTACATCCATGAGGTGTGGGAGCTTCCCTTCTCGTACAAATGCTTCAATGGCATGAAAGAGGTCTTTCTTAGCGGTAGTGAATGCAAGACTTCAGTCAGCCATTCGTTGATTTGTAAACAGCTGTCTTTGCATGGGGCGTGTAATGCCTCGGCTGCAAAATTGGCTTGTTATCTTAAGGGAGTCCCAGTCCCTTTGATTACACCCACGTTCCAGGTGCTTTCAGACACCAGCTATGTCCTTCTCAATAGTGAAGGCTGTTGTGGCATGCGGGCCGGAATAGTTTGTGTTGTTTCGGTCTCTAAGGTCGTTACATGCTGCAGGAATGTACTGTTTCCCCCCACAAAATTTAAGGAGGTAGCTGATATTTGGCCTTACATTGCTACTTCAAATGTGAATTTTGACAAGTTGAGTAGACTCAAAGCTTCACTGTTTCAAAAGCATGTGGCCCTTACATTTGCGCGCTAGACCTACACACTTCAAGTGGCAGGGTTATCAGCAGAAATACAGTCCCTGTTAAATACGAACTTTCCGAGACACTTTGATGAACTCGTGGGACGAATATTTAATGCGTCCAGCATGACTGGAATAGCACATTTTTTCAAAGCTGTTGGTTCTGGTTTCATTCAGACCTTCTCCTCCATATTCAGTTTGATACCTTCAGCTATCCACTCAATTTTCGGTAGTATTTTTGGGGGATTTCCAATAACTTTGACTTTATTAGCTGGCATCCTGCTGTTGCTGGTGTTTATTACCAATGGCTGTCCTGCTGCAACGAGGAGAAATGACGGCACTCCCATTAGCGCAGCTGTGTCGTGAGCGTATAATGCAGCATTTTGGAGCAACACTCCTGGAGCAATTGGAGTGTGACTGGTCTTTGTCATTTTTTCAAAGCTGTTGGTTCTGGTTTCATTCAGACCTTCTCCTCCATATTCAGTTTGATACCTTCAGCTATCCACTCAATTTTCGGTAGTATTTTTGGGGGATTTCCAATAACTTTGACTTTATTAGCTGGCATCCTGCTGTTGCTGGTGTTTATTACCAATGGCTGTCCTGCTGCAACAAGGAGAAATGACGGCACTCCCATTAGCGCAGCTGTGTCGTGAGCGTATAATGCAGCATTTTGGAGCAACACTCCTGGAGCAATTGGAGTGTGACTGGTCTTTGTCATTCAGACCGGTTCTGTATTGTGTGCAGCCCGTGTTTTGGTGCCTCTGGTGCTCTTTCGAACATGCACTGGAAATTTGTTTTTCACAGCAGCGCCTCCCAGCAATAGATGCTGATCTGTTGATGTTCTCGTTGAGGGTTCATTACCAGACATGTGCTCTGAGGTTGCGTTTGCTACGTGAAGCTAATTATGAGTTACCCTTCCTGGAGGAAGTTGCCGACAACTCATCAATGGGCACTCCATGGGATGCCATCTTGGTTAACATTGGGACTATGATATACACTTGCTCCTTGATCATTTTTTGCGCGGACTTTCCGGTTCTGACACCTGTCGAAGTGGAAGATCTCCTGTCCTCCATGGCTCGTACTTAGTTTGATAGTTTGGAACTTTTCTTAATTGACATGTCCTTTGAGAGATATAGAATAAGCGAGTTATACATTGCAGATGTAGAAACTGCAACATGTGTCTCTGAGTTCATAAGAGCAATGACAGACAATAATGTTTTGGTGTTATACGTATGTCAGATGATGTCTTCAGATGTTTGTGGCGTGATTATAGGAATCATTGTCAAGTCTGCTCGAGAACGACAAGTGGCTGAGGAACCGTCATCACTCATTGACTTGCACGTGTCGTCATCTTGGATCGAGCCCTGGCCATTCTCACTTAATGCTGCAGCATTTTGTAGGGCCTTGTGCCACTCTCTTATGAGCTATTCCAAGTCAGGTGCTGATTTTGACTGAGGAGAGAGCTGTGATTGGGGCCTTCCACCTCACTGTTGGAGAACTGTCCCGCTGTGAGTTTCAGTGCTTGCCTGTGTCAAAGGATCCACTGTTGAGTGCCCTGATGTCAATCCCAGGCATCTTCTGGGGAGTTAAAGAAGAATGTCTTCCCCTCTGCTGCCACCCTCAGTCTTGCTGGAAAGAGGAGAGTGTATCTGATTGAGTTCGCAGAGCCTGCATTGATCTTCAGAAAGGAGAGTTGTCTACTTAGTAGGCGGGGCAACAGGACTCTGGGTCCAGAGCCCGATGGCAGATGGCACGCTGATACATGATAAACTTGCTCCTCTGAAAAGAACTGTGAGAGAAGGCTTGTGGGTAGCAGTCTGCGCAGCCATTGTTCCACAAATGTGACTGCACTCACACCCTAAGCTCCTTCTGGCAACTCCACCACGCGTAAATTATTGTGGTGGGAGAGGCCCTCTATGTCCTTCATGAGGCGCTCCAGGACCTCTACGCGTTCCGCCATTAGGCGCATCATAGAATCCAGTTTGCGGGTCTTCAGTTGTAGTTCGGATCTACTATGGTTACATTCAGTTTCTAGTTTGAAGAAAACAAGGGGTCATGTCCTTTTGCGAGTCAGCATACTTCAAGATAGGAAAAATACATTTAATATCAGAGCCAAGCAGCTAAGCTTCGGCTCATCCTAACTTAAGGCCTACAAGGATTTCAGCACAAATTCAATAACACAATGATTAATAATTAGTATAGAACTTATTCAATATAACATTTTATAAACATTTTAGTCATCATTATTAGTCTACGTATACATTGGTGGCCACATCCCGTGGTCACATTTCAAGAGCACGTTTAAACAAAATTTACTATTACAGTTTCTATGCGGCATTATCCCACATTAATTCATAAACATTTCATGTTAATATAGATTATATAAGCTACGCTCTCTCACCCTCATAATCAACTTTTTCAGCAGCGAGTGTCACTTACCTACCAATAGGTTTGCATATGTGGGACCAAAAGGGGGGCACAAGACTTTACCTTGAATTTATAGAAAATATTCACCATTAAACCTAAATGCATTGTGAATAAAAGAATGACCTAGCAAGATTTAAAATATTTTAGTGTTTCAGTATATAAGAGTGATATATTAAGCAAAATATGTAGAGTGTTTATATAATATTACTAGCGAGCTAGGTAGCTGGAAATGTTTTTAATATAATATTAAAAAAGAAGAAAAATCAAATTTTTACTTAATTTTTGAAGCACTGAAGCCAGTATAAAAAAGCTTCCATTTTGGAGCTCAAAACGAGGATACTTTATAATCCTTGGAGTTCAAATATAACTGGGCACGCTTGTATTTAACTCACTAACCAATATTTCCACATAACCCAATATTACTTCAGCTACTTCTTCACTATAGCTATTTTCGATACAGGCACAAGGAATATTCAATATTCATATAAGAAACAGAATGTGTGGGGTCTGCACAAAGTTTGTTTTTGAAACAGCTGTCTTGAGAAAACTAATGAGATCGTGAAATGTCCACTACAGAGAAGCCACAAAATCATATCTCCTTCCCTGGCAGATATGTGGATGATACTCTTTTTTTAAATTTCATATCCATTATTTTCTCAACCTTATACCACATGACCACTTTTCCTTCAAATAGCTTGCTGTAAATGCCTATTCCCTCAACGTCATCAATTAGCTTTCATTTTGCAAAGGTCGGGATAAATATGGAGTTCTATTTTTCCATTTATTTGCAACCATTATTTTCTGCGTGTTAAATTAACCCGAAGTTGGATTATTTAAGTGTGAATCAGAACATGCTGATAAATGCTAACCATCACCTCAGTATTGTCCTGTTGATCCATGTGTCCCAACTTTTTTTTCGAGTCTAGCCCCTGTCTCTGACCGTATTTGTGCGACTATAGTGCACCTATTGACATCGTACAAACGTGCAGGTGAGTAGGATCTTTCGAAATATTCAACTTTTTACGGTTTACCTGTGGATGGTTTGGAAAGATTCAGGCCCTAATTTATACTTTTTGGTGCAAAACTGCACTAACGCAGTTTTGCACCAAAAGGTTTAGCACCGGATTGCACCATTTCTGAGCACCAGCTGAGCACTATATTTATGGAATGGTGCAAGCCAGTGCAAAGGGTGGGCTAGCGTAAAAAAAAAACATTACGTTAGCCTGGTGGGGCTGGAGGTCTGGAAGAAGGGGGTTTTGCACCAAAAAATGACGTGAGGCAGGTTAGAGTAAAAATAAATGACTACAACCAGCCTAGCGTCACTTTCTTATGCAAAACCATCCATACCACATGACTCCTGTCTTAGAAAAGACAGGAGTCATGCCCACCACCCTAATATCTAGCACACACAAGGGACCAGGGTCCCCTGGGCATGGCCATTGCACCCAGTGCCATGTAAGGGGGCCCATTTCAGGGCCCCCAATGGCACTTTAAAACACATAAATACAATTCTTACCTGTACTTACCTATACTTACCTGGTATGGGGTCCCGATCCTCCGCTGTTCCTCTGGTGTGGGTGGGGAAATCCCTGGAGCCTGGGGAGGGCACCAGTGGGCTTATTCATGGTGTTCCACCTTTGAAATAGGCCCACAGGTCCCCTACCCCCTTCCCTGACCCAGGCGTTAAATAATGGTGCAAAGCAAGCTTTACACCATTATTTGACCCCTCCCCCCGTGCGCGATTTTAGCACGGGGGATAAATATGGCACCAAGGCCACAGAGTCTATTTTTTGCACGAGAACGCCTACTTTGCACCTCATTGAAGCAAAGTAGGTTTCCACGTCCAAAGTATAAATATGGAGTTAGCTTTGCACCACATTTGCGTTAAAAATAATGACACAAAATCATCGCAATACAAGTATAAATATGCCCCTCAGAGTCTTAATATATGAAACCTGAGTGAGCAAAAATTGTATCTGATGGAGTATTACAGTCCAGTAGTCTAAAAATATAAGTTAAATAGTCTAGCTACATGAAAACAGTAGGTCAAACTATGGGGCATATTTATACTCTGTCTGTGCCGGATTTGTCGTTTCTTTTTTTTACGCAAATTTGGCGCAAACTTAGCTCCATATTTATACTTTGGCGTTGGACTGGTCCAGCGCCCAAGTTATGGAGTTTGTGTCATGTTTTGGACGTGAAAACCTACCTTGCGCTAATGATATGCAAGGTAGGCGTTCCCGTGCAAAAAATGACTTTAAGGCATCTGCACCCTATTTATCCTCCTGTTTCATTTTGACGCACAGCAGGGGGCGGGCCTTAAAAAATGGCGCCCAGCCTGATGTGCGCCATTTTTTAACACGTGGGTCAGGGCAGGCGTTAGGGGACCTGTGGGTTCATTTCCATGGTCTCCGACCATGGAAGCAGTCCACAGGTGCCCTTCCCTGCATCCAGGAACACCCCCTGCCACCCCCGTCCACCCCTGGAGGACACCCATGGATGGGGGGACCCATCCCAGGTAAGTACAGGTAAGTTGAGGTAAGTATAATTAATTTTTTTAAGAGGCATAGGGGGGCCTAACTTGGGACCCCCTACTTGCCATCGTGCCCAATGGCCATGCCCAGGGGACAGAAGTTCCCTGGGCATGGCCATTGGGCAGGGGAGCATGACTCCTGTCTTTGCTAAGACAGGAGTCATTTCAATGGGGGGTTGTGTGTCAAAAAGTTGCGCAAGTCAGGTTAGAGCCAAGATTTTTGACTCTAACCTGACTTGCACCAATCTTTTACGCACAACCCCCATTCTTCCCTGCGCCTGCGCTGCCCGGATAGAGTCATTTATTTTGACTCTAACCAGGCCGCAGCGCCAGCTAACGTCATTCCATAAAGAAGGCGCCCAGCTGGTGCATTGGAATGGCGTTAGCCGGCGGTAAACTTTTTGACGCAAACCTGCACTGGCGCTGGTTTGCGTCAAAAAGTATAAATACGGGCCTTTGCTTTAAGATTTGGGGATACATCACCATTGTACCAAAATCTAAATAACAGTACTAGATTTAAGATATTTAAAAAATCCTGAAGTTAAAATAATAATTTTGGAAAGATAACAGTATTGATGTAGTTTATCTACGACCACTTCTTGAGATAATTTAGACGATATTTAGCTTAGCATTTCTAAGATGTTTCCTCTGTTGCAAGTATTTGACCTTTTTATCTTTATACTGAGTCCAGTCACCTGCTTCCTGAGTGATATGCCTCACCATGATCTCAATTTATGTATTATTAATTGTGTACTGTTAATTGGGAGTAGGCTACAGAAGATTCTGTTAAAACAAGCAGCTGCTGCCACAGTCATTTCAAAGTTCGCACGCAGGCCAGCTGATAACCTATCAGTAAACAAGTAAGCAGCAGGGAAGTAAGCATGGCTCTGTATGGCAAGTTATCCTACAACAAGCGCAGAGAAGTGCATTGTGCTGCCTTGTCTTACCTTGTGTCAGGAAGGTGGGACACAGGTGGAACGTGGGTGTTACTGTACATCCACCTATGTATTTTGGCACTGATTGTGCCACCCACATAAGTAGCACCTTAACAATGTCTCAGGCCTGTCATGGGAAGGCCTGAGTGTGGTACTTCGACTTGGCATTTAAACTACTTGCCAATCCTTGCACTCTTCCTCTATTACATATAGGTCACCCCTAAGGTAGGCCCTAGGTAGCCTGTAGGGCAGGGTGCTATGTAAGTAAAAGTCAGGAAATGTACTTATCTGTTTTACATGTCCTGGTAGTGAAAAACTCCCACAGTTGTGTTTTCACTATTGTGAGGGCTACTCTTTTCGCAGGCCAACATTAGAAATTCCCTTATATACATTTAAGTGTCAATTACTGATCTGAAAGGAGTGGCATTGCCCTATTTGACATGGTGGGATGGTAATGAGAAATCTTGCCTACTGGTGAAGTTGGATTTAACATTGCTAATTTAGAAATGCCACTTTTAGAAAGATGACATTTCTCTACACTTACTGCTCTCTGTGCCTTACAGCTTACAGCCTGTCTCCAAGTCACGCCTTGTCTGTATGTATATATATATATATATATATATATATATATGTATATACTGGGTGTATGACCCCCCTAAAATCAAACACTTCTGGACCTGCCACTGAACTCTGCCAGAAGGACTTCAGTGCTGCCCAAAGGACTCAACTGGACTGTTTTCCTGGGAGGACTGGTTTTCTGCTTGTTGCCCTGCTGCCTGCTGCTTCATGACTATGCTGAAAGGACTTTGCCTTCCCCCACAAGTGATCTTCAAGGGCTTGCACTGAGCTTGCCTCCTGTTGAGAAGTCTCAGGGACATCAAATACTTTATCTGCCAGCACCTGAGCTCTCTCGCTGAGAATCCTGACTTGACAAGTGGTCCCAAACCCAATTTCTGGGCCCTTGGGAGTTCTGGTGAAACAAAGAAGAAACCAGTGTACTGATGCCCAGAACGACTTCAGGACTAGCGCTGCACTCTGCCATCATACCGCTGCCTCCACCAGAGCCCTGTTTCTCGCAGGTTGTGACCTCTGCCGCAGGCCCAACGCCCTCGTAGTGCCTCCGAAGTCCCACCACAGTGTGAGTCCATGGCGCTGTGTCACCAACATCCATGGCACCCGACTCTGACTCCCCTGCAGCACATGTAGTCCCATGGTGTGACCTGCTGTATCCATCGACCTCACTGTGTTGTAAGGAACCAACCCTTTGCAACCAATGTGGCATCAACTCCTCTGCAACAGTAAGGAATCAATGCCTCACCCCTCCCTACCGCTCTGGTAGCAATAAGGACCTGCAGCTGCACCGGCTCCAGCGATGCCTCACCTCCCCAACTCTGTGCAATGACTTTGTTTCCTCATCGGTTCCAAGGTACTGTATTCGGGGTCCGTACAACTCTGTAACCGGCCAGCGCTCCCCCCCAAGTGGCATCGGACTGTTGAAAGCGACTCTGTCACGATGTTGTGGTTGCCCCAGTTAGAGCTACTGTGTTTCTCAGCGCCATACTACAAGTAACCTTTAAAAATTAATATCTTCTCTTGTGAATGTTGGACTTTTTACAATTTTGGTCTTATTTTAGTCAGATAAATATTATCTATTTTCCAAACTGGTGTGGAGTACTTTTTGTGGTATTTTCACTGTGGTACTGTATGAGGTATTGCACAAATACTTTACACATTGCATTCTAAGTTAAGTCTGCCTCCTCTGTGCCAAGCTACCACATGGTGAGTACAGGATGATTTAGATTATGTTGTTACCAAACCTGACTAGGATTGTGGTCCCTACTTGGACAGGGTGTATACCTCTGCCAATTGGAAACCCAATGTCTAAAACCCTTCCTGCGTGAAAATTATTCTGACCACAACACAGACACTCTTGCATCTTGGGGCAAGATTGCCCATGTGGGTGCTAAGCCAACAAAAGTGTACCAGCACTATGAGAGACCACAATGTACCATATTTTAGTATTTCTGCTCTCTTACTTTCATGGAGCACAGCAAAGAAACTACCCTTGCTGTGTTGTGTTTGATCAAACTTTAGTAAATATGACCCCTCATTTGAAACTGTTGACTATGCTGGTGTTTATTAATTAGAACTGAGTCCCAGATTTAAAAAGCCTCTGCTTGTCCTTGCGGTGTGCAAGGTGACACAAGAACAATGTAAAGGTGTCAGTACCATTTACAAAACCATGCAAGGGATGATTTGCATTACTTGCGCTTATGTTACATTTCAAGTTGGAAAGCATTCTATGGGCGGAGCAGGGGCATTCCAATGCATTCTGCTCATGGATTTACATGCAATCCCCGATTTACTAATCCAGTAAACCTGGAAATGTATCAAAATGCTACCTTCCATAGTGAGGTGTTGCGAAGAGAAATATATTTAGTTCTCGTTATTTCCTCTTTCCGTGTGTGCTGCATTGTGCAGCACACATAGAAAGAGGGAAATACCTCTAAGGATTGTTTTTGTGCAGGAAGGTATCCTTTCCTGTACAAAAACAATCCTGCCCATAATGCAGGCACTGTTGTACTATGATGCAAGTGTGGCTGTGTTGGAGCTAGGCAGCATACAGTGCTCCAGTGCAAGGAGAGAGCATACATGCTCTATATGTGTGTAAATATGAAGCACTTTGCTCTCTCCCTTTCACGCAGCACAGTGCAGAAACTTTGTTTGCTGCCCTGTGTTGTGAAAGATTAGTAAATATTCCACTGAGTTCGTAGCATTCTTGCAGAAGGCTTTGATTACATTAATCATTTCGGATGGAAAGTCATATCTGAATAGAGCATTACATCGATCCCACTGGACCAGCAGAAATGTTCTAATTCTTGTGAATCAATTCTTTAATACCTTTTGAAGGCAAGGGCCAGTAACTTTGAAATATTTTTACTGATAAAATCAGTCTGTACAATTTACAGCAGCACTGAGGAACCTTTCATTGTTTACAAAAAAAGGAAATGTATGCCTGTTGCCAAGAATATGGTGAAAGACAGGCGTCAAATATTTTCTGACAAATGAGAATAAATGGTGGCAAAATTTGGTTGAATGTACATTTTAAATTCTTCATGAAAGGCACTGGATGAGTATATGGTTAAAGTGCTGCAGTCAGAACTCTTTTATCCCATTTCCAATTTGGGCCACTGCCATCACGGCCTCTACTTTTGGTGAATTCATTTAAAATCAGTTTAAACTTATGCAATGATTTACAATTAGTAAACAATTTGCAGACACATTAATTTATTTTCCCAGCATCCAAAATGTATCATTGTAGTCACCATGGAATAGCCTGGCAAATGAATAAGCGTGAATAATCATACCATATAAGCACTGAAAAAGTGGAGACTTTCCCTAAACGTTGTTTCATCTCTGGGTTATGATTGGGAAGTTGGTAGTGTTGCTGACTGTGACTGGTCTTCTAGGGAGAAGTTCATCCAAATGAATACTTAATTCGTATTCCTTATCTCCTTCTCGTTATCTGGTGAAATGGTGTGGGAGATAGAAGTGAACCCTGCTGATTGTTCTTCTATGATCAGGCCACCACAATTGCACTACTGAATATCGACAGCAACAATATCATGGTACAAGAATATCGAGGGACAAAATCGTGAAAGGTAAGTGCATAGAGTGAAGTATAAATGCACTATTCCTAACTCCACTTCTACGTAGCTTTGAAATACATACACCACATAGGCACATATATGTGGGGTTATGTACTGAAAATCTAGATTCACTTCCCTGTCGATATTTTATTTTCGATACTCTGTCCTCGATATTATGTACCATCAATACTGTGGTTTCGCTTTTGAGGGGGCACACCAAACACATCACGCAGGCATCTATTTCAGACATCGATCTTTTAGATGATTACCTATTCATTACTTTCTGTTGATTTTGCTGACTGAGCCGTGTTCAGATCTGATTTTCATCAAGGGAAGGGTAAATGTGACTCATGATGTGACTCATGACTACTTCTTCTATTGTTTTTGCCATATGAGGAGGTTTAGCACATATCTATAGCTAGCCACATCGGTGGGTCAGCTTGAACATGTTTCAATACAAGGAATGACCATTTCTTAATACCACGATTCAGTGAGATTCCCTTAGACATGTCATTACTTTAACTATGAATGTCTAAATCGTTTGGCTGGAAACGATCATTTCATTATGAGAACCTTCTGCTTGCCTTGATGCCTCAGGTGCCTGTAAATGGACATTGAAGGTGGGTGAGAAAGGGAAAAGCAGTTTTCTAGGCCCTGTCCGATGGTCTTCCACATTTTCCCTGATCACCTAAATTATCTGATTTTATGCCTCAGTTCTATTTACAACGTTCAATCTTCTTTATAATGGAAGAAGTAATGTAAGTGCACAGCCCCTGAAAGGGGAAGTACTGCTGGCAGCATTGACTGTAATGCAGAGCAATAAGCGTTGGCAGGTATGTAGTTCTCAGATTTAATTCTTACTTTACATACGTATAGCATGCGGTCAATTTTCAACATCTGCACAGCATCTGCTGAAATTTCATCTCTTTAATATGGCCAAGTACTTGGCAACTACACAGACAAGTATGTGAAAATGTGATGTAGGAGTAGCATGACTGATTACAAATCTTCAAATGAAGCAGTGTCTCACGTTTTGTTTTAAACATCTTTATTGATACTTTTTAGTAATACAGAAAAATGATTGGACCATTGGTCAAGAATATCGACAAGCAGATGCATCCACACAAAGGAAGGAGGGTAAACCAGTTCTACAACAAGCCATGGAGAAGTTAGGTACCCCCTTTAATCTTGTGGAGTTGTTTTTGGTCTATGTGAACATAGAACATGCATCATATAACGGAATATGAAACACAACGAAAGTCCAGGCAGAGTCGATGTAGTCTGCCATCCATACCTGGTAGTCCTGGGTGGCGGAATCAAGCCTCTAGCAGCGGAGGAGGAGGGAGGATTGGCCCGGTGTTCCCTACGTAGGGGGCACGAAGGTCCCAGTGTGCTGTTCACTAAAAGCGGCTGGTAAGGGACCCAGATGCACTTCAGGTGGTCAGTTGGGATGCCCCAGGATTGCAACACCCCACACATAAGAAGGTGCAAGCGTAACAATCAAAGAATTGTAACACCATGAGCCTAGGAGTCTTGAGATATTAAAATTCCAGTTTGGATAAATAATCAGTAAGAGGCTCCCAGAGATGGGTGAATCTCTTTTCAGAATAGGGGAGTTTGGTTTGGGAATTATTTATTTATTTGGGAGTTAGTTATTCATGTGTTCCACAGCAAATATCTGCCGACCTTCCGGACCCATGATGCCTGTGAAAGGGGCTCCACCTTCTTCCAAAAAAGTGCAATAAGATGTGTTGCAGCTCCAGTCATGTGGCAAATCAGTGCCCAATCCATGTGTGTCATGTCTGGCTGGTGGATCTTCTCCCAAGAATCACAGTAGCGGTGTGGCTGAAGGGGCTAGCCCAGTGTACCTTTAATATGCCCCACGATTCCTTCCAGTACATTTGAATCACAGAGTAGAACGACAGATATAGAGGAAAATGACTGTCATATTGTTGACAACACCAGCATGTTATGGACTTGATGGGTAATATGCAGGGAAGTCTAAAGGGTGTCAAATGCCACTGAAATGTAGCCTTAAAGGCATGAATGTCGATTCACCACAAGGCCAGGGATGGTGGAAGTGACAACAGATGCACTTTAACTTTCATGGCAGATTTTTTTACAGAAACTCATGTCACATGACCTTAATCTTTATGACATCACAATACTGACATCACTGAACTTTCATAATAATTTAATGATGAATGTAACAACACAACAAAAACAAATTTCTCTTTAAAATAGCACCTATATTATTTTGCAGTCTTGATCTTTGAAAGTTCTGGGACATAACATGTCAAAACTTAAGTCCATTTTCGCCAGTGCCCTTTTTTCAGCGCAAAAAGCGATTTGCTCTTGTTTTTGTCTCTTTGTTTTATGGGGGTGTTACTAAGACTTTACTTGGACGGTCCATTGAAACTACCCATATGTTTTGATGAAAAGCCTGATCTACTAAGATTGGCAAGCCAGACTTTGCTTCAAAAACTTACCTCTCCTTAAAGCAGGCGTTAACAAGGGGGGATGTTTTAACTTCTCCTCAAACCACTCTCATTGCATGTGTGCTGAAGGGCACAGCACACATATAATGTGTGAGATCCTTCTGAAATGTGTGTAGGAATAGGAATTTGTACTGGACGGGAGTACTTCCAGTATAAATCCTGCACTAGACAGCATAGACTCATCTCTGAACCATGGTCAAAGTCTTTGCTTCTTGCAAGGCAGCCTAATTAAAGTGCTACTGCAGGGGAGACAGTAGTGCAATTCAGAACAACAAATTTAGTTGGTCTTCTGTGTGGAAAAAGTAGTAAATCTGCTCTAACAAATTAAAATCAAACAACAGCCACAGTAACAGTCAAGCATTGAATATCAAATCAGTAGGTAAATAATATAGAAACCTGTTAAAAACCCTGTTTAGATATTTGCCTCTACAAACGTTTTGAAATTTATATAGACATAATACCAATTTGTTATTGATGGTGGAGAAAATACAAAATTCAGAACTTGACTGAGGGTCTGATTTAAAAATTGGAGGAGGGGAATACTGTGTCACAAATGTGACGGATATATTGTCTGCCGTGTCATGATCCCATTCTGTCCTATGTGGATTGTAATACGGTGGACGGGATATACGTGACATTTGTGAATGAGTATTTCTTTGGCTGACAGCTAAATCAGGTCCTGAATTGTAACGTGTTCCTTATAAGTCTATTTCTCAGGTTCCTAGGGTGGCCCAGCATAAGGGCAGGATATACAAAGTGCTCATGCCTTAAATCATGAAACCTACTGCCCTACACAGTGTGGAAAAGCACCCCTGGGATGCATTAGGTAAAGGATGCACTGCCCCAGTTTGCACTATGGCACACCTTTAACTAGGCATGCTCGGTACAAATAGGGGGAATGCACTCTATCACAGGTAAGGCAAGGTAGCCTCCCTTGGGAGAAAGCATTAGTCAAAGGCAGATCAACTATTTTAGGCAGCTGATCTGTCTTTCACAATGCAGGCAGAGTGTGGCCGAGATGCCCTTGCAGGCGGGTGCATTGAGTGACTGCACCCATCTACAGGGAAATATCTGGAGTCCATGGGACTCCCTTTTCCTACTTCAGGGGGCTCCCTCAGAAAGGAGACCCACTGAGTGTGAGGCACTTCTTAGTGGTACACTGATAGTGTGCCTTCTGGTGGCCTCTTTGCCTTGGTGCCCATAATATGGCAAATGAGCAAATGTAAAGTGTTTCCTTCATTTGCATTAGGTTTGTGCCAGCACTAAGGGGCAGATGTATCATTATCAGAAATAGCGATTACCTAATTGCGATTGTCTGTGAATGGCAATTAGGTAATCGCAAATTCATAATGTATGAGACTCATAGGCCCATATATATACTCTGTTTGCGCCGGATTTGCATCATTTTTTTACGCAAATTTGGCACAAACTTATCTCCATATTTATACTTTGGCGCTAGACCCGTCTAGCGCCAAAGTTAAGGAGTGTGAGTCATTTCTTTGTACGTCAAAACCTACCTTGCGCTAATGACATGCAAGGTAGGCATTCCCGTGCAAAAAAATACTCTAAGTCATGTGCGCCTTATTTATCCTCGGGCGTCAAAATTACGCACAGGAGGTGGTGGGCCTTAAAACAAGGCACCCAGCCGGATTTGTGCTATTTTTCAACGCCTGGGTCAGGGCATGCGTTAAGGGACCTGTGGGCTAATTTCCATGGTGGGAGACCATTGAAGAAGTCCACAGGTGCCCTTCCTTGCACCCAGGGACACCCCCTGCCACCGTCGCCCACCCCTGGAGGACACCCATGGATGGGGGGACTCATCCATGGTGAGTGCAGGTAAGTGCAGATAAGTATACATTTTTTTTTTCAAATGGCATAGGGGGGCCTGTATTTGGCCCCCTTACATGCCACTGTGCCCAATGGCCATGCCTAGGGGACAGAAGTCCCCTGAGCATGGCCATTGGGCAGGGGGGCATGACTCCTGTCTTTGCTCTTTCCTGTCCTGTTATGAAATGTAACAATTGTCCCATTGCTGCCATCACCTTTTCTGAGATCGGTGTCTAGCCGCACCTCTTTACTTTCACTCCTCCTGGCCGCCAATGTGCAACTATCTGGGAATCCAAGAGAGCACTGCTGATAATTTTGTTTACTACTTACAACAATGCTGCCTAAATTCTGCTACATCATTTTGATTCATGCTGCCTATTTACCATAATTACATGCCATGGTGGTGTCAGGAACTTTAGAGTTATAGGAAATAGCAAGTTTAAGTAGTGTTCGCTGAATGCTTACTTCAATTGGAGTGCTAGATATGATCGTGGGAAAGGTGGCGTTTGCAGAGAGAATGCCCAAAAAATGAAACTAACTAGAATTTCGCAGGAAGCGGGATTTCGGAATTAGCAGTCATCTTGGATGTTATTGTGGAAAAGGAGAATGGAGTTAGAAACGTTTTGCTTCCCAAAGCCAGTATCCTATGGCAGGAGCATTGGGTTCGAACTTTGACTTCCTGCTTTTTGCACTATCTTCCCCTTTCAAATCATACTTATGATCAGTTCATATTTCAAATATGTGTTATCATTAAGTAGATTAGGCATTAGAGAATATTAATACTCATTTACAAACAGAGGCCATGCTAACTATTGAAAAATCTGAGGTCGAGATTGATTTATTTGAAATAACTCCTAATTTCATCATATGGTAAGCTTCTTTAGTAAACAGCAAGCAGAAAATTTGCCATCACACAAAAAGTACAGTTGTATGATTGATCTTGAGCCTGGGGCCAAATTACAATGCGTGTGTGGGTGAATGTGAATGCTGGGTCAGGGTGCGTGTGTGCATGCAAGTAGACAGGGGTGGGGGTTGTATGTATATGTATGTTGAGGAAAGGAGTGGGTGTGGGATGGAGTGCGTATGTGTGTCAATGGGGGTGCATGTAGTGAGTGGAAGTGAGTGGGGGTGTTTGTGCGTGTGTGCAAGTGAGTGTAAGGGTGTTGTGAGTGAGTGTCAGGGTATACTTGTCTGTGGGTGCGTGTGGGTCCAAGTGTGTATGTGGGGCATAAGAACGGGGACCAGGGTGGGGAGTAAGTATGTGTATGCAGGGGGTGGGGGTCACTACTGGGAGTGGGGGTGGGCGGTTACTGGGGGTTTGGGGAGGTGGGGTGGGAATGTTGTAAGGGAAGAGGGGTGGAGGGCTCTTGGGTAGATGGGGGCTAGGGGAGTCGTGTACCAGCAACAGGAATGCAAATTCCATTCGCTGTCAGCCTTTCCACCAGGGATATTGTGGCGGTACTACTGCCACAAATTTCCTGGTGGAAAGGGGACTTGTGATACCGCCGGCGATATTGGGTGGACCACCGGGTCCGAGATGTTTATCTCTGGACTGCCGGTCTGACCACCCTGGCAGTAAGCACAGGAAAGTGGCGGTTTGTCACAGGTCAAACCGCCGCACTCATAATGTGGCGGTCTTTACCGCCAGCCCGTCAGCGGTGAGACTGCCACCGCAGCCCTGGCGGTCTTCGGACAGCTAGGGTCGGATTGTTCACCTGAATATTTGAAACAATATCTAGATAAGTATCTGGACATGGTTTATTAGACACTCAAAATCTCCTGCGTCTTCACTTCTGCTTTTTGCATTTAAAAACAAGGTGATCATTGTACCTGTAATGACTAGTTTTCCCTCAAAGGTTACCATTAAAAATTGTTACCATGTTCCTTTGATCTTGGTAATGTTAAATCAGAACAAACATGCAAACTTTTTCACAAAGAGCGATTTAAGGGGTGCCTTTCATTTCTTAAAGGTCCGTGCGGTGGATGAGTGGAAGACGGCATTCCATACCAAATGTGGCCTTTAGGAATGTCAGGTTATGTCATTTGGTTTGTGTAATGCCCCTGCAGCATTTCATATTTTTTGGTAATGGCATCTTTGGAGAAGTCATTTATATTTTTGTCATTGTTTTTTTTTACTATGTTCTCATATTTTCGAGAGAAAGACAGGAAAAACATTCAGCAAGTTTGCTCAGTGTTACAAAATATATGAGAAAATCATTTATATGCACAAGCTGAAAAGTATGAGTTTCATCTCACTCAGGTGGTTTTTTAGGATTTGTGATTTCAACATAAAGGTTGAAGATAGTAAGAAAACTAAAGCAAATATTGAATGGCCTACTCCAAAGACAGTTAAAGATAGTCAGAGTTGCTTAGGCTTAGTACATTTTCACAGACACCTTACAAAGAATATTTCTCAGGTCATATTACCAATTAAAAGACTATGAAAGAACGGTGTTCTATTCAATTGGGATTAGAAGGCAGAAGACGCATACAAGGAATTAAAAAACAGGTTTACACCTGATCTAATACTTAGACACCCTGCCACTAGCCCGCCATTCTTTGTTGAAGCTGATGCATTAGTTGCAGCTTTAGAGGCAGTGTAGCCGTTGTTGAGGTACATGTCAATTGCATCTAGTGGTCTATTTATCAAAAAAAAAAAATAACACCAAAAAATACACTATTTCTGAGAAGGAGCTGTTGGCTATTAAACTTGTATTCCCAGAGTAAAAACACTATTAGTTTGGAGCACTAGTTCTAGTTGTGGTTTATAAACATCACCGCAATTTGTTATTGTTGCAATCAGCCAAGAGTTAACAGCTAGACAAATTTTGTGATCATTATTTTTCTCAGGTCATACTTTTGTGATATCTTTCAGACCAGGCGACAACTTCTTGTCTCAGAGAAATCACCACTGTTGTGAAAAAAACAAACAGGTGATCCAGTTGTTCCAGAGGAGAAAATTGTTATGTTATCTTTTTCTGAGCGCATAACAAGAAATATGTCCTGTAAGAAAATGATTGATATGGCTGATAAGGATTAGAGGTGTAGAATCGAACATCAGTTACCTTGGGTTAATGAATGTCTATGTTTGTCTATGTTTAATCAATGTCTATATTTGTAGATTTTTAATCAATGTCTATATTTGTAGATTAGAAATCAGGAATTCAAGGAAATACATGATTCCCCATTATCAGGTCATCCCAGTACAGCTAAGACAATTGATTTAATTAAAAAAACAATTTGTTGGGAGAAGATGAATGCAGATATAAAAAAGCATGTTTCTACGTGTGACATTTGCCCAAGATACAAGAATGATCATAACAGGCAAATGGGATTGTTACTGCCATTCGAAGTCACCCAAACAACCCTGGTAAATTATTTCTATGGATTTTATTGTAGATCTCCCATATAATAAAGGTTTCAGAGCCATTCTTTTAATTGTGATTCCTTTTAGAAAATGCCTCCATTTTGCACCTGCAAAATGGTTACCATCAACATCAGAGACTAGTCTTCTGTTTTTACAACTTGTAGTAAAACTTAATGGGTTGCCTCCAATATTAGTTTCTGACCATGGGGCTCTGTCCACATCAACATTTGTATCAATATCTTGGCAAGATTGTTGTAAAAATGTGAAATAGGAAATCAATTTGTCATCTACAGATCATCCACAGACAGATGGTCAAACTGAAAGATTTATACAAGGGCTGGAAACATATGTCAGATGCTTTATCAAAAAATCAGAAATCTTGTTTGGGACATTTATGGTTTGCTGAATTTTGTCAGACTAATACTTTTCATTCCTCTTCAGGTCATAGTTTGTTTTTGTCATTAAAGGGTTCATTCATGTGTTTTGGCAGATATACCACTGACAACGTCTAACAATTAATCTGTTGGAAAAAAGAGTTAAGCAACTAGAAAACATTCATGAGTGTGTAATAGACACATTAACGCACGCCAAATTAAGAATGAAGATTCTGACAGATCAAAAATGAAGAAAAGATCCTCAATATCAAATAGGAGATACAATATGGCTCTCTACCCAATTATATTAGATTGTATGATAAAAGAAATTTCCAGCTCAGATTTAGTGGACCCTTTTCTATAAGCAAGGTAGTTAGTCAAGAGGCTGTGGATTTGATATTACCATATACAGTGAACATCCACCCACTATTTTAAATGTTTTTATTAAAACCAGTTAAAAAAGGTAGTCAAATTGAAGAGATACCAGATCCTGCAATTCAAGACTCTGAGATTGAATATGAGGTACAGGCTACCATGGACTCATGAAAAGAAAGAATGAAAATGCAGTATTTGGTAACACAGGAGGGTCATGGTGCAGAAGCAAATTCTTGGGAGCCAGCACAAAATATTCATGCCTCTCAAGCAATAAATAAAGGCCAATCCTGAAAAACTCTAAAGAAGACACTAAAGAGGGTGTTACTGTCATGATTACATGACATAGTGGTGCCAGGAACTTTATAGATACAGCAAATAACAAGCTTAACTGTTGTTTGCTGATTGCCTACAGACATTGGAATGCTAGATGTGATGATGATAAGGATCAGAGGAACAGTGACCTACACAGCACTAAACAAGCAATAAAGTTAAACTAACTTTAATCCTGTGGGAAGTCCAATTTCAGAATCAGCAGCCATCTTGGATTTTATCATATAAAAGGAGAATGGGGTTAGAGTCTTGTTGCTTCCAAAAGCAGTCTGTGCTTGGCAATCGTCAGAGGATCATTAGGTCGGAGCATTGATTTGAAACTTTGACTTCCTGCTTTTTGCACTATCTTGCCCATTCAGCTTGAACTTAAGATCGGTTATGATTTCAAGGCCTATTTATGCTCACACTCTGTTTCTATTACATTTATATTTTGTGGGCACATTCAGATTTTGCACTTTGTTGCTCTCCTGTTTTCATCGCTGCTTTTGTACATATTGCCAAATTAGTTTGGACTCGTGTGCACTGAACCCGCTAGTATTTTGCGGAATCATACGTGAAAACCACACTGCATGGATTCCAAGGACAAAATAAATCATTGTTTTTCTTTATTTTCAGCGAGAGAACTGCATCTAAGTTAAGGAAAGAAAGGGCTAAGTTAGAGAATGTGTTACTTAAGGTAATTATGTAGATTAATTTAATAATGTACTGATAGTACAAGGTTCTTTATTTATTTGTTATTGGTCCTTAGAGACTTCCACAGCAATCCAGGAGGAAATGTCTTGCATCAGTGTTTCTCACTCTTCCCCTTACCCTTTGCCCCTGCGCATACTCTGCTGTGATTTATGTTGCAATTAGAAGTCTTGGCCTGTCTGTGGGGGTGAATAGGTCTAACTTTGTGGCACTCCTGCAGACTGGTAAATCGAAATCGAAAAATATGAACTACAACACTGTTGTGTGTTCCCTTTCCTCATGTGTTATTGTCATGTCTTCGGTTTGATGTGCCAATTGTGAAACCATCTTTCCTTCTTGAATCACCCCTTGCACAAAATCACTTCTTTAAATATACCTGAACCACTGAAGATTATTGTAATGGGATACACATTGATGAATTTTCGTCATAATCAGACTTCGTAGAAGGATGAAAGCTGAGTTTTTTCTTTGGTGTGCTTTTGATGTTTAACTTTCTTTGGGATCATGAGCTACAGACATGCCACTGCTTCGGATTTAGTTGAGGAAGTGATTAATTTAAGTGGTTCATCCAGTTTTTTCTTGACATCACTGTCCAATGCCAACAAAGATACATGGTCAAGCAGTAGGTTTTTTTTAATCACCGTCAGACGAAGGTGCTAATGAGTCATTTGTTGTTATACACAAATACAAAGCTTGCTTGTCCCTTTTCAATTGGCATATCTCTACAATACTGAGAAAGTGACACTTACCCTTCCTTTTACCAATATTGTCATCACCCTGACATCCTTCTTGAATTCTGTATCTGCACCTCTTGCTTTAATGTATTCTTCTGCAATCTTGACAGGCTTAGACATTTTCTACTTAGGATCCACCAATGCAAATTCAGTTTCACAGTCCATGTCCTTGCTTAAAAATTGACTACACTTCAATAACATTGTATCACACTTTCCTCTGATGTGCTGTGGTGTTACATACTTTTAAAATATAAAATTATCAACAGATAATTACCTCACATTTATTGCAGAGTTTTTCACTTCTTGGCCCTCTCTAGTATTCAACTATATGCAATTGCTATCACTCTCAAGAAATATTTGCATATGGAACTACCAAGTCTTCCTTCCGTTTCCAAAGCTTACTCCTGGAGCCTTATTCCTATGTTATGCAGAGTGGTAATGTTGCAGTTGTTTTGTGGAATTACCACCTCATGCAACCTCAGGTTTTAACAGGTGCAGAATTGTGCCACATAAAAGTGCCTGTTTTATATTCACATAATATATCTGCTTAAGCAAATAGAAAATATAAAAGGGCAATGGACTGGAATTTGAAGAAAAGAGGAGATGAAGGGCTTGGTAATTCTGGGAGCAGCATTTTATAGCAGCCCTTAAATTCGTAATGGCTAGTAAATAGGGTGATGATACTGTGGTGTGCTGCTTGACACATTCTAGTGTTTTGGTACATAACCAACCCCAGAGGGCAGGCCTTAACACCCACCCCAAACAGGCATCACCGTCAGGCGAGCCTGTGAGTAAATGAGCCAGAGTACACATGCTTGTGACCAGTTTAGTAACTATACACACCATGGGCCCGATTCACAAAGGTAAACTTACACCAAAAAGTCTAGGTTTAGACCAAATGTCAGACTTTTGATCTATGTTTAGACTTTCGGTCTAAACTTATACCAAGAGTCTAAACTTTGACCAAAAGTCTAACTTTACTCATAGTAAAGTTAGACTTTTGGTCTAAACTTGGACCAAAAGTCTAAACTTAGATCAAAAATCTAACTTTACTACAAGTAAAGTTAGACTTTAGGTCTTACCTTTGTGAATCAGGACCCTAGTCTGTGTCTTCTTTTGTTTGGCATGCGGGCCCAAGGCCCACAACATCGAATGGCGACAAAGGGTCTGACCCCACATGCTGTGCCGTCTCACTCTTCAACTTTGTGAAGGAGTAGTAGACACCTCCATAGGCACTGCCCCTAAAAAAGGGTGACCTTGTCCCCATGGTAGAAGGAAGAAATAGAGACCCTCCAACACCTCACTGCACATGCTGCTGCCCGTCTGCAGTGAGACTCTGTGAGGCAGGTAGCGCAGAGTAGACCATGCAGTGTTACACACTGGGTCCTCAAGGAGAGAGAGTACCATCAGCAAAGCTGTGGTGAGTGAGTGTAGTGTGCTGTTGATGTAAAAGGTCCCAAGACTGCACCCAGTGTGCCGCTGCAGCTCCCGCATGATGGTGCTATGTACAGTCTTGAACTACCCATAAGCAGAGCAGTCGAGCAACAGGAGAAGAATGCACCTGCCCAGCACAAATGGGCAAGGAACCGGCAAAGGCAGAACCGGCAAAGGCTGAACCCCAGCACAGCACAGGAAGGCTGCACCCTGCCCTGATTTAACTCAGCATCTTAATGCCAGCAATGCCCCCGGTGAAATAAGAACAGGAAGGAAAGAGAAAAGGGGCTGCGGTGTCCTCCAGCAGTCAAGCAGCACTGAGTGTCCGTACCTGCCAGTGAGTGAGCCTTCCTCCACTCATGCTGTCAGCCCCGCACCCGTCAGTGCTCCCGACTAAGACTGTGTGCCTCTAGGCTGCATCCTGGCTTTCTATTCCTGCTGTCGAGACTGTCGACCGGATGTGGCTCCTTGCACCGCACCTAGAATCAATGTTTAAATTACACATGAGGTGGCCCCGACAGGGAAAACATTTTGAAATAAAAAAAATTCTAGCCATCTTGTGCCACCTGATCTGGCATGGCCCCCGCAACTTCAATTGAAGCAGCACATGCCAAGAAGACAGTAAGGAGCCCAGTGGTGCCATCACTCATGGCCCGCAGTAGATGAAAGCTGCTGTGGCAGGAGAAGTGGCTACAGTGCCACCGAGCAGTCATTTGTGGTACTAAACAGACAATCATGCAAAGCATAAGCGGCCTGGCATTATATGTGCCTGAAGTGGCCCTCCCAGGTACCTGAGTCCATGTAAGCACTGCCTGCCAGAATCATCGGGGAAAAAAGAGGTCTGTTCAGGAGTGTCCCAGCTTATGCCTCGACTCATTAGTAGGTAACCAGATCCCCCATGCACGCATTTCACTGATGAAGGTAGTAGCCTGCACAGCACCGTCTCCCATGCCATGGCGGAGACTGTGGCAGGACGAGAGAGCAAAGACAATGCCAAGAAGGCGCATAGACAATGCAGTTCCGTAGGAAAGAGACTCTGCCAGCTGGCCCCAACAAACTGATTTTTCCCTGAAGGTAAAGTAAAGACTGGCCAACAGAGTGGCACGCACCCCAGGTGGCTGCCTGTCAGTGCTGGAGGGGAGAGACTGTGAACCCCAAAGAGTCTAGAAGCCCAAAACAGCCCCAGACAAGAAAGTCCAGCCAAGGCAGTGAAACCAAATGCAGACAAACACAAAGCAACAAAGCAGCATGGTCCATAGTGACAACAAGGCTGCTACAGCTTGTCTCTAAAGTAACTGTGATGCCTCTGTCGGGTGCCTGCAGCAACGTGCCCCAGCCCCAAAAGAGATCAAGAATGTTTGAATCACAGCAACAAGAAAGATGAATACATCTGGGTCAGAGAGTAGAGGTTACACATGAAGAAGCCAAATTTCCCAATGATGAGAGAAGTGAACACTACACACCCTTAGCAGCTGTCTGCCGTAACTTCAAGTGAGAAGACAGCACTGCAAAGCTCCTTGTGGTGAACAGCCATCTCTGCAAGTGACAGGAATAGACACGTAAGGTACCAGCAAAAGGTGCAAGAAGACAGATTATCTACTAGCCCCACCACTGCCTGACGGGGTGCTGGCTCACAAGAACGCACCCTACGGAAGGTGAGAGAACGAGAGTGTGCAATCAGAGGTGCACAGAGGGCCGCACCTGGAAATGGACATCATGGACAGGAGCCCTGGAGGGAGAGAACCCTCAGAGAACAAGAAATAAGGTTGCACGAAAGAGACTGCACCAGTCAGCCACTCCAGCACAGATTGGCCACTATTGGCCCGTCATTGGGCATATCACAACGTAGGCAAGACCAAGTGCCATGATGGTGTAGCCTCGAGGCACAAGTACTGCTCCCTGAAGCAAAGCAGAAGGGAGGTTACCTGCCATCAATGGAGCAGAAGGCCAAGGAGAACCCTGAGGAGGGGCCTGTGAGGCCCAAATGTAGGAAGGAAATCGTAGTCACCTTAACTGTACTAGCACTGCCATCTATTGGGCCAGAGGCTGTTTGAGGGACTGCCTTAGACTGGGTCCCTCTCTGACCCATTACAGGCATGAGGAGAGTTACACATTCCCTAGTGGCAAGCTGCTACCACAGCAAATCAAAAGAGACCCTCATCTCCCATGGTGATCCTGCGTTGCACCCTGAATACCTTGTCCAGGAGAAGAAAGGTTTGGAAGAGGCTGCAGACCACATCCATCAAAGCAAATCCACCTCCACTACCATAAACAACCTGGTGGATGCATCGGTGAGAAGGCGCTCATTCCTACAGACAAGACCGGAAGTGAGAGTGGTCCACAACAGGAGAAGAAGCGCAGTCCTACAGACATGATGGAGCTGGCAGGATGTCCCAGTGAGGAGAACAGATGATATGTGGCCTGATGCTACCTCACACAAACTGAAGAGCAAAACGTGTGAAACGTGGCAGGACACCACACTGCAAGAAAGACTTATAGAAGATAGAAGAGCATTTGACCAGACCTGTGACACTGAAAGACCGGACAACCACAGATGCGCAAGAGCAAAAGATCAAAGTGTAAAGACACAGAAGACTCCTACCACTACATGAGTGCACCTACCAACACAAACCAGCCCCCTGGGTGCAGCGACGACTCAGGAGACAGCTCAGTGGGCGTACCGAACATAAGTCGTCAGCATGTGCGCGAACTGTGTATCTGTCATATGCTTCACAGTGCGACCTCCCAGCCACTTGTCACCAGCTGCTTGAAGCAAAAGGCATCCTTGCTAGCAACTGCATCTGCTGAAGGAGAAGACCTGCACCAACTACATAATGAGCCATTCTTCTGCGAAGTCCCTCCAGTTGCCCTTACTTAAGGAAGTTGTCACCACCTGTTGCCCAATTCGTCTAAAGGCAAACACCACTATTGCCATGTGCAGCATCTGATCCAACCTCGGAGCATGTCACCTCCAGAGTGGAGCCTTACCCTACCAACCTAATGAGACTCATGTGGCACTTCTGGCAACATGTGAGACCAATTGTCCAGAGACTATCTGATAGCCCACCCGCACCTCAGTCCTGTTGACAAGCACACTGACCATGTACCATTCACCCTTTCAGTTACACAAATGATTTGTCCATAGCTTCTATTGGAAAGCCTGCAGCGGCCCACAGACAGCCCACAAGCAGCGCAGCACAGTCCACATGGACTTGGGGGCCCCACTGAAAGGGCCTCAAAGGAATCCCCACACAAGAGGTGGTCTAAAGGTGGCACCCACTCTACACCCATCCAACACGGCCATGACCGGTGAGGTGACCCTGCGAATAAAAGAGCCAGAGTGCACGTGCTCGTGGCCAGTTCAGTAACCATACACACTGTGTGTGTGTCTTCATTTGTCAGATATGTGGGCATAGGGCCCATGACATAACAAATACCTATCAAAATAGGTAATATTGAGTCCATTATTACCCCTCTATTTTACTAAATAAATGTTTTCGTGATAAAACCGGCTCATTCTCCTGAAAATGAGAAGGTACTGATATGGAATTGTCCACATGCATGGGTCTGCATTGCAGTTGCATTGTTGATGAGTACAAACCTTTATTATTTTATCCATTTTAACGCATCACAGGCCACATTTGTCTCCAAATACTGTTTTATTTTCCTGAAAAAGACTAGTGCAAGCATGCATTCTGCTGTTTTTTTTGTAACTATATTTAATCAGTTTGAAATATATACTCTACATGCAGGGATACTGACTACGGCAGTAAAAATATTTATTATTCTATTCTGTAGCTTGATGTGAAAAGGACTTGGAAGCGAGGAAATTGCATTGCCTCACTTCTTGGCTGATTTAATTAAACATAGCATACTGAAATTCACGCTTCCTAAAAGTTAAGTGCAAGACAGAAAATTACATGTTTTATTGTTGCCTAGGTAAAGCTGTTCGTACATTTTTTCTATTGGTCGACAAAGCAAAGTCACAAAACCAGTGAGCAACAGTGGAGACAAATAGAACAAACACTTGTGATTTTGAGATCGTGGATAGACTTTGTCAATTATTATTCCGTTATCACTCACAATTGGTAAAGTTTAAAGTGTATTATTTATAAAGTGAAACCACAGTCAAATTTCTCGCATGATGTATGTAATTTTATTTTGCTCGGTACGAGCATAACGCACTTCGGTATTTATTCTGAGCTTTTGCTCTGCAAGCGGTGTCAGTTGTGGGATTCCTCATGACATTGTTTTTGTGCTGATTGAATCTGGTTGTGTAACAGAATGAGGGATTGCTAACGGGTGACCGATACGAGGCTCTGTGGTTGGTGTGGTTCTAGTTTCGCGTGTAGTATACTTTTGCGCCTTTCAATGTGCCTTGAGAGCTTTTAACAGTGAATACACACAATCATACATACATTAATTGGCAGTCTGAAAATGTTTCTGTTCTGCTTTAGGTTGTCTGACTTTATCATTTGACTGATACGGACAGCAAATGAGGGGTATGCATGTGTTTGAAGCTACACGTTCAACATTATGTTGTGCCACCAGAGGTATATCAGTGGAGTATTAGCCTGGACCGGAGCTCTTATGGATGCTGAAATGCAGTGAGGCAGGGGTGTGTCAGTTCAGTTTCTCCTATGTTAGTGTTCCATGCTTAGTGCGGCATATAGGTAGACCCGTCCAATAAAATTATGTTCATTCCACAGAGTCCTTGGTAGTTACTGCATCCTAAAGAGTCATGTCAATAATGACAATACTGTTAGACCTGACATCCTTTGTGTGGTAGACCTCCAGCCCTTGTGCTTTCACTCCTGTTTGGTGAATTTGGTTTGTTGGCTTTAGGACTGTGCTCTCTCCTTAAAACATTGCGAAACTAGTCTACACCCAATTTGTCCATTTAATTTACTTGTAAGTACATAGTATATGGTAATACATGTGCACAGGGCCCGGTTAAATAAATGATTCTAATGGACCTGCAGCATTCTTTTTGCCAAGTTAGAATCCAGATACCACTTATAGCATATATTTATTTACTTATGTATTCATAAACTTGCTTACATAGCCCACAAAAACAATAATGAGCAATGGAATCATGTATACGCACAACAGCAAACAACTATAATAAAAAATAACAAAAGGACATGGAATTACAAGTTTGTGAGGATGGGAGGATATCTAAAGGAAGATAGAATAGCTGCTGCAAAAGTTGAGTAGAAAATAACTAGATGCTAAGCATTATCTGTAAGGACAATGTGTTAGAAATAAGAGGGTGTTGACTTGACGGTAAAACTTGACACTAAAAAATCTTATTGTGGGGATCGGAACCGTGAAATTCTTTCCTTCTGTGTAATTCTCGCGTTTTTTTTTTCACGAATACTGGGTAGTTGGTTGGCTATGTGAAAACTGAATGCACGGTTTGTCTTTGCGTAGGTAAGGTCTGTGAGTTACCAGCTCAGTGTATTCTCCATCCAATTTTGAAGTCACGAAGTGAACATTGCCACAGCAGCTCATGGAGGCACATCACACACCCAGTTTCACGTCTCCTCTTCCCAAAGATATTTTGGGGCATATTTATACTCTGTTTGTGCCGAATGTGCGCCAAAAATTTTGACGCACAATTGACGCAAACCCTGCCCCATATTTATACTTTGACGTCCGACCCGGCGGGCGTCAAAATTCCACCATGTGCGTCATTTTTTGGAAGGGGGAACCAGCCTTGCGTTAATTATATGCAAGGTAGGCGTTCCCTTCCAAAAAATGACTTTAAGGCCTGTGCCCCATATTCATACTCTGACGTCATTTTGACGCACAGGAGGGGGTGGGCCTTAAAAAACAGCGCACAGCCTGATGGGCGCCGTTTTTTAACGCCTGGGTCAGGGCAGGTGCTAAGAGACCTGTGGGCTCAGAAGGAGCCCAGAGGTGCCCTCCCCTGCCCCCAGGGACACCCCCTGCCACCCTTGCCCACCCCAGGAGGACACCCAAGGATGGAGGGACCCATCCCAGGGAAGTTGAGGTAAGTTGGGGTAAGTATTTTGTTCCATTTTTTTTAAGTGTCATAGGGGGGCCAGATTTGGGCCCCCCTACATGCCACTATGCCCAATGACCATGCCCAGGGGACATAAGTCCCCTGGGCATGGCCATTGGGCAAGGGGGCATGACTCCTGTCTTTGCTAAGACAGTAGTCATGTCAATGGAGGTTGGGCGTAAAAAAAAATGGCGCAAATCCGGTTTGAGGCCTGAATTTTGCCTCAGACCTGACTTGCCCCATTTTTTGACGCACAACCCCCATTTTCCCAAACGCCGGCGCTGCCTGGTGTGAGTCATTTTTTTTGACGCACACCAGTCCGCAGCGCCGGCTAACGTCATTCCATAAATAAGGCGCCCGCATGGCGCGTTGGAATGGCGTTAGCCGGCGGTAAAATTTTTGATGCACAACTGCGTTGGCGCAGTTGTGCGTCAAAAAGTATAAATATGGGCCTTTGTGCTTGAACCAATTCTCCCATGAGCATTTGCGAATGCAAAGGCTTCAGAAAAAAATACAAAACCATGCAAGAGGCGATTTGTGCCACTTTGTGTGGCTTTGTAAAGAAATGTAATGCTGCGGTCTGTTCTGTTATTTTACATTTGAAACTGGTACGCAGTCAATGAGTGGAGCATGGGACTCACTGTGCATCTAGCTTTGGATTTGATGCAATTTCAGATTTTCAAAGGTTTGTAAACCTGGGATTGTGTCAGATAGGTATTCCTGGCAAACGAGGGCGTGACAAGGAGACAAATCTTTCTTTCTCCTGGTTACTTCCTCTTTCTATATGTGATCCATTGTGCATCATGCATAGAAAATGGAAAATGCCTCTTTGGAGTGTTTTCGTGCAGGAACATATCTCTTCCAGCACAAGAAAAAAACTGCCCATACCTCAGGCATCCATGTGCTGCGTTGTGAGAAATAATATGAAATATGCCCCAGGATGTTTACTGTCATTTGCCACAAAATAGTTTGTGTCTCTGCACAGTTTTTCCTAAGCCCAGAAGGAAACTGTGAATATTTTGGAGAAAAGGAATGCTTGCAACCATCTGTAACCCCACCCAATGAAATATGATGTATGAGGATGGGTTTGTGGAGTCAGACAAACCTGTCAGAGAATCTTTCATCAACAGATGAAACGTGGATGCTCGTTCTGAACCATCAACTCGGTGCACACACACAAGTATTGGTATTTTACAACAGACTATTATTTATTATGTATTATAGCTACCATTCTGTGTAATTGTAACTACTGACTTACTTAATTACGCCATCCATGGCAAAGGTTGTATAAAGCTATTAAAGAGTTCAAAATTAATTATCATTTTTATGTTCATTATGTAATGAGGCGATATGATGCAATTTAAAGTTTCTACAGGGAGCTATTGTTATTATTGTGACTGGTTATATGTAAGAAGCTAACTAAAGCTACACTCCAACAAATAAAATGAATAATAATTATTGTCATCATTATTAGAAACTCAGCAAACAAAATGAATACCAGAGTATACCCTATTTACATTCCATTTTTATTTCATCACATATTCCTAACAAAGTAGTCTAATCCTTACCTATGTCTTAACTGTTTGATCTACAGTGGCGTTATGTGGAGTATATACCAGTTTATATACCTTTATGTGATAAGGCATAAAGTCAGATATTCATTGTTCACTATTGTATTTTGTTAGTTCCTGCCACTGTGTAAGCTAGCTATAAACTATCTGTTGCTTAGGGTGGCAGATCCTCCCCCTACTGCTGTTGTGTGCTTGTGTTTCTCCCAGGTTGTGGTTCTACAGACTCAGAGACATTGGCATCCGGCAGCTTTAGGAGGGAGGGGGCGGGCGGGAAGCACACACACACATAGACACACACTCATTCTTTCACACACAGACACGCACACACGCACGCACATCCATTAACAACACTCATACCATTCAAACATGCATGCACGCACCAAACATTCATTTTAAAACATCACACACACTCATTCTTTCACACACACACACACACGCACGCACGCACGCACGCACATCCATTAACAACACTCATAACACTCAAACATGCACGCATGCACCAAACATTCAATTTAAAACATCACACACATACACACAGACACTTACCTTCAGCCTCCAGGTCCCCGTAGGGTTGGGACTGCTGCCTTCCCTCATTGGCTGACAGCAGCAGTCCCAGCCTCGTCACAGAGTGGGATGGGGTCAGTGAGACTGCTGACCCCACCCCACTCTGTGACGAAGTGTCACTGATTGACACTCGCCCTGGGCGCTTCAGGGCTTAAACCTGAAGCGCCCAGGGCGAGTGTCAATGGGTGACCCTTTCCTCATCACCCAGGGGAGGGCCTCGAGACACCTTTGCTGAGGTCACGCCCATGCAAATCGCGCATGGCTCTCGCCTGGCTGTCTGAGCTGAAAATGAAGAGTGTCTGTCAGGCTGGCCTTTGTTCAGCCTGACAGACACTCTTCATGAGGGGCAAAAGGTGGGGGGCCGTGGCCCCTCCGCCCTAAAGGACGGGCCGCCACTGCTCAGAGGAGAAGTCAATTAGCATCTTCAATGTCTTCACCATTTCAGTTCTGCCTGATTCAACTGTCTCAGTGATCTAAGAATCTCAATGTGCTCAGTGCTCTTTCAATTCTTAAACTTTAAAACATTTCAACATGGACTATTTACTTTATTGTTTTCCTCAAGAAAGCAAAGGCTTGGCGTCTGGCTATTTGGATGCCAGAGCTTTCCTTGATAGATCGGGGTGCTCAGGGTGTTGTACAAGGAGAGTAACGTTAGATGTAATCTGGACTTTTGTTGCGTACAGAGTGGCAGATAGTGGTGGTGGTGCCTGGAACGAGGTAGGAAGGGAGTTGGGTGCTGCAGGATGGATGCTGGCAGTTCACTGGGCTGCAATTACGCCCCACCTCTTGTGATTCAGGAAGTAGAGCTGAGGGCATGAGTCGATTAGCCCTGCCGTTTCTGCCACCAGTGTACAGAGATCTTTTCCACCACCTGTGAAAGTACTCGCACGAGGAGCAGGTTCAGTAAACCTATTCAATCAATCACTAGATTCAGCACCTTCAAAATATTCCAGGCTGTGAGGAGGGTCAGAATTATAATTTTGTTCTGCACCACCAGAGAGGATTGGTGGCGACTGGCAAAGGAGTGGGTGTGTAGAAGATCATTATCTGCTTTCCTTTTATACCTTGCCAGGCCGAATCTCGTCACATAAGCTCACAACTTTTGCAATTCACAAAAGAATATTACTAGTATTGTCTTTACCACTGTCTATTGTTTAATGTGCTGAGCCTCTGACATGAGTGCAACAACTCCGCAGTAGTAAAGATATTACTAAAAAAATTCCTTTGTGAATTACAAAAAGTCATAAACCTACACATAAAGTGTAAGTTTACCTTAGTGAATCTGGCCCTATTTCTCATGTTATTACCGTAGTATACCACCATTAAAAAAATGCCCATTGCAAAGACAAGACAACTAAGGTCAACAGTGTCTCTGTCAAGGAGGAAAATATGGTTTGCAGAAGTCCTGTCCAAGGTCTAGTTAACAGCAAGATGAAGAAGCCCCAAGGGTCCATTAAAACCGGTTAATAAATCTACCACAACTAGTGAGGACCATTAGAATCATGTAATCAAAACTGTTCCTCCACTGTTAGTTTTATGTATATATATATATATATATATATGTAACCTACTGGTCACCACTAAGTAGTTATAGTTAGGACCTAGTTTATTCATATATCTATATATATATATATATATGCATATATATTCACTGAAAAAAACAAAGAAACAAAGATTGCAGTAACCTTATAGTTAGGTTCTGAATTTACTGTTACAAAACTATAGAAAGCCAGTAGTTATACTTTCTTTTAAGTAACTAAAACTCACGCCCTAAGATAACTATAACTCACGTCTTCATCATGCATAGTTGTCTCATCAATAACCTTATTGCAATTGTTGCAGTGAGAATATGAAAGATGGCATAGAATATGTCATCAATGATATAACATGTGGAATAATTAGCTGTACATGGCAAAGGTGCGAGTTATAGTTACCTTAGGGCGTGAACTTTGTTACTTGAAAGAACTGTAACTATCACTGCTGAATTTCTATGGTTTTGTATGAGTAAATTCAGAACCTAACTATAGCGTCCCTGTAACCTTTGTTTTTTTCAGTGAATTTCTGTTTTTTTAGCATATAGTAATTTTCATTGCTACACGTGAATCCAACCACCGCCGCTCACGGCCTTTGGCCAGGCCCTGAGGCCAACCCCCTATAAGCATCCAACCTTGCACCGTGCACAATCTTCTCCCATGCACAGGTGGGACTGTCCGCAAGGGCTAGCCTGCAGCCAGTCCCTGTGGCCAACTCCCCTAACCACCCAACCAGATGCTATTGATGGCCCTTTGCGCATGCACGGCGCAGGTTGGCCACAGCCTCTCTGGATGTGAGAATAGGTGTGAGAGGCTGTATCTGGGAGTAAGAGTGGCTGTCAGAGCATGTGTCTGGGTGTGAGAGTGCGTACATCAGTTCTGGGTGTGAGTGTGCGTACATCAGTGTTTTAGTAGGTGCGTCAGTATGTGCGCAGCTCTGTGAGTGGGAGTGTGACATATGAGTGGCTGTGTGAGTGAGTGTGTAACTGTCTGAGTAGGGTCTAACTGGGGTTGTGAGTGAGTGCATGAGGGTCTGAGTTGGTCTGTGAGTGGGTGCTTGAGTGTCTGAGTGGGTCTGTGAGTGGGCACCTGAGAGTCTGAGTGGGTCTGTAAGTAGGTGAGTAAAGGTCTGAAAGTGAGAAATTGATTGAAAGCGAGAAAGAAAATGAAAGGGAAAGAGATAGAGATATGTTTAGGCTTTAATATCTTACATACTTAAAATGGGATATTAATGTTCAATTTAAAATAAAAATGGGTTTAATATTTAAAAGAATATTTTTTTAAAAAAAGGGTAATGCGTAATCCACACTGAGCTATGGGGTTTTCTTTTTTATATTAGCTCTTTGTAGGCCATCTGGAACTGCAAGGGAGTCCTTAAGGGCTCCCCCGCCATCCCGCCTTATTTATTTGTTTATTTTTTAATAAAATGCCACTCACGGGCTACCTGATACTGCAGGGGAAGCTCTAAGGCTTCCCCTGCAGTGTCATTGGTTCAGCAAGCACCAAGCTGCTTTGACACAGCTCAGTTCTTGCTGAAGCATTTCATCTCTGTCCCTTGCATGAGTACAGGGGACAGAAATGAAAGCCCTGCTGTTTGAGAGCGAGGCCTGCTTTAATGGTCTTGCTGTCAAATAGAGTGTTTGCTGTGGTTTGACTGCAGCTGCAGATCTGCAGCCATGCCACAGCAAAAAGCTATGTCCTGGGTCTGGGCACCCCTGGGGCATAGCAGTAGCCAGCCCTGGGGGATGGTGGTTCTCAGGCCATCAGTGGCTCCAATAGGAGGGTGGTGGGGTCCCTGGATCTAATAGGGGCCAAAATGGACCCCCTTCACTTTGTTTTACTTTTTTCTTTAGGGTGGTGCGCCCCAGATGTGGGGGGCCAAAGGCCTTAAAGCATCCATTTTAAACAAAGCCCCGGGGGTGGTGGTCCCTGGGGAGCGGCAGGAGGGCCCTGGGCCAACCTGCCTGTATGTAATTATAAGCCCTGGGGAGGTGGCGGTCCCCAGGTCAGTGGGGAGGCCTGGGGACCCCCCAAATATAAAAATAAATTAAACCCCTGGGGAGGTGGTGGTCCCTGGGACGCAGGGGAGACACAGGCCCTACATATATAAAATGAAAACCCTGGGGAGGTGGCAGTGTCTAGGTCAGTGGGAGGCCGAGAGACCCCCCACACAATATTTTTAATACTCGGGGACCTGGTACACCTGGGGGCCTATGTAAAAAAAAACAACTGCGGGAGCTCGCACTTGTTTTAAAAAAAATGTTTTTGCCACAAATTCACGAATCCTGCAAACTTGCAGCAACATTTTTTTTTCAACATATTTTTTTTGCTCAGGGGGAGGGTCCCAGTACGAAGTGGCCAGTGTGTCCCTATTCTGGCCCCTTTTCATTATTTTTTTTTTAATTCTGGGACTCGGCTTAAGCCAAGTCCTAAAATGGCTTCCAACACTTCCTGGTTTGAAGTGTTGGCAGCCAATCAGATTTGTGCATTCCCCTGCACAAGCTTGTCTTTGTTCACGAATACTTCACGGCCAGAGATATATAAATTTGAATTTCTCAAAAACTACTGAATAGATTTACACCAATTAACAAAATGCACAGTCTGTGTAATGACAACTAGCTTTCTGCCAAATTTGGTGTAATTCTGGTGTAATTGCGGGAGTTGTTTGAGCCCTACATACATCTTCCTGGCTACTCTTGGCGCTTGGTCCTCAGTACTCAGTTTCGGAGGAGTATCTTGAAACCTCTGAGGTTCTGAAGCAGTCCGTCTTTTGAATTCCTCCCAGGAGGTGATGTTAAGCGCTCTAGGTACTTCATTGGGGCCAATATGACAGCTTGGTGTTTGCGTTCAGGGAGGGTTGTCCCCATGAGAGCATATTAAAAATCAAAATCAAACCTATTGCGAAATAAGGAGGTTAGTATGCTTCAGGTAAAATGTTTAAACACTATCCTTCCCTTTATAGAAAAGGGAAAGTCTACTGATATCACCTCCATGGTAGAAGGAGCTGCTTTGACCCTTGACCCATCTAGAGACACGGAATTGGGTGGGAACTGTGCCTTGTCAGTCACTCTAGTGGTCAAATTTATAGGCTGTAAGAATGCAGGTGATTATATTATTGAGGACTTTACTCTTCAGATATTGAGATCAGACTGGTTCCAAACCTGGGAAGGTCTTCTGACTGCGGTACAGCCAAGTCTCTGGCTGGCTTATCACATTCACTGTTGCAGACTCCTGGGCTACAGCGTTTTAGTAGCAAGCCTTCAGATTGTGTATCCTTGGTCTTGCAGACATCTGTTACACCTGACCTTCACTTTCCTGAAAATCTGTCTGGTGACACTCCCAGCCAATATGTAATATTGTCTGAGTCCTTCAAATGTTTGGTGAGAATCTTATCCTCAATTTTGTCTTTAATAGAAAAATCGGTGAACAACTCTGATCATTTGCAGAACATTTTATTAGTAATATTAAAAGCGAGGAGGAGTCTGTATTTTGCAAGACTATTATATCTGCTACACATGAGGCTTGCAGGAAACTGGGATGGGCAGCAATTAGTTCAGCATTTAGGGCCCCATCAAATACCTCTGGTGAAGTGCCTTTAAAACAATCTTTAGCCTGTGTAAAGGGAACTCAGGCTGGTAAACCCCAAGTATCCCACAAGGGCGCTCATGATTTAACTTTTCCATCCCCAGATAGCTCAGTCTATTCTTTAAAAAAACTTTTTTTGACTCCTTCCTCCTCTTTTGTGGCAGATAATTCACTGAAAGATATGGCCCGTGAGGGGGGTTGCGGTGGGCCATGAGGTGGTGCCTTTTCCTATCTTTAGAACTAGAAGTCAGCAAACTTCATACCCCGCTGTTTTGATCAACAATAGTAATGATGGAAATATTGGTAATAAGGGGAAGAGAACAGGAAAAAAACCTGTGTGCAACGGATAAGTGGAGGATTTTTAAAAGGATGCCAAGAAAAATAAGGTTCCAGGAGGTGGGTCACCCAGAATACTTACCACTGGAAAAGAAGGCTGATCAGATTTTGACGCAAGGAAAAATCGAGTTGTGTACCCTCAAAGGCGAACCCTGTGTTAGAGTGGGGACATCTTCACTTTTGAATCCGAACGTGGGTGCTTTTGTTTTTGCTCCCTTTGTGGCTAAATCAAATGTTGACTTATCTAACTCACGGGGCCAGCAGAGTGGGATGATTTCCTCTAGGTCTGTTGTCCCCTCAATTACACCTGTTGACACTGACTGTCTTGATTTAATTTCATAATTTGATTCTGATCTAACTATGAATCGATCATTCCTAATATCATGCTTTACAGATATTGACTCTTTAAAAATGATTCATAGCAAAGATAGCTCTTGTACATTTAACGCATGGCTCAGGAATGTCGAAAACAAGAGTTTGGTTTTATTCTAAATTGTTGTGAATCTAATTTTATAAAGTTGTGATTTATTGAAATGTAGAGGTATAGATGTAATCCTGGTATGGAAGGAAAAGATGCAATCTTGTGGTACAGATGGAATCACCGTATTGAAGGAAAAGCACTTTACTGGCGGCCATATGGCCACCTCAGCTCTGGAAACATGGGAGAGTCAGTTGAGCACCTCAAATGAGTTATCATCCTCTAATTTGAAAAATTGGAATGTTTCAGTCTTAAAAAGGGGGGGAGACTGGTAAATTATGTAGGGCTGAATCATACTGCCCCTTCTGCCCAATGTGTGGAAGATGTTTGGGAGGAATGGAGTTGGTTAGTAGGCACATTAAATGGGTCTCGGGCATCGGGGCATGCTCAATACTGTGGTAATTAGCACACATTTTACAGTGGTTTCCTGGAACGCAGCAAGCATTGGGAATTCAATCGAAAAGTTAGAAACCTGGTGACATGCAGATTTCTTGTGTCTGGGCTAGACTGTCTTATGCTGCAATGCTAAGCCTTCTAAGAAAGGACAAGTAAAAGGGGGAATTGCTATGCTTTTGTGTAACATGCTAAAATGGGAATATGAAAATCTAAAAGTCCCTTCCAATTACTTTCAGATGGTGAAAATTAATCCCTTTTTTGAAGATTGTAGAAGAATTCCTTTGTTAATGGTGAATGTATACATTCCCCTGAATGAGAGTTCTAATAAAATTTTGATTCAGGTGTTTTATTCCATTTTATGGATTAATAGGGACAAGGGTGAATGTGAAGTATTGTTAATGGGTGATCTAATCTGCAAAGTATCTAACCACTCTGCTGCTGTATCTTGTGCATAGAGAGGGAATTGGTCGCTAGTATCCTGTCTTTATTGTTCCCATCAAACAGTAAAACAGATAAAAGGGGCTATATCCTATTAAAGATTATGAAGAATTTTGGTCATAGGATCTTAAATAGGCGATGATAGTCGGATTCACCAGCCCAATTTACTTGGAGCTCTGAGCAGGGTGGTTCCATTATTGATTATTTTATTGCATCTTATGCTGTAGCCCAATCTGTTGAGGACCTGATAATGTTTGATTCCTCATTCAGTGATCATAAATTTATGTACATTAAAGCTAAGTCTGTCGGCTGTGGAAAGTTGGTAGTTTGATGACCAAGGAATTAATTTGAATAAATATACTGGAAGAACCCGTTGGTTTCCATCAAGAATGATATATTTAAGAGAATGTCTTGATAGGGCCATTCAGACTCTTGATGACTGGAGTGGGGACATTCTTCACTGTTTTCTGAGTTTATGGGTATGATAGTAAAAGGAGATCAGTCAGAACATCCAAGACCTCCCCTTAAGAAGTCCTGTCCCTCAGTGTTGTTCTTAAATAAGGAATTTAACAGATTGGCTAAGGAACAGTTTATTATGTTCTCAAGGAAAGGGGTAGAATGCTCTCACTTTTAAAGAAGATCAGGGCGAGATTAAAGGCAGGTTTAAAAAGGGAGGTTGTCAAGCAGAAATGGATTGACTTGAGAGAAGTACTGAGCGATTACCTTAGGGTGTTGTGGAGCTTGTAATGCCTCATTTACCTCCCCCACAGCAGAGGCATTATGGAGAGATGATGGCCTCATTATGACACTGGCGGTAAATACCAAATACCGCCGTGCTGATTGCCGCCAGCATACCGCCGTCTGCCGATTATGACACATACATACAAAACAGACAGAAAACAACCACAACCACAAATCCATCAGACCCAGTGTACATGATAAACTGTTGGTACTACCACACATACCGTTACGCCACCAATTCTATGCCCTCCAAATAATGACCCTCAAATCACCACAGTGAACATTCAACAGCAGTAAACCATTGGCGGTGAACACTGCTGCAGCGGATATGGCCACCCAAATACAAATCAAGACAACATTGGCCAGAACAGAAAACCCACACCTGACACAAATACACACACCCACCGACAGCACTGTAAAACACACACCAACAATACTTTGCTAACATGAGAAGAAGGCTGCACTTTGCGACGACAATCCAAAAGAGAACTGCACACACATATCACAACTAGATAGGGTTAGGAGGTCCAGCCCTTGCCTGGCTCTCCTCCTTCTTCACGGGAAGATCCTTTCAAGTTTTGGACCGCTCTTTTTTGTCTGACGTCAGGTCTCTATCTTGTGGAGTCCCGCAGGGTTCATCTTTCCCCACCTTGTTTAACATCTGTCTGTCATCCTTGGCCACAGTAGTCGCTCCTTATAACCTCTCTATGGTCAGTTATGCTGATGACACGCAATTGGTGGTTTCCCTCTCTAGTAGTAGGGACTCCCCCTCTGCCAACCTGGCCGACTGCATGAAAGATATTGGGGACTGGATGACCGTGTCGAAACTGAAATTTAATGACAGCAAATCAGAGGTGATGATTATAGGTAATGGCTCCCCTACCGCCCCTCTGGCTATGTACTCTGAGGCTTTTAACAGCCTGCCTCCTCCAATAACACAAGTAAAAAGCCTCGGCTTTCTGCTTGACCCACGCTTAACTATGGAGCCACAAGCTAAAACAATCTCCTCGATCTGCTTCGGCTTAATTAGAAGTGTCAGGAAGATTCTTGGACTTCTGCCATTCGCTGCCAGAAGAATTCTTGTACAAGCCCTAGTCCTCTCCCGCCTGGACTACGGGAACTCTCTATATCTTAGTTCTCCAGATTATGTAATAAAGAGGCTGCAGGTTACGCAGAACGCGGCAGCTAGACTTCTCATGAATACCCCAAGGCATCTTTCTGCTAAACCAGCACTTGCAGCTCTTCATTGGCTTCCGATTAAGCAGCGCATTCAGTTTAAAGCTCTGTGTCTTGTTCACAGAGCCTTACACAATAAGGGTCCCCTTTCCCTTAGAAAACGGATCTTTCTTTACTCGCCCCTTAGACCTCTTAGATCTCGTTCTTCTCGACAGGTTTACATCCCTTCGGTCAAGGGATCATGGGGAGGTAATTCGTTCTCCATCAGGGCTGCTCAGCTCTGGAATGCCCTGCCCTTTGAATGCCGTCAGGAATCCTCTGAACTTCTCTTTATGAGGAAGTTGAAAACCATTCTCTTTCCCAGTTAATCTGCTTCCCCTGGCTCTTCCGACATTCATGGTGTACTTTAGCGCTGGGATGCCCCCGGGTAGCCATGCGCTCTACAAATCTATAAACTAAACTAAACTAAACAACTAACAATTCATCTGACACGCACCACACACCACACACCCCACCATAACACACATCACCCTCCGCACAACCCACACACACCCCACAACACCCATTTCCCCACAAAGGCACCCCGCTTAATGATGAGGAGTTGCGGTCATTGTTGAGGAAATAGTCAGGGTAGAGCCACGGCTGTTTGGAGCATAGGTAAAGCAGATATCCATTGCCAGGAAGATGGAGCTATGGTGTAGGATTGTGGACAGGGTGAATGTCATGGGACTACATCCATGCACAAGGGATGACATAAGGAAGAGGTAGAATGATCTGGGGGGAAGGTGCGTTTCATTGCATAAGGCACCAGCTCGCAATCCAGAGGACTGGTGGTGGACCTGCACCTTCTTCCCCACAGCTGACAGCATGGGGAGAGCAAGTCTGGCAATCCTGCATCCTGAGGGACTCACTAGAGTAGACATAGGACTGAACAATGGTGAGTCTACATTTACTACCTATCACATCCCCATACCTGCATGCCATAACGACCCCACACCCGGATCCCATCACCCCACCCCACACAGTGCACCACCCCAATTTCCAAACCTAAATGCCAAGCCCTGCATGCCATACCCACTGCATGCACATCCCTCCCAGCTCTGCATGCACACCCACCTCCAATGCATGCACAGCATGGAGAACTAACAATCCCACAATCCATCAACATACACAACCAAAGTTGGGTGGACAACAGCAATCACATAGGGAACGCTAGTAATGCTAAATATGTCACTGACATGTACTATAACACATCACTTATATCCCCACAGGTGCCCCAGCCAGTGTCAGTGGTGAGGAGATGCCACGGCTACCCAGTCTCCCACCAGAAGATGACCCCAGTGATGACAGCAACTCTAGAGCTCTGGATCTGGATTAACTCTCTGGCCCATCAGGAACCACTGGTCAGTCGGCTACCCCAGCCACCACCCAGTCCACTAAAGAGCCTCCCCCTCAGAGTCCAGCACCACAGCAGCCACCCAGACCCCTGTCCCCAGGACATGTCAATCAGTACTGTGCCCCCCTGTACAGGGACCCCAGGCCACACCTCAAAGGCAAGACAATGAGAGTCCTGGGGTCAGTGGGAGTGGGCACACTGTTGAATGGGCACAGGCACAGGAGACCAGGGACAGTCGGAGGACAGCTGTGCACCAGGGGGAGGACAGGCCCAGGGAACCGGCTGCCCAGGAGGCAGTCACTAATGGCCTGGGGGCTTACCAACAATCCCAGGATAAAATTATTCAGGTGATAAACATCATGCAGGAAAACCAGCGGCTGCAGGGGGAACACCAGCAGGAGATCAGGGAAGATTTGCAGGCCCTGAATACCACTATGGTCTCCATTGCAAGGGTGCTGGGTGACATGGCCAACATCATGAGGGACTACACAGCACACCAGTGGGCCCCTTCCACTAGCCAGTGTACAGGCCAGCCCTCCATATCTGCTGCAGCTAGTGCACAGGAGGCCTTGCCACAGGACCCACAGGCCACTAGCACCCCTCCCCATGCAGAAGGTAAATCACCCCCCATAGGTCCCTGTGACCCAGACAGACACCAGAGACAGTTGCTAAGACCAAGACCACCGCCAGGAAATGAGCCCCTTCTGAATGTCCCCCTTGTGTTCCACTGTGTCACTTTGTCCACTTTGAACTGCCATTGCTCCCCTTTTTATGGCCCCTTGGATACTGGACCTGTGCTACAAACAGACTGGCCCATTACACTGGACTATTCCCAACCATCACCACACCCTATTGCATTTTATATTATATACAAAGTTTCAATAAACACCCTTGGACACAACTTGAGTGATAGTGCTTTATCTGAAGGTAATGTACAATGTATTGAACTGTAATGAAGTGCATGATCCTTTGTAAATGTCCAGTAAGTTGTTGATCCTACAGATGTGTCTCAGCAGTCAGTACACATCACAGCATTACACTGTTGTAACCACAGCAACATCTGCAATAAGGGAAGGCATAGGTGACAGTCAGGTGGGATGCAAAGATGATGACTGACATTATGCTACAGCCACCCAGCACAAAACTGAAATGGAGGAATGGTTAGTTCAACAGTCTTACCTGAGTGTCATTGGAAGTACTGCTGGATCATTTGTGTCCTACTGTCCACACCCTTTTCCTCTTTGTCCTCCTCACTGTCATCACTGTCCACTGCATCCACAGCTGAATTGTCACCTCCCTCCTCCTGGAGATATGGCGTCTGAGGGTCAAGTTGTGCAACATGCAGCACACAACAACAATCCTGCAGACCTTCTCAGGGGATTAGCATTGGGATTCACCTGTCAGATGGAGGCACCTGAACCTGGCCTTCAGGAGACCAAAGGTCCTTTCAACAACCCGCCTGGTATGCTCATGAGAATCATTGTACCTATTCTCAGCCTCTGTTCTCGGATTCCCAACAGGGGTCAGGAGCCATGACAGGTTTGGGTAGCCAGAATCACCTCGAAGAAGTAAGGGACACACATTAGCCCAGCACAATGGCATGGGCTATGACACCTGAAGGCATACACTGACATACAGTGGATGGAGACTCAGGCTCACCTATAAGCCAAACTCTGTGCCTCTGTAGTTGTGCCATCAGCTGTGGAATGCTGCTATTCCTCAGGACAAAGGCATCATAGACCGACCCAGGATACTTGGCAGTGATGTGGGAGATGTACTGGTCAGCAAGGCACACCATCTGGACATTGTCTGAGTAGAAACTCTTCCTATTCCTGTACACTTGTTCATTAGCCCTGGGGGGGCTAAGGCAATATGGGTCCCGTCAAAGGCCCCAATAACATGTGGAATATATCCCATTGCATAGAATACAGCCTTCACAGTGAGTAAATCATCTACCTGGTGGAATGCGATGTAGCTGCACATGTGTTTGAGCACAGCTGCCAAAACCCATGCAAGCACAATAGAGAACATTGGCTGTGACATTCCTGCAGCCAAGCCTACTATCACCTGGAAAGAGCCAGTTGCCAAGAAATGGAGGACTGAGAGTACCTGCACAAGATGGGGGATTACTGTTGTACAATGGATAGCAGTTGACAGATCAGGCTCCAATTGTGCACACAGCTCTGTGATTGTGGCCAAGTCCAGACTATAAGTGAGTATGATGTGCCTGTCCTCTAGTGTAGCCAAGTCCACAAAGGGTCTGTACACAGGTGCTTGCTTCCTCCTCCTATTCCTCCGCAGTGGTTGGTACCTAAGGGACCCAAAAGTAAGAAGTGACAACAGGAACCATGAACACACTACAGCAGTGTACACAGAGCATGCTTGTATGTTGGACATTGGAATTGTCTAGGTACGTACATTCGACTACAATGACGCACTTTTAAATCTGTACATGTGTACTGACATTAGAAAATTGCAACCGCCTGTCCTGTATGCAGGGACAGGTAGAGATGACCTCACTCTGCCGGCGTTTAAGTCATGGCGCAAGGCTTTCTGCACCGCTGTGCAATTCCTCATTGGCTAACACGGCCTTCTATGGAGTATGGGAACCAATGATGATCATTGCCGACGGTGACGGTGCTCAGCGCCGCAGATGTGACTGCATTTTCTTTCTACCACTTCACTTGATTCCTGACTTTCCACAGGATGACATCACCACTGCATGTGCTGCTGTGACCTGTGCCTGGAACCTGCCATGGCACTTGCAATAGGGGAAAGGGCCCCAGTCTTCATGTTGGAGGAGTTGGGTAGGCTCGTGGATGGGGTCCTAGCCCTGTATGGGCAGTTGTATGGGCATCCAGAGCAACAGATGAGTTCACCATGGGTACATTGCATGCAACATGGCTTCATTGAGATGTGTGTGTGTGTTGGTATTGCGTTATTTGGCGGGGTATGGCTGGTGGCAGTATTAATGCAGAGGTACAGGTCATGTGCCAGTTTGCCTGATGAGTGGCAAATGTGGTTTGTAGGTGATATATGTGACAGGCTGGATTGTCTGGTTCATGGTGTCCCACTGTTTGTGTTTCCTCTGTAGGTCAGCGCCCATCAGAAGAAGGGGTTGTGGCGTGCTATCACAAAGGACGTGCGGACCCTGGGGGTGTACAGCAGGCACAGCACCCACTGCAGGAAACGGTGGGAGGACCTGAGATGCTGGGCCCGGAAGACTGCGGAGACCCAGCTGGGGACAGCCTCCCAACGAGGGATGGGTGCCTGTCGGAACCTGACCCCCGATGGCCCGCATACTGGCAGTGGCCTACCCAGAGCTGGATGGGCGCTTGAGGGCATCACAGCAGCCACAAGGGAGTGAGTACAGTGTGTTTGACAACCTTCTCTGTTGCCTGGCATGGGATTTGGGTACAGGGTACTAGTCGGTGGATGACCCAATATGCCAGTTTAGACATTGCTGCATGGTCCAGCTTAGGTTAATTGGGTGAAATGCATGTTTTTGATAGCTAGGAAGATGGCTTTCCATGGCAGACAGGGTTTAGTTGGTCCCAGTTGGTGTGCAGATGGCAGTGTTTGGCTTCTACCTGCTGTGGTACTTAGCCAATGGTATACCAGTGTAGTCCATACTGCCTATTCTCTGTCTCAGTGTGTGGCAGTGATGTGTATGCCATCTGTACTGTGATTGACCCTGTGCTCCCTTTCTTTCTCCCCCCTCATTTTGTCATCCTGTCCACGTGTGCATTAGCATGATCTGGGGAAGGAGAAGGGGCAGCGGTGAGTGAGTGAGATGCAGCCCATGGGACCCAGGAAGCAGAGTCCACTAACTCCGAGGGGACCAGTGGAACTGAGGGTGAGGGGAACACCACAGCGGGGACAGGTGCTGATACCACTGACTCTGATTCCTCCTCTGATGGGAGCTCCCTGGTGGTTGCGAACCCCTCTGGGACCACCCCAGCTACAGGTTCTACCGACACCCCGTACCAGCACCGCCCTCCCAGTAGCCCCCCACTGAGTTGCCCATGCCTGCTTTCCCAGGAGAGTGGGCATTTCCTTCGACCCAGGCACCTCAGGCCCTGCCCCAGTCAGCCCTGCTGCCCTCAGGAGGAGGCTATTGACCTCCTGAGGTCCATCTCTGTAGGGCATTCAAAGTGACTTGGCAGCCCTACAGAGATCGTTTCAGGCTCTGTCCTCTTCACTGACGGCAGCCAGTGTCCCTATTTCTTCAGTCCCCTCTTCAACTAGCACTTTCCAGCCTCCTCACCCCCAACCCATCCCACGCACACATTCAGACAGGCATGCACACAAAACATCACACAAGACTCACAAAGACAAACACAGGCAACACACGTCAGTCCACAAGCACTCACACAGCCAACACACAGATGCACACATAACATCATCCACTGCTTCCACTGTCTCTCCCTCCTCCTACTCCCTCACAGTCACATCCACACTCACACCTGCATGCACGGCATCAACAGCCCCTGATCCTGCATCCTGCACAGCCTTACCCACAGTCACCACAACAGCAGACCCACAGACATGTACCCCACACACCACAGGCACAGTCACTACCACCACCATCACCACCTCATGCAGCACACCCACCTCACTTGCAGACACCCCACAACATCCATCCACACGTCCTGTTTGCCTCCCCACCCTGCTTGCCCCCTTCAAAGACACACAAACACTCGCTCTCAGACCCCAGCAGCCATCCACCTCACACACCGCACACAGTCCACACACCTGCACCACCTCCTCCTCCTACAACCACTCCCTCTACCTCCACTCCCATCCCTCCTCCCACATCCTGCCCCATTGGCCGTAAGAAACTTTTCCTTGCCCACCTTCATCTCTTCCCACCCCTTCCCCCCATCCTGCCTGTAAGAGGAAGGTCCCACCCCACAGCCCAGTACCTCAAGCACCCAGTCTGACACTGTTCCACCCCCAAAGTCTCCAGTTGCCACTAAAGGGGACATGAGTGTGACGCCAGACCCCCGTCCCAAGGACACTCCTCCAACCCCAAAACATAGGGCTAAAGTGCTGCCCCCTCCCAAACAAACTACCAAAACCATGGAGCCACCTCCAAAATCAAAGGCCAAGGAGACCCCTCCCAAAACAAAGCCCAAGTGGACCCCTCCCAAGACAAAGGCCAAGGAGGCCTCTCCCAAGACAAAGGCCAAGGAGACCCTTCCCAAAACTTAGGCCAAGGAGGCCTCTCCCAAAACTAAGGCCAAGGTGACCCCTCCCAAAACTTAGGCCAAGGAGGTCCCTACCAAAACTAAGGCCAAGGATCCCCCTCAAGAACCGGAGGACAAGGTGCCCCCTCCAGAACAAATGGGCAAGGAGTTCCCTCCATCGCCAGAGAGCAAGTTGCCCCCTCCATCTCCAGAGGCCAAGGAGCCCTCTCCAGAACCAGTGGGCAAAGACCCACCTCCATCACCAGTGGGCAAGGTTCCCCGTCCAGAACCAGTGGGCAAGGACCCCCTCCAGAAGCAAAGGGCAAAGATCCCCCTCCATCACCAGAGGGCAAGGAGACCCCTCCAGAACCAGTGGGCAAGGAGCCCTCTCCATTTCCAGTGGGCAAGGTCCCCCCTCCAGAACCAGTGGACAAGGTGCCCCCTCCAGAACCAGTGGTCAAAGAGCCACCTTCATCTCCAGTGGGCAAGGTGCCCCTAAAGAACCAGTGGGCAAGGTGCCCCCTTCAGAACCAGTGGGCATGGAGCCCTCTCCATCTCCTATGGGCAAGGAGCCCCCTCCAGAACCAGTGGTCAAGGTGCCCCCTCCAGAACCAATGGGCAAGGAGCCCCCTCCAGAACCAGTGGGCAAGGAGGTCCCTCCCAATAAGGAGCCCCCCATTCTCCCCCCACCCCCTGAGGTACCTGCCCATTTCCAAAATGATGCCCCTGAACAGTGGAGTCCTGATGTTGTAAGGAGTCAAGTTGGGGCCTGGACTTTGCCCTGTGGGAATTAGAGACTTTGAACTGGCCTTTGGGCCTGCATGTAAATATACAGTTGTTTATTTGCTCCTGGGTACTGTTACCATCGGTTTATTCTGCAGCTGGTTGGTGTGTGTGTGTATGGTGTGTGTTGTACGTGTGTGTGTCAATCTCCTCTACCTCCCTTGTGTGCTAGGTGGCTGTACTCACCGTCGTCGTCTTCATCGGCGTTGTGCTCCAGGATGGCCATGGCATGGTACAGCACTGGGAAGACTTGAATTTCAGGTTCCATGGCGACCATGGACTCCTTTGTGTCCCTGAAGGTGAGTGTCTCCTTTTATAGGATGTGTTTCTGCCAGGCTTTTGGTGGCATTGCTGCCGTCCCAGAAATCCTGGCGGTGTGCTATGTCATAATATGGTGGGCGGATCCTTTTTTTCTGCCTGCCTGTAGGTGGCTACCGCCGTGTTCAGTGGTCGTACCGAACTGGCGGTTGGTAAGGTACATTGGTTGTCTATGGGAGGGATCACTGCCATGGTCATAATTTGGCAGTCCTTACTGCCGGCCTGGCAAAAGTACTACTGCAGGCGTGGCAGTCATAATGACCACCTATATTCTCTCCTTATCTGCAGAAAGTTGTAATACTGATTCTAGACACATGAACTCAACGGCTATCCAAAGCTATGAAGGAGATTGTTATGGGCCCCCCTCAACAGCTGAGATTGAGGTCTTTGTCAGGGACCTTCAAAATTCTGATGCAATTGGCCCTGATGAGGTGCCAATCTTGGTGATTAAGCAGGAACCATTACTTTGGGCAAAGATCTTATACCCTGCCTTTTTTTACTGTTATCTAAATGGTGTAGTGTCATCATCATGGGTTGGAAGTGTAATAATTCCCTTACATAAGAAGGGCGATAAATCTTCCCCTGCAAATTATCGTCAAATTGCCTTATTGGACGACAATGGTAAGGTTTTGCGAAAAGTTTGCTAGAGCATTTGACTACCTGGGCAGAAAATAATCTGATCCTTCTATTAGAACAGTCTGGATTTAGAAAGGGCCATAATACTTTAGATAACATCTCAGCACTATAGCTAATAAATGAAAAATATATTGCGATTAGGGGTGGTGCTATTTACGCTGCTTTCATAGCTTTCTCGACAGCCTTTGATAAGGTGGATCGTCTGATTCTGTGGAAGAAGCTATTCAATCCAGGCGTCCCTGCTAATCTGTTACATCAGAGTAGAGCTTTGCACTTTGCAACATAGTGCAAAGTATTGTTAGGCGGTAACCAAGGTTTGTCGTCTGAAATGACAACAAAAATGGATTGAAGCAGGGGTGTTTATTGGCTCTGTAACCTTTTACCGGGTATATATATGATTTGCCTTCTGCCATAGCAAAAAGCGATGGCTTTGCGCCAAGTATCTGAGGACGCCCAGTGATCTGTTCATTATAAGTAGATGATATTGTAGTAATCGCCCTCATTCCTGCCGCTCTTAACGATTATGTTGGAAAACATTTTTTGAAGATAAATGTTGCAGAATCACAGTAAAAAAAAGAACTTTTTTTATCGCATGGGCTCTCAGAAGTTAGAACGAGTAAAGTCCTACCGTTTTTTGGGGAATATTATGTCTAGTTCTCTCAGTGAAACTGAGCATATATCTAGTAATATGGGAAAAGCTTGTTTCTCAAGCCTCAGGCCTAGGTGCATTTTTTAAGGCAGTAGATAGGTGTCATTTTGACCACCTCCTTACAATCTACCAAGTGAAGATTCCTGCTATTCTGTTATATGTGATAGAATTAATAAATGTAGCAGATTGGAGTTTTTTAGACAAAACTGAAAGGCAAATTTTAAGACATTTAGGCCCCCATTAAGACCTTAGCGGACGTCGTTATTTTGGAGAAAGGTACTGCCAACAGGCTTGCGGTACCTTTCCCCAAAATATGACATTGGCGGTTTGGCTCAAGCCAGACCGCTAATGTACCATCCTTCCGCCGGTTGGGTAACAGCAGCTGGGCTGGAGACTTCGGTCTCCAGGCAGGCGGCAGTCACAATCCCACCCTCGGGATAATGACCCCGCCTACCGCCATGGTTTTCGTGGCAATCTTATCAGTGCCAGGGAATTCCTTCCCTGGCACTGATGGGGGTCTGCCCCGTCCCCCTCCCCCTCCCCAGAGTCTTCCCTCACACTCCCTCTTCCCCTCCCGACCCCCGACATACATACATCTACATGTGTAGACATAGACACTCATACACACACGCATACCCACATCCACCCACGCATGCATACATTCACACACACACACTGCAACACATACTAACATACATAAAGCACACATGCATTCACACGACACAACATACACGTACACTCACACCCATTCATGTACACACGCATGCACGCACACAAAAATAGTCACCCCACCCCCACACACACACACAACACCCCACCCCCCTGTTGGAGAACCCGACTTACCTGCTTGCAGGGGGTCCTCTGGTAGGAGACGGGATGTGGCGCTGCTGCCAGCAGCAGCATCCATCAGCGGAACACCGCCAGGCCGTATCATGTGTCAAGATACGGCCGGCAGCTTTCTACTGGCGTGGCGCTGCTGCTGGCAGCAGCGCCACCTTACCATCGTCCGCCGCCATGACCGTAGCCGGAATTCCACCAGCCTTCTGGCGGAATTCTGGCTACGGTCATATTATGGTAGATGGTAGGTAGCCAGAGCAACGGTCTTTTGGAGGCCGTCGCCGTGGCGGTAGGCAGGGTTTACCGCCAATGTCATAATGAGGGCCTTGGTTTCTAGCAATACTCTGGCCTCCGCTGTGGCTTTAAGATTAGAGTTTGTTCTTAGGAGCTCTTTTGTTCAAGGCCTAGCAGTAGTAATCTGGAGGGCTGGCTGTTTATTTTGCAGTGATGAATTGTCATTAAGGCATCTTAAATATAAAGAGATTTTTGTCACTCTGAGAGAGAAAGCACAGTTTCTTAGAAATTTTAAAAATGCTTTAGAATTGCTGGAATTAGATATTGATTCAATTTTTGTTTTATCCCCCATCTGTTGAAAACGTTTTTAAAATATATTACATGGTCCAAAAGCTTTCAGCTAGACTTAGAGCATTGTAGCATACAGAGAAGGTTTGATATTTAAACTAATACTGTCATTTTAAGAAAGCTGCAACCTTATTTAACCTGGAATCTTCCTCGTGGGGTGAGTCGTTTGTATATTTTTTTATGATTGAACCTACTGCTGTTAAAGGATTTAACTCACAAATGGTATGGCACCTCAGAAATTAGCAAATTGTGTCAAACAGATGTACAAGATTTAAATCGCATTTCAATTGAAAGCCCTAGTTTGTTGACACTGAGGAGAAAATGGTTGAAACCTCTCTTTAGGAAATTTATGGTACGTTTATCAAAAGAAGCCCTTGATCTATTGTTTAATCCCCCAAATGAAATGTTCTGCTTTCAATTTTCTTTTAAGGCATTCTTAAATATATATTGATGGTTTTATATAAAAAAAGAGGTATATTGCACTTTGTTTTAACTAAAGTTGTTGATTGTCTGTATATTGATATCAATGCACTTTATATTGTTTTGTTGAAATTTTAGTACAATGGTCAGGCTCTGAGAAAATGTTATGTGTTTTATGTGGATCCCCTAGGAGTTCTGAATCATTAAGGAAATAAACGTGAAACTTGAATATATATTCACTTAAACAAACAATTAGAGGCATGTTATAGTTAGGCTAACAGGTTAAACGTACAAAACTGCAGAAATTCACCTGTTAGACTTATCTCAAGTAACTATAACTCATGCCCTAAGGTAACTACAACTTGCACCCCCACCATGCACGGATTTTTCATCAAAAATGTTACTGCAAATGTTAGATTGTGTCACGGTCCGTGCGCTGGTTCTCACCTTTGACTGAAGAATTTGAAGGAGCACCTGGTCTTCTGCTGGTTCTGGATAGACCAAGATAAGGGTAACCCTTTCTAGTAGCCAATGTGCAGCTTGACAGGAAAACGCCTAAGCAGACCGTACCCTCCAGAAGGAGTCCCAGAGGGAAAATAAATCCACAAATAAGGGAGACACCTCAAAACAGATACTCCTGCAAAAAAGGAAAAAACAAGAGTGAAAAAAGGAAAAAACTTGAAAAATCTCGATCAGAGCAACATGAACTGGAGAAAAACACGACGAACAGGAGAAAAGATCACCACCAAGAGGAAGTGTTTGCAACGCAAAGCAGATAAGGACTGAGTGACTTATATACTGGAAGACAGGAAGTGGCAACACATGAAAGAATAAAACACCGTCTTGGATTGGGAAAGGCCCATAGAAAAGAATGAAAAAAAAGTAGCAGTATAAGAGAAAAAGGCATGCTGGGAAAAAAGAACAGAAGAAGACAACATAGAACCCAGCAAGAAGAAAGTATGGAAACCAGGAAAAAAGGAATAAAGACAAGTGCACAGAAAACAGAAAAAGAAGGAAAAGAAAAGATGAGGAAAGGAGTCCATAACTGACAAGCAGGGAATGTTTTAGAAACAGGTAAGGACGACGCAACCGGGAGCATGAAAAATGCTTCCTGGAATGCATCATAAATGATGTGCAAAAACGTGGAGGACGGCGCTCCGATAATCGGAGTTGCGGTCTGACCGTGGACAGAAAAAGAGACTCCGTGGTTAATTACGGCATCACAGATTGATATTATCAATGATGTTATCAAGCATGTCATGAGTGCCAGAATTTGTAGGGTAAGTAGCAGGACATGACGAGCGTGCAAGTTATAGTTATCTTAGGTCAGGATTTATAGTTACTTGAGTTAACCCTAACTGTAACAGGTAACTTTCTATGGTTTTGTATGTCTAAAATGTGAGCCTAACTGTAAAGTCCCTGTCACCTTTGATTTTTTCAGTACATTTCTATGTTTTTTTTAACATAAAGTAATTTTCATTACTATACATTAATTCAACAACCGCCATGCACAGCTTTTGCCCGTATGTGGAGGCGGTTGGCCACAGTGGCAGGTCTCTGGCCGAGCCCTGGGCCAACCTCCTATACCCACCCAAACTTGCGCCATGCACGGCCTTCATTCATGCGTGGTGGAGATGGCCACGGGACCTGACCTGCGGCCAGTCCCTGTGACCAATTCCCTCTAGCCACCCCATCCTAAGAAAGACAGAGAGAAAGTGAGAGATTAAGTGAGAGTGATTTAGGCTTTGATAAAAGATATACACAGAATCAGATATTTCTGGACAAATTGAATAAAAAAATGTTTTTGTCAATTAAAAAGAGTGAGATCACCCTTCAGTATGTAACTTAAATATTTTTAGTTGAAAATAAACTAAAGCAGAAAATGACCACAGGACCCCTTAAGCTTCAGTGTGCATGTCTGAGACCTTAACCACTAGACCAGAAGTGATTCCTGCATGTGCAGTGCCAAGACTTAGCTATGACATTCAACCCACAGATTTTGAGGGGGAAAAGCACTTCAATTTACCATCACTAGGAATGTTCAACAGTCAAAACCCTAAAAAATGAACAGACACACTGTCATTAGATACTAGGATTTACACCTTCAACCTACTGAAAGTCCAAGAGCTTTACCATTAGGCCAGAAGGGACCGTTTTTTTCTGTCTATCATAATGTAAGTATCACATTTGCCCCAAACATTTTGCTAGTTGAACGCTTTGAAGTCATTGCATGAGTGACCATTGCAGTAACAACCTCTCTCTTCCATCTCATCATGGGATGGAAAAGAGAGAGTTAAAGCAAGAGTGACAGGACCGCAGTGGGAGCCTCAAGGTCCCCGCAGTCCTAGTCAGCTCCCCGTGTTTTGCGGGAGCTTGCATTGCTCCCACAAGCAGAGAGCTGATTTAAATAGCAGCTCCCTGCATTCCAGGAGCAATGTTTTTATCTGTTTCTCTGCACGCATATTTACATACTGGGAAACCGATGAAAACCTCACTTTCTGCAACTGAGAGCTGTCAAAGCTCCCACCAAGTCAGGGCAAACAGATGTGTCCCGGGGTGGGTACCCTGAAACATAGCAGGACCTGGCCATTGGGGGTGGTGGGCCCCACGGCCATTGATGGCTCCTCGAGGGGAGCTGTGTGACTTCCCTCCAATGTAAAATAGCCAGGGGAGGTGGTGCTATCCGGAGCTGTTGGGGCCATGTGGCCCACTGCATTGTTTTTGATAAAAGTAGGTAGCGGACCGTAGGGCTGCAGGGGGGCCATGCACCCCTTGCATTGTATTTGAATAAAGCCATGGGGAGATTGCTGCCCTGGGGTTGTGGAGGGCCCCCACAGTCCCGCATTATATTGGATTAAAGTCCTGGGAAGGTGGCAGTCCCAAGGGCTGCAGGGGGCCCCGCATTAATTATAAATAAACTCCCAGGGAGGTGGTGCTCGACGAGGCATCAGCAAGCCCAGGAGGGGGGCCCTGAGGCACCCCCTCCTTTATCTTAAAATGCCCCCGGGACCCGTCCCATCTGGGGGCTTCATCAAAACAAGCATGGGAGCTGGTGACTTTTTTTTCTTTTTTGCTGTGAATTTGCAATGTCGACGTGAATTCTCAGCAATTTTTTTTGTTGTTGTTCTTTTTGGCCCTAGATCCAGAGCTAAGGGTTCAGGGTGTCCCCTCCCTGCCCCCTTTTCTTTTTTTCCACTTTTTTCTAGGGCTAAAGCTGAGTCCCAAGATGGCTACCAACACTTCCTAGTTTGAAGTGCTGACAGCCAATCAAAGCTGTGCAGCTCCGTGCACAATCTCTGATTATTCATGAAGTCGTCGGGGAGGATCTGCAGTCCTAGATATGCACATTTATTTTCCCTTTAATATCTCAAAGATTACTGAATGGATTTGCACCAAAGGTGCAAAAGTGTAATCTGTGCACCAAAACCTACCTTTCTGCCAAACTTGGTGTAATTCTGTTTAGCAGTTTGGGCTGTAGTTGTATTAAAAACTCCTACATGAATTAACCCCTTCACTGCCAGGCCTATTCCCCCTCAGGTGCCAAGCCTTTTTTGGCTATTTGGGGCAGTTTGCGCTTAGACCCTTATAACGGTTTGTCTACATAAGCTACCCAAGTCAAAATTGCACTCTTTTTTTCCAACACCCTAGGGATTCTAGAGGTACCCAGACTTTGTGGGTTGCCCTGAAGGAGACCAAGAAATTTATCAAAATACAGCTAAAATTTCATTTTTTTTTTAAATGTGAAAAAAAGGGCTGCAGAAGAAGGCGTGTGTTTTTTTCCCCCTTAAAATGGCATCAACAAAGGGATTGTGGTGCTACAATCACCATCTTCCCAGCTTTCAGGAGCAGGCAGACTTGAATCAGAAAACCCAATTTTTCAACATAATTTTGGCATCTTACTGGGACATTACCCATTTTTAGTATTTTTTGTGCTTTCATCCTCCTTCCAGTTGGTGACAAAAAAGAGGGTGAAACCAATGCTGTATCCCAGAAAGCTAAACGTTTCTGAAAGTTAGACACAATTCTGAATTCAGCAAGGGATAATTTTTATAGATCCTAAAAGGGTTTCATACAAAAAAAATAACAGCTGAAATACAAAGCTATTGAAATTGTGGTGAAAAAAACAGCCATTTTTCTCCACGTTTTACTCTGTAACTTTTTCCTGCGATGTCAGATTTTTTAATGCAATATACTGTTACATCTGCTGGAATCTTCAGGTTGTGGGGATATATAGGGCTTGTAGATTAATCAAAGACCCTAGCTACCCATAGTCAATAAATGAGCTGCACCTTGCAATGGGTTTTCATTCTGTACCGGGTATACAGCAATTAATTTGCTGAAATATAAAGGGGCATATTTATACTCCGTTTGCGCCGAAATTGCGTTGTTTTTTTTAACGCAATTTCGATGCAAAACTAACTCCATATTTATACTTTGGCGTTAGACGCGTCCAGAGAGGTGTGACTTGCGTGGATCCCCCAACGTTTTCTTACCCGGAATCCTCAGCAAACCTCAAATGTAGCTTAAAAAAACATTTTCCCACATTTCTGTGTGGGATCACCACACTGGGACAAATTTCCTACCGCCAACGTTCCCCTCAGACTCCCGGTAAAAATGATACCTCACTTGTTTAGGTGGGCCAAGTGCCTGTGACAGGAAATGCCCCAACACACAATATGGACACATGGACATGTCGAAATTGAGGGGAACCAAAGCGGGTCAAAAAGGGCAGTTTGAAAAAATCATTTTTAGGCTGACAAGTGCAGCGGAATTTTTCATCGGTATAGATGAGACAGTGGTGGGTGGTGGGAATTTTGTGGATTCCTACAGATTCCGGAAGGTTCCATCACAAAAATTTGTGAGTTCCAGCAAAGTTGGAGGATTGCAGGGCATTGTGGGTAAGAAAATGGTGCGGGGTGTATGTGAAGCACACCACGCTAGACTCACCCAGATGTTTAGTTTTCAGATGTGTCTAGGTCTTGTGGATTTTTATACATGGCAGTGTCCCAAAGTCCAAAAAGTGCAGCCCTCACCATTCCAAGTGGGACAATTTTGAGAGTTAGACGAGCTCTCATGGCCCAAATGTAAAACCAAAACCAAAAGTAATCAAATGTCCTCTTGCTTGCTGTGTGATAAGATGTTTTAGTGTGTGGGGGGAGAGCTGAAAGACTGTTACCCCCTTCAGTTGGGGTGGGGGCATAACAAGGCCCATACTGGTTGGTAGCCACCACCCCACTATTTTTTCTTCTTTTTTAAAATTCCTTGATATCTAGTAGACTTTCTGCCCCCCCGGGTGTGGATTGGGGGTAATTTTCCCATCTGCCCACTAGTGGGTAGAACAACTTTGGCCCCATTTATTTGGGGTAGGGTATGGCTATACCCCCAACCTCTTATTTTGGAAAAATAAATCTTTCCTGGTCTCTGGTTGGCTTTGGGGACAGATATGGCCAACAGTAATGTGCCCCCTTGGGGAGCGACCCTTGCCCAAGGGGCTGCCTCCCCACACAAAACACACACATACACACACACACCAATCACTAGGGCCTAAGTGGTTTCTGCCGCCCGGGGGCAAATTGGTCTAATAGAAATAGGCTGAACTGCACCCAAGGGGAGCAGAAATGGCCTAAAATAAATTCCCCCCGCAGGGGAGCAACCCTTGCCTAAGGGATCGCTCCACTTGTGTGAAATTGGCGCAAAAAAAAATCCCTGGTGCCTAGTGATTTCTTCCCCCAAGGGGATCAGAAATGGCATACAACAAATTTGCCCCCTAGGGAAGCGACCCTTGCCTAAGAGGTCGCTTCCCTCCTGTGAAACAAAAAAAAAATCCCTAGGGCCATATTTATACTTTTTGACTCAAAACTGCGCTAACGCAGTTTTGCGTCAAAAAAATAAGCGCCGGCTAACGCCATTCTGAAGTGCCATGCGGGCGCCGTATTTAATCAATGACGTTAGCCGGCGTTAGCCGCCGGCGTTGCCTGGTGTGCGTGGGGGGATATGGAGCTTGGGCGCCAAAAAATGGGGCAAATCAGGCTGAGGCAAATTTTTCGCCTCAACCCGATTTGCGCCATTTTTTTCGACTCCCAACCCCCATAGAAATGACTCCTGTCTTAGCAAAGACAGGAGTCATGCCCCCTTGCCCAATGGCCATGCCCAGGGGACTTATGTCCCCTGGGCATGGTCATTGGGCATAGTGGCATGTAGGGGGGCACAAATCAGGCCCCCCTATGCCACAAAAAAAAAAATATATATATACTTACCTGAACTTACCTTAATGTCCCTGGGATGGGTCCCTCCAGCCTTGGGTGTCCTCCTGGGGTGGGCAAGGGTGACAGGGGGTGTCCCTGGGGGCATGGGAGGGCACCTCTGGGCTCCTTCCGAGCCCACAGGTCCCTTAACGCCTGCCTTGTCCAGGCGCTAAAAAACGGCGCAAAAGCGGCCGTACGTCATTTTTTTTGACCCGCCCACTCCCGGGCGTGAATTTTGCCCGGGAGAGTAAATATGGCGCACATGCCTTGGAGTCAATTTTTTAGACGGGAACGCCTACCTTGCATATCATTAACGCAAAGTAGGTGTCCACGCTAAAAAATGACGCAAACTCCATGGACTTTGGCGCTAGACGCGTCTAACGCCAAAGTATAAATATGGAGTTAGTTTTGCATCGGAATTGAGTCAAAAAAAACGACGCAATTCCGGCGCAAACAGAGTATAAATACAGTATGCCCCCTAGTGTCTATTGGTTTCTGCCCCCCTTGGGGGCAGATTGGCCTAAGAAAAATAGGTCGATCTGCTCCCAAGGGGGCAGTAATGGCCAAAATACAATTTGCTCCCCAGGGGAGCGACCCTTGCCTAAGGGGTGCTCCCCATATATAAAAAAACAAAAGTAAACTTAAAAAATATATATCCCTGGTGTCTAGGGGTTTCTGCACCCCATGGGGGCAAATCGGTCTAATTATAATAGGGGTATACCCACTCCCTCCGTGATCAAGGCTACGGCAGAAACGCGTTGGAGGGGAGTTTTTTCTTCTAAATAAAACGTTATATTGACAGCACCTTGGAGGTGTCCCGGCTTTCCTTAAATAAAGAGGAAAATTTATGGGAGCTCCGGAGCCCGGCTGGGACCACTGTGCCATTCCTTCCGCATTCTGGATTTTGTTTCGATATATATATATATATATCTATATATATATATATATATATACACTCACTGAAAAAAACAAAGTTTACAGGGACGTTATAGTTAGGGTGACACTTTACCCATACAAAACCATAGAAATTCAGCAGTTGTAGATATACGTATAGTTATACAGTACTTATGTTAGAAAACTATAACTTGTGGCCTAAAGTTACTTTCCGGCATGAAATATAGGCCCTCATTGCAACATTGGCGGTAAAAGCCACTTACCGCTGTGCAGAAGACCGCCAAAACACCGCCGCGGCTGCGGAATTCTGCCACGGTCATTATGACCCACAGCTCGGTATCTGCCAAAATTGAGACACCCACACAAGTCCGCCACACCAAAGGTCAGTGATAAACTGGCGATAACAAAACCTCCACCATCACGCCTACAGAAATACGCCCACACTATCACGACCCACGAATCCACGCGTCAGTCTTTCAACCGCGGTATTCCATTAGCGGTACACACCGCCGTGCTCAAAATACACACACATTTACAAAACACTACCACATTGGACAATTCAAAATACACACACATGATACATATACACACACTACTCCGACACGCCCAATACAATATAAAACACCCACCCACATCACCCACAAACCCCTACTACCACAATTGCGACAGAAGGCCAGAGAGAGACACTACAATCTACAACCAAGCATCCACAGGCATACAATACCATCACCCACATAACATCCACGCACCTCACACAACACACCACTAAATATCACCCCACATATCACAACACACACCACCCCACACATCACCCACACCACCCCATTGCACGGCAAAGACAACCCAGGTTCTCTGAGGAGGAGCTCAGGGTCATGGTGGAGGAAATCATCCGAGTAGAGCCACAGCTATTCGGATCACAGGTGCATCACACCTCCATAGCTAGGAAGATGGAGCTATGGCGAAGAAGAGTAGACAGGGTCAACGCAGTGGGACAGCACCCAAGAAATAGGGATGACATCAGGAAGAGGTGGAACGACCTACGGGGGAAGGTGCGTTCTATGGTCTCAAGACACCACCTTGCGGTTCAGAGGACTGGCGGCGGACCCCCACCTCCTCCCCCACAACTAACAACATGGGAGGAGCAAGTCTTGGCTATTCTGCATCCTGAGGGCCTCGAAGGAGTAACTGGAGGAATGGACTCTGGTAAGTCAAACCTTAACAACTATATCCCCCACCCTACCTGCATGCCATCACATACCCCCACCCTCGCCCTCACCCCCATCAATCCTACTCCTCACAAATGTCCCAATATCACAAACCACACATCCCAACACCAAGCCCTGCATGCAAAAACAAAGCCTGGACACCCATCACCAATGCATGGCCACTGCACATACCAATACACCCCCCTAAACCATCATCACACAAGGTCCCACACAGGAATACAAGCACTGGGGTACACGGTCACCCACCCATTGCACACCATGGTACACCCAGATGCAATAATCATGCTTTTACACCCCTGCAGGACCCCTACCCAACGTCACCGCACAGGAGGGTCCACACATGTCCACACCACCAACAGAAGAGGCCCACAGTGATGACAGCAGCTCTGTCCAACTGGATCTAGACGACCAGCCCGGCCCATCTGGGACCTCAGGACAGTCGGTTCCCCTCACACTGAAACAGGCCACTACAGAGCTTGCCTCCTCTGGAAACACCAGCACAGCACCCACCCAGCGGGCCCATACCTCTGTCCCCAGGATACGTCAATCAGCAGTGTGTCCATCACTACAGGGAACCCAGGCTAACCCACCACCCCAACAACAACAGGGACCTGTGGGCAGTGGCAGTGGGCACACCGTTCAGGGGACAGAGTCCCAGGGAAACAGGGGAACTGGGAGGGCTGCTGTGCGACAGGGGGAGAACAGGCCCAGGGAACCCACTCTCCATGAGGCCCTCTCCAACATCATTGGAGCCTACCATCATTCCCAGGAGACGATGGCAACGGTACTGGCCAAGTTTCAGGAGACCCAGCGGCTGTAGGAGGAACAGTATTTGGGCTTCAGGGAGGAACTCAGATCCATCAATTCCACCCTGGGCACCATCGTAGGGGTGCTGAAGGAAGTCCTCAACACCAGGAGGGACACTGTGGCACAACAAGGGGCCCCTGACACTAGCCTGGACGATGAACTGCCCACCACCTCCGCCGGCGCTAATGGACAGGAGGCACCACCACAGGACGACCACACCAGCACCTCACCCCCTGCAGAGGGAGAACCACCCCGCAAACGGTCCCTGAGATCCAGGACAAAGACAGAGAACAATGCCAAGACCCCCACCAAGAAATGAGACCGCCCTGTATGTCATCCTTTTGTCCCACCTTGTCACCCTGTCCATCCTCAAACTGCCCCAGCTCCACTTCCTATGCCCCTTTGGACAATGCACCTGTGAGACTAATAGACTGGACTCTGCCATGGACATTCCTCCACCATCAACCATCACCATTTTACAACCCCCTCCAATATTGAGCACTTAAATAAACACCCTTAAAGCACAAAACAATCTGGAGTCTGTCTGTGATTTCGAAATAGTGTATTAGCAATTACAGTGACAAACTACTCTTTCAATTGTAATGTCAACATACCTATGTCACACAGCTCTAGTCCATGAGGAAACAAAGCAGATGTCACACAGTGGGACCCACATCTGTGAAATCGTAAGGGAAAGTGACAACTCAGTGACCATAAACTGGGTAAAAAGGACAGACAGTAGAGAGGTAGTAGTTTTAAAGTACAGGTAGTAGGCAGGTTTGTCTTCTTACCTGTGTCTCACTGGAAGTATTGCAGGATCACAGAGTTCCTGTTGTCGATGTCCTCTTCTTCTGCTTCCTCGTCTTCGCTGTCCACAGGCTCCACAGCTGCCAGAACACCTCCATCTGGACCATGCTCCTGCAGAAAAGGCACCTGTCGTCGCAAAGCTAAGTTGTGAAGCATACAGCAGGCCACGATGATCTGGCACTCCTATTTTGGTGAGTAGAATAGGGAACCACCTGTCATATGGAGGCACCGGAACCTGGCCTTCAGGAGGCCGAAGGTCCGCTCTATAATCCTCCTAGTTCACCCATGGGCCTCATTGTAGCGTTCCTCTGCCCTTGTCCTGGGATTCCTCACTGGGGTCAGTAGCCATGAGAAGTTGGGGTAGCCAGAGTGACCTGCAAATGGCGAGGGACAACTGTTAGACACACACAAACCTGTAGGGATATCCCCAGACCCAGACAACGATTCCCACTGATTTGGTTCCAGGTGCTCACCTAAAAGCCACACACGGTGCCTCTGGAGTTGCCCCATCACATAAGGGATGCTGCTATTCCGCAGGATGTAAACGTCATGCACTGAGCCAGGGAATTTGGCATTAACATGGGAGATGTACTGGTCTGCCAAACACACCATCTGCACATTCATCGAATGGTAACTCTTCCGGTTTCTATACACCTGTTCACTCCTGCAGGGGGGGCCAAGGCCACATGTGTCCCATCAATGGCACCTATGATGTTGGGGATATGTCCCAGGGCCTCCACCTGAGGCAGGGCAGACAACACTCTGGACAACACTTTGGAAACCATAGGCTGGGACATCCCTGATGCTATGGCCACTGTAGTTTGATAAGACCCACTTGCAAGTAAATGGAGTACTGACAGCACCTGCACTTGAGGGGGATTCCTGTGGGATGGCGGATAGCTGACATCAAGTCTGGCTCCAACTGGGCACACAGTTCCAGGATTGTGGCACGATCAAGCCTGTAGGTGATGATTACATGTCTTTCCTCCATTGTCGACAGGTCCACCAGCGGGCTGTACACCGGAGGATGCCGCCATCTCCTCACATGTCCCAGCGGACGGTGCCTATGAAGGACAACAGCGAGCACAGAGTCAACCAACTCAGAGGTATGTAAACACAGCTTATTCAGAAAACTATTCATAACCTGAATTTTGCCTGTTTGAGTGTTGAGGCAAGGCCTAGGTTTGTGTGACGCAGTTAAAAATAAAGGCATGTGGGCCACTGAAATTGCGGCTGCCTTACCTGTAAAGTGGGACAATGGGATGTGAGGTAACTGCGCTGGTGTTGTACACCGTCGCAATAGGTGGTCGAAGACCGCGGAGCAATTCTGCAGTGGTTAACATTGGACCCTATGGATGCCAGGAGCCAATGACGATGTACACCGGCGGTGACGGTATGCACCGCCGCGGATGTGACCGCCATTTTCTATCTGTTCAATCACTCGATACCTGATCTTCGACAGGAGAGGACCTACACTGCAAGTGCTGGTGTGACCTCAGTCTGGAAGAGACAATGGCTTGTGCGTCTGGGGAAAGGGCCCCTGCCTTCAGCATGGAGGAGTTGGAGAAACTCGTGGATGGGGTCTTCCCCCAGTACACGCTACTCTACGGTCCTCCAGACAAACAGGTAAGTACACTGTGAGCATGCTGTATGGGCAATGCCTGTGTGGAGTGGTGTGGATGAAAGATGGGGGGAGAATGATGCGTGCATGAAACGATGGTGAGTGCATGTGCCACATGGCAAGGATAGGGATGTGGGCCAATGACTGTGATGGTGCAGTTGGTAATAACTTCTCTTTTTCCCCTGTACAATTCCTGTAGGTCAGCGCCCACCAGAAGAAGGATATGTGGCGTTCCATCGCCAAGGACGTCCGGACCCTGGGGGTCTATCACAGACGGAGCACCCACTGCCGGAAAAGATGGGAGGACATTCGCTGCTGGAGCAAGAAGACGGCGGAGGCCCAGCTGGGGATGGCCTCCCAACGTGGGAGGGGTGCCTGTCGCACCATGACCCCCCTGAGGTTCAGGATCCTGGCGGTGGCGTTCCCGGAGTTGGATGGGCGCTTGAGGGCATCACAGCAGCAACAAGGGGGTGAGTATACTCTCATTCTGCTGATTCAGCGTGCAGTGGTGGTGTCTGGTGGGGGAGGTGGGCTGTGGGTTTCCCTAGGCCAGGGCGAGTGTGCTAGTTAAAGCCCCTTTTTCAGGCAGACCCTGTGGCACCCCACCCCACCTGGGTACAGTGCCAACTCCACCTAGTCAGGCTCCTGTGACATCCATGTGTGCAGATATAGGCCATAGCCCTGTAGGCCATGTCCCAGGGATTGAATAGTGGACCCCAAGTGTGCGGCATAGTGCAGGGGTCTTCTGTGTCTCTCATATCTGCAAGCATCACACACATGCAGACATAGCAACATCTACTGCCTCCACTGTGTCCCCCTCCTCCATGTATCCCTCCTCCCTCCCAATCTCATCTCCACTCACACCTGCATGCACTACATCTACAGCCACTACTTCCAGCACACCCACCACCACACCCCGCTCACGTGCAGTCACCACCCCCACTACCATTCACACATCCCCTGTGTCCTCTCCCAATGTGTCTGTGACGCCACCTCCCAAGGTACACAAACGCAGGCACACACACCCAACAGCCATCCACCTCACGACAGCCTCCAGCTCATGCACCTTAACCCAAAGTCACCAAACGTACACCTCCTACAACTACAACCTCTTCCTCCACTCCCAAACCCCCTCCAGCTACCCGTCCCAGTGTTCCTAAGAAACTTTTCCTGTCCACCCTTGACCTCTTTCCCTCATCTCCCCCACCCCGTCAGTCTCCTAAGGCCCAACTCTCCAGGTCCCAACCAAGCACCTAAGCCACAACATCGGTGGGACCAGTGGTGCCAGTAGTCACCGGATTCTGGAGTGCACCAGGCAGCAAGGCAGCCTGTGTGGCAAGGAGCCACAGCACGGACAGTCCCCCACCTGTCAAGCATCAAAAGTTGGCCAGTGCGGGAGAGGCGGAAGACAACAGCCACCAAAGTCGCTCCCAGGGGTACAGGTGGGAGTGTGGAGTCAGCTGCAACACCTTCCAAGGTGGGGAAGGGGAACAAGAAACCCGGCACGTCTGGGAAGGTCAGCATGGCGGAGAAGACCACCATCAGCCCTGCTGCCCAGGAGCAGGCCAGCAGCAGCCCTGCTGCCCCAGACAGGACCGCCAGCATCAGCCCCGCTGCCCAGGAGGCAGGAGGAGACCGCCAGCAGCCGCACTGGCCCAGACAGGACCGCCAGCAGTAACCCCGCTGCCCAGGAGGCAACCGTCAGCAGCAGCCCCGCTGGCCCAGATAGGACCCCCAGCATCTGCCCCGCTGCCCAGGAGGCGACCGCCAGCAGCCTCGCTGCCCAAGACAGGACCGCCAGCAGCTGAAGCGCTGCCAAGGACACTGGCGCCACAAGCACCGCTGCCAAGGACACCGCCGCCACAAGCACCGCTGCCAAAGACACCGCCGCCACAAGCACTGCTGCCAAGGACACCGCCGCCACAAGCACCGCTGCCAAAGACACCGCCGCCACAAGCACCGCAGACCCATGAGTGCCAAAAGCACTGACGCTACTGAGGCCGCCACGAGCAGTATGAAGCACTCTGGTCACCAAGCCCCCTCCAGAACCAGTGGAGATTTACATCCACTACCTCCGTCCTTGGCAGGATGAAGCACTCTGGGCACCAAGCCCCCTCCAGAACCAGTGGAGACTGTTATCCACTTGAGAGACTGTGGCTTTGCACTCCCCAGGATATAGCAGTGGGCAACCCACCCACTGTAGAGACTTGTGAGACTGTGGCTTTGCACTCCCCAGGATTGAACAGTGGGCAAACCACCCACTGTAGAGACTTGAGAGACTGTGGCTTTGCACTCCCCAGGATTGAACAGTGGGCAAACCACCCACTGTAGAGACTTGAGAGACTGTGGCTTTGCACTCCCCAGGATTGAACAGTGGGCAAACCACCCACTGTAGAAACTTGAGAGACTGTGGCTTTGCACTCCCCAGGATATAGCAGTGGGCAACCCACCCACTGTAGAGACTTGTGAGACTGTGGCTTTGCACTCCCCAGGATTGAACAGTGGGCATGGGGCCCCCTCGTGGATTTGGTATTGTGCACTCAACCGGCTGAGGTGCCCCCCCTTTCCCTTCCCCCTGAGGTGCCTGTTTTATTTCTAACTGATGCCCCTGCAGTGTTCTCTCCATCATGTTCGGGTATCTTGTGTGGGCCTCGCCCATGCAGTGTGGGCCCAGTGGTCCACGGACTTAAAGGGTGGAATACCTTCGACTAATATTCTTGGTGTATATATTTGTAAATAGTGTATGTATATTTTTTTACTACTAAATTTTAATATATTACAATCGTTCACCTCATTTCCTTTTGTCTTTGCATTCTTCCGGGGGGGGGGGGGTGTAACTGTAATGTATCATGCTGTATTAGTGTGTGTGTTGTCGTGGGTGAGGGTGGGGGTGTTGCGTGTTGCGTGTGTGTGTCACTATTTTTTCCCTACCCCCTCCCCTGTGTCGTAGGTGCAGTACTCACCGTGATCTTCGCCGCCGGGATTCGGGCTCCTGGTAGAGGAGCAAGAAGATAACGGCTGGGAAAATGTGGAGCTCTGGTTCCATAGTGTCCTGGTTCCTCGTGGGGTGTGCAGAGGTGAGTGTTTTCCCTTCGAAGTCCTGTTTCCGCTGTGTTTTTGTTCGTGGTGAATCTGCCCCGGAAAAGGTGGCGGATTGGTAGGTTTTGATACTGTCGGCGGTACACTGTCTCCCGCCTGTCTGTTGGCGGTGGCCGCCGTGCTGTTTGTTTGTACCGCCTTGGTGGTCGGAGTGTTAAAGTGGCTGTCTTTGTTGGCGGTTTCCGCCACAGTCGTAATTCCATTTTGTTTCCACCGGCCTGTTGGCGGTCTTACCGCCTCTTTAAAACCGACCGCCAGGGTTGTACAGAGGGCCATAGTTTCTTCAGATAAGTATAACTATAAGTATAACTGCTGAATTTCTATGGTTTTGTAAGGGTAAAACATCTACCTAACTATAACGTCCATGTAACCTTTGATTTGTTTCAGTGAATTTCTATGATTTTTTTAATGCACATGTTAATATTTGTATCAGGTTGTGACAAGCCAATCAAAGCCTTGCTTTGTCCAAGGATCTGAGGAGGATCTTCCAATCCACAGATTGGTCAATAAGATAGGCAATTCTTTGCCCATGAAGATTTCCTAAGGGACCCCTCCATGTGTCTTAATGGTTCAGGATACCTGTATCCTGACCGCTTATATTTTTTTACACTGTTTTTTTCCCACCCTCCTAGGAAATGAAAGATCAAAATGGCGGCCGCAACTTTTTTATCAGGCTGCGGCCAGCCAATCAGGGCCTTGCTTTTCCTCGGAATCTGCGTAGGATGCAAGGAGGATCCGTGTCCCCATACATACAAATGTGGTTTTCATTTAATAACTAGAAAAGTACTGAACACATGTACACCAAATAACAAACGGCCTCTTTCTGGACCAAAAGCTAACTTTCTGCCAAATATGGTTTAATTCCGTCCAATGGTGTTGGTGCTATTGCTGCTCAAAATCCCTGTAAAATATCAATGGGAAAACCTGTTTTGGGACCCCCCCATTTTTTCTTGGCCCTCGTTTCACAGATCATCCTGAAACTTTCCAGACAGCACCTGAAGTGAGTGTGAAAGTTTTTGGGGAAAATTACGTGAAGATTTATCAAATGGCGCCAAATCTATTAGCAAAACAAAAAAAAAAATTCTATAGAAACTGGGTCCTAACTATAACTACTTATTGGCGACTACCATTAAGTTCTAAGTTATAGACACACACACACACATATATATCTATACATTTATATCTCTCTCTCTCTATATATATATATATATATATATATATATATGTGTGTGTGCAGCATTCATGATAGGGATACATCAATGGATAAACAGACATTTGAGGTGAGCAAATCTAGAGTGTCGCTGGTGTTGCAGAGTGCTCCTTACTAGAGCTGCTCTCCACCTAAACTTGGGAACCACACAGAGTTCTCTATTCTTTTTTGCATAATTAATGCATCACTCTAACCCTGAAAAGGATATGTTTTGACTTATACTGGGTGCTCCCTTATGTCTGGACAAAGCTAATCCTCTCTGATGAGCTCTAATGAGAGCAAAACACGTGTCAGGGGTTGCTTTTACTCATTCCAGGTCGGCTTGGACGGTATTTTACCAGTCCAAAGCTGTAATATTATGCCTGCCGTGGTAAATGGCTTTTGTCATTTTATAGCTCAGCAAGGTTGCAAGGTTGACACTATGTCAAACCTATGCTTAAAGACTTCGCTGTATAAATGGCAAAATACTTTGTCGGTGTGGATAGCACTGTGCTGATCCACTGTCCAATATATATATGTATGTATATGTGTGCAGCATGCATGATAGGGATACATCAATGAATTATTTTCACCACAGCGGGAATATAATTTTGTGAGTCTCTTCCAGACCTTTTTTACAGGTTTTGAGAAACCTTGTCTATTATGTTCCCCACAATTGGTCTATACTATGTGTAGGAGCAAACTTTTGTACAGAGCCCATATAACAATCTGTGTACAGGAATTCCCTCTCCAAAATTAAACATTGACTAAATTTATACAGAAAATGGTGAGTAAACCAACCTACTGTCAAGTGTTGGGAACCACATTTTAGATTTTTTTTTTTTTTTTTACATTTGCATACCTCAGACTCACACTTCTCTTCAGTGCTGCATGTCCTTCTGTTAATGCAGAAGAATTAGCATGGCATATTTTAATCTCTAGTATTAAATATTGATGCTTAGAAAATTCAAACAGAATAGCTAAATTCATTAGCATTAGAGTTAAAGTTGACTAACTAGAATGCAGAAAGACCTAGCACTAGTTTGAGTCCAAATACTAGCATGAGCCTAGAAAAAAGATAATTAAATGTCCCAAGATTAAAAACTGAATTAGAAGAAATAATTAAAAGATGTTTGGATCTTGATCATGTGAATCATTATCACGAAAAAAAATAATTGTGTAAAGAAATTACAAGGGTAACAGCAACAGTGCATGACAAATTAACAGAATTGACAAATAAATACGATATTTCAAAGAACATCTCATTGCAGAAAGGTTTCAAGGTAAATCTGAATGATGAGACAATTTAAAACATGTGTTCTTCAGGAATGCAATCACATATTATTGAATTGGTGAAATGTGTCCTCAAGCGGAGTGAAGTTGATAAATTAAAAAATAAATGGGCAAGAAAGCATGACAAGAAGAAAGAATAAGCAGCAATGGGGACAAAACCACCAGGCCCCCCATATGATGAAGGCGCTAAAGCTCACTATTTAAGAAATATTCTAGGGGGAGGGATTGTACATGTGCCCTGGAGTAGAGGAGAACTTGCATAATTTACGAACTCTTTTCCAAAATTGAGAGAGAATCCTGTGCAGAGGTACACACAAATTAAAAGGTTTGTTAAAATTCTGAAGTTATTGAGTACTGAATGGAATTTTGACATGGCTGTTCCAAATGATTTCTTGGCTGGATGTAAGATTGCTGTTCAGTGGCCAGACGCAGAGCTGACAAGAGATCTTCAAAGAAATGCACCCTCACCTCCTGCAGAGACTAAGTATTATGAGGTGATTACTTTTTTGAAGGGCAGAGTCCCTTCTAAGAATCTGGATTATGTGGGGTTAAATTGAATTCAGCATAAAGTGAAGGAGTCAGTGCATGAATGCGTTGAGAGGTGTTTGAAAGCATTTCAGCAGCACACCTATTAAATGCATCTTGAACCAAAAGTTAAGGAATTCTTTATTTCACAGTTTGTGCTTGGTTGGCGACCTGAAATTAGCCAGCGCATACAGCAGAATGTGATTTGTTGGTAAGCTCTTGCTCTGATTTAATGATGACTGTAAAGGTCCTGCCGTCAGTTTTGCAACTGAAACCCACCCGCCACCTTGATGGTCCGCCCGGCAGATTTAGGAGTTGGCAGTCCCATGGGTGAAAGACCACGCTTACAGTAGAGCAGATTTGGATCTGCCTTTCCGCCAAAGAAAAAGTGGCAGTCCAATCTCCAAGTCTGACTTGGTGGATTAGGGGGTAAAGGTGTCAAAACCTACCTTTTTTCCCCATTCCACAACTGTTTTTGACTGGACACGACTGGACACGACTGGACTACATCCTCTGCTCCGTTGCTGCTGTCACAGGACCACGGAGACCCCCCCCCAAAGCTGGATACAAGTCTAGAGAACCAGCATTGGCTGTGTACAGTGTGGGGGTCACTGCACATGAGCATAGGACCATTGAAGACACATACATGCTACAGTAATCTTTTTAAGTTACTGTGACATGCATATGTTGGGGACAAAAGTAGGTCAGACATGGGTGGGGACACACTGGTACATAACACTTATTGCATGCATACACAACTGTCATTATGGTCCCAGTATTAATTGAAAAATGAATACTAGCACCATAATGACGGGACATTCACACCTGCCAACTGTGTTCATGTGTTCACATTGCCAAGGGACCTGTAATTGTCATGTTAGGCTGCGAGTTGTGTGTGTGAGAGTCAGTATGTGTATGTGGGTGAGGCGATAGAGCTGGAATGGGTGATGTGGTTGTGTTAGTATGTGTGCCACTTGCATATGGCAATGATGTTGTTCTATATGTTGCACTGTGTGTTGTGTTACTGCATCCAACATTCAGGTGAGTGGTGTTGTGTGGCGATTGTTGTTGTGTTGTGTGTGGTTGTTCTTGTGTGTGCGTGTGTTTGTGTAGATGAGTGTGTAGTTGTATCGGTTGTTTTAGTTGTGTCTTGTGTTAGTGCAGTGCCAATGGTGTGTGTATGTTGCATCATGGATATGTGTCAACATTTGTTTGCGGCATGTCTGTGTTGGGTTGTGTTGGGTTGTGTTGTGGTGGAATGGCAATAGATATGGGCAATATGTATGTGGTATGTCATGTGTGATGTAGAGGGGCAGGACATGTGGCAAAGGTAGAGAGTGTATGCGTGTGAGAGTTACCTTTATTCAGTAGCCACTGCCATTGTCCGCTGTCAATTGGGTCACGCGATGTCCTCCCTCTGTCAGCAAACCACCACCAGTACATCACCTGCAGGTCTGTAACATTTACATATAGCGGGCAGAAGACCATTGACTTGGCAATCTTCTCAGGCCTGCTTTCGACGCAGCTTGGCAGTGCAGCCGTCTAGATCTAAATCAGTCCCAAAGACTTTAGATGATGTCCTGAAATATGCAATGTGTTGTAGTGATGAGTGGGAGATGAAACAACAGAAGTTTAAAGGATAGTTCATGTTAGCTCGGACAAAGATGGAACAGAGAGGCTTTCAGAGAGGCTTTCATAATCAGCCATTTGCAGGAAATGTGGTGTAGTACAATGCATTGGTGTTTAAGGTGGTGTACATGGTGTTGGATTTCCAGCAGGAATGCAAGGTGTTCAAGGAGGTATGGTTGTTATCACAGGGCAGAGGTCGAGGACCTCCAATTGATCCGAGTACAGGTGTGGATTTGGCAACGCTAAAGAAAATGACTCCTCATTTTTGTAACAACGTGAGCCATTGGAAGCTCGAGTGTAAGCTCAATCTGGATAGAATGTGATGGAATGGCAATAGATATGGGCAATATATCAATTGTAGAAACCAGATACAAAGCAAAATGTACCCACACAGTAAGTGCAAATGACAATGCAGAATCAAATCTAATGATACCAATTCCACAAGCCCCAATGGGGAATGTGGGTAAAACAAGATTATATCAAAATCAGTCATCTCAGGTAAATCAAAATATAATGCAAATCAAAAAGTGATTCAGCAAAGTACTATGTTAGATGATGGTGAGAGCTTAGATTCAGGCATGTCACAATGATGGTGTTTGAGAGGGGAGGCAGATTGCTTGCTTGGCACAGTCTTAGAGTAGAGCAGAGTGGAATGTTTGTAGAAGGTGAAGTTAATGGGCACCACGTTTCATTCCTTATTGACACAAAAGCTACCCGTTCCAATGTTAGAAGAGCCAAAGTCCCAGGCCTATCCCTCACGAGAAAGAAGATCCAATTTGTGGGTGTTACAAATAGGCACATTTAAAACCCAGTCCTGAAAGAAGTTTCTGTAAAAATAGGATCATTTGAAGAAAATCACCAGTTTGTTTGTGACTCAAGTCCTGTAAGTCTATTGGGAAGAGACCTACTGTGTAAACTAAACTGCACAATTTATTGTTTATTGTACACCAAACTGGATCGTATTTCAGACCCTTGATGAGGGTGTTGAGTTGACATTGGCTCAACAAGTCACAGTAGAGCTTTACCCAGTGCTAATTGTAGAGTACTTACCACCAAAACTAAAAGAAACAATGAATCCAGAAGTATGGGATTTCACAGGAAAATATATCTGAATAGTAAAAGGTGTAGAACCACTCTATCAAATGCTTTCAGTAACAATGTCAGAAATAACACCAATATTTGAGGACATGATACAGAAAGCCATTTTAAAAGAAATAGTTGGGAGCCCATGCAACTCACCGATTATGAGATTATAAAAGCCCAAAGGGAAGTGCAGGGTCTTGCAAGACCTGAGAAAGGTTAATGATATTGTAATCCCATATTGTCCTGTAGAACCAAATTCCAGCCACCATACATTATCAGATTCCGTGTAAAGCAGAATAGTTTCATAGTTGTAGATCTTTGCCAAGCTTTCTTCTCGATTCCATGACATGGGGATAACCAGTTCCTATTATCATTTTTATTTCAAGAGAAAGTGTTAGCATGGTGTCGGGCTCCACAAGGCTATACTGAAAGTCCATCTATTTTTAACCAGATTTTAAAGAATAATCTGGAAACATTGATCATGCTGTGCAACTCAGGTCTGCATACTGATTACCTCTTAGTGTCTTAGTGGCATCAGGTACAAGAGAATCCCGTAGGCAAGTCACCATTGTTTTACTGAATCATTTGATTGAAAATTGACATAAAGTGCCCCCAAGCAAGTTGTAATTCTGTCAAAAAGAAGTTCAATATTTGGGGCACATCATTAAAAAGGGAACACGAAAGTGTAGAGAGAGAGTGGAAGCTATTTTGCAAATTTGTTCCCCAAAGATGCAGAGAAATGTCTGAATGTTTTTGAGAAAGGTTAACTAATGTAGACAGTGGATACTCAACTTTTCCTTGGTGGCAAAGCGTTTACTAAAGCTGACACACAGAGATATGCCTGATCCAATTTCATAGGACAACAAATGCATGAAAGCTTTCCTAGTGCTGAGAGAAAATCTCTGTCATGCCCTGCCACTGGGAATGCTTGATTATTCAAATATTCAAAAACATGTACTTTATTTTGCAATGAGAGTAATGGCTGGTCTCTCTCAGTGCTTACAGAGATGCATGGGAATGCTAAAAAGCCTGTGGCCTATTTTTGGTCACACTTGATCCTGTGACTGCACACTGTCTGGTTGTCCTAAGTCATTTGCAGCTTGAGTGCTAGTTTGAAAAGATATGAAAAAATTGTGATAGGACATTCTTTGACTGTTGTAGTCCTTCACTTGGTTAAGGTTTTGCTTACCAGAACCAAAACCCAATATGACAAATACAAGGCTCACTAAATATGAGCAACATATTTTAAGTTCTAGTAACATAAAATTGAAAAGATGCCAAGTTTTGAATCCTAATACACTGCTTTCCCTACCTGAAAATGATGAATTTGAACATGACTGTCTTGATGTCATGGATTTATGAACCAAGCCAAGACCTGACATAAAGGATGAGCCTTTGATAATTCCTGATTATGTCCTATTTGCGGACGGCTCATGTTTGAGAACACATAATGGTGTCTTGAGAGCAGTGTATGTTGTTTGCACAATACAAGAAATAATAGAAGCTCCATAGCTTCAAATAAATACATCATCACAAGTTGCAGGACTGATTGCTCTTACCAGAGCTTGCAGCTTACCGGCCAGAAAGAGAGTGACTATATTTACAGATAGTCAGTATGGCTTCGGTGCAGTCAATGATTTTGGACAGTTATGGTTACAGAGAGGGTTCATGGCCTCCTCTGGTTTGCCCATCAGGAATGGTGAACAGGTGAGACAACTGCTTGAAGCTTTAAATAGCAGTAGATATGCCGACGAAATAGTATGCTATTGTGCAATTGTGGCATGTATGTTTAATGGAACATTCACAGATGGATCTCAAAAGGACTCTGTTTATTCAATGCTGATGACTATAGCTGACACTTGGGAGGATTCAAAAGCCATGCAGAAAAATGTGTCTGAAGCAGAACAACAGAGTTAGTTCGGAGCAGGATGTGTTAAAGAAGAGAAAGACATTTGGGTTTCAGTAGATGGAAAACCAGTGTTACCAGACAATCGGTTATCTTCAAAGACACAATATTTTCATGGATGTACACATCTAGGTAGGGATACAGTGGTGAGGTCCTTTAAACAAAATTGGTTTAATTTAAGATTCGGAGCCCATACAGAAGAATTATGTCACAGATGTGCAACATGTCAACAAATGAATGTTGGGCATGAATGCTAGTTACAATGAGCCACATAGGAAGGTCAGGAGGACCTTTCAACAGAATGCAAATGGATTTTGGCAAGATGCCTGTTTGCAACGGGATGAGATATGTCCTGGTTATAGTGTGCATTTTCTCTTGATTGGTGGAAGCCTACCCAACGAGTACAAATGACAGTCCCAGTATTGTTAGTCTGCTTTTGAGGGAGTTAGTTCCAGGGTACGGCATACCTGTTTCTTTGGCGTCAGATGGAGGAACTCACTTTAACAGTGAGATCATTAAAATGTTGTGTGCAGCATTGCAAATTGAGCAAAAACAATACTGCAGTTATTGACCTGAAGCATACAGAATCATTCAACAGATCAATGCAACTATTAAATCCAGATTGGCAAATGTTTGTGATTCAACTTCACGAAAATGGCTTAATGCTTTACCATTCGTGCTGATGAGTATGCAAAGTTCCCCAGGTAGAAAGACTGGTCTGTCCCTATGTGAGATACTTATGGGGAGAGCAATGAGATGACTTGCTGTTCATACAAATCCACTTGTAAACAAAAGAGATGAAATAGTGTCCTCCATGGGTGGGTCGAGGGTGGCAGGGGGTGTCCCTGGGTGCAGAGAAGGCCCCCTTTGGACTGCTTCCATGGTCAGAGACTATGGAAGTGAGCCCACAGGCCCCTTAATGCCTGCCCTCACCCTGGCGTTAAAAAATGGCGATCATCAGGCTGTGTGCCATTTTTTAAGGCACGCCCCCTCCTGTGCGTCAAAATGATGCGGGAGTATAAATAAGGCGCACAGGCTTTAGAGTCATTTTTTGGACGGGAACGCCTACCTTGCATGTTATTAACGCAAGGCGGTTTCCCGCATCCAGTAAATGACTGACACACAGAAGAATTTTGACGTTCGCGGGGTCGGGCGTCATAGTATAAATATGGTATTAGGTTTGTGCCGAATTTGCATCAACATTTTTGACGCCCGACCGAGACAGAGTATAAATATCCCCCCAAGAGTCTAAACTTAGTCCAAAAGTCTAACTTTACTAGTAGTAAAAGTAGACCTTTGGTCTAAGTTTAGGCTTTTGATCTAAGCTTAGACAAAAAGTCAAACTTTACTATGAGTAAAATTAGACTTTAGGTCTAAACTTTGAATCAGGCCCTTTGAATACTACTTTAAAAAAATGTACATGGTTCTTTTAAACGTTCTACTAACGAAAAGCATGAATTTACATCTACAAGCTAAAATGATGGAGACAGCTTTGTATTAATTTAGACTTTTTCTTCCTATAAACTCAGTTAAAGCTCATGAAAATAACCTAACTTGCGTAATGAATCTACTACAAAATACTTTTATTCTAATGTTAGAGGAGAGAAACTCACTCACCATGACGTTCCCACCCCCAACAGGCTGGTGGTGGAACTGCAACATTATGACCATGGCCGAGCCACCACGGTCGGACTACCGAAACTGCCAAACTGCCACATGCCGGCAGCCTGGTGGTCCCGGTGGTTTTCATCCTCCAGGGCAGCTCTGCTTGCAGTGCCACCCTGGGGATTACGAGTCCCCATATCACTAGCCTTTCCATGGTGGTTTACACCGCCATGTAAAGGCTTTCGGAATGGGGCATTGGGTGGCCCCTGGGGGCCCCTGCACTACCCATGCAATTGGCATTGGCAGTGAATGGGTCCCCATGCACAGCCCTGTTGCGCATTTCACTTCTCGAATTACAGGCAGTGGAATGAGCGACGGGCACAGCTGCACCCGCCGCACAACAATATTGGTGCCAGCTCTATTAGGAGCCAGTGTCAATGTTAAGCCCTTGCTCACCCCAGGGCTGGCACGGGCCCTGCTATGAACTCCTAATAGGGCCGGCAGGGTTCAGGCCACACAGGCAGTCTGAAGGCAGGAAGAGTTTGGCTGCCGGCCTCTGCCATCCGCCAATCTCGTAATGAGCGCCATAGCTTGCATGAAATGCATATAAAAAGGAAGATGCATGAAGAATGTGTGGAAAAGAGAGGAAGATGAGTTTAGAAGAAAGATGCCTGTTCCAAAAGTAAAATTAGAGAAGAGACAAAAAGGAAAATTATGTGCGTTTAAATGAAACAGGAAATTAGGGAATAGTAATTTTGAATATGTTTTGAGTTATCAGGAGGAACATGGCAAATTTTTCAGGAGGATGACCCAACTATACTTGCAGGATACTTTATCTGTGGAGATAATGCATATTTTAGATTGCCAAATGACTGGGAAGGAATTTGCTTGTTAGGGTTGTTGTTACCAAAAATGTATCTTGTATGGAGTCTAGATGCACTAACAATGACACCGGCACATAGAGATTCATGCAATATGAATGAGGCAACACATTTAGTGGGAGACAGAATTGGACAAGCGGTGTGGGTAGTACATACATCCCGGACGTGAGTAAGAAGATTATAGATTATACAAAGAACATTTCTGACTTGAAGCTTGATTTGGGACCCTTGGAAGCCACTAATATCGTAAAAAGCTCTACTAAGGGAATCTGGATCAGGAGGAAGAATCGTCAAGGCTGTCTTAGTTCCTGTATTACTAGTAGTTGTTTGCTTTTTAACTATCTTAGCAATCTACAAAACAATACAACTGTTATTAATAAAGATGAGAAGCAGAGAGGTGAATAGAAAAATGAAGAAAGATGTAGAATTAAGTGAGCATATTGCTAAAGAATATCATACACTTAAAGAAAGAAAAACATTGAAAAGGAGAGGTTCCGCACAAGATGAGAGTGAACTCTGAATACATCTGTAACTGTGATTTTGAGGTGGTTCCAAACCATCAGATGGGGGAATTGGAAGAGTGTTTTCTGTGACCAAAATTAAAAGTGTAGAAATGACATGTAGGCCTGAAAAGAGAATGACATGCATTTATTTTCCCTTCTGTGCTATCCTAGCAGATAAAAAGCACAAAGGCAACAGCAATGTGTAGTCTTTAGTAAAAGAATGCACCATCGAGCACATATTTGACTTGCTTTTGTCATCAGTGACCTAGGTTAAAATGTATTAGGAATAACTGTTAAAACTTGCTTAGTAGCTTTAACAATGAACCATGCAATGAAATGTGTCATTCCTTTCAGCTTCACACATTCATAAGTTCACCTAATAAATGAAATATTAGTGATATCACAAAAATGTGTTTCTTTATGAATAGACTTGATAGAAAAGAGCGTATGGGAAAGGAAATGTGAATTGCAAATATGCATTACACTAACAATTAACGTTTTCACTCTTGTTTCTTGAAATGGTGAGAACCAGTCTCCAGTAGATAGTTTGTTGCAACGTTAGAACAAAATAAATAAAAATGCCTCTTTGCTGCTTTGTTAGATAGATTAGTTGACGAAAGCTGTCTTTTTCTCATGATGACATTGAAGTTCATTGGTCGATTGAGTGGTGGAGACAAAGAAAGAAGTTACAAGTTTCAAAATCGTGTGATTATAAAATGTGAGCAATTAAATTAGTGTGAGAATGCTTTCCAGAGAGGCTTTTAGCAGAGAAGTCTTAGCTGTTTGGGCTCAGTTAGCAGCAATTCCCTCCTCCATTGTGATACTCTGTGATTTCTCTCCAACGTTCTCTAAGATACTACTCAGATTTATTTTGAGCGGCTCTATTTTTGACACTTAGATTCAAATCTGAGATTTTTGCCTTAATCTTACTTGCTCTAAAATTCGACAATGTTTCTAAATGCTTTCATATCTTTGATTTATGAACTCTTTATAGGTTACGTCAACAAATTGATTTGTTTTTCTTGTAGAAAACCATCCTCTATATTAAACTAGGAAATTAATTTTTATGGAACATGCTTAATGCATTGTTCTGTTGAAATTTGATTAATAATCTTTGATTTATGATTTCTAACTTTGTCAATAAACATGAGAAACTAAGGAAACTGAAAATAAAAATACTTGACCAGCATTCACACTATTGTCATTGTCTCTTAAAAAGAAATGTTATTGATGCATTGAAAATTGTTAAATGTTTTGATTGCAGCTTCTACTTGTCTCATGCTAGACCTCCAAGGTACATTACCCAGGGTTCAGTAGCAAAGTGGAAAACCTCTAAGTTATTTCATATTGGCATTTTCCACTCTGACAAAGGAGATTGGAAGAGCATTTTCTAATAAACAAAATATTATGTGCAATATTAAACATAAAAAAACCATGTATGCCTGAAAACGACAATGAAGTGCAATTATTTTCCCTTCTGTGCTATCCTACCAGCTAAAAAGCACAAAGAAAACAGTGATCTATAGTATTTTTTGAGAAATCAGTATTGGCAATGGACAGATTTGCAGTGCAAGTTAGTACAGAGGCCGGTAGAGGAAATATTGGACATACAAAGAAGCAAATGCATGTTGGGGGCTTCTTATGGGGCTACATTGCAGATAGTGGAAAACAGGTTTGTAACTAAGCTGTTATCTGTTTCTTTAAGCCGCACAGATTATGTTTGTCACGTCGAATAGGATATATGGTTTATTGATTACATCATTTTTATAGCCACCCTATTTCTATGGGAGGCTGTTTGGTCTAAGCCGGCAGCCAAGTTAACCAGGGAATTAATTAGGGATTGCTTTCTTCTGGATTGTGTCAATCATATTCCCTGGTTAAGAAATATTAAAGGTTTATGTTTAAAGGTGAAAAAAAGATTCTTACTTTACTGATCCTAAAGTTTTACAGGACATAAATAGAAAGTAGAAACACTCTTAAGTTGTTGATATAGGAGTACATGGGGAATGAGTGTGCGGTTGTAAAATTTAAAAAGTGAGACTGTGGTAGTGCTTGTTGGTAAGCTCATTGAACCAGGAATCCAGCCATATTTAAGTCTGGTATCTAACATACAACATTGCTTACTGCTGACTAGATTTTGCTTTAATACAGCACACTTGCTTGTCCCCTTTAAGCATCAGGTACCTGGATGTCCATGCGATGTCTTTTCTGACAAAATACTCCACGCTTGCTTTTTTGTGTAGTTTTTAGTTGTAACTGAGTAGAGTGTTTATTCTGCCCATGTGGTAGGACTTACATTTTGCACATTGTAGACCTTTTTTATTTTGCTTGCAGCAGTTGCACTCACATTTTATATTTTTCTCTGTAGTCAATTTTATAACCTGAGTTTTAAAGCTATAGAAGGTTTGACACAAAATGATCCTTTTTATTGAAATTGTGGAACTGTAATGTACATTGGGTGACATCCATCGATAGTTTGTTCAAGTCGTTATGTTATGTTTTATATTGAGTTTTATTTATATTAAATTGTGGCCCACACTGAATCTCTGTATTATAAAATGTAATGTTTGTTATTGTATAGGGGTTGCATAACTTTGGTGGGCGTATGATGCTGTGTTGCTTTTAAATGTTGTGTGTTTTCTTTTATGTAGTACTAAGGCTCTGAAAAAAGAGGATTGATTGTGTGTGACCATTGGGAGCAATTTACACCTCCATTCTCTGACAGTTCAACAAAGGTTCTCCCTCAGAAGATTTCCCAAGGAGACTCACCACCCAGATCAATGAAAATTATGTATTACTTTCTGTCTACCAACAAAAAAGTGATGACGCCATCAATCAATCAATCAGTATTTGTAAAGCGTGGCTACTCACCTGTGAGGATCTCAAGGTGCTGGGGTGGCATGAGGGGCCTCATCCAAAGAGCCGCATCTTGAGGTTCTTCCTGAAGAGGGTGAGCGACGGGCTTTGTCTGAGGTGCAGGGGGAGATTGTTCCAGCTCTTCGCTGCAGTGTAGGTAAAAGATTGTCCTTCAGAGGTGGTTTTGCGGATTCGAGGGATGGTGGCCAGGGCCATCTGGGTGTTGGGGAGGGATCTGGTGGGGGTGTGGAAGGAGACGCGGTGGTTCAGGTAGGCTGGCCCTGCGTTCTGTTTGGCATTGTAGGTATGGGTGAGAAACTTGAAGGTGATTTGCTTCTCGACCAGTAGGCAGTAGAGGGTCCTCAGGTTTTGGGAGATGTGTTCTCAGCGAGGGAGGTCCAGAATGAGTCTGACGGTGGCGTTCTGGATGAGTTGAAGTTTTTTGATGTTCCTAGTTGAGGTGCAGGCATAGAGGGCATTGCCGCAGTCGAGCTTGCTCATGACTAAGGCATTGGTGACTGTCCTGCGACAGTCTGCTGGGTTCCATCTATAGATCTTCCGGTGGTGAGGAGTGTGTGCCAGCAGGAGTAGGTGACAGAGTTTACCTGGCGTGTCATGGATAGGAAGGAGTCGAGGATGATTTCTAAGTTGCTGGTGCGGTTGGTCGGCGCAGGGGTGCGCTGAGGGATGTGGGCCACCATGAGTCGTGCCAAGCTGAGGTGGCGTTTGTGAAGATGATGAGCTTCGTCTTGTCGGAGTTGAGCCTGGGACAACTTTCTCTCATCCAGGTGGTGATGGCTTCCATTCCTGCGTGAACGTTCGTTTTGCCTGTGTCCGGGTCTTCGGTGAGGAAAATGATGAGTTGTGTGTCATTGCCATAACACACGATGTTCATACCATGGCTTCTGACTATGGCAGCAAGGGGGGCCATTTATACATTGAACAGTGTGGGACTCAGTGAGGATCCTTGGGGGATTCCACAGTTGACTCCTGTGGGTCTGGAGGTGTAGGGCGGGAGTCTGACCCTCTGCGTCCTCCCGGAGAGGAAGGAGTGGATCCATTCCAGGGCTCTTCCGTGGATTCCTATGTTGTGGAATCTGGTGTGCAGAGTGCTGTGGGAGACCGTGTCGAAAGCTGCTGAGATGTCAAGGAGTATAAATGCTGCAGTGGGGCCGCGGACTAGGAGTAATCGAATGTCATTAGTGCCTGCCAGGAGTGCTGTCTCCATGCTGTGATTGCTGCGGAAGCTGGATTGGGAGCTGTCCAGGGAGTTGTTGGCCTACATTAAATTCCGTAGTTGTGCGTTGATTGCTTTCTCTAGTACTTTGGCGGGGTAGTGTAACAGCGAGATGGGCCGGAAATTCTTTAGTTCTGATGGGTCTGCCAAAGGTTTCTTCAAGAGAGGGCGTATTTCGGTGTGTTTTCAGTCCTCAGGGAAGGTACCCGTGCTGATGGAGCAGTTGATTGTGTTATGAAGCTTGGGGGCAATGGATGCTCTGGCTCTGATGTATGTGTGGTGTGGTGAGGGGCCCAAGGGGCTCCGGAGTGGTTGCTGTTGACTGTTTCCTCTGTGGTGAGCGTGGATCAGTCATGGATGGTCTAGGTGGGTTCTGGGGGGGTGGGTCGGTCACAGGTTCCAGTGCCAGGTGACAGATGTCCTGGATCTTGTGGTGGAAAAAGGAGGCAAGTTTGTCACAGAGGTCCTGTGACAGGGGGATGCTGGTGGCTTAGGAGGGGGGATCTGTGAACTTGTGGATGACTGAGAAGAGTTCCTTCGAGTTGGGTGTGGAGGAGTTGATGCACTCCCGGAGTGTGTCCCTCCTTGCGTTCTGTATTTTTCATTCATGGGCGGCGTTTGCGGCTCTGAATGAGGCAAGGTCTTCGCTGGATTGGCTGTTCCGCCATTTTTTCTCTAAACATCGGCGGGTAGGCTTTGATTCTTGGAGTTCAGTGGTGAACCAGCTGGCCTTCTTAGGGACGCATTTGGCCGATGTCAGCCAAAAAGCGGCTAGAGTGTTGGCGCTTTCGGTGATCCATGCATTGAGGTTGCGCACTGCTGTGTTGGCGTTGTCAGAGGGGGAGGGAGGGATTTGGCGAGCGATGAGGTGAGTAGCTTGTTGGTGGTTTCATTCCATTTCCTGTACGGGGTCCTGGAGGTGCGAGTGAGGCTGCTGAGTACAGTGATTGTAAAGTGTATGCAGCGGTGGTCGGTCCAGTCTGGGGTGGAGATGGTCTCGATGGTGATCCGGTTGCTTAAGGTGAAGATGGGGTCCACTGTGTGCCCTGCGATGTGTGTGGGTGCAGAGACCAGCTGTCAGAGGCTGAGGGTGGTGAGGTTGTCGAGTAGCATGGTGGTGTTTGGGTCGGTGTGGTACTCAAGGTGGAAGTTCAGGTCGCCTAGGAGGACGTAGTCGACTGACGTCAGGGCCTGGGGGGTAGCAATGTCTACGACGTCATCTATGAAAGATGGGTGGGGGCTGGGTAGCCTGTACACCAGAGTGGCGCAGATGGAGGCGTTGTGGTTGGAGTGGACCAGGAAGTGAAGGTGTTCCATGGTGGTGAAGTGATCTTCTTGGACGCCCTTAACACGTAGTGAGGACTTGTGTACGATGGTGAGTCCTCCACCTGGGCGGGAGGGCCGGTCCCTCCTTAGAATGCTGTAACCATCGGGAAGGACGATGGCAATGTATGGACCCGAGGTGGGGTTGGGCCAGGTCTCGGTGAGGAAGGCGATGTCTGGTTGGGTGGCCCCGGTCAGGTCCCAGAGTTCAGTGGCGTGTTTGTGGAGGGAGTGGACATTCAAGAGCACGCAGTTGATGGAGTTGTGGAGGTTGTTGGTATCTTTGTGTGCGGAGAGTATGTTCGGTTTCTTCAGGTTGGTGCTGAAGTTGCAATTCCTGCAGGTGAAAGGTCCATGGGTGTCTTGGGGGAGATGGTGCAACAGTTGTTGAGACGTCCGGTGTTGAGCCACAACGGAGGCAGTCCAGGGGGTGGTTTAACAGAGATCCAGGGTTCCTGGTGCTGGGCGCTGTCCAAGCACGGACAGGCGCAGACAGGCTTGCCTTTGGCACGCCCACTGCGCGCAGCTGCCATTAAGAAGGGGAGGGGATGGGGGAACAGTCAGCTGGGAGGTAGGAGGGTGGGAAAGGTGCTTCTCGGGGAGAGGGGGCAGAGGAAGAGGTATGAAAGGAAAAAGCACTAGGGGAAAAAAGAGGGGTGATAGAAGAAAAAGGCAGAAAATTCAAGAGTGAAAGAGCGACAGAAAGAAGAAAAAATACTTACTTGTGATGGCCACTAGTCCACCAGGGATGAGGCGCAGGGATAAGCCTGCGGGTAGAGGAGGGTTCCTCAAACTGAGAGTCGGGAGATGCTACATTGGGGTATTGGATAACTGGTATGCTAATACAAAAAACAGGTTGTAAATTGCCTCTAAGTTTACGTAAGGAAAGGAAGAAAATTCAATAAAGATGAACACATTTATTCAAAGAAAAGATTCAGAGTTCTTCAATGTAGATTTGCCAAGCCCTCAGGAGTCGGATGAGAAAAGTTTGAGTTTGTTTTAGGTTGGAATACAAAACTGTTGGGATATCATGGAAACAGCAATATTTGCAAAGGTCACAAGGGAAGTTTGGAACTTAGTTCAGCAGGGCATGGGAAGGGAACACAACCAGGTACTATGTGTGGAGCCATACGAAGTGTGGATAGGTTAGTTGAAGGAAATGTATTCCTTAGGTTATTCAGGGGCCCCCTGAAAAACCTCTGAAAGTAATGATGGAATTTTTGCTCTTTTTTCAGTTGCCTCAATAAAAAATATAAGTTCTCCCTAAATCTTACAATGGTCACAGGAACTGATGACCTTCCCACCATAGCTATAAAAATCAAACATGGAATGATGGGCTGGGTTACTTTCTTTATGTTTCCAAGGGATACGTTTCATGGGACAGTTCCTGGAAAATAGGAAAAGGGGTGATTAAAAGTTCAATCTTTAAAGCAAAAGATCAGTGAGCGTCTAAATCTATAGATTGATAGGCTTACTAGATATTATGGCAAAATAGTTTACCGAGATAATACTTCAGGATTTTCGCCATTGTTTCAGGCTATGGACATAGCTCGGAAATCACTAGACCTAAGTGACAAACTCTTTTGTTGCTTTTTCAATTTCCAAGCAGTCTGTGACTTTGCTCATTGTAACTTGTTGTGGGATACCTTATTAAAAATTTAAATATCAAAGGGTTGACATGCAAATGTGCTGCAACTCTGCATGGGCAATTGAACTAGAGTTGACGTTGAGGCTTCCCTCTAAAGGAAAATTGATATTAAAAATGGGTAAGTTAGTACTGTGTCCTAGCTCTAACTTTGTTTGCTCTTTTTTGGTGTAACTTATATCTGCTTTATTAAAAAATGTTTTATTTTCTCCCAAGGTCAGTGGTAACCATGTACCTTGTCTTGTATATGCAGGTGGCCTAGTTATGATGGACATTATTCAGACTGATTTACAGAGAATACTAATGGACTTCTATTAATATTGTGATCAATAGAACATGATAGTCAATATGGAGAAAACAAAAGTATTGGTGTTTGGCAGAAATGTGCACCCTTTTCATGGTAAATAGGTAGAACAAAATTAGAAGAAGTCGTTTTCTATAAAATCTTGGTATAAAGTTCCATAAAAAACTCAATTTGAATGACCATTTAGACCCCTTTAAAATTTAGAGCTTTGGCCTCAGTGGCTAGTTTTTATAAACAATTTAATTTGTATTGTTAACATCAGATAATACCTCTTATATTTTCAAATGTTCCAATACTTTGTTAAACAATACTGTAGCTCAATTATTTCTGTGGGGAGATGTTTACAACTGTACGTATCCTTTACCAAACAACCCTTACCCCACAGCACCTATACCATGCAGGGAAGTACCATGCAGGCCCTTTTTTAAGTACTTTAAAACTCAAGACTGTACCTCACAGGTAAGTTTTTTTTTTTTTTACATGACAAGGGGTTTTAGATTTAACGGGAGGGTAGGGGTAAGAGGTAGTAAGGGCTTTTAGGGCTTAGGGATGGGTAAAGGTAAGGGGTATTGAGGAATTTTTAGCATTCAGGGATGGTAAGGGTAACGGGTAGTAGGATTTTTGGGGTTTAAGGATAGGTAGCGGTAAAGGGCAGTATGGGATTTTAGAGTTCAAGGATGCAAAAGGTTAATCAGCAGTAAGTTGTTTTTAGGGTATAGGGATGAGTAGGGACAAGGGATAATAAAGGTTTTTTCAGGGATGCATAAGGGTAAGGGGTAGTTTTGGATTTCTAGGAGTCAGAGATAGGTAGGGTAAGGGATAGTAAGGGTTTTTTAGGGTTAAGGATGGCTAGAGATAAGGAGTAGAAAAGGGTAATTAGGGTTCAGGCATTTGTAAAGATAATGGGTTGGAAGGGGTTTTAAGAGATCAGGGATAGTTAGGGATAAGGGACAGTCATCGTTTTTTAGGGTTCATAGATGGGTAAGGAGTAGTACAGGGTTTTTAGGTTTCATAGATGGGTAAGGGTAAAGGGAATAAACATGCTCATTTGCATATTTACCCTGTGAATCCAGCGATTCTCCTTTCTTTGCTCAAGAAAAGTGCATGCCACACCAAAAGTGAGTTTTCACTGCAATTTTTTGGGGTAGAAGGAACTAGGGCACATGTCCACTCACAAAAGTCTTGATCACATAAATGTGCTATCATGACTTCCCAAATGACATAAATAAAAGCAAACAACGGACTATGTGAACATGAAAAAAACATGAAAAGAACACCCTGGTGCACATAATGACAACCACAAGTCCATAATATTTCCTAAGTATTTCCAGATACTTCATTTTTCAAAATCACAGTGTTCCACAATTCTGTAATCTTTCCCAATCAAGGAAGAGAGTAATGAACTGGTAATCTGTCTCCATTGTCTGTCTCTAGTTGTTGAACTGCTCAAAATGATTATGGGAGGGGTGGAAAAGAATCTCCTTTAGGGTGACCACCCTAAATTGACTATGCACTCCCAACACTTTCTTCCCAAAGTCAGATAGGATTACTTCCAAATCTCTAGAAAAGTCTGGCTTCATCAGTCCCCTCCTAGCGCCCATAGGTAGCAATGTGCTTTCTTATCTTGCTTATTTGTTACTTCCTCTTTCTATGTGTGATGCATTCCACATCACACATAGTATAAAGGTAATGCCTTTAAGGATTGTTTTTGTGCAAGAAAGTGTCTCTTCCTGCACAAAAAACAATCCTGCTCACAATACAGACACAGTTACACCATGGTGCAACAGTATCTGCGTTGGGTCAAGGCTGCACATATTGCACCAGTGCAAGGAGGCAGCAGAAATGTGCCATACCTTTGTCATATGGCACATTTTTTTATATCTCCCTTTCACCCAAAGCAGCAAAGCAAGTTGCTTTGCTGCACTGCAGTGTGTGAAATGTTAGTAAGTATGCTGTCAGGGTTGCATGACAATAGTGGTACAGACCCAGGGTGAAGTGTTGATTTGAATTTTACTTTCACATATCCATTGAAAAGTTGCCTAATGTAACTCAAAGTAGAGCTATGTTGAAGCTTCATTTTTAACAAAGCCCCTCAGGACTGTTGGGAGACTTCAGAGGTATGAAGGTCCAGCACCTGTACTATGCCCTAGAGGCAAGGTATTTGAGGCAGTCTGTGAATGGGATTAAGAACTGAAGTTTTAAGATGAAGAACATTCAATTTGGTTTGGTTACAGTCCATAGTGAGAGTCTGGGTTTTATTTCAATATTTTTATGAGATCACTAGATAATCATATTCATTATTAGCAAATTGTATAATCTCAATGCACATCACAGAACAGAGCATATAGGGGGTCATTCCGACCCTGGCGGCCGGTGATAAAGCGGCGGCCAACCCGCCAACAGGCAGGCGGTCCAAAAAAAGGTATTCTGACCCTGGCGGGAACCGCCAACACAGCCCGCCACTTTAACACTCCGACCGCCACGGCGGGACAGACAAACAGCTCGGCGGTCACCGGCAACAGTCAGGCGGCAGACAATGTACCGACAACCCTATCACAACTCACCAATCCGCCACCTCTTCCGGGGCGGGAGCCCCGCCGATAAATACACGGCGGAAACAGACTACGAACGGGAAAACGCTCACCTATACACACTCCACGAGGAAGGAGGACAGCATGGAGCCCGAATGACACATCCTACCGGCTATTGTCTACCTGCTCATCTACCATGAGTACGAACGGCGCAGACGACAACGGTGAGTACTGCACCTACGACACAGGGGAGGGGGGAGGAGGAAAGCTTACGGGCACACACATATGCGACCCCCCCCCCAACTATCTACACACCAATGCAGAGCACCAAGTCACAGTGACACCACCCAAACCCCCCGGAATAATGCAAAGACATAATTAAAGTGAGAAACAACATTTATGTATATAAGAGGTTCTTTGAAGTCATGGTAAAATAGCAATATGAATAGTAAAAAATCAAGTAAGAAAATTACGAAACCGATAAACATAGGCAATAAGTCCTGCACAGTCACCTAAATTTCCACTGTCCGTGGGCCAAAGTGTATCAACACATGGGCAAATCCCACACAGGAGACCTGAGTCCGTTGGAGAGAACACTGCTGGGGCATCAGATGACAAAACTACAGGCACCTCAGGGGGAAGGGAAGAGGGGGCACCTCAGCCACATGAGTCCACTACGCCAGATCCACGAAGGGTCCACCATGCCCACTGTGCCATCCTGGGGAGTGCAAAGCCACAGTCTCACAAGTCTCGACAGTAGGTGGGTTGCCCACCGTGCCATCCTGGGGAGTGCAAAGCCACAGTCTCACAAGTCTCTACAGTGGGTGGATTGCCCACTGTTACATCCTGGGGAGTACAAAGCCACAGTCCATGGGCCAGCGGTGCTTGACAGGAAGGGACCAGCGGAGCGGTGCTTGATAGGAAGGGCGCAGCGGAGCGGTGCTTGAGATGGCGGGGCCCAGCGGAGCGGTGTTTGACAGGAAGGGGCCCAGCGGGGCGGTGCTTGACAGGAAGGGCCCAGCGGAGCGGTGCTTGAGACGGCGGGCCCAGCGGAGCGGTGCTTGACAGGAAGGGGCCCAGTAGAGCGGTGCTTGACAGGAAGGGCCCAGCGGAGCGGTGCTTGAGACGGCGGGGCCGAGCGGAGCGGTGCTTGAGAGGAAGGCCCCAGCGGAGCGGTGCTTGACAGGAAGGGCCCAGCGGAGCGGTGCCTGACAGGAAGGGCCCAGCGGAGCGGTGCTTGACAGGAAGGGCCCAGCGGAGCGGTGCTTGAGACGGCGGGGCCCAGCGGAGCGGTGCTTGACAGGAAGGGGCCCAGCGGAGCGGTGCTTGACAGGAAGGGCCCAGCGGAGCGGTGCTTGAGACGGCGGGGCCCAGCGGAGCGGTGCTTGAGAGGAAGGCCCCAGCGGAGCGGTGCCTGACAGGAAGGGCCCAGCGGAGCGGTGCTTGACAGGAAGGGCCCAGCGGAGCAGTGCTTGACAGGAAGGGCCAAGCGGAGCGGTGCTTGACAGGAAGGGCCCAGCGGAGCGGTGCTTGAGACGGCGGGGCCCAGCGGAGCGGTGCTTGACAGGAAGGGGCCCAGTGGAGCGGTGCTTGACAGGAAGGGCCCAGCGGAGTGGTGCTTAAGACGGCGGGTCCCAGCGGAGTGGTGCTTGACAGGAAGGGGCCCAGCGGAGCGGTGCTTGACAGGAAGGGCCCAGCGGAGCGGTGCTTGAGACGGCGGGGCCCAGCGGAGCAGTGCTTGACTGGAAGGGCCCAGCGGAGCGGTGCTTGACAGGAAGGGCCCAGCGGAGCGGTGCTTGACAGGAAGGGGCCCAGCGGAGCGGTGCTTGACAGGAAGGGCCCAGCGGAGCGGTGCTTGACAGGAAGGGCCCAGCGGAGCAGTGCTTGAGACGGCGGGGCCCTCTTCAGCGGTGTCTTTCTGCACGGCGGGGCCCTCTTCAGCGGTGTCTTTCTGCACGGCGGGCCCTCTTCAGCGGTGTCTTTCTGCACGGCGGGGCCCTCTTCAGCGGTGTCTTTCTGCACGGCGGGGCCCTCTTCAGCGGTGTCTTTCTGCACGGCGGGCCCTCTTCAGCGGTGTCTTTCTGTACGGCGGGGCCCTCTTCAGTGGTGTCTTTCTGCACGGCGGGGCCATCTTCAGCGGTGCCTTTCTGCACGGCGGGGCCCTCTTCAGCGGTGTCTTTCTGCACGGCGGGGCCCTCTTCAGCGGTGTCTTTCTGCACGGCGGGGCCCTCTTCAGCGGTGTCTTTCTGCACGGCGGGGCCCTCTTCAGCGGTGTCTTTCTGCACGGCGGGGCCCTCTTCAGCATTGCCTTTCTGCACGGCGGGGCCCTCTTCAGCGGTGTCTTTCTGCACGGCGGGGCCCTCTTCAGCGGTGTCTTTCTGCACGGCAGGGCCCTCTTCAGCGGTGCCTTTCTGCACGGCGGGGCCCTCTTCAGCGGTGTCTTTCTGCACGGCGGGCCCTCTTCAGTGGTGCTTGTCCAGTCATCCAAGGGAGCCAGACCTGGCCAGGACTCCCTGCTTAGTCGCCCTCCGACCGTGCAGTTGCTGGACCCTTCTGTGACGGAGTCCTGGGCCCGTGGGTGTCCTCCCTCACACCCGGGATGGGGCTTGTGGGGCCCTCCTGGTCCGCGCGCCTGCTGGCTGACTTCTCCGCCCTGCTGCCCTTGCCCTCCTTCGATGAGGCTCTCTGGCCCTTGCCTCCCCTGGATGTTGTGGCAGGTGAGGGCCCAGGACTTTGCTCCTTGGGGGCAGCCGTGTCAGTCTTCTCGCGGCGGCCCCTGATTTTACGGGTCCTCTTCCCAGGGGGGGGGGCTGGCTGTTCCCTTGCTGCTGGCCGATGTATCTGTGCTGGGAAAGGGTGGACTCCAAAACCCCTGCACAATGTTGACACTTGAAGCAGGGCTGGTGGTGGCTGAGGTGCTCTTGGGACTCATAGCACATGGAGGGGGTGGGTCAGGTGGGGCAAAGAGGTTAAGTTTGGAGAGGTAAAGTTTTTTAGGACCAATGTAAAGGGTAGGTGTAGTGGGTATGGGAGTGGAGGAAGAGGATGTGGTTGTAGGAGAGTCAGGTGTGCTGTCTTTGGGTGCAGGTGCTTGTGACGTAGGCTGTCGTGAGGTGGTTGGCTGTTGGGTGGGTGGCTGCCTGCGTTTGTGTGTCTTGGAAGAGGGGGTGACAGACACAGTGGGAGAGGACACAGGGGACGTGTAAATGGCAGTGGGGGTGGTGACTGCACGTGTGCGGACTGTACTGGAGGGTGTGCTGGTGATGGAAGTACTGGCTGATGGTGGTGGGCAGGCAGGTGTGAGTGGAGACGTCACAGGGAGGGAGGAGGGAGACGAGGAGGAGGGGGACACAGGGGTGGTAGTGACTGTTGGCATGTCTGCATCTGGGTGTTGCTTGGGTGAATGCTTGTGTGATCTGTGGTGCTTATGTCTGGATGAGCTGCCCTTGGGTGTTGAGGTGTGTGCAGGCTGGTCTGATGGTGTGGATGGGATAGGCTGAGGAACAGGAGACAGAGACAGGGTGGAGGCAGTTAGAAGAGGGAGGCTGGAAACAGGGACAATGGCTGCCGTCATTGCTGAGGCCAGAGCATTGAACGATCGTTGATGGGCAGCCTGACCCGAATGAATGCCCTCCAGGTATGCATTGCTCCGATGCACCTCCCTCTCTACCCCCTGGATGGCATTCAAAAGGGTAGACTGCCCAACAATGATGGTCTGTAGGAGGTCAATGACCTCCTCACTGAGGGCAGCAGGGCTAACATGGGCAGGGCCTGAGGTGCCTGGGGCAAAGGAGATGCCCGCCTTCTTGGGCGAGCGGGCACGGAGCGAAGGCTGAGGGGCTGCTGGGAGGGCGGAGCTGGTGCGCTGGGTGGAGGCTGTACCTGTAGAGGCGGGGGGCCCGGATGTTGCCGCCACCGCTAGGGAGCTCCCTTCAGAGGACGTGTCGGTATCGCTGGTGTCACCACGGGTCCCCTTTGTGGTGCACCCCTCGCCCTCCGTATCACTGGTGACCTCGGTGTCTGTAGCATGGCCCACCGGGGCCTTGTGAGTTGCAGCTCCCTCGTGCTCCAATGCCAATTCTCCTCCGCCTGATGATGCTAATGCACACATGCACAAGAAGACAAAGAAAAGGGGTGGGGGGAGAAATAAAAACAGGTTGAGTGCATGCATTGTCAACACCGTTGGCGGAGATGACAGAGACAGGAGCCTCATGCACTACGCCGCGCAATCGGGGTACACTACTCAGTACTTGTGACTAGGCCAACAGGTCTATGGACAACATATGCACACATGGGTGATGCTGGACCATGGCTTGCTGTACTTGGCACCCTACAGAGGTGGGGGGCGGGGGCACAGGGCCATGCCTAAAGGAGGGGACTACACTACAGAAAGCGCCCTGGCCTAATGTCACCCACAGCCCTCCTCCCCCACCCAGGCACCTCCACTGCGCGTAAAGATAGCAGTATGTGCTGGTACTCACCCCCTTGTGTCTGCTGTGATGTCCTCACGCGCCCATCCAATTCGGGGTAGGCCACCGCCAGGATCCGGGACATCAGGGGGGTCAAGGTACGACTGGCACCCCTCCTACGTTGGGAGGCCATCCCCAGCAGTGACTCGGCGGTCTTCCTGGTCCCGCGGCGGATGTCCTCCCACCTCTTTCGGCAGTGGGTGCCCCTTCTTGTGTGGACCCCCAGGGCCCGGACTTCCTTGGTGATGGCATGCCAAATGTCGACTTTCTGATGGGCGCTGACCTATTTGACATGTACAGGGTGGGAAAGGAAATTTCAACATTTTTCTGCATGTTAGATGTGATTGCCCCCCCCCTCCCCAACCCTGCCATGTGGCACATGCTCTCATCTGTCGTGCCTTGCACTCCTCATTCGCTCCCCACCCCACCATCTTACATCCACCATACACAACCCAGGCATAGCCCATTCAACGTGCACCCAGTGTACTTACCTGTTGGTCTGGAGGACCGTAGAGTAGCGCATACTGGGGTAGGACCCCATCCACAAGTTTCTCCAACTCTTCTGAAGTGAAGGCAGGGGCCCTTTCCCCAGTCGCAGCAGCCATTGTCTCTTCCAGACCGAGGTCACAGCAGCACTTGCAGTATAGGTCCTCTCCTGTGGATGATCAGGTCTCGAGTGATTAAGCAGATAGAAAATGGCGGTCACGCCCGCGGCGGTGCGTACCGCGGCGGTGCGTACCGCGACCGCCGGCGCACATCGTCATTGGCTCCTGAGACCCATAGGGTTCAATGTTAACCAATGCTGCTTTGCGCCGCGGTCTTCGACCGCCTACCGCCACGGTGAGCCACGCCAGCACAGTGACCTCACATCCCACTGTCACACTTCACAGGTCAGGCAGCCGCCATTTCAAGGGCCCACATGGCCTGATTTCTACTGCGTCACACAGGCCTGGGCCTTGCATTGCCACTCATACAAGCCTTTCAATGCATAGCGATTCGTGTACTGTGCAAGCTGTGGGAACGAACCTGAGGGTTGCTTGACTCTGTGCTCCATGTTGTCCTTCCTAGGCACCGTCCGCTGGGACTTGCGAGGAGAAGGATGAATCCTCCCGTGTACCGCCCGCTGGTGGACCTGTCGACAATGGAAGAACGACATATTATACTTCGATACCGACTTGACCGAGCCACTATACATGAACTGTGTGCCCAGCTGGAGCCAGACCTTATGTCCCCCATCCGCCAACCCACAGGGATTCCCCCTCTGGTGCAGGTGCTGTCACTACTCCATTTTTTGGCAAGTGGGTCTTTTCAGACAACAGTGGCCATGTCATCAGGGATGTCTCAGCCTATGTTTTCTAAGGTTTTGTCCAGAGTGTTGTCTGCCCTGATGAAATACATGCGGAGATACATTGTTTTCCCTGAGGAGGGTGATTTGGCCACTGTGAAGGGTGATTTCTATGCCCTTGGACATATCCCCAACATCATTGGTGCCATTGATGGGACTCATGTGGCTTTAGTACCCCCAAAAGACAATGAGCAGGTGTACAGAAATAGAAAAAGTTACCATTCGATGAATGTCCAGGTGGTCTGTTTGGCTGACCAGTACATCTCCCATCTAATTGCCAAGTTCCCTAGGTCAGTGCATGACGCGTATGTCATGCGAAATAGCAGCATCCCTTATGTGATGGAACAGCTACAGAGACACCGTGTGTGGCTAATAGGTGACTCTGGTTACCCCAACCTGCCTTGGCTATTGACCCCAGTGAGGAATCCCCGGACCAGGGCAGAGGAACGGTACAATGAGGCACATGGGCGAACTAGGAGGATTATAGAACGGACCCTCGGGGTCCTGAAGGCCAGGTTTAGGTGCCTGCATATGACAGGGGGATCCCTCATGTACTCACCAAAGAAGGTGTGTCATATCATCGTGGCCTGCTGTATGCTTCACAACCTGGCTTTGCGACACCAGGTGCCTTTCCTGCAGGAGGATGGTCCAGATGGTGGTGTTGTAGCAGCTGTGGAGCCTATGGAGAGTGAAGAGGAGGAAGACGACGGGGACGACACGGACAACAGGGACACAGTTATACAACAGTATTTTCAGTAGCACCCAGGTAAGAATCACCCACGCCATTTTACATTTACTTCTGGCCTCCTGCATCTCTACTTTCTGTGTTTCCCCCCAGTTCCTTTTCACTGATTATTGACTTTCCCTTCCCTTTTCAGAGCTGTATGACCCACAGCGTGACTTCTGCTTTGTTTGCCCATGGACTAATGCTTATTGACACTGGTATGTTGTCATCACAATGTAAATGAACATTATTGCACCGTTATGTGTAATACATTTGTAAAGAATACAAGCAGACTCCTGACATTTGAAGTGCAATTGGTGATTTATTTTAAGTGCTGCGTATAGGTCCGTGATAGTAAAACGGTGATGGGTGGGGGTGGAGTAATGTCCATGGCAGAGTCCAGTTCTCAGTGGCACAGGTGCAATGTCCATATGCCTGTGGAAGGATGGAGCAGGGGCAGTTCAAGGTTGGACAGGGTGACAATGTGGGACAGTGGGATGACATCAGGGGGTATCTTAGGCTGGCGGGGGTCTTGGCATCCTACTCTGTCTTCTTGTGTGATCTCAGGTTCCGCTTGCGGGGTGGTTGATCTTCAGCAGGCGGTGGGGTTCTGGTGGCCTGTCGTGGTGTGGGGGCCTCCTGTCCACTTGCGCCGGCGGAGGTGGTAGGTTGTTCGTCGTCCGGGCTGGTGACAGGGGCCCTTTGGGGTGCCACATGGTCCCGCAATGTGGTGACTATCTGGTTGAGGGCCAGGACGATGGTCCCCATTGCGGTACCGATGTGCCGGAGTTCGTCTCTGAACCCCATGTACCGTTCCTCCTGCTGTGCCTGGATCTCCTGGAACCTGGCCAGTACCATCGCCATCGTCTCCTGGGAGCGGTGGTATGCTCCCATGATGGTGGTGAGGGCCTCTTGGAGAGTGGGTTCCCTGGGCCGGTCAACCCCCTCTTGCACAGCAGCCCTCCCAGTTGCCCTGTTTCCCCGGGCCTCTGTCCCCTGGACAGTGTGCCCACTACCACTGCCCCCAGGTCCCTGTTGTTGTTGGGGTGGTGGGTCAGCCTGGGTGCCCTGTAGTGGCGGACACACCGCTGATTGACGCGTCCTGGAGACAGAGGCATGGGCCCGCTGGGTGGGAGCTGTGCTGGTATTCCCAGAGGGGGTTGGGTCTGCTGCGGCCTGTGTCTGTGTGTGGGGAACCGACTGTCCAGAGGTCCCCGATGGTCCGGGCTGGTCATCAGGTTCCAGGTCGACAGAGCTGCTGTCATCACTGTGGGCCTGTTCTGGGGGTGGGATGGACAAATCTGGACCCTCCTGGCCGGTGTGTTGGCGTTCGGGCCCTGCAGGGGTAAAAGAGTATGGTTATTGCTTCTGTGTGTGCCATGGCGTGCGATTTGTGGGTGCCCTTGTCCCCCAGTGCTGGCATTCCCTTGTGGGAGGAGTTGTGAGGGTGGTTTGGGGGGGGATGGGTTTGTGCAGTGGTCATGCTTGGGTGATGGGTGTCCATGGTTTGTGTTGGTATTCAGGGATTGGTGTTGTGTTGGGTGGGTTGTGCTGGTGAGACATTGGCAGGGAGGAAGTGTGCTGGGGGGTTGGGGGTGAGGGTGGGGGTGCGGGTTGGCATGCTGGTGGTTGGGGGGGTGAAGTATTTGGGATTAGACTTACCAGAGTCCATTCCTCCACCTACTCCAGCGAGGCCCGCAGGATGCAGGATGTTCAAGACCTCTTGCTCCCATGATGTGAATTCGGGTGGAGTGGGTGGGGGTCCGCCGCCAGTCTTCTGCACAGCGATGTTGTGTCTTGACACCATCGACCGCACCTTCCCCCGTAGGTCGTTCCAGCGCTTTCGGATGTCTTCCCGGTTTCTGGGAATGCTGTCCCACAGCGTTGACCCTGTCGACGATCCTTTGCCATAGCTCCGCCTTCCTGGCTATTGTGGTGTGCTGCTCCTGTGTGCCGAATAGCTGGGGCTCTACCCTGATTATTTCCTCCACCATGACCCTGAGTTCTTGGTCCGAGAACCTGGGGTGTCTTTGGGGTGCCATGGGGTGGTGTGGGGTGGTGTTTGTGGTGATGAGTGTGGTGTGTGTGTGATGGTGTGTGGTGTTTTGTGCGTGGATGTAGTGTGGGTGATGATGTTGTGTTCCTCTGTGTGTTGGGGTTTGCGATAGCTGTGCTCTCTCTCTCTCTCTCGCCTTCTCTCCGAATTTCTAGTAGTGGGGGTTTGTGGGTGATGTGGGTGTGTGTTTTATAGTTGATTGGATGTGTGGGTGTGGTGTGTGTATGTGTATCAGGTGTGTGTATTTCGAATTGTCCAATGTGGCTGTGTTTTGTAAAGGTGTGTGTATTTTGACCGCGGCGGTGTGTACCGCCAATGGAATACCGCGGTTGAAAGACCGCCGCGTGGATTTGTGGGTCGTAATGGCATGGGCGTGTTCGTGTTGGCGTGACGGTGGAGGTTTGGTCATCTCCAGTTTATCGCTGACCGCTGATGAGGCGGTCTTCCGTGGATGTCAGGTTTTTGGCGGTTTGGAAGTTGTGGGTCAGAATGGCCGCGACGGTAGAATGGCGGACTTCTGACCGGCGGTTAGAGCCTTTTACCGCCGAGGTCAGAATGACCCCCATAGTGTGCCCAAAATGCTCTAGTCCTTAATCTAATCTAGTTTTACAGAAAGCTAAGTTCAGTAGAACCCATACAGAGTTCTTGTCTCAGATATGAAAGCATATTGTTTTCTGATTCAGAGTCTCACTGAAAGATTCAGTAGAATCTCTCAGTAATAAGTTAATGCAGGATAAAGTTAGTCTCAGAATGAACCTAAAACGCGTCAGAAAAGAGAATAAAACAAAATGTCTGAGTCAGAGTGCCTTCAAGAGCCTCTCAGCCAGTCTGTGACAGTTTATCTCTCAAAGCAAAAGGGTCTCTCAGGGAAAGAGAAAGGGTTGAATTGCTCTCTATCTAGTCTGAGAACACGCTTTTATTACATGGTATACGGCAAAACATTATAAAACTTGGGTAGATAATCATCAGCTCTAAATAACCAGAGCTTGATGTCTTCATGTGAAAAGCCCAGCTTCCATCAAGATGGCAAGTTTTAACGAAGAACATTCTAAACACACAATACATTTACCTATTATCCAAAGTAGCAATGAAACATGCTGTATTTTTCCCCACAAATTAGTGTCCATAAGGCAAAAGCAGTCAAGTTAGCATGATATAAATTTGAAATGATTTCACTTCCATTCCCACACATCTTTATAACACAGCATATTCATTGAGGAACAGTTTTTATGATTAATTTAACATTGCAGCAATTCTACTCATAGTTTAAATGGTTATGAAACAAAGCTTTAAGACTCTCTCTATTCATTACTTGTTACCATAGAACATTTGCTTCATGACATTTTATACTTATGACCATGACACAGGTCAAAACTAACAAAGTGAAACAACGAAAGAGAGAAAAGAATAAATATTTTGTCCCTGTCAGCATTTCAGTCAAGTAGATTTTGTTGTGTAAGCTTCTAATGTAAACCACATTTAAAACACAGTGATTAGTTAAGGCCTACAAAAACCTGTTTGTATAGGTTAATTATATGTTTTTATTGTTATAAAAGACTCTCTCTCAGCTATATGCAACTTGGTGGCAAGGGGACATACCATGTATGGTGCCTGGGCATTCACATGCAACCATTCATGGTTTCTGATGCAAACACTATCTGCTGAAAAATTAGACAGACTTTTGCGCCAAAAATGTACACTTCTGTAGTATCTTGCATGTTTTAGAATGGAACCTTTCTGACTCCCAGCAGACTCCCTATCATTGTGACATAAACCCTAGAATGTAATGCAATGAAAGCATGGATTAGAATGTTGAGGTTCACAGCTAGATGCAGAGGGATAACGTTGTGTGATTTGCATCTCCGTGTGTGGCCTAGTCATTGGTGGGTACCAAGGCTGGGGAAGATGCTACATCTGGTGACAAGACAGGGGATAGGTAACCCAGAGAAGAAAGTGCTCTGCTGAAGAGTTTGCCGTGGACCAAGAAAACTGCTTGTGCATGCCACATGTGCCTTTGTCAAAGTGCTGAGTTGATGGCTCATGATTGTGGAGTCAAAGCACAACTCCCGCCAGTATGAAACATGGGAATAGAAAAAAGCTTCAATAAGAAATCTATCCATCGTTAGTCAAGAAGCTGCGACCAAGATCATACAAAAAAGGTACTGCTCTTCCACTCAAAATAAAATTATACATTGTATGGAACGTTAATGCTGAAGACGGATTCAACCAGGTTTACAACAAGCAATTAAAGACAATGATCAAATACCAAGCAGCACTGCAAGGCAGATATTAACCAGGTGTAGGAATATACAAATTGGACTTATGTCTCCTGGGCATGGCCATTGGGAACAGTGCCATGTAGGGGGGCCCAAGTTAGGCTCCGCTATGGCACTTTAAAAAACAAAACAAAATACTTACCTACACTTACCTGGGATGTGGTCCCCCATTCTCCGCTGTCCCTTTGCTGTGGGTGGTGGTGTCTCTGGGGCCTAGGGAGGACACCTGTGGGTTTATTCCATGGTGTTCCACCATGGAAAAAGGGCCACAGGTCCCCTAATGCCTGCCCTGACCCAGGTGTTAAATATTGGTGCCCAGCTAGCTTAGCGCGATTATTTAGGCCTGCCTCCCTCCCGTGTGTGATTTTTGCACGGGAGGATAAATAAGGTGCCTAGGCCTTAGAGTAATTTTTTGCCTGGGAACGCCTACTTTGCATCTCATTGACGCAAGGTAGTTTTTCCGCAGGCAAAAAATGACTTTAACTCCAACATTTTGGTGCTAGACATATCCAGCGGCAAAATATAAATATGGAGTTAACTTTCCTCCGGATTTGCATAAAAAAAATGACACAAATCCGGAGGAAACAGAGTATAACTATAGGCCCAATTGTGTCATGGTGCGAAGACAAAATGGCTGCAAGAATGTTCTAGAAGCAACATTTGACACATGCCCACAAGGCCAAGAGGCGATATCAGTTGAGGCAAATAGATACTAAACAAAGTACATTGTCACCTAACTCATCATCAAACAGTTCTTCTGCCTCAATAATAAGTGAAAGTGAAAAAAGTGATTGTGCCATGTCGATGTGTACCACAGATAAAAGTGCACATGTTGGACTGGCCGCGTGTGAAGAAAAAGTCAGTCAAAGAAATGTCGACATGTCAAAGCAACAAAATCATACAAATGCTGTCAAAAGATTACATTGATGATAAATGGATGTTCAATACCTTTCATTATCGACAGCGGTGGATCAATATATATAATGGCCGAAGAGATGTACAATGAACTGTCCCCATTACAGTGGCTAATGCTGTCAAAGACCGAAGTGTATTCTAGGGCCGCATCAACACCCATAACAAGTAAAGATTCATTTGTAGCGACAGTGAAACATAGGAAAACAAAGGTTCAAGCACTGATCCATGTGCTTCTAGGTACATCGGCAAGTGCCTGCTTGCTCGGTTTCAACACAACTGACATGGGGCTGATCTCTGGGAATTACAACATGCATTCTCATCACAAAATAGTTAGTCAATTCCCTTACTTGTTTCATGGTCTAGGAAAGTTAAAGACTATTGCCCTCATTACAACTTCGGCGGTCTTTCTCAATGACCGCCGAAGCTGCGGGCGCCAATATACCGCCAGTGCTGCAGTATATCTGGCTCCCTATTATGACTTTTCTGCTGGGCCAGCGGACAATAACAGTGTTTCTGTCCCCTGGCCCAGCGGAAAAGTCACATCAGCATTGCAGCCGGCTCGTAATAGAGCCGGCAGCATTGTTGATGTGCAGCGGGTGCAGCAGCACCCGTTGCGCATTTCACTGCCTAAATTCGGGCAGTGAAATGCATGATTGGGCTGTGCCTGGGGGCCACTCCACTGCCCATGCCAAGTGCATGGGCAGTGCATGGGCCCCCAGGGGCACCGCAAGTCCCCCTTACCGCCATCCTTTCCATGGCGATGTTTGCCACCATGGGCAGGCTGGCGGTTGAGGATTATGACTGCCAGGCGGAAGCCTAGGGGTATGTTTGAGGGGCTGGTGGTATGGCCGTGGCTAATGTGCCACTGGCATAATGTTTGGTGGAACACCGCCAGCTTACCGATGGCTGCCAGGGTCGCAATGAGGCCCTATGAAAGTAAAGCTGCATATTAATGAGGCTGAGCATCCTATTGCTTAGAGACATAGACAAGTTGATTTTCATTTACAAAAAGCTGTTGAAAGAATACTTGATATTATTGAAATGGCATAATATTATTGAAACATGGATTTTTCCCATAGTAGTGGTGCCAAAAAAGGACCTTGAAGGAGCTGTGCGCATTTGTGTTGACATGTTCCAGGCAAACAAAGCAATTGAACAAGAACGAGATCCAGATCCGCACATTGCTGACATGATTACAAAACTGAAAGGTGCCATGGTCTACTCTCGACTTGATTTGAATAAAGTTTATCATCTGTTGGAACTTGAAGAAAGTTGCAGGTACCTTACAACCTTTTCTACACATGTTGGTTTGTTTAGATATAAGACACTTGGGCCCTTGTTACCAGCCACCTCACCGCCAGGGTGGCCAGAACACCGCCGGCCCTATTACGAGTTCACTGCAGGGCATGTGGGGATAACAGCGTTTCTGCCTGTCGGCTCTTCAGAGAACAGGGCCTTAACATTGACACCGGCTCGTAATCGTGCTGGCGACAATGTCACCGTGGGGCAGGTGCAGCAGCACCCGTTGTGCTTTCCACTGCCCGTAATTGGGGCAGTAGAAAGCCCAATGGGGCTGTCCCTGGGGGCCCTGCACTAGCCATGCCAAGTGCATGGGCAGTGGAGAGGCCCCCATGGGGCACTGACACCCCAATTCTGCCAGCCTTTCAATGGCGGTCCAACCGCCATGAAGGGCTGGCAAATTGGGGAGTCGTAAACCCCAGGGTGGCGTTGCATGGAGTGCCACCCTGGTGGATAACAACCGCCAAGACTGCCAAGCTGTTGACTGGGGCAACCTGGCGGTGTCGGCAGTCGGATCGTGGCGGCTCCGCCACAGTCGTAATGTGGCGGTCAAACTGTGATGACCGTGGCAGTCCGACCGCCATTGCGAGTCTGACGGTCTGAAGACCGCCAGACTCATAATGAGGGCCTTAGTCTTGGCATGCCATCGGCTGCAGAACTTTTTTAAGAAGACGTAATTTGTCACATTATACAGCCTGTTGTGAATGCATTCAATTATAGAGATCACATATTTTTGGGGGGATCTACACAGAAGGAGCACAATAGAGCACTCGCTCAAGTATTTCAATTACTCAGTGATGCTGGTTTGACTTTGATTGTTGACAAGGGTGAGTTCAATAAGACAACATTGACATTCTTTGGCCACATCTTTTCCGATGGGGGCATGACGCCTGATCCTGCAAAAGTAGAAGCTTTAACAAATGCTGATACCCCACAAGATGGTTCAATGGTGCGTTATTTTCTTGGAATGACTATTTACTGCTCAAGATATATACAAGACTTTGCCCCTGTTGGTGCTCCATTATAAGATTTGACAAAAAAGTTTTATTTTACTGATCAAAAGAATGTGAAAAACGTTTCAAGAGAATCAAGCATGCCATTGAAATTGTGTACTTTAATCCAGAACTTCATAAAAAGATTGTGGTTGTGGTTCAGAGAGGCCTGGTTGGAGTACGTGCTATACTTGACAGCATAGTGGACACCCAAATTCTAGATGGTACATTGTGATCCGTGCTAGTGAAGTTTGTCTCAAACAAAACATACTTACTCACAACCTGAGAACAAAAATTTTGCTGTGGTATGGGCTTGTGAACTTTTCCATGTGTTCCTATATGGAAAGATGTTTACACTTGTGACTGATCATCAAGCTTTGCTGACCATCTTTAGCAATCCAAAAAGCAAAGTTGCTCCTCGAATTGAACAACTGGGATTAAGATTACAAGAACACAATCATACAATTATGCATCATCCACTTAAGGATCAGAATCCTGCTGACTACTTTTTGAGAATGCCTATACAAGGTCAAGGTACTCTTTCCAAGACAGCTGAGTCCTACATCAATTTCATTATCAAGTCAAGTACACCAGCTGCTGTATCGTTATCCCGGATTTTCACTGTCATGAGTCATGATAGGGACCTGCTCATGGTAAAAGACAGAATCACACATCAGTCATGGAACTAACACATTCAACCTTTCAGTAATGACGGTAAAATGATGATAAAAGTCAAAGTTACAAAAATGTCAAAGATTAATTGTCCATAACTCAGGTAGGAGTTATATTGTGGAGATTGAGAATCCTGATTTTGGACAGTCTGCAACTAAAAGTGATTGAAGTGGCTCATGAAAGACATTGGGGTATTGTTGTCACAAAGAGAGCCATATAATAAACATGGTGACGGCCGCCAGCGGCAGCCGTCAGCCACCACCAGTCTCCTGCCGTCAGGCAGCATCGCGGCGGGATGAAACACCATCCGCCAGGGTAGCGGCGCTACCCTGCGGATAATGTTTCATTTCCTGCCAGCCTTTTCCTGGCGGGATATCCCACCAGGAAAAGGCTGGCAAAGGGGGTGCCCAGGGGCACCCCTGGGGGCCCCTGCACTGCCCATGCACTTTACAGGGGCAGTGCAGGGGCCCCGGTGCAGAGCCCCGTTGCACAGTCACTGCCTGATTTTCGGGCAATGATGTGTGCGACGGGTGCAACTGTACCAGCCGCACAGAGGCATTGACGGCGGCTCTATGTGGAGCCACCGTCAATGTCCTGGCCGAGCCTTTTTGAGAGCCGGCGGGTGGAAACAAGGTTTCCGCCCGCCGGTTCTCAGAAAGGTACATAATCTGGCCGGCGGGGTTCCGGGGTCGCTGGCGGTCAGTGTTTTGATCGCCAGCATGAACACGGGGGTTGTTTCCGCTGTGTTCATAATGACCCCCTGAGTTTAGTTTCCATACCTAGATGAAAAAGTTGAAAAAGAACTCAAGGCTTGTCACGCATGAAATTGTCTGTCAATCAAAGTTACTCAACATACTCTGAACTTGTAAGAATTCCCTAAACGTGCTTATGAGTGAATAGCCATAGATTTATTTGGTCCATTTGATAATGGACATCATTTGATGGTGATTGTAGATGAATTCTCAAGTTTCCTTTGGTTTAAGATCTCTCCTCTATGACTCATGGATGAGTAATTGAAAAACTTGATGGCATCCTTGGAACATGGGGCATACAAGCCATTCCAAAGTCTGGCAATTGTCCTCCCTTCAACAACAAAGCATTTAAAGAATTCTTGGAGGATCTGAACATAAAGCATCAAAAGATCACACTGTTATGGCAACAGGCCAATGAACTAGTTGAGCATTTTATGAGCACACTAAAAAAAGCAGTGCAGCATGCAACTCTTGAAAAGCTCAATTTGAAACCACATTGAATTCTACTCTACGAGATAACTGTTCAGCACCTCACTTGACCACAGGTGAAAGTCATATGACTTTGATGTTTGGGAGAACAAAAACAATCACGTTAACCTAATGGACCACATGAAAACACGGTTCATACAATAGACTTGGTTAACAAACAGAAAATGGAAGTTTATGCAGACAAGATGCGACATGCAAAAGACCTCTCATTCAGAAAAGGAGATGTGGTGATCTCTCGATAGATGCACAAAAGAAAGTCTGATGCTTCTTATGATGCTGAACCTTTTCAAGCGGTGTCTGCCAAAGGACACATGGTGACTGCCCAACACCCAGGTAAGTCTATTACCAGAGACTCTTCTCACTTCTGGCCTGTGTTTCATCAGTCTTCAACTCAAGATGGAGAAAAAAAAGACGGATTATGAAAACCCAGTGACTGTTCCTGATTCCTTACCAGCTCTAATAATCTATGACCCTGAAGATGACAGTCTACAGCTTCCAGTAATCAGATGGAGTCAGATGATCAAAGCGCCAAGAAAATTGATTGAAGAGATATAATTGTATATGTTTCTATAAATACGTGTATGACTAATGCTTTTCTAAAAAAATATTTTTTCATTTAACATAGGAGTAGATATAGGACCTCATTATGACTGTGGAGGTCTTCTGACCACCAGGGCCACGGTGGCAGTTTCATAGGCCCTCATTTTGACTTTGGCGGTCTTTTTCAAAGACCTCCAAAGCTGCGGGCCCCAGAAAACTACCAGTGCTGGCGGTCTTCCGCCCACCATATTACGAGTACTGCAGGATTTCCACCACATTTGGGCAGAAATTCAGCAGTAGTCGTGCTGGCAGGTGAAGCCACATGGGCGGTTCCACCACTGGCCCGCCCGCCAAAAGAACTCCACCAGCCTATTATGGGCAGTTATACTACCTGGCGGTGTCCTGATGGCGGGGCACTGTCGGCGGTGGAAGCGTCTGTTCCCGTTCCCTGCCGGACGACCTCCTCACTGGATAAGGTAAGTCGGGAATCTGACAGGGGAGAGTGGTGGGAGGAGTTGTGTGTGCATGTGTGAGTGGTTGCTTGTCTGTGTGTGTGTCTGCGTGTGTGTATGCATGTGTGTATGCTTGTCTGCATGTGTGTCTGTAGGAGAGCATGAATGTTGAAGTGAATGCATGTATGAGTTTTGCAGTGAATCAGTGTACGAATGTTGAAGTGAATGCGTGTATGGATGTATGTGAGTGAATGCGTGTATGAGTGTTGCAGTGAATGCGAGAATGGATGCATGTGAGTGAATGCATATATGAGTGTTGCAATGAATGTGTGTATGGATGTATGTGAGTGAATATGTGTTTGTCAGCGTTGGTGAATGAGTGTATGCGGGGTGCGTGTGGGTGTCTGAGTGCATGTGCATGTATGTTGGGGGGTAGGGTGGGTGGAGTGGTGCGCTGTACCTGAAGGGGGGGTGGGGGAGGTGGACGCTGTACCTGAAGGGTGGGTGGGGGTGCTGTACACAAAGGGGAGGTGGGAGGATATTGTGCTTGCTGGGGGAGCGGGGGAGTCGTCTGCTGGTGACAGGAAAGAAATTCTCTGTGACAGTTGTCTTTACGCCAGGGTTTTCGTTGCAGTGCTACTGCCGCGGAAACCCTGGGGGGAAGCCAGCGCAAAATACCACCTGCAATCTTCATAGGGCCACCGGGTCGGAGATGCTCATCTCCAACCCGACGGCTCCAACCGCCCTGGCCCATGAGTGGGGATGTGGCGGGATGGCAGAGGCCAACCACCACACTCATAATGTGGCGGTCTTCACCGCCAGCCTGTTGGCGGTGAAACTGCCACCTTGGCCCTGGCGGTCAGAAGACCACCAGGGTCATAATGAGGGCCATAGCGTCTTGCATTATTTAGAATGGAACCTTTCTAGCTCTCAGTAGACTTCATATCAATGTGATGTAATTGCTAGAATGAAATGTAATGAAAGCCTGGTTTGGATTATTGGGGTTCACAAGTACACGCAGAGGAATAATGGTGTATGATTTACAGCACCATGTGTAGCCTAGTCATTGGCAGACACCCATGCTGAGGAAGATGCTACAACCACCTCAAGACAAGACTTAAAGTTTGAGAAATGGTTTCTCTCAACTATTCAAACTGAGCATGCATACTGCACTTTTCAACATACCCAGAAAATGGTAAAAGTGTTCAAGGGTACCTATCCACTACAAAACCTTAGCTTGACATCACACACCCACCCATTATTGCAGAATGTTTATAAACATAAAGTATAGTTGCAAACTGTACCTGCCTTTCAATTTCACTTCAGAGCTATAAGTTCATTGGAGCCTGCACTCGCTGACCATGTGCACTTTCTATAGTGTATAGTATCAATGGAACGTTTTTGACCCTGTCCCCGCTAGAAATTGAGTATCTCCTTCTCCCCTGCACATCAGAAGGTATTATGGAGTGCCTAATTACTTTTATGTAATTCAAAATTGACATTATTACTTTTCAAACGTATAAGTAAGAACCCTGCTCCTATTATTGTTCTTCAACCTGTACTAATGATACATCGACCATTCACGCGAATTAGCATAACATAATAAAGAAAGCAAACAACTAAAAAAAGGTGTTGATGAGCTGAAAGTTTGGTAATGCTCATACTCTAGTACTGTAAGGAAGACTCCTCATCTTTGGGACTATACTCGACACATAAGATCACTGTCCTTGAACAGGCAGCAGCAGTGAATGCCTGCAGAATGCCCTTTTGGATCATTTTCTGAAAGCTTTCAAGCTGCTCGCTAACCTTTTCAGAAAAGGGCAAGAGGTCCCCTGCAGATACCATGTATCTACTAATTAACAAGACTGATAACATTTTATGGGACATTCTTTCCATTGCCAAATGTCTTAGAACAAGGCAGAAGAATAAACCTAGTTTAAAAATATTTTTTCCATTGACTATGACTCTTTTACAAAGCTGATGGTATATAAGATGTATTTCAAAAGCAGCAATATCCTGTGGAACAGTGCATTCGCTTGAGCTGTCTGATGCTATCAGCAAATGCTTTAGCTAAACCTAGCAAGTGAAGAGTGATTTAAGTGGAATTAAAATCAAGGGAGGAGTTCTGAGAGAGGTGTGGTCTAAGGCACATAGCTTAACAAGAGGCGTGCCTAGGCAATTATGTGAAATTGGATTTCTGTGCGTGTGGCTGATTCATAACCTAAGTCTTACCGGACTTAGAATAATCTAGAACACCTGGCAGCAAAATATTTTCTAGTATATAGCAAGGTTCTCCTGGATATAAGCAATAAAACACATGACAAGGTAAATTTAAAAGTAAGCTGTGATAAGACGGTATTTTTCAAATGGAATTAATTTGTATCTTAGGCCATAAAACACTAATGCTAAATGACAGTGGTGTAACAAAGACCCTCACAGCCCTCGCAGTGTGTGGGGGGGGGGCGGGGCGAGCTCCAGGGGGCCCCTCAGCACAGTACCCTGTGTATGGGCAGAAGGTCCCCCAGGGGGGAGGTGGCATCCTAAAGGTACATTGCAAGGGAGCACCCTCAAATTTAGTTACGCCACTGCTAAATGACAGTATCCATGTGTTCCTTCATGTGATGTTGCATTGCTCCTCTGGCAGCATCAAGCAGCCATGTACAGTTTCAGAGCTTATAGTGGTGCAACAGCTGAAGTGGTGCTATGCTCCAAAGGCAATTAGCTTGCCCTCCACAAGACACAATAATTTATTAAGATGCAGCACTCTGGGGGTCGCAACTGAGTTTACTTTTAGGGATGGGGGAGTCTGTTAGAACCCCGTTCAGAGGGTCATGGGGCACGCAGAGGTTACTGGACCCAACTGTGGTGGGTTGAGGCTTTTTACACCTGATGACCTGGGGCCTGGCTCACTATGGATCCTGAGCAACTGGACAAAGTACCCCTTCGGTGCTCTCAATAGTGGCGCAAGTCAAGCAGTGCAAGGCCTCTCGGGGGAGGTCGACAAGTGGGGAGAACACAGGCTCACAACTTAAAATACTAACAGCAACAGGAATAAATGATTGTCCAGTCAAATACTTGCTTTTATGTAAAAAAGAGTATTTATATATGATCACAAAGTAAAATATGCCATTCACAAACAATACACACAAAGTGAAATATGCCATTCACACACAATACACACTGACCTCTTCGGCCAGGGCTTTAGTGTTTCATGGGGAGGTTGCTGAGTCTCACTTCTATCAAACCAGTGGTAGTGGTTATTCCCATCCACTCTATGTGACATTCAGGTTAAGCCTCACTAGTAGTCCAAATTTGAGGAGTCCCACTCGGACTCTTACTTAAAGTCAAAAGTGCTGAGAGAGCGTAACCAGGCTGTGTCATTACACCTCTTAAAATGTGAAGTGAAAGAGTGGTTGTTTTTCCACTTAACAAAAGAAATGTGTTATTTAACGTGGTGCATGGGAAAATGTACAAGCTGCGTGCACAGACAAATGCAATGTTTATCGTATGCCATATTTAATAACTGTCTAAAGAATGTTTATGCTACAGTGTTTTAGAAATATTGTTCTTTATAGTAATTATATATTTAACATAAGAGACATATAGAATTGATTTAACCTGAAAGAGTATTCATGTTTAGGGTGGGCAGGGTCCCTCTCAGAAAAAAGGGGGATAAGGCTAAACAGGGGGAGTTCTCTAAAGGGCCACAACCTAGTTCCCAGGGTAAGGATTCCCAGCCCCCCAGTGAAAAGAAATAATTGTTCTCCAAAGGGAAACCTGCGGAGGGGGGTCCCCGCAAGTGCTTTGCATGTCACCAAATGGGCTGTGGGCGCATCATACGATACCATGCTGCAATGGTGGTTGCAGGGAATTGTGAATATGATATCGTGTTCATTGAAATTTAAGTCTTGTGAAAACTGTTGAAAAATAAAATGTTTTAAAGTTTTGCAAGATCTGTGCAGCAGTGATGCTCATATTCCTAGTAGAGAGGGTGAAGTGGCCCCTCCTGAAGGTACTCCTGATCATTATATGATGATTAATGAAGGGCTAATTTGAGAATTATTGAAAATTTGAGGAGGGTGCTATATGAAATGAAGATACCTCCTTGACCTGCACAATACAAAGCACTTAATGATTGGGAACGTGCTTCTGATGCGAAGGAAAGGGAGAGATATCAAGGTAAAGCAAAGAAAGCTCTGCGTTCTTATATAGATGCAGGATGGGATGCTGAACAGATGAGGTAGAGAACAGACACAATAGAAGGGGTTAATCTGTATCAGTCGATGACCACAGATGAGACAGAGGCAGAAGGGGAAAGCAGGACTAGCAGAAAGAAAAAGGAGAAGGAGAAGAAGCAAAAGCTGGATGATATAAGTATAGTAGATGATGATTCTGGAGATAGTCTTTTGGATGTGGTATTGTCTGAACATCCACCTCTGTATAATGAAGCTAGGGGCAAGCGTGGGAACAATGGTATTGTGGAACAATGGTATTTCCTACTGTACTGGATAAGAGGGCTTTTAGTCCTGTAAGACCTGTTCCTACTAGTGCTCCTTGTGAACTAAGAAGTGAAGGTCTGAGCGAAGGTGTTCCAATCAATGCCACCATAGGTGCTGTTGGTGCTTTCACAGTGCCAGTTATTATTGGTCCAGTAGTTCCTATGTATAGATCAGAAGGTTCTGGGAGAAACATATACAATTTGGCAGTACCTTATAGTGCTGCAGGATCAATAAATGCTCCAAATACTTCAGGTACTAGATAGTTTGTTCCTTTGATTTATATGCATACAGGCACTCCATGTGCAGAAAGTACAGATACAACTCTGAATGTGTCAGGATGCACTTTAATAGGATCACATCAGAAGATGCCCACTCATCCTGCTCTTGTAGGGTATCTGCCTTTTAATTTGGGGAATGGTGCTTAGGGAAGTGATTCCACACCTAAGATTCCTGTACTAACTCGATTTATATTTGCAAACGATGTAGACGAATGGGTACAATTCTTTAACCGAAGCACTCCATCTAAAGAGAGCACAAGCACAGAAGTGAGTAGGGGAACAATTCCAGTGACACTGAGAGAAAGAACTTTAGATGTGGCAAGGATGACAGTAGAATTGGATGCAATGATTGTTGGGAATCTTGGCTTACAGCGATTGGAGAGTTGTCAGGGGGATGAGCTTGCATTTATGTGCAGGAATATCACTAAGCGAGCAGGTCAGATTCATAATAAGTGGGCAGAATTGGCTCAGAAATACGAGTGTTAGAAATGGGGTCTATGGTTGGCACAGGTATACACCTTTTCCAAAATAGGGACCTCAATCCTAGTCAGGGTAAGTCACCCACGATCCAAATTATCCTGTGCCCACCCTCTGGTAGCTTGGCACTGAGCAGACAGGCTTAACTTAGACAGCAATGTCTAAAGTATTTGTGGGATAAATAATACAGTAACACTGTGAAAACACCACAAAAATATACCACACAGGTTTAGAAAAATATGGTTAAATTAAGGTCAAAACAATAAAGGTTCAATAAGCACCAGTTGAGAAATCACTTTTACAAGATTAAAAAGTCTTAAATCTTAGAAATCAACAGTTGTCTGTACAAAGTAACTGGTTTGCATAAAAAATAACACATATGGAGACCGCAAAGGAGGAGATGCATAGAAAAATAGGGTGTGCATCGGATTTTCCGGTGTGGCACGGATGATGCGCAGTTTCTTTCCACGTTGCAAGGGGCTTTGTATATATTTCCAGCGTGCAGTCTTGGTTCCTCACTGCCATGAGGGGATCTTTTTGACGCCCCGGGACGATGTGGGAAAATCCTGGGTGTGCGGGAAGAAGTCACAGGTGTTGAGTCGATCCAGTAGGTGATGCTTTGAATTTTCTGTCACACGGCAAGTGCTGCGTCGATTCCTCATTCGGGAAGTTGAGCTGCATTGTTCCGGTTCACCTGTGAGTCGATCCGGTAGGCTGTACGTTGAATTTCTGGCCGCAAGGCAGGCACTGCCTTGATTCTTCACTTGGGAAGTCAGGTTGTGCAATTCCGGTTAAGCTTTGAGGCAATTTCTCGGTCACAAAACAGCTGTGCGTCATTTCCGGCAGGCTGTGCGTCGACTTTCAGTGCACAAGGAGTTTTGTGAAGAGATTAAGGTAGTCATTATGACATTGGCAGTTAGTGATAAAGGGGAGGAAATACAGCCAACACGCCGGTGGTAATTACTGCCAAATTATGACCATGGCAGTGATCCCTCCCATAGTCAGCCAATGTACCACACAGTCCGCCAGGGCGTTAACACCATGCACGACGGCGGTATCCATCAACAGCCAGGCGGAAGACAAAGTCCCGCCCACCATATCACGACACAGCACACCGCCATGATTTCCGGGGCAGAACCAACACCATCAAAAGCCTGGAGGAAACATTGCACAGAAGACGAAAGACTCACCATCAGAGACATAGAGAAGGACGATGCCGCCATGGAACCGGAACTGCAAGTCTTCCCGATGCTCTTCTACGCCATGCTCCACCTGGAACACCAACCCCGACGAAGACAATGACGGTGAGTAAGCCGCCTAGCACACAAGGGAGGAGGGGAAGAAAAGGAGAGTGACACACACACACGCACAACACACACCAGACACACCCACACCATACACACAGCCAGCTGCAGACAAAAAACAATGGCACACGGCATAATAATGCAAGGACAACAAGAAGGCACTAATGAGAATGTATTGAATGGGAACAGCCACCAAATGTACCAATTGGATAACAAAGAGATATGTACAAATGTCCACAAAGGGCCAATGCGCAGTCCAAAAGTACTAAGGGCCCACATGGCCACAGGGCACAGTCCAAGGCCCAACTTGTTTACTGACGTCATCTGCACAGAACTCTGCAGGGGCATCATTTTGCAAGTGGGCAGGCACCTCAGGCAGATGGGGGTGAGGGACACCTCAGCCGAAGTCGGGAACTTGCCCACTGGTTCTGGAGGGGGCTCCATGCCGATTATCTTTGCTGGGGAGTGCAAGGTCACAGTCTCTCAGGTCGGTAACTTGCCCACTGGTTCTGGAGGGGGCTCCATGCCCATTTACCTATGCTGGGGAGTGCAAGGTCACAGTCTCTCAGGTGGGTGTCTTGCCCACTGGTTCTGGACGGGGCTTCATGCCCATTATCTTTGCTGGAGAGTGCAAGGTCACAGTCTCCCAGGTGGGTGACTTGCCCACTGGTTCTGGAGGGGGCTCCATGCCCATTTACCTATGCTAGGGAGTGCAAGGTCACAGTCTCTCGGGTGGGTGACTTGCCCACTGGTTCTGGAGGGGGTTCTATACCCATTATCTTTGCTGGAGAGTGCAAGGTCACAGTCTCTCAGGTGGGTGACTTGCCCACTGGTTCTGGTGGGGGCTCCATGCCCATTATCTTTGCGGGGAGTGCAAGGTCACAGTCTTTCAGGTGGGTGACTTGCCCACTGGTTCTGGAGGGGGCTCCTTGTACAGCAGTCCCTGGAGGGTGGCCTACATGCCCTCTGCTGGAGGTGAGGGCTGCACTGTGTCAGCTACGTCTGGCCTAGCATTAAGTGGCACACAATAACTGACACCCACCACCCAGATCCCATGCCACCTACCACTTTTTGTTGTAACAGCCACTGTACTCCCCCCCTTGTGGCTGCTGTGATGCCCTCAAGCACCCATCCAGCTCTGGGTAGGCCACCGCCAGTATGCAGGCCATGAGGGGGGGGGTCAGATTCCAACGGGCATCCCTTCCTCATTGGGAGGCCATACCCAGCTGGGCCTCTGCGGTGTTCCGTGCCCAGCGTCTCAGTCCTCCCACCTTTTCTGACAGTGGGTGCTCTGCCTGCCATTGACCCTCCGGGTCCACACGTCCTTGTCGATGGCATGCCTTAATCTCGTCTTTTGAAGGGGGCTGACCTGCAGAGGCGATACAGACGGGAGGACACCATTACACATACAATCCAGCCTGTCACACATATGGCCCATCAATCCCATTTCCATCACTATTGGCACACACATCGCCCGGCGCCCACCATGTATACCACCACAAGACATTCCACCCAGATGACATGATACTTGCACACACATCTCCATGCATTCTTCCCACATGCATTGTGCTCAAGGTGTACTCATCTGTTGGTCTGGAGGCCCATACAGCAGTCTGTACTGGGGTAGGACCCCATCCACTAATCGCTCCAACTCCTCTACAGTGAAGGCAGGGGCCCTTTCCCCGGTCACAAGGGCCATGGTAGGTCCCAGACACAGGTCACAGCAGCACACGCAGTGTAGGTGTTCTCCTGTTGAAGGTCAGGAAACAAGTGAGGATTATCATTGAAAATGGCGGTCACATCCTCTGCGGTGTACACTGTCACTGCCGACGCTGATCCCCATTGTCCACTGTACGCCATAGAACCCCATATTTTCCAATGAGGAATTGCATGGCGGTGCAAGACCGCCTTCCGCCACAATGCCCAACAGCGGCGGAGTTACCTCACTTCCACATGTCCCTACATACAGGACAGGCAGTCGCCATTTCATGGTAGTGGACAACAATCAGATTAGCCTTAACTGTGTCACTGCCTAAAATAGCACATACATTGCCAGTACCACTGTCCTATCACATAAATGCACTATGTACGCTGAGGTGGATTTCCTTGTTCAGATTGTGACAGCCTACTCACTCTTGTGTCCCTTAGATACCTACCACTGCGGATGAAAGGCAGGAGAAGACAACCCCCTGTGTACAGACCCCTTGTGGACCTGGCTACACTGGAGGACAGGCACATTATACTGACTTATAGATTGGACAGGGCCACAATCACAGAGCTGTATGCCCAATTGGAGCCTGACCTGATATTAGCTATCCGTCATCCCACTGGGATCCCCCCTCTTGTGCAAGTGCTTTCATTGCTCCATTTCCTGACAACTGGTTCTTTCCAAGTAACAGTGGGTTTGGCAGCAGGAATGTCACAGCCAATGTTCCCAATTGTGCTGGCAAGGGTTTTGTCTGCCTTGGTGAAACATGTGCAGCTAGATTGCTTTCCCCCAGGTTGAAGATTTGGCCACTGTGAAGGCAGGATTCTATGCAATGGGGCATATCCCCAATATTATTGGGGCGATTGATGGTACACATATTGCGTTTGTCCCCCCGCCAGAATGAACAGGTGTTCAGGAATCGTAAGATTTTCCATTCAATAAATGTGCAAATGGTGTGCCTGGCTGACCAGTACATCTCCCATGTGACTGCCAAGTATCCTGGGTCGGTGCATGACGCCTTTGTCCTGAGGAATAGCAGCATCCTAAATGTGATGGCCCCACTACAGAGGCACAGGGTATGGCTTATAGTGGAGCCAGAGTCCCCACCCGCTGTATGTCAGTGAATGCCTTCAGGTGTTATCCCCATAGCATTGTGTAATCCTAAATGTTGTCCCTCAATACTTGCAGGTGACTCTGGACTAACCTATTGTGGCTCCTGACCACTATGAGGAATGCCAGGACAGGGGCAGAGGACCGTTATAATGAGGCACATGGGCAAACCAGAAGAATAATTGAACGAACCTTCGGCATCCTGAAGGCCAGGTTCAGGTGCCTCCATCTGACACGTGGATCCCTGTTCTACTTACCCGGAAATGTCTGCCAGATAGTAGTGGCATGCTGCATGTTGCTCAACCTGGCCCTCAGACAACATGTACCTTTTCTACAAAAGGAGAAGACCGGAGATGCCCCTGTGGCAGCAGTGGACCCTGAGGACAGTGAGGAGGAGGAGGAGGCAGAGGATGAGGATGTGGACAACAGAACATCAGTTATACCTCAACACTTCCATTGACACACAGGTGAGACAGTGGAACTGATCATTGCTCTGACTATTGATTCCATTTGTGTGACTGTAGCATGATGGCATTCACTTCCTTTGCATCTTAACTTACTGTCACCCATGGCTTCTCATTCTCCAGATGTTGGTGATATTACAACAATGTCCTGATGTGATCACTACAGAGAGTTACAGGTTATTAATTGTATGCTATCAGTGTGTTCAGACCATTTGCACTAGATGTGACTATTCCCAAAAATGCACATTTTCAACACATCAAACAGTGTCACTCAAATTGTGTTCAAGGGTGTTTATTGTAGTGCAAATAATTGACTGAAAAGTGCAATAGAATAGGGTGATGGTCGAGGAAAGTCCATGGTATTGTTCTAGTCTATTTGTAGCACAGGTCCAGTGTCCAAGGGGCCATAGGACGGGGAGCAAAGGCAGTTCAAAGTGGACAAGGTGACTGAGTGGGACACAACGGGCACAAACAGGAGAGTCTCATTTCCTGGCAGTGGTCTTGGTTTTGGCAAGTGTCTCTGGCTTCTGTCTGGGTCGCAGGGAATGTTTGCAGGGTGGTTCACCTTCTGCAGGGGGAGGGGTGCTGGTGGCCTGTGGGTCCTGTGACGGGGCCTCCTGTCCACTAACTGCAGCTGAAGTGGTGGGCTGGTCAACAGACTGCCTAGTGGTAGGGGCCCGCTGCTGTGCTGTCCATTCCCTCATGATGTTGGCCATGTCTGCCAGCACCCCTGCTATGGAGATCATGGTGGTGTTGAGGGCCTTCAAGTCCTCCCAGATCTCCTGATGGTGTTCCTCCTGCAGCCGCTTGTTCTCCTGCATGTTGACAAGGATCTGGCCCATCAGGTCCTGGGATTGTTGGTAAGCCCCCAGGACATTAGTGAGTGCCTCCTGGAGAGTCGGTTCCCTGGGCCTGTCCTCCCCCTGGCGCACAGCGGTCCACCCAGTGTCCCTGTTGCCCTGTGCCCCTGTCCCCTAAAAGGTGTGCCCACTGACACTGACCCCAGGTCCCTGATTGTCTTGGGGGCGAGGTGTGGACTGGGGTCCCTGTACAGGTGGGCACACTGCTGATTGACGTGTCCTGGGGAGAGAGGTGTGGGGATGCTGGGTGGGTGCTGTGGTGCTGGATACTGATGGGGAAGTCTCTGTGGTGGACTGTGTGTGGGCTTGGGTGACCGACTGTCCAGTGGTCCCTGATGGGCCAAGTAGTTCATCCAGAAGTCCAGTGTTACTGTCATCACTGGGGGCATCTTCTGTTGGGGGACTTGATATTTGTGGCACCTCCTCTCCGCCGAGATTGGCTGGGGCACCTGTAGGGATGTAAGTGATGTATTATGCTTCATGCCTGTGACATATTGTACATCCCTAGCTTCCCCTCTATCGTTGCTGTTGCCCTGCCACCTTTGAATGTGTATGGTGATGTATTGTGGGATTGTTAGTTCCCCTATGCTGTGCATACTTTGGTGTCCATGCAGAGCTGGGAGGGCTGTCCATGAATTGGTATGGCATGCAGGGCTTAGCATTGTGGTTAGTCATCTGCGTTGGTGCAGTGTTTGGGATGGAGTGGAGTGATGTGAGTGAGGGTGAGGGGGTAAGATGGCATGAAGGTATGGGGGATGATAAGTGGTAAATTACCAGTGTCCAGTCCTCCGGCTACTCCAGTGAGTCCCTCTGAATGCAGTATTGCCAAGACTTGCTCCTCCCATGCTGTGAGCTGTGGGGGAGGAGGTGGGGGTCCACCGCCAGTCCTCTGTATGGCGAGCTGGTGCCTTGCTGCCACGGAACGTCCCGTCCCCGGTAGGTCGTTCCACCACTTCCTGATGTCGTCCCTTGTTCTTGGATGTTGTCCCACGGAGTTCACCCTGTCCACGATTCTCCACCATAGCTCCATCTTCCTTGCAATGGTTGTCTGCTGGACCTGTGCTCCAAAGAGCTGTGGCTCTAAACTGACTAGTTCCTCCACCATGACCCGTAACTCCTCATCTGTGAAACGGGGTGCTCTTGTGGGGCCATGGGTATTATGTGATGTGTGTAAGTCTGTGGGTGTTGGGTACTGTGGTTGGGTGTGCGTAGTGGAGTCCGTGAGGGATGTATGGGTGTGTGTGTGTAGTTGTCGCAGTGGTCTTGATGTCTGTCTGGTATCAATGATTTGTATTCGTATGGGGTTGTGGGAAATGTGGGTGTGTTTTCTAGTGGTGTGGGTGGGTGGGTGGGTGTGGTGTTTGTATGGGTGTCAGGTGTGTGTTTTTTTAATTGGCCAATGTGGTGTAGTTTAGTATTTGGGTGTTCATTCTGAGTGCGGCGGTGTGTACCGCCAATGGTTTAGCGCCGTTAAATGTCCGCCGTGGTGATTCGTGAGTCATAATGTGGTGGCCGTTGTTTTGTTGGTGTAACGGTATGGGTATTGGTACCGACAGTGTACCACTGTCCTTTGGGCTGGCGGATTTGTGTATGTGGCTGTATTCTGTCGGTTTGGTGTGTGTGTCATAATATGGCAAATGGATATCCGCCACCACGGCGGTATGTTGGCACCCGTCACTGTGGCAGTAAGCAGGATTTACCTCCAATGTCATAGTGAGGGCCGAAGTCTTTTTGACCCTGAGAACCTTCAGAAAACTGGAGGCAAGCTCAATCCAAGCCCTTGGAGAGCACTCCTCATCAAAGTCAGAGGACAGCAAGGCAGCAGTCCAACAGCAGGGCAGCAGTCCGTCTCATCAAAGCAGTCCAGATGAGTTTTTTGGGCAGCCAGGTAGTTCCTCTTGACAGGTTGCAGGTTCAGGTCGCGAAGTGTCTGATTTAGTGGGGTCAGGGACCCAGTTTATATAGCCAAAATGCCTTTGAAGTGGGGGGGACATCAAAGAGTGGATTTTAAGTGCACAAGTTCCCCTTTCAGTAGAGGTCTGTCTGCCAGAGTCCCAGTAGGGGTTTTGGCAGTCCATTGTGTGAGGGCAGGCCACTAGCCTTTGAAATATAAGTGTCAGGCCATCCACTCTTCCAGCCCAGGAAGACCCATTCAGTATGCAGATAAGTGCAGGTGTGACTCAGTATCCTGTTTCTGGTTGTCTGGGTGAAATGCACAAAGGAAGCTGTCAACCAGCCCAGTCCAGACGTTGATTGGAGACAGGCTATAAGGCAAAGATCGATTTTAAGTGCAGAGAAATGCTCACTTTCTAAAAGTGGCTTTTCTAAAAGAGTAATGTAAAACCTAACCTCACCAATAAGCAGGATTTTCTATTACCATTCTGACCATACTAAATATGACCTGGTTACCCCTTTCTGATCAGAATCTACCACTCAAACAGTATATGAGGGTAGCCCTAATGCTGTCCTATGAAAGGAACAGGCCTTACAGTAGTGGAAAACGAATTTGGGAGTGTTCCACTACCAGGACATAGAAAACCCACCTGCACATGTCCTGCCTTTTACTTACATAGCACCCTGCCATAATAGTTACCTAGGGCCTACCTTAGAGGTGACTTGTATGTAGAAAAAGGGGAGCTTAAGGCTTGCCAAGTACTTCCAAATGCCAAGTTGAAGTGGCAGTGAAACTGCACACACAGGCCTGGCAATGAGACATGGTTAAGGGGCTACGCACGTGGGTGGCACAACCAGTGCTGCAGGCCCACTAGTAGCATTCAATTTCCAGGACCTGGGCACATGTAGTGCACTTTACTAGGGACTTACAAGTAAATCAGATATGCCAATTGGGAATGAACCAATGTTACCATGTTTAAGGGAGAGAGGATATGCACTTTAGCACTAGTTAGCAGTGGTAAAGTGCGCAGAGTCCTAAAATCAGCAAAAACAGTGTCAGAAAAGTGGAGGGAGGCAGGTAAAAAGTTGGAGGATGACCACCCTAAGGCTGTTAGGTCTAACAATGAGGTTGATTTAAATAAAACTAAGGCTCTGCAAAGGAGTTATTGTGTGCACTTCAGAGGAAAAGATATCGCTGATATGAGAACTCCAGGGTTGAAAACACATATTAAAGAATTAATTCAGAATATCAGTAAATGGAATTAATTAGATAAATGAGAGATGAAATGAGCAAAAAAGGAGGAAAAGAAACCTTCAGGTGAACCACCTCCAGTTAAAGCAGAGGGAGGTTCTTCAAACTTCCCTTTGAGAGAAGTACTTGGTGGAGGTTATGTATATGTGCCGTGGAGCCGAAGTGATCTTGCATCATTTACCAATGATTTCCCAAAATTACGAGAGAAACCAGTGGAATGATATCGACAAGATGAAAGATATGTGAAAATCTCACAAATGTGGATTGATCTAAATAGTTTGTTTGACATTGTTACCCTGAGTGATCTGTGGACAGAATGTAAGATAGCTGTTCGGTGGCTTGAAGTGGAACTGACTAGAAATACATTGACGAGGTGCCCTTCGCCATTGGTAATGAAAAAATATCAGGAGGTCATGACATTCCTAAAAGGGAAAGTGCCCCCTCAGGATGTCGATTGGGTCAAAATTGACAGAACGACTCAAGAGCCAAAGGAGTTGATTCATGTTTATTATGAGAGATTGTTGCAAGTGCTCAAACATCACAGTGGTATGGAAACGTTAGAGTCAAGGGACATGGGACATTTTGTGTTGAGGTTTGTGACAGGGTTGAGATCAGAAATAAGCCTGATGATCCTGCAACATTTGATCTGCTGGCAAAATAAATCTATTGATGACATTTTGTGCTATGCAAAATATTGCAAAGATGAAATAGAGATGAAACAGAAAAAGCTGAAGGAAAAACTGATGGTTGCCGAAATAAAAGCTGCACAAAGAAATAGTCAGGTGCCCCTAGCAGTAAATGATATGGGCACAGTTCAAGATGTATATCAGCAACCACAAAATCCTATTCAATGTGGAGGTCGAGGAGCCCCTATAGAACCTGGTACAGGGATGGATGTAAATAGTCAACACAGTGTCACATCTGCTATAGAGTGGGACATTGGAAGCAGGAATGTCATTTAAATCCAGGTAATCAGGTCCAAAATGCTGAATTTGTACTTTCTCAGAATAATAATTCAAGTCACATGCAGGGTGTGCAAAGCCTAGAAATCAAAACTTCAATGTGCCACAAACCCCAATAATGCAAGTTCCCCAATCTCTGATGCCAAAGCAAAATGCTGTTGAGTCACATCAGAGTATGAATCAGGATTTGAGACTAAATACGTATTTGACACAGGATAATAATCCATTTCAACAGTTCCCCTGTTCAATTTAAATGAAGGAAAAAGCTCCAATCAGTCAGCCTGATTGAGCCTGAGGAGAAGGAACACTGCATACTTGCCGCAGCCTTAAAGGTGAACTAGAGTGGACCATTTTATAGACTGTGAAGTGGATGGGTGTCATGTGTCATTCTTGGTCGATAGTGGTGCTACCTGTTCTTCTTTGAGAACAGTAGAAGTCCAAACCCTACCCCTCTCTGGAAAAACAATCCAAGTTGTTGGTGTAGAGAATAAACAAATGACTGTTTAAGAAACTTCCCCAGTGAAATTGAAAATAGGAACCTTTGAGGATATTGAGGATAAACACAAGTTTATCATATGTGATTGCAGTCCAGTGAATTTCTTGGGAAGAGATTTGCTTACAAAACTAGACTGTGTTGTCTTTTGTACTCCAGCAGGAATAGAAGTTCAAACCTGTGATGATGATGAAAAATGAGATGTGTTGTATGATGATGATGTTGCTAACACTTGATGATTTGCCCCCAGATTTGAGAGAGAAAAGGTGAAACATTAGTTGTGGGATTTTATGGGGAAAGATATCAGAATGATTAAAGGTGTAGAACCTGACCGGATCTCTTCAAGCCTAATGCTGAATTCCCAAAAATTCTGCATTATAATTTGACACAAGAAACAATTGCTGGGACAACTACTGTGATTGAATCCATGAGCAGGGAATTCTGAAGGAGATAGTGGGAAGTCCTTGTAACTCTCCCTTTATGGGTCTTCAGGAACCCAGTGGCAAATACAGGATTGTATAGGGCCTCAGGAAAATAAATAACGTTGTTGTTCCTTGTTGCCTCATGGTACCAAATCCAGCTGCAATACTGTTCCGGATTCCATGTGAGTGTGAGTGATTCACTGTCATTGATTTGTGTCAGGCCTTCTTTTCAATACTGTTGCATGAAGACAGTCAATTCTTTTTTGCATTCCGGCTCAGAAACAAGGTCTTAATGTGTTGTTGTGTCCCACAAGTGTATACTGAATATCCATCTATTTTTAATCAGATTTTAAAGAAAAACCTGGAATCTTTAATCATTCCTTTTAGCTCAGTCTTGATTCAATGTATTGACGACCTGACTGGCATCAAATACTCATCGAAGCTTGTAAACAAGACACTTTTGCGTTGCTGAACCACCTAGCTGAGACTGGACATACGGTGTCACTGGGAAAGTTACAATACGGTCAAAAAGTGGTCCAATATCTTGGACACCATACTGAAAAGAGAGGAAGGAAGTGTCACAAGAGAGGATTTCAGCTATACTGAACATGAGTCTGCCAACTACACAGGATGTTTTTAGGAATGGTGGGCTCCTATAGACAGTGTATACCTTGATGAACAAGCCTTTACAGAGGCTGACTCACAAGAATGTGTCCAATCTGGTACCATGGGATAATGACTGTCTTGTTGCATTTCTGGAACTGAGAGAATGTCTCTGTCGTGCCCCGGCTCTAGGGATGCCCGACTATAACAAATCTTTTGCACTTTTCTGCAGTAAGAGGTAGAGCTGTGTTCTCTCAGTGTTAACTCAAATGCATGGAAATGCTAAGAGGCCTGTGGCATATTTTTCTGCCACATTAGATTCTGTTGCTTATGCATTGCCCAGCTGCCTTAAATCGGTAGCTGCAGTCAGCACAAGTATTGAGAGGTGTGAACATATTTTTAAGGGTCATCCATTGACTGTATACATCCCACATTCAGTGGAACTTTTGCTGAACAGAAGAACGCAACACCTCATTAGCAGTCAACTTACCAAATGCGAGCCAGTGAAATTATCTGCAGAGAACGTAACTATGAAACCTTGTAGAATTTTGAATCATGCTACTCTGGTGCCAATATTGAATCAAGAAATCATTTAAGATTGTGAAAGAGACCACGATTGCCTTGATGTCACTAAACTGTGCACCAAACCGAGACCAGACATCATTCAGGTGATGATTATGCAACTTTGGGCAATAGGTATGCTGACAAGGTTGCAATGTACTGTGCACAATGTTTGTATATTCCATGGTGAATTCACAAATGAAGGAATGGATGAGACTGACTTTAACCTATTGTTGACACTGATTGATACCTGGGATGAAGTGAAGGGGATTCAGGAGGAAGTGTCTGAGGAAGAACAAGAGAGATAATGGCATTTGGGTTTCAATGGATCGATGACCAGTGTTGCCAAATAGTCTGCCACCTCCTATTGCTAGACATTTCCATGGTCCAGCTCATTTTGAGAGAGATGCCATGGTGAGATTGTTTAGACAAAGTGGATTCAATCCTAAATTTAGGTTGATGGCTGAAGCCTTGTGTCAGATATTTTGTATGTCAACAGAACAATGTTGGCAAAAGAACTGCAGTTACACTGAGTCACATAGGAAAGTCAGGAAGACCCTTTAATAGAATAGAGACAGATGTAATTGAAGTGCCCATGTGCAATGGATTGTGATATGTTTTGGTTGTAGTGTGTATCTTTTCCTGGGTTAGGCTTCCCCAACTGGGGGAAATTATAATCTTGATGTAGTTAACCTGTTATTGAGGGAACTCATTCTGAGATTTGGCATCCCAACCTATTTGGAATCAAATAGAGGAACTAATTTTAACAATGAGATCCTGAAATAGTTGGTAACAACATTGCAAATAGAACAATGATTGCATTGGAATTACAGATTTGAGGCTTTGGATCTCGTGGAGCAGGTGAATGGCACGCTGAAATCCAGACTGGCAAAAGTGTGTGCTTCAACATCATTGAGGTGGCCTGATGCTCTGACTCTTGTGTTAATGAGTTTGCTGAGTGTACCTGATCGAAAGACTGGACTGTCCCCCCATGAGATCATAACAGGGGGGAGGATGAGACTGCCAGCTATTCCTGCAAATGCACTTTCGAATATTACTGACAATATGGTCTTAGATTATTGCAAAGGACTAGCTGATGTGGTGTGTTCTGTGTCTCATCAGTTTGGAGCAGCCACAACCCTTTCATATCAAGAACAATGCCATGATCTTAATCCAGACGAATGGTTCTTGGTGAAAAAGCATGTCAGAAAGACATGTTTAGAACCTAATTGGCATGGATCTTACCACGTGATTCTAGTAACGATGATGGCTGTAAAGGCTGGAGGTCTTCCCAACTGAATACCCACTTCCTACGCTTGCAGAGTTGAGTGCCCCCTTGACACGACAGAGCCTGTTCCAGATGAAACAATGGTGCAAGAGAGATGACAAGAACAGGACACACAGGCTTTCGGGAACCAAATCGTGCCAGACACAGCACTAGACCAAGCTGAAGGGGGTCTTGAACAAGCTACATCTGAGACCGAAGCAGAAACAAGCAAGCCTTGCCCTGTGGTGAATGTGTTGGATTCAGAATCAGACCCTGAAGAAGGAACTAGTGCTAGAAGACAGCGAGTGGAAGCTGGAGACCTTTGGCCCTGAAGAAAGGAAAGAGGGAAAGTGAGTTTGCCTAAAGAACATGTGTCACCAACGATTGCTGAAGAAATTGAAAGTTCCGATCTGAGTGAAAGTGATGACAAAGGCATGGCACTAAGAAAGTCAAAGAGAACAAGAGGGCCTATCTGTAGGTATTCTTCAACAGACTGTACTTATTTTGCAAATGACACAGTCACAGATAAGGAGTACTGGGAATGTTGTACTGAGCGTACTGGTTTGGCTGAACCTCCATGAACTGAATGTTGTGCCTTTATTCCAAGATAAAAATAAGAATTTGGAAAAGTATATCTGGAATATTTCAGTGTTGCCGAGATATTTGAAGGAGTTGGGGGTGACTGGTGCATGGGAGGCAATTGGAAATGGATTTTCTGCTAAAGGCAGGTGGTTTGGGAATTTGGAAAGCGGAATTGTAGGCTTTGTGTTGGGACCATTGCTGATTATTCCAATAGTGGGAATAGTTTTGTTGGTTGGATATAAAACCTTTCAAAGAAGGAAGTTCCACAGAGGTCAGAAGAGAAAGAGAGCAGAGGTTGAATTGGAAGATAGTCAGTGTAACTATTATGATAATATAAAGCTTTGGAGGAGTCAATGCGGAAACTGTTCAAAACAACATGGTTTTAGAGGGTCTCATTCAAGACTGAAAGGGATTTATGATGCCTCTAAAAGTCATCAAAGTGTGAGTTGAGAGAGCGTATAACCTGGCTGTGCCATTACGCCTCTTAAAACGTGAAATGAAGTTAGTGAAGGTAGGTGTTTTCCACTTAAAATAAATGTGTTTTTTAACATGGTGCACTGTAAAATATACGAGCTAAGTGCACAGATGGATGCAATGATTTTCACATTTTATCACTGTCTAAAGAATATTTATGTTACCGTGTTTTAGAAATATTATCCTTTATATACTTATCATTATATATTTGACACAAGAGTCATATAGAATTGATTGATATAACCTGAAAGCGTATTCCTGTTTAATTAGTTTGGTTGGAGTGAAAGCCTGTGTATTTTTCTGTGTTTATCTTTCAATGTGCAGCCTGCTTTGCATGTTTTTCTGAAGCTGCAGGTGTCAGGATCAGAGACTGGGTTAATAGGGAGCTCATTGCTTGAGATGATTAAAAGAACCCAGCGGACGACTTTATCGAAGATGTGAGGAGTATCCTGAGCTGGCAGCTGTAATTCTTGTGAAATTCCAGAGCGTGATGGTGTACCAAGGTAGACGGCAACAACCCAGAAGGCCGAAGTGTCAGTTAGCAAAGTATAACTTGTGGTTATTTTTTTTAACTGGCAAAGCTATTTGCCAATGAGATAATCCTTGAAAGAAAAGAGATTTAAGTGTGGTTTAGTTAGCAGTAAGATTCAGATTCCCTTTGCCTTAGCTGAGAGCAGACCCTACTTAGATACATTTCTTGAAGTCTAATTTTGATTCGCCTTATGATATTCTGTACATTTATGCTATGATTTTGAGACTCATATATGTAAGCCTGAATTTGAGTCTAAATAAAGCCCTTTGAACTACAATTTCATCTTTTATCTTCAATGTGTAAGTATCAAGTTACACTGTGATTAATTTGAATATTCAATGCATTTTCCTCTTCACCACCTCAGAACAGAGAAGAAAAATGCATTGGTCCCTGGAATTTAGAATTGGGGCACAGTGCTGAATCAGTGCTATCTGGGAAGCAGGCTTTCCCTGGGCCATATGGCCCCAAATCAGTTTTATCCACACAAGCAGGATCGTAGTATCCAGAGACTCTGAGTGCACTGCTTTCGCGGCCACTGAAGCTGCAGTGGCTGTCTCTGGTAAGTCTTTTACATGCTGCACAAGCTGGCTGCTGTGCCCTGTCCTCAAGTTCCTCACACGTGGTCCTGCAGCCGCAGTGGTCGGGGGTTCCTGATGCTCCTCTGAGGTTTTTGGTTCCTTCCACAGGTGTCCTGTGACGATCCTGATATGGGTCCTCAGTCATGGCTCTGGCCTGCTAGGGTCGCCATGGTGGCCTTGCTCATCAGTCAATGGTATTGACCAGATCACTTTTTCTGCTTGTTTCTGTGGTCACTTCTGGCATAAATGTTGCTCCTCTGAGCATTGGGTTCCAGCATAACCGGCACAACAGCAGTCTTCACTGTGACCCCCCTGGCATTGGGAGTTGCCAACTTGCTACCGCACAGAAGCTCCCACCCAAACCACACTGCAGTAATATTGACGGCAGCCGCACCTGGTATAAGGAGTTGCTGCTATGGCCCAATCAGCATTGCATCAAAAATCACACTAGTTGCACCTAGCATACAGGGTCACTGACTTAACACTGCACATGGGCAATGACCTGTTTGGTGCAGCAACAGTCACAGCTCACTCCATGGCGGCCCTCCTCTGGTATATGTTGATCACTGACAGTTCCCTGCACAGGACAATGACCTGATTGGTGCAGCACTTGTCTCCTCACATATTGATATGGCTGTCCATATTCCAGGATTACCCATCTTGGCCTCCAGTCCTGGTCACATGAAGATGTCTTGCATATCTTCTCCTCCTTGCATAGACTAACTGGCTGCTTGATAGTTCACATTTTTTAGGTCTGAATCTGTTATAGTCCATTTCTAGACACCAAGACTCAGATTTATCAAGGGCTTGCGATGCCCTTGCCAAGGTGACGCAAGGTAATGCAAGTCCTTAAGTTAAATTTACTATGCCACACAGATCCACCCTGTGTAGTATTGGGTGGCATAGTAAATTTGGAGTAATGCAAGTCAGTGCAAGTTCCTGCCTTGAATTATTTTACATGGGAAGGCATTCCATCGGTGGAGCATGGGTGTTGTTCTCATACATCCACCCATAGTTTTTATGCATTCCCAGGTTTACTAAGAGTAGTAAACCTGGAAATGCATTCAAATGCTATCCCGTCCTAGGTGAGGCAAAACAAGGAGAGATATGTTTATTTCTCCTTGTTATTTACTCTTTCTCAGTATGCTGCAATCTGGGGCTCACATGGAAAGAGGAAAATGTTTCTGGGATTTGTTCTTCTGCAGTAAAGTGTCCCTTCCTGCACAAAAACAACTCTGGATTTAACACAGGCATCCTTTAATATGTTGCATGCCTGCACTGGTGCTTGGCATCCCCAAGTGAGCTCAAGCAGCGAGAGCGAGGATGCAACACATGTTAATAAGTATGGTGCATTCCTGTTCTCTCAATTTGACACAGCACAGCAAGTTGTCTTGATGCATTACACTGCATCAAATATAAGTAAATCTGGGCTCAAATATGAGTTAGAGTCTGAGTCTTTGAGGTTTATGTTGGGGGTCTGCTTCCGTTTGAAGTGTCCTCTCCTCTCTCTTGGAAGCAGTCTGTCACAGTAAGAGTGACTCCAAATCTGATAGCCCCACAACACAGGCCATGGGAGTGGTTAGGGGTTCACTCCTGATGTTGGCCACAGTGATATGTGTATCAAAATGTTACTCTAGGGCTTTAGCCCTACTGTCTCTGATATCAGCCCTATCTCCTTCCTGAGATGTGCCTAGGCACCTTCACAGTGAACTCTCTTTGAAGTGTACTGAGGAGCCTACTTGCACACACCCAGCACAAGCATATAGAATACTCACACTGCACACCACTACATCCTTCATGTATTGTACCAGTCACTGGCACACATACACCCAGCACATGCATACAACAGCAATATGCTGTACAGCACTACATACTAACTTGATGTAGGCCAAGAGGAATTAAGCACACTGTAATGGAATCAGTGAGCCTGTAGGCCTCACACCAGTGAAATAGGTAACTGTTCACTCTCACTGGTCACTACACAGTATGCTGTCACCACTGCATTTGTGCTGCTTAGCTCCTCGCAAAGGCAATAGCCTTTCATCACTATGAGGGAAGAGCTTTGGGCACCCTTCTCCGCTTGAAAAAAATGTCAATCCTAAATCATGGCGCACACTCCTGATTCATGGTAACCTTTGGCATTAAAAATCAGTATTAGGGATCCATAACATCAGTACATTTGGGGCACTCAGGGCACGTCCACCACCATGCAAGGGACCTTTCCGTCCCAACAGCATCACAGATGTGTAAGTCGCATGCACAGTCACATGAAAGGCTGCAGAGCAGAACGCCAGCCAAACTTTCAACATGATTTAGGCTGTATACATTAATTCTGGACTAGGGTATTCCTGTGCTACAATAGGCTGAGATGCTCTGTAACTGCATCATTAGCAATTTACAGAATAACAAACAAACAAGAAAGTATTGGGGACACAGAGGGAGGCACCAGCATGTGTGCGAGATCAGGTGTTTGGCTATTCTGACAGGCATTTTAAAATTTCAGTCTGAAAGCACGTTAATGGCTCTGCTAACACATCCTACCATACACACTTTGTTTATCTACAGTCTACAAAGCACCTCTAGTAAACAAAGAGTGACTTAAGGGTCCCCCACTTAAGGAAATATAGAAATTTGACAGTTCTTTGTTTTTACCTTCTTTGTGGAACAGGCATGAAGATACCCTTTTACTGTCAGGGCTACTGGAAAGCTACAATTCCGGTGGAAGAGACATCAAGGCCCATATTTATACTTTTTGACGCAAAACTGCGCCAACGCAGTTTTGCGTCAAAAAAATTAGCGCCGGCTAACGCCATTCTGAAGCGCCATGCGGGCGGCGTATTTATTGAATGACGTTAGCCGGCGTTAGCCGCCGTCGCCGTCTGGTGTGCGTTAAAAAAAACGACGTACACCAGGCAGCGCCGGCGTAGGGGGATATGGAGCTTGGGCGTCAAGAAATGGGGCAAGTCAGGTTGAGGCAATTTTTTCGCCTCAACCCGATTTGCGCCATTTTTTTTCACTCAAAACCCCATAGAAATGACTCCTGTCTTAGCAAAGACAGGAGTCATGCCCCCTTGCCCAATGGCCATGCCCAGGGGACTTCTGTCCCCTGGGCATGGTCATTGGGCATAGTGGCATGTAGGGGGGCACAAATCAGGCCCCCCTATGCCACCAAAAAAATATTTAAAAAACACTTACCTGAACTTACCTTAATGTCCCTGGGATGGGTCCCTCCAGCCTTGGGTGTCCTCCTGGGGTGGGCATGGGTGACAGGGGGTGTCCCTGGGGGCATGGGGGGGCACCTTTGGGCTCCTTCAGAGTCCACAGGTCCCTTAACGCCTGCCTTTTGCAGGCGCAAAAAAACGGCGCAAAAGCGGCCGTACGTCATTTTTTTTGACCCGCCCACTCCCGGGCGTGATTTTTGCCCGGGAGTATAAATCCGACGCACATGCCTCGGAGTCGATTTTTTAGACGGGAACGCCTACCTTGCATATAATTAACGCAAAGTAGGTGTCCACGCTAAAAAATTACGCTAACTCCATGGACTTTGGCGCTAGACGCGTCTAACGCCAAAGTATAAATATGGAGTTAGTTTTGCGTCGAAATTGCGTAAAAAAAAACGGCGCAATTTCGGCGCAAACGGAGTATAAATATGCCCCCAAGTTCTCTCTCTGTAACATTCATTGTCAAAGGGCTTATCAGTCAGGATGGAGAAGGGTTGAGTTCTCTGGTGTGGGAGGTGTGGGAGGCATGGGATTGTATGTGGGAGTTTTTGGGGAAGTGTGGTGGGGATAAGGGTCAGGGGGAAAAATAAAAAAATGTGTGCCTTATTACTCAGGGGGTTCGGTGGACTGTTTAGGTCTCTATTAAGAATATTAAAGACACAGGGAAAAAGAAATGGCTAGTAATAAGGTGCAATGTCTTTCCTGGAACGTGAATGGTCTCCGGGTTAAGCCAAAGAGGGACTGTATTTTTCAGTATGTAAGGGAATCTCCAGCCCAGATTATAATGTTGCAGGAATCCCATCTAGCAGGTATAGAGGCCCATAAAATTATTACATCACAGAGGTGGGTAAAATATATGATTTGTTCAGGCAACACATTTAATTTTAGAGGAGTTATGATTTTGATTAAGAGGCAGTTAAATGCTCAAGTTTTGCGTCAGAAAGTAGATGCTATGGGGAGGTGGATTGTAGCGGATATTAAAATTAATGATAATGTTTGCACCTTTGTTTGTTAATATGGTCCCAACCTGGATGATATATCTCCTTTCCAAGAGTTATGTGCTGAGTTGCTAGA